>NC_091130.1:92827912-93460213 GCF_040183065.1 Periplaneta americana | reverse complement strand
AATGACGTGAAATATTCTTTGGGCCAGTATGCCACTGATTGAACCTGCACATGGCTTAGCACTACATTTAATTCCCGATTTACCACGAAAATCGTCTGTAGCTGCATTTAGATTGGCAACAGGCCATGATTGTTTGGCCGAACACCTGCATAGAATTGGAATATATCAGTCCCGTAACTGCCCATTGTGCAACTCAAACCAAGAAATGGATTCGGAACTCAAAATCTGTGCTTCATTGGCTGGCCATGATAATATCTTTGAAAAATATTGGAGTGCAAGAGTTCAAATGACTTTATTGTCAAATGCCTGGCATTAGAAAACAACAACAACAACAACATTTAGAAATGTGTCAGATACAATATTGCTACGTCCCTGTGGCACAATTGGTAAACAATGTAGATGATTTTTGTCAGAGGATGAGATCGAAAGTTCAAACTTAAGCAGGTACTTTTGTTTTAACTTAAGATATGTAAATTTAAACTAGTGTTATAACATTAAAAAGCCAGCTATAGTTATTTTATGCCCCCCCCCCCCATTCCAAGACTTGCTATAATCATTGGTAATTGGTATTAATTTTCTGTCTAAAAAATGAATAGGCTTTTTAGACTTAATCTGAAGTCTGTGCAGTTCACAAGATTCCAAGCTATATTATATATGGTTTTCCTTACTGGCATAAAGAAATAAGATAAATTAAAATATATCATCGAGGTTCTGAATTATGTATCTATTACCAGGCAGTACATCTCACTTGATATATTGTGTCAATTATTGTATAGCTATATCTTAAACAGTGGCTTAACTTTTTATAGCTGAGCCCACAGCAAAAATGATAATCTGGGCCCCTTTCCTTACTGCCATTGTTTTCTTTTTTTCTTCATATTTTCATAATTTTATTTTTTACATCTAATTTGGATAAAACAATTTAGCATAGCAAAATACTCAATTTTTAAACAAAATTAAGTGAACAGATCTGAAAAAAATTTAAATGATATAACTACTATTTTACTAAGGCTATAATTACACAATAATAGGCCTACCTAAGATAAATTTAATGTGAAGCTTAGTTCTACAAGCTCTTTTCCCTTCTGGCCTTTTGAGAACCAAAATATGTCTCAATCAGATCATATAGATCAAGTCTTTGGGCTTTTCACATTCAATACTTAATACGCTGAGAGCACTAACAAGGGAACCTTCTTTCATGGTGAATTGAAAAGGCGGTAATGCTGTATATTTTTGGAAAGCGGAAGCAAAAGTATGTCAGCAGGTGAAATTTTTCCGCCTGAGCTCCATAGGGACAAAAGCTATGGAACTGTAAATATTATATGATAGTCTGTGGTAAGTGACTCAATATGCACACTTGAAGATTAAAACGAAGTTGTTTCTGAAGTCACTGCATTGCAAACGAAATATTACAGCTGTTGCAAACATCGATCGTAGAATGATGAAAGGAGTAACATTTAGTGTACTGTGCACACCATACAAAAGCAGAAGATATACAAGCGCTGCACTCAACACTATCTACAGAGTCGAAGCAGTATTGACTTGGCGTTTGAAAAGGCTCTGGCTCGTCATCCAAGTAGCCAGCAGTATACCAGGCGTACTGTAAGAAGTTCTTAAACAAAGGGGTGATGGAACTGATACAGAGCAAAGGACTGCAATCGAATGAAGTTGTCTCAGTGCCAGATGTTGAAATCAGTCGTCATTATATGGTATCCATGATAGACTTGACAAACGCTTTATATGGGCAGAAGAAATAAACATCAAGAGGTTGGATGAAGCCAGTGCAGCCAGGGGAGATCAAATGTCATTCAAACGTCCTAATCGAGTCAGGAATTGACGACTTGATTAGTGCCTCATCCTTATTTGCTGACTGTGAATCCAGCAACAGGAAGACACCATCTTCATGCAATGAATATGCCTTCCGCATATTAGCTGAACCAAAAGCATATGATTTGATGTTATATGGGTCAACAGGTTTATTTTTAGGGAACTTTTTCTGTGATTTGGCTTTCAGAAGATACATTGGGGAGGAGACTTGTTCGTCCATGGAAATGAATGGCATAATCATGTAGGAGTGCGTCGTAGCAGCCTCTGATCCTACTGTGGCATAAATCTTCTTCTCTCTTTTGAAATGCATGGTTCGTCCTGAGGGAATCTCTTTTTCAAATTGACTTTGATCAATGTTGAGGATCTGGCGAGGAGTGAAGTCATGATTGATGAACTACTGCTTCATCTTCGACATGAAATTGATTTCTGCTTCACCTCTGCCTCCTTTGATGCGAAGTTCGTGCTTACTTTATGCGTCACAGAACGAGAAAGAAACGATTCCGCTGCTTGAATCCCCATACTCACGAGTCAGAAGCTATGAAGTTAAAATGGTTATCAGGATCAATTTCAGCTTTCACCTGTAAGTTAGGCCCAAAAGCCTGATAGTTCTGTCATGAATGATAGCTTTCGTACTTAACATTTAAGGTAAGAAACCTTCTTCACTTTTGCATCGTAATCGTTTTAGCATTCCCTGTTTCATTAGAGGGAATCGATTTTTATAGAGTTGAAGAATCGTCTCTTTCCGCTGACCGTATCATTCATATAGTCGAGCGCTTTCTGCTTGTAATTGTCGTCGACTACATTTCTGGTTCTTTTAGAAGAGGGACCGTAAGAAGACCTGCTGATTTGCGACGACGTCTCCGTCTCTTCAGCATCCTCCGCTTTCTGGTCGTCTTTTTGGCATCCCACAATTGGTTCTTCTTCAATGTCACCATAATCTTGCTGCCCATCTTCCACGTCCAAATCTGGTATCTCATCAACAGGGAACGGATTTATATGGACTAAAAATATATGAAATATGTAAATATATATGTAGTTATTTTTACCAAAATATGGAATTAAATATGGATTTTTACCAAAATATGGAATTAAATATGGACTTAAAATTATAAAAAATTGACTATGTACGTTAAATATTGGTACATTTTAATCAAACTAAACAAAAAATATAATGGACGTACCTTATCTTCCAATGTAGTTTCAACAAAACACAATTTTTATTGTCTGTTACCATAACAATAGGTTACAAACATTTCTTTCAAGTGCTGAAAAGTGAATCTTCTTCTATTGTCTCTGAGGATAGATTTATACTGACTAAAAGAGCGTTCGACGTCACAAGAAGTAACTGGTACATAATTCAATTTCACAATGTCTGCTGGGGATAAGTCCAAGTTAATCTTCACTGTTGATTCACCACTCATCACAGCAACAACCTTTTGTAGTTCTTCATATCCAGGGTTTTTTGAAAGTACAGTGTCCACCTTAGCTCTTACTGCATCTGCAACTTTACCTCTACCACGATTCAGTTGTTCCACAGTACTATTTATAATTTCAAAACTTTCAGATAGTGAAAGGTGCCTATTTTGGAGACTTTTGAGCGTTTTTATGATGCATGAAAATGTATGCTGAATGTGAGCTAAGTCATTCTTCACACTTATGTCACAGGTAACTGTTTTCGCAGTATCAATTGAGACTGCATCTTCAGAGTCCAATGCAAGGAGAACATTGTTAATAGAGTCTATATGTTCGGCATAATATTCAACTGCTTCTAGCCATGTACCCCATCTAGTTAAAATTGGCTTTGGTGGCAATGGAATTTCAGGGTACATTTCTTTCAACACGTTAACTCTACTGGGAGCTTTGAGAAATACTTTTTTCACTGATGAAATCAACAAATCTACTTTAGGGAAATTGTCTCTGACCACTTCTGCCACACGATGAAATGCATGCGCCACACAAGTAAAATGAGTCAATTTAGGATATACAACAGATAATGCTTGTCCAGCTTTGACCATATAAGGGGCAGCATCGCTAATAAAGAATAACACATTATCGTACATAATACCCTTTGGCCACAGGATACCCATAGCTTCGTTGAACAGTTTAACTATAGTTTTGTTATTGCACTTTTCTAGAACATCACAATGTAAAAGAATTCGTTCAGAATATTGTTCACTTAACAAACCGATAACTACATTACCAACAAGTCTACCTTCTTTGTCGGGAGTCTCATCAATGGAAACCCAAATTGAACTATCTTTAATTTCATCTCTTATCTTCTGTATTGTCTCATCGTAGATGGATGGAGCATACGTCTTCCTAAGTGTTGACTCATCCGGGATTGTATGTTGAGTATATTTTTCAAGGAATTCCCTGAAGACCTTATTCTTTAGTTTGTAGAGAGGAATATCAGCAGAGATGAGAGAACGGCACAGGTCGATGTTAAACTCAGATCTTACATTCGATGTTGTTGGTTGTGTTAAAAACAATTGTCTCTGCTTGGAATTTAGTTGTTTGTTGGCCTGATGTTTACTAGTTGTAATGTGTTGTTGCACCAGGAACTTTTGTGTAGATGATACTGCACACTGACACAAATTACAAAATAATATTTTATTGTCAGTTGATAAACCATCTTCTTTAAATTCTGAAATGTAACTTGTTAGTTTTGATTTTAAATTGACTGAATGACGTACTTTTGGCATATTTACCGTCTTTATAGTATGATTTACAAAACTGAACCTATGTGTACTCTGACTGGCATTTAACTGTTGAGCTGCACAACTGAAGTCTGTTAAAAATTTTAAATTAAATTAATACAGTTTTGTAACTTACTTTCCCATTGTTGATAGGACTGCTAATTTTCAAATAACTCTGATGTTAAAGGGATTACTGAACATGTGTTTAAATCTCTATTGTTGAAATGTATTTTTAAAAGTTAATGGAATTTTGTTTTGTTTTATTGTTAAACCTTATATAATATGGACTGTTTTATATGAAATATGGAAAATATATGGAAATTAACGAAAATATGTACTAAACTCTAAAATATGGAAAAATATGGAAAATAAAAGTAGGATTTTTCAACCCTACACATTGTGAAACATAATAATGCAAAATATAAATTATATTAGCTTTATAAGTAAATATGTATTTACATATAAATCCTTTCCCTGCTCATCAATAACGAGCGACGTGTATGTTTCCACGACCTCCTGTTCGTCTTTTAACTCATCCTTCAATTGATGGACACATTCGGATGTCTGCTACTGACGGATTAGCGTCACTGGTTCCAAACTCGCATACCAGCAGTCGAACCACAACTTTCAGATCCATTCTGTATATGATACAAACGGCAACAATTACTTGTCACGCACCCCAACAGAACATGAATGTGAAACAAAAATAAGATTAGAGCTCTAACAAGTAATAGCGTCAACATACGTACCCTTCCATAATTCATGCAATATGAGGCGAGGAGTGTCTGATGAGTCACACAATCTGAACAAAAATGAAATATAAGAGTAGCTATCAGCAGAATTAGCTGGAGCAAGACTTACTTTTCCGTACTTTTTTCGTTTGCAATGCAGTGAGTTCAGAAACAACTTCATTTTAACCTTCAAATGTGCACATTCAGTCACTTCCCACAGACTGCCATGTTAAATTTACAGTCCCATAACTTTTGTCCCTATGGAGCTCAGGCGGAAAAAATTCACCTGCTGACTTACTTTTGCCTCCTCTTTCCAAAAATATACGGCATTATCGCCTTTCCAATTCACCATGAAAGAAGTTCCCTTGTAAGTCTTTCTTAAGTCATGGTACTGAAACACTGGGATTCGTTCACAAATAGTTTGTGTTTGACTGCTTGGTCGAAATACCGAGTCTATTTTAGTCAATTTCGAAACATATTTTTCAAATTGTTTCCTTTTGCGTTTTTCTGTACCACTTAAATGTTCACATTTACTTTTAAAAGGTTTCATTGCCACAAAATACGAGAAAAATGTTTAATTAAATCTAGTAACAAGCAGACGTGTTGCTATACAAAACTTCTTTATTTCAATATGCGTTTACTGTTTATATGCTGCGACTATGGCTGGCAACCTGATGACATGAAAATACACCATGAGAAACAATGTCTCCATCCATAAAAATCACTCTGTCACATTTTCAACGTTGGTGTCACTTCAGTATGGTTGGGGGCGAGCAACGAGTTAATCGACGGGAGTGTATGATGCAAAGTACTGCCAGTTGAATCATATGCGCATCCTCGGGCTCAGTGATGGTCATTACCACAGATTTCCATATGCCAGAGAGTAAAAAAAGAGTGGCTATGCATTATGGAAAATGCATAATGTGGGCCTTGAACTGTAATTCGAACTCATTTCCAAATACGTCAGTAACCACTGAACATTTTCGGCACCCCCCCTCACAACACAGGGTCTGCGGGGGTGTAAGTTACGCCACTGATCTTTAAGTCTGATTAATTAAATAATGTTACTAGTCAGAGATGTACGCAATAGAAGGGGAAAGAAACTGGCCACCCTACCCTATGCCTCCTGACTTGGTTGCCTCACAAGTGATGCCATATAGGTGTCACTTATGAGATTTCAACCAGTCTTCGAACTATTGACTAATCATACAACAATATACAATACTCAGTTAAAGAGTTTTTCTTTGACATATAATTGGGAATTCGATTATAACCAGCCACAAGCAGAAAAATAGAAATGCCTGTGTAATTATTTTAATTCGCTGAAATTCATACAATCTCTTGTGAATCTGAGCCTTGTTGATATAGAATTTGTTCCTTTTTTCTCAGTTTATATTTCGTATCTACCTCCTTATCATCGTAATATATGTTATTTGTTTTCTTTTATAGCATGCAATGGTTGCTCTTGGAGAAGTAATGGGCTGTCCATTAACCACAGAACAATTTAAGTATATTCAAGATTTGATAGGATGGAAGGATTCGGATCAACTGGATTTTCGAACTTGGGGTGGCTTATGTGCTCTCTGTGAACGTATTTTAGCACCCCAGCTCATTTTCTCTCTTCCATCACGACAGGAAGACCCATGCCATGAGGTGGAACATGCGGACTTTGAAACATTACCTCGAAAACTTCATGGACTTGAACCTGATCCTCGACTAGCTACCATTCTTCATGCAATACGGGACCTGTAAGAAATTATACCAATTACTGTGGTTATCATCGAGTTCTCTCTTCAGCAATTCACGTTACACTGCTCAGAATACAGTTAGGGGCCTATACTTCCTATTTATTTGCAGTACTTTTGAAACTGTTGGGTACATTTTTACTTACAATGGCTGCAATTTTTTGTTGTAATTTGAAATAGATGGATAATGTGAAAGAAAGCAACAAACTGACAGCTTAAAGAAAGGGATGCGATTAGAGAGTGTGATGGAGAGAAAAAAAAAAGGAATGGAAGAAGATGTAAGATGACGAAAAGGGAAAGAGAAGGAATACTTACATTCAGGGCTGCTGACAGGATTTATGGGCCCCTGTGCAATATTGTGCTCGGGCCCCATTGAAAAAAAAAGTTAAAAATGACAAGTTACCAATTATTCTGACAATAATTATTTGCAAAATAAATAAAAGATAACCCCATCACAGATACGAATCTAAAAATATACACTTTTGTTACTTCACATTAGCACAATAATATTTTATAGTCATCACGCTTCTTTTTTCAGTAGGGTCAGCATAGTATGTTTCGTGACGAAACTTTCGTCTTTTCATTGTCGTTTGTTTCGTTTCTTTTCATAAAACACTATTCTTAAAGAGCTGTAATTTCTGACTTGCAAGCCAACAACAACAAACAACTATCCTTGACTTCATTGAGGCAAAATCATCAATTATATCATCAAAATTTAAAAACTAGCAGATCACTCTCCAGAGTAAGGGGGCCAAGGTTACTCAGTCTTTCTTGACACATTGTTACTCTGAATACATTTTTATTCCCTTCATTTTGTTTGAAGTTGGTGTGAAATTGAGCGTTGCTAGTGAAGGTGCAAAAAATAAACCAATCTCAAGCCCGTCTGTTCAGGTTGTCAAAAATGAAGACAGTTCATGCTTAGAAGTGAATACTGATGGTTGTGGCTGTCCAGAAAAAAATTCTGATAACAGTAGTATTGAATCAGAATAAGCAAACAATAGTAAAAATGATGTGTTAATATGTGAAAGTGAAACAAATTTACACACACCAGTTCCTAACTCTGAGTCATGGCAAGTAACATGCGACCTTGGAAAACTAAAAAGTGGCAGACAAATTGTGTCATTGAATGTGTTGTTCGAATAACCTTCTAAGTGACGGAACAAGAGCCTTTCCAGTATTATTTTCAAAACTCAAGAATGAAGAATGTGTTCCCAGAGACTGGCTAGTGTGGAGTGAAACAAATCAAGGAAAATAGTATAGTGACTGATTTGTTTCACTCCACACTAGCCAGTCTCTGGGAACACATTCTCCATTCTTGAGTTTTGAAAATATTGTAATACTGTTTTTGGAAAGGCTCTTGTTTTCGAATAACACATTCAATGACACTTATTTGTCTGCTACTTTTTAGTTTTCCAAAGTCGCTCAATCTCACACGAACTTCAAACAAAGTTCTACTCCCTTTCGTAATATCTTCCAATTTTTCTGTCTCTCCTTGCGCTTCTCAGCTCCGACTTATGCTTTTACTTGTCCATTGTCCACTGGTAACACTAATGAACATAATTTACTAGAAAAACGAGAACGAAAAGACGAAAGTTTCGTCACGAAACATACTATGTGGGTCCTACTGAAAAGGAAATGTGATCCTGTGGCTTGGATTTGGGAAAGTCCACTAGCATATTGCGGTGGGCCAGCAGGAGTTAGTAATTAAGAGGACAAGCCAATTTAACATGTTCAGTACAAGCGATGGGAACATATTTCAGGCAAATCCCTCAAATGTCGTGTCGATGATTGTCAACATGGGAAACCGATATTCTGTTATATAAAAGTTAAACATTTACACGTCCCGCGCCATGGCATCGCGGTCTAAGGCATCCTGCCTAGGACTCGCATTACGGAATGCGCGCTGGTTCGAGTCCCCATGGGGAAAGAAATTTTCTCATGAAATTTCGGCCAATGTATGGGACCAGTGCCCACCCAGCATCGTGATGCATTTTGGGGAGCTACAATAGGTAGCGAAATCCGGTTCCGAATGCCAGCTATAATGGCTGGGGGGGATCATCATGCTAACCACACGATACCTCCATTCTGGTTGGATGACGTCCACCTCTGCTTCTACATGTGGGCGTGAAGCCAGCAGCCGGCTGGTCAGTCTAGGCCCTTCGCGGGCTATAGCGCCACGGATTATTATTATTATTATTATTATTATTATTATTATTATTATTATTATTATTATTATTATTATTAACATTTACATAATGAACTGGTAATTTGTATTAATTCTACTATTGTTGGTTAATATGTGAGATTCATGTCACAAATGATCTTACAAAATTTTATGATATTGGTATGTATCCATGATAATAAAAAGTAATCAGACTCACCTAATCTGACGGGCCCTTATTGCTTACGGACCCATATGTACTTGCCCCCTTTGCCCCCCCCCCCTTCTCGGCAGCCCTGCTTACATTAACTGCGTGATAGTAAAATCAATATGATATTACATCTTGATATTCTGAGTTGAATAATCTTTTAACTTTTAAAAATGATAAAGTTGACATGGGGTTTTGTAAGATTTTACTTTCCTTCTTAGAGGCATATGTCACTGTTGATAGTGATTCGTCCATCAGATGGGGATGTTAAGTCTGGCAGCCCCCTTGGTGCTATTCAACAGGAGTAGGCTATGTGCCGGCACTGGGTTTCCCCTTCTCCCTTTCTTACCTTCATCATCATCCTCACCCATTCCCTAAACTACACTTACACGAACACTTAACATACACTCACCCTAGTACACAACATAACTCTTCACAGATATACATCATGCATAACATGGCATGCCTATGTGGTGTGCAATTGAAAATGGGTCACAGTCCTGCCATCCATCCACAGTATGCGGAACCCGAATCACTCAAAGTGAAGTGGGTATGGATTAGACACACACACATTTCAGTGAATGGATGAATCAGGAAATAATGAGCTGAATTGTTATTGATATTCGTGAAATATAATATTAGCCACCAGCATAGCTCAGATGACAGGACACTTGCTTGCTGATCCGGAGTTGAGCTTAGGCGTAGGTTTGATTCCCACTTGTACTGATTACCTAGTTTTTTTTCCCCGAGGGTTTCCCGAATCTTAATGCGAATGTCAGGTAATCTCTGGCGAATCCTCGACCTCATCTTGCCAAATACCATCTCGTTATCACCAATTTCATCGACGCTAAATAATCCAATAGTTGATACAGCATCGTTAAATAACCAAGTAAAAAAATATGTTAACGACATGGATTAGTTGAAGTAGTAGTGAAAAGAGAATGAAGTCGAAATCAAATTACTGAGGAGACCTAACTCAGAACTCAATTCTGAAGGTGCAATAGCTGATCCATGCATAAAAATCATTCTTTCTGTTTATCTGTTTATAGGCCATTCCACAGTAATGTAAACCAAAATATGAAGATACAAATGTAAAGGAACTGAGAAGTATTGTTTTTTTTTAATAGATAGTAAAAAATATATATTTTTGTTACACTTACTTACTTATGGCTTTTAAGGAACTCTGAGGTTCATTGCCACCCTCACATAAGCCTGCCATTGGTTCCTATCCTGAGCGAGATTAATCCAGTCTCTACCATCATACAGTGGCGGCTCATACATATTTAATGCATAGTGCCAAAATCAGTGGTAGATCCAGGATACCCTAAGGGGGAGGGTAATTCTTTTTCCTACTATTTCCTCCCTGGATCTGCCTATGGTCTAAACCAAAGACAAGAAATAAGCAATAATAATAATAATAATAATAATAATAATAATAATAATAATAATAATAATAATAATAATAATAATAATTAGAGACGAGAATTCCATGTAAATGCATGTTTTTATAGAACCATAGGACATAGCTCAAACTTAGTACTTATCCATTTCATTAGGCCTACTTTCCGGTTCCAAATATGTGTACTTTTCCCGTGCATATTTGCATGTTTTCGACTTTTTAGGGATAAAAACATGCATAATGCATATTTAGGTAATTTTTAGCTTAATAATGCATATAATATACGTTACATTCAGTTTAAATGCATGTTTTAATGATATTGTGTGGACACCTCAGTTTCTCGATTTTATATCCCATATTTTAGCTTCAGGAATCAGGATTGAAGAATTAAAAAAAAAAAACTAAATAACAGAAAAATTAAATAAAATGTTAAGATTTTCACAATAAGGTGTTAGAGGACCTTTCCCTGGACGGAAGTCCACTTTTACAACACTTTACCGACGACCCTCTATACACTGCGTGTCATAAATGAATTTATTACGTTGGATATTTTGAGAATAGTAAGTAGAGAGGAAATATAGAGGGTTCAAGGAAATTGCCGACAAATAATTTAGGTCAAAAGCATCCTCTTTCAGGGAGGTTGTAAATTTTCTTCCTTTTCTAGTACTAGTAGCAATTTAGATTCTTCTAAAATTGGTATCATCCAGGGGCGTATTTTGCGGACTACCGGGGCTACCGGCGGTAGCCCAAGGACATTACAAAAGAAAAAGTTTATAATATAACATAATGTAATAATTTTGTATTATTAGTTTTACCATAGTAATTAAAATTAAAGTAATTGTTAGATTTATATGCGCTCTCTGCTCTCGAAAAGAAACAAGTTGTCAAGGTGGCATCGCTGGAGAAACCGCTTGCTACGTGAGGTAGCCTGTGACCGTATCGCGCACGCTGTCCTGTCCCCTCCTCACCCTTCTGTTTCCATCGTGCAATGTAGGCCGGGCGAGTTACCGCTCTCGTGATCGGTTTCTTCGCAGGCGCGAAGCAGCAATACGCTTAGCACGCTAGCTCATGAATGTGATTGTGTTCTTGCAATGCATTATTTTAAATCTGTGATTTGTTCGAGTGTCTAAGAGTTATATTAATTGTGAATTATTAAGTTTTTAATTTCCCAATTAAGTGATATTGTGAAAAATATGGCAGAACAAGTTTCTGGAGAGGTTTGTGTTCAAAATGACTGTGTAATAGAAGGTTTATTAAAAGTGCCTTTTAACCGTCGTACATACAACGAGGAACTTGAAATTGTGAAAATGGAAAGACCAACTCCTGAGTTAAATTTGTCCATGGACGTAAAAGAAAAATGTTCCCCTGATGTATATATTTTACAACAAATTGTGATCCAAAATTAAATGTAATGGATATGAAGAAACAGAATAAAACGGTAAGCACTTCGATAATATTATGTTTTACTTCAATCATGAACACTGCAATTTTATATATATTTTCAAAAGAAAAAGTGAATTTTCATTAGACCTACATAATAAGACATAAATATCACTACAGAACAAAGGAGTAATTACAACAGTTAATACAAAGTTTCATTCTGAAAGTTTAGCATGTCTGAACAGCTGATCGCTAAAATCAGCTGTTAGCTCTGCCGATACTAGCGACATGGTTGGATTCATTGAGCACTAAACCTCCCTGAGCTTGATTTTAGTACCAACAACATCAAAGGTGCCGACAAGAGTTGTCTCTACTGTATCTTCTTTATACTGTGGCACTACCAGAATACAGAAGGAAATGGAGAATTCATATTTTCCGCTCAAAACCTGAGAGAAACAAGTTACGCTTACACAAACTCTACCGTCAATATGATCTTTGCAGCGAAACACGTTGTAACCAGTGCTTGGAGGATGGATCTGTGCCAGGCACTACATCCCATAAGAAATATAATGGGATGCGCGCGCAATCTTCATGTTCGCTCGTCCTTTTCAGCATCTAAAGCATGATCTAAAATGTGCCAGGCACAAATTGCCGCTGGCTTTTGCAATGCTTGTAAAACTGTATACATCCCCATTTACTACGCCGATCCCTTACTACCTCGCGCTCTGTCTGCCTTCCGCTTTGTCGGAACAAGTTTCTTAGCGAAGACTGCAACAGTAAGATAATAAAATCTCTCCCGGTTTCTTGAAAACTTGGCTTGAGAAAGTTTTCACTTTATTATTTCTACCAACAGTACCGAGTGTAGTGTGAACGTGTTAAGTCGTGAGGTTGTCATCGTAATAGTGATCGTGTTATCGTGTTGTGTACTGTTAAAATGAATTCAGTTGGCGCTTTATTGAAATCTCAGTTTTCAACATTAACATATGAAAACAAACTTCGTGTTAAAGAATTAGGCAGACCAACACCGCACTTAAATATTCATCGAAAGCAGCAAAGTGTTAAAGTTAAGAGATCTCGCAAATTCAACCCAGATATTTATTTAAAAAACAACTGGTTGTGTGGATGTGATGTGAAAAATGCGTTCTTCTTTTTCCCGTGTGTTCTGTTCCGAGGTGAACTTAGCTGGTCAAAAGTGGGTGTGACAGATTTAGTACACTTATGGGGTAAAATAAAAACACATCATAAGTCAAAGGTTAATATGAATAACGTCTTCAGTTTGTCTATGCTGGGTAAAGCGAACACTGAAAATCAGTTAAATTCACACTACAGACTCGCGATTGCAAAACACAATGAGCAAATTGATTAAAGCAGATATGTGTTAAATTTAATAATAAATTGTATACGATTTTGTGGGGCACTAGATTTAGCACTAACAGGGCATGATGAATCTGAGGAGTTTTGTTTGCAAAATAGACAACTTCAACAAAAAAATGATGGATTTATTTTCAAGTCAGAAGAATAGGCGAATGGGTTTTATCTATCGTGCATATTAACCTGGTCAACAAAAGTGCTCAAGTGCTCCAGTTGTATAAATTTGGTGAGTGATTATTATTATTATTATTATTATTATTATTATTATTATTATTATTATTATTATTATTATTATTATTACTAGAGACGAGAATTTTATGCACTATAAAATCCCAAAATATGCATGCATTCATGCACTATCAAACTATGAAATATGCATGATCAAGCGAAAAATACATTAAAATATCCACTTTTATTTTTGTTTCAAAATCTCTTATTTCACTTCACTTTTTTTGCACAGTTAAAAACCTAATAACATTTTTAAATTGGTTTCTGTGAGGTTCCTGCACTTGTCTCTATATTGCAAGAAGTTACGGGTTTAAACTTGAATGAACATATTTGTGACAGTGTCAGGAAAAATTCTTCATTCAAGTTTTCGCCACAAATAACCTTCTCCACTGTACAAAAGAATCCGCAGTCGGGGTTAGCATTTAGGACCCTGTCCAATTTGTTTTTCGCCACTACATCCACTTTCCCACGGGCATAACTGAGGGATCTATGAAATTCTTTGAAGATTATTTCTTTTGTTGCATTCTTGCAATATGTGAAACAGATGCGACATGCTGGTCGACTTGAAATTTTTTAGTACATTTCATCTGAAATTATAATAGACCTTATGGTTACCTAGATACGATTTAAAAACGGGCATCATAATTTAATAATTATTTTGAACAAGTTTTGTAATTTTTTTACAAAGAACAACTGTCACATAAAATATTCGGAAACAGAACAGCATTGCTTTACTCTTTACTCCAAAAGTCGCAAAATACGACATCCTCATCTGACCTAATAAAATATTTTCCTTTACAGTAATCCACTGTGCAAAGAATACACTTTTGGAATCTTTAAATTGGAAACATATTAGAACCACATTAACACGCGCAAACAGAATAAACAAGCACATTAACAACTTACGACATTCACACACTGCAAACACAGTTTAACGGTGATTCCAATTTTAGAAGAATCTAAATTGCTACTAGTACTAGAAAAGGAAGAGAATTTACAACCTCCCTGAAAGAGGATGCTTTTGACCTAAATTATTTGTCGGCAATTTCCTTGAACCCTCTATATTTCCTCTCTACTTACTATTCTCAAAATATCCAACGTAATAAATTTATGACACTCAGTGTATAGAGGGTCGTCGGTAGAGTGTTGTAAAAGTGGACTTCCGTCCAGGGGAAGGTCCTCTAACACCTTATTGAGAAAATCTTAACATCTCATTTAATTTTTCTGTTATTTAGTTATTTTTTATTTTTTTTTTCTTCAATCCTGATTTCTGAAGCTAAAATATGGGACATAAAATCGAGAAACTAAGGTGTCCACACAAAACCATTAATGCATGCATTTAAACTGAATGTAATGTATATTATATGCATTATTAAGCTAAAAATTACCTAAATATGCATTATGTATGTTTTTATCTCTAAAAAGTCGAAAACATACAAATATGCACAGGAAAAGTACACATATTTGGAACCGGCAAGTAATGAAATGGATAAGTACTAAGTATGAGCTATGTCCTATATTCCTATAAAAACATGCATTTGCATGGAATTCTCGTCTCTAATTATTATTATTATTATTATTATTATTATTATTATTATTATTATTATTATTGTTATTATTATTATAGGCCTAGTAGGAAAAAGAGTTACCCTCCCCCTTAGGGTATCCTGGATATATCACTGATTTTGGCACTATGCATTAAATATGTATGAGCCGCCACTGATATATTGTACTATATTACCAGACCTATCTGAACATAAAAATGAACTGCAAATTACTACAAAAACATATTGACTGACAAGTGCAGGAACCTCACAGAAACCAATTTAAAAATGTTGTTAGGTTTTTAACTGTAAAAAGTGAAGTGAACTTGAGTACTTTTGTTGACCAGGTTAATATGCGCGATAGATAAAACCCATTCGCCTATTCTTCTGACTTGAAAATAAATCCATCATTTTTTGTTGAAGTTGTCTATTTTTCAAACAAAACTCCTCAGATTCATCGTGCCCTGTTAGTGCTAAATCTAGTGCCCCACAAAATCGTATGCAATTTATTATTAAATTTAACACATATCTGTTTTTATCAACTTGCTCATTGTGTTTTGCAATCGCGAGTCTGTAGTGTGAATTTAACTGATTTTCAATGTTCACTTTACCCAGCATAGACAAACTGAAGACGTTATTCATATTAACCTTTGACTTATGATGTGTTTTTATTTTACCCCATAAATGTACTAAATCTGTCACACCCACTTTTGACCAGCTAAGTTCACCTCGGAACAGAACACACGGGAAGAAGAAGAACGCATTTTTCACATCACATCCACACAACCAGTTGTTTTTTAAATAAATATCTGGGTTGAATTTGCGAGATCTATTAACTTTAGCACTTTGCTGCTTTTGATGAATATTTAAGTGCGGTATAGGTCTGCCTAATTCTTTAACACGAAGTTTGTTTTCATATGTTAATGTTGAAAACGGAGATTTCAATAAAGCACCAACCGAGTTCATTTTTTCACAGTACACAACACGATAACACGACCACTATTACGATGACAACTTCACGACTTAACACGTTCACACTACAATTGGTACTGTTGTAGAAATAATAAAGTGAAAACTTTCTGAAGCAAGTTTTCAAGAAACCGGGAGAGATTTTATTATCTTATTGTTGCAGTCTTCGCTCTACGAAACTTGTTCCGACAAAGTGGAAGGGCAGACAGAGCGAGAGGTAATAAGGGATCGGCGTAGAAAATGGGGATGTATACAGTTTTACAAGCATTGCAAAAGCCAGTGGCAATTTGTGCCTGGCACATTTTAGATCATGCTTTAGATGCTGAAAAGGATGAGCGAATATGAAGACTGCACGTGCATCCCATTATATTTCTTATGGGATGTAGTGCCTGGCACAGATCCATCCTCCAAACACTGGTTACAACGTGTTTCGCTGCAAAGATCATATTGACGGTAGAGATTGCATAAGCGTAACTTGTTTCTCTCAGGTTTTGAGCGGAAAATATGAATTCTCCTTTTCCTTCTGTATTCTGGTAGTGCCATGGCACAACGGCACTACCTCTAAAGCCGCCCCTGCCATCATATCCTTCCCTCAAATCCATTTTAATATTATCCTCTCATCTATGTTTCGGCCTCTCCAAAGGTCTTATTCCTTCTGGCCTCCCAACTAACACTCTATATGCATTTCTGGATCCGCCTATACGTGCTACATGACCTGCCCATCTCAAACGTCTGGATTTAATGTTCTTAATGATGTCAGATGAAGAATAAAATGCATGCAATTCTGCATTATGTAACAGTCTCCATTCTCCTATAACTTCATCCCTCTTAGCTCCAAATATTTTTCTAAGCACCTTATTCTCAGACACCCTTAACCTCTATTCCTTTCTCAAAGTGAGAGTCCAAGCTTCACAACCATACAGAACAACCGGTAATATAATTGTCTTATAAATTCTAACTTTCACTTTTTTGAAAGCAGACTGGATGATAAAAGCTTCTCAACCGAATAATAACAGGTGTTTCCCATATTATTTATTCTCCATTTAATTTCATCCTGAGTACATATCATTTATTTTTGTTACCGGTACTGTTACTCCAAGATATTTGAATTTTTTCATCTCTTCAAAGGATAAATTTCCAATTTTTATATTTCCATTTCCTACAATATTCTGGTCACGAGAGAAAATCATATACTGGTACTTTGTCTTTTCGGGGTTTACTTCCAAACCTATCTCTTTAATTGCTTCAAGTAAAATTTCCGTGTTTTCCCTAATAGTTTGTGGATTTTCTCCTAACATAGTAACGTCATCTGCATAAACAAGCAGCTAATGTAACCTGTTCAATTCCAAACCCTCTTTGTTCCTGGACTTTCCTGATGGCATAAGTTATTCTAGAGCAAAGTTAAAAAGTAAAGGTGATAGTGCATCTCTTTTCTTTAGCCCGCAGTGAATTGGAAAATTAAATATTTATTCAGTGGTCATCATTTAGCCTATTCTTCAACCTGGTTAAGCTAATTTGTGATATTATACACTATTAATTTTCTTATTATCCGTGGAGTTATTATGACCTCCTCTCAAAGTAGCATAGGTCTATATGTAATGGATGTGACTGGAGTATTCACAATAATTTCATAATTTTTTGTAACATAACAAACCAAATTATTTTTCACTTATTACTGATTCATTTTTGATAGTAACCAATGTTGGCTGCAATACAAATTTGAAAACATTATAATCATCATATTGCTAACACTGATTTGGCTTCCTTCCTTCGTTTGTGTGTTCATGTAGAGGAACTATTTTCACTTCTTCCCACAAAAATAGGATTTTCTAGGTAAGTTATATCCATTACACAACTTATGATAGCTAAAAGTTTATTTATAATATTAATATCAAGCTTCACAACTCTTTGTTGCATTGTGCTTACCTAATAATACTGTGATATTAAGTTTTGTTAAATTTTAATACAGTACTAGAATTAATGAAATTATTGTGAATATTCCAGTCTATTACATATAGACCTATGCTACTTTGAGAGGAGGTCATAATAACTCCACTGATAATAAGAAAATCAATAGTATACATATATTCATATATGAGGTCTCGCCGTCTTCATTGAATAATCAAGACTACTATTTTATGTTAGTAGTCAACATGCAGATACCTATTAATTTGAGAAAAATTAGTTTCGGCACCAGGAATCGAACCCGGGACCTCTCAGCTCTGCGTGCTGAGCGCTCTTTCCAACTGAGCTATGCTGGGACATGATCCACAGTGTCGGCCGAACTCTCCTCATTTATATCGTCAATGGTAATGTATAATATCACAAATTAGCTTAACCAGGTTGAAGAATAGGCTAAATGATGACCACTGAATAAATATTTAAACACAGAATGTTACAAACTATTTACAGGTATTGTATTAAGATTCACTTTTAATTTTAGGAAGATTTCACCTAACAGTATGCAAAAATGTAGGAAGAAATTAAAAGGAGATCCAATTAAGTACTACGTAGCCCACCTTGCTAAGGAGAGGGATTCTGATAGGAAGAGGAGGGAAGAATGAAAACAAAGTTAAAATAAACAAAATGGACCTTAAAATCAAGCGCAAAAAAGAAAAAAACTAACTTTCATAGTACCCATTCCTCAGCTCCAGTTTCGGCATTACCAATATTTCTAAGTTTCCGAAACACAAGATCTCAGTCTTCTCGTATGGCTTACAGCAAAGTCAGACTACAAAAAGTCTGCATCTCAACGAAATTGAAAAGTAAACTACCATATTCTGACATATATTCGAACTCAAGTGAAGATGAACTCTTGAATCCAGAGAATGCATTTCAGAAAACAGTGTCTACTAGAGCTAGTGAGTTTCAACTCACGCAATGGTGCGTTTGTTCTGGTTAAGATATATGCTCAGAGCAAATAGAAGATAACAGAAACCAAGAAATACTTAATATATTGGCATCTGCCAAAGTGAAATGGATAATTGTGAGAATATAAAAGTCTCCTTGAAGTCTGTCATGAAAATGATTCAAAAGTGTTTAATTAATTATGATGATGGTGGTGGTGGTGGTGGTGGTGGTGGTGATGATGGTGGTATAGCATATGTTCCAGTAGAACAGACAAAGGGCATATTGCCAACACCAGCTGTTACAAATAACTGGTAATCATAATTCACCATGAATTTCAAAAGAATGTGAACGTATGTGAGAAGGCTTCATAAGGATATTTGTTATTGTAATTCAAGTAAATTCATTAATGTTTTGATTACAATGAACAAAATAAAAATACAGTTTTCTCTCAAGTAATATTTACTATGCAGTGAGGTCTTGTAGATGTTTGTGAGAAGACAAACTGAGATTTTTTGTTACATTGTAATTCCAGTAGGTTCATTATATTTTGATTATAAAATTAAAACACTATTTTTTTCATGTAAGGTGTACTGTGCAGTGAGAACTTACAGAAAATATATGGGTTATAGTGCATTTCATGTAATAAATAATGCTGGACCAGTATATTATGCACCAACTTTGTACACATCACAGACGTAAAAAATGCCAGTCACACTATTAGTTACAAATCTAAAAAGTCATTTAACGTACATTTATTGCTTAGTTATTCTGAAATTTCGTGCGCGCACGTGAGTGTGTGTGTGCATGTGTGTGTGTGAGTGTGGGTATGTGTACACACACGGGCATGCATGCATGCATGGCTGTGTGTGTGTGTTTTTTTTTTTTTTTTTTTTTTTTTTTTTTTTTTTTTTTTTTTTTTTTTTTACAATGTTCTATGATATGATGATGGGAAAAAATTACAGATTTACCTTCACTGAATTCACAGTCTTTTAATGTTACCATTATAATGTTTTTTTAAAAGATTGAGATTTGTGCACGTCACAGCCTGTTGCACAGCTAGAATGATAATTTTCTCCAGTGCTTAAAAATATCTTTGTCAAAGTTTATACTAAGGATTTAAGTTAAATATGGTGTATTTAACCAAGTAAATGGAATGTGGAAATGTAATTGATGAATATTTTTTATACTTTCAAAGAGTGTAATTTGTAGTCAAAATGTCGCATCTCTTACCATGGAATGACCAGAGGGTAATTTTGAATTTTATCAGTTAAGTAACTTCTATATTACTGTACTGTATAACAGACACAATGATTTAACTTCTATTTCAATATGAACTGAAGACCAAACTATACATTTACCCTAATAATTGTTTCTCATACTACCATGTACCAACCAATTTCATCATTGTTACTCTTACAACCATTGTATCAAGAAATGTTAATTGTGGATTGTATTTTTCGTCATTTAGACAGTCTGCTCTGGCAGACAGAATTTTCAATAAATACCAGTACTAGTGTTGTGTGGGTAGAATATATTATTACAGATGGGGAGATATCAGTGTTCACGGAAATTTTGTCTTTTTAACCTCCTTTTCGTCCAAATTTAAGACTTTCAAGGCCTAAGTGGAATTGGACCGCATTTTGCAGAAAGGAACCAACCCACATGTTACCTAAACTGAGCAATATATACTTTAAAGGTAAACGTGAGTAATATATTAAGAAATAAAGTAACTACATACTCATTGCTTTAACAAAAAGTATGCCTATTATAGGGCATATCTTTGTTCAAAATATGAATCCTTGGAATTATTTCATATTGAGACATTAAATTTGTGTGTGGGTTGGTTTCTTTCTGCAGAATGTGGTCCAATTCATGTTAAAAACATAATTAACATCCTTTTTTTTTTGGCTCCATGATGAAAAATTCAACAAAAAGGTGCCAGAATGAAGTTCTGTCAGAAAAAAGCACTGTGTGTGTGTGTGTGTGTGTGTGTGTGTGTGTGTGTGTGTGTGCGCGCGTGTGTGCGTGAGGATATTTGGAAAGAAGAGCAGTTTGGTTTCAGGAAGGTAAAAGGTACGAGGGATGCAATTGAGAGGTTTGGGAGAAAAACCAGGCAGTTCCAATTCAGTACTTTTCGAGATAATGAAGAAAAACTTACCACCAAACAGTAAGCATGTACAGAAGAGGCAGGTCCAAAATGCATTATAACTGTGTAATTCTTGGAACTACTTGGTTCTTCGACCAAACAATAGAGCGTATTTTTTTGTTCTCTGTGCATAAATAACTCAAAAATGAAAAAAATTGGAGCTGTCTGGTTTTCCCTCCAAACCCTCAATTGGACTACAACAATTGGCGAAAGACATCTAAAGAAGAATAAAGAAGTGTATATAGTATTTGTGGACTTAGAAAAGGCATTTGACAGAGTGATGGACATCCTGAAGAAAATAGGTATGAATTGGAAAGACAGGAGCCTGTTCAGTAATCTTTATATGAAACGAGTTGTAGTCAGGATAGGAGAAGAAATGTCTGAAGGAAGTGAAATAGGGAGAAGAGTACGACAAGGATGTCCTTTATCACCTAATCTGTTCAACATCTACTTGGAGAATTTTTTCAGACCATGGGAGAGGTGATAGTAGGAGGAAGAAGAATAAAGTGCATAAAATTTGCTGATCATATGCCGTTGTTAGCAGAAGAGGAGACGATACTAAGGAATATGCTACTGGAGCTAAATGACAGCTGTGAGCAGTATGAGATGAAGATAAAATGCAAACAAGATGAAGACTGTCATTGTCAGAAGAAAAATAAAGAAGGTAAACTTGCGAATACTAGTAGAGCAAGTGAACAACTTGAAATGGTGTACTATAACATGACCTGCTGCCAGAAATTCAAAAGGAGGATAGCAATGGCAAAGGAAGCTTTTAATAGAAAAATGAGCAACTTCTGCGGACCTATGGAAAAAGAACTAAGGAAGAGACTAGTAAAGTGCTTTGTGTGGAGTGTGGCATTGTATGGGTCAGAAACATGGACATTACGACGAAGTGAAGAGAAACGACTAGAAGCATTTGAAATGTGGATATGGAGAAGACTGGAGCATGTAAAGTGGACAGACAGAATAAGAAATGAAACTGTGTTGGAAAGAGTGGATGAAGAAAGAATGATGCTGTAACTGATCAGAAAGAGAAAAAGGAATTGGCTGGGTCACTGGCTGAGGAGAAATTGCCTACTGAAGGATGCACTGGAAGGAATGATGAACGGGAGAAGAGTTCGGGGCAGAAGAAGATATCAGATGAAAGACGACATTAAGGTACAGTGCGTTCGTAGCTTGGCCAGACCATTAAAACATTCAAATTTGAAAATTGTACTTTCAATAATTGTTCCTTTTAAAATTATCCATGTTTATATTTTATTTCATCCTCCTTAATTAAAAGTTTTCTTGTTTATTTCATCATCCCTAATTAAAACTTTTCTAACACTTGTTTATATTATTTAGGTTATGTTATAACGGTCCGGCCGAGCTACGAATGCACTGTATATGGATCATATGCGGAGACTAAGAGGAAGGCAGAAAATAGGAAAGATTGCAGAATGCTGGGTTTACAGTGAAAGACCTGCCTTGCGACAGAACATTTATGTATGTATGTATGTTTATGTATGTATGTATGTATGTATGTATATGTATGTATGTATAATACAGTGCTTGAGATGAGGCAGGATGGTATCCCAGCACTTCATAAAGTACAGTAGAATGTCAATTATCCAGGGACTAATTGGGACTAGCTATAGTTTGGATATTCATTGTTCAGCTAACCGAACCTTGAACCTTAAAACCTAAAATCTTAAGGTTTTTTGTAAAAAATATGGTCATGAAAATGTATACAAAGTCAGAGGTGGCACTACATAAAGGCGAAATTAGCTGCCGCATAGGGCCTCACACTTGTAAAGGCATAACTGATCAGTATTCAAAATTTAATTTTTCATTCAGATATTATGTTTCATTTTATTTACGTGTTAGTTCTCCATCTATTTCCAAATTCTTATTTGTTTTCATCCTTAATGGAATGTAATAATTAGAGAATTCATTTTTAGCCCCTTACCATACCTTTTAGATGTGTGCACATGAAGTTCACGTCATTGTTTGTTGACATCAGATCGAAGGGGTGGAGTATCCGCTGGACATGTACACTCGCATTAATATAAAGGTGAGTCACTTCTGTTAATCATTCTTGAGTGAAACAAATGAACTTCAACTGTTGCAATTTATAACTAAGTGCATGCGTAAAGTATCGAAATTAAAGCTTCTCCTGTGATCATTCAACAAAAGCCTACATTCCAAGATCATTCAACAACAGTTTGTATTTAGAGAAACTTCTCTGAACATTACAAGACGTTAATGCAGCAACCAGGAAATAAGAAACGTTACTGTCTTTTACTCCACCTTGTGCCAGTTTTTTGCCACATAAAGCTTCTCTGACAGAACACAATGCCGAAAAACCAGGGTTCTTATGTATGATGCTTTTAAGTTTATTCTTAACATTTTCGCCAACAGTAGGTCTACATCTAGAAAATTCACGTTTCCTTCAAGTTCTTCTATTAAATTAAGGAGACGGCTGACATTTTCAGATCGTGAGCTTCTAAACGTGTAATTGTTTTCGAGAACCCTGAAAAATTATTGTAGATGTACAACAGATTGTTATGTAATTCCTCTGACATAAGGGATTGTGCTATTTCAATTGACACAAGCTCTTTACTTTTAAGTGCAGTAATTACTTCCACAACTGCTTGATAATATTTAGCGTAACATCACAGGCTAGTATATACAGTCACGAAGCTTGAGTTATTGAGGATACTAGGAACAATAGACTATGCCGGTACTATTTCGCAGACTGTGGTAATATGATGCAGCATCCAACCACGTTCCCCAAAGGCCGTGGAGATAAAGGAATTCCGGATACTATGTTTCGAAACTTGCATATCCTGGATGGTGCTTTCAAAACACCTTTTTGACATTAGATATAAACTTATCTACATCAATATAATATAATCTAATTGTCTCGGGTACTTTATGTAAACCGTGTGCTAAGCACATAAGATGAAGAAGATTAGGGTAAGATAACTTCAGATCGTTTCCTGCTTTAGTCATGTGCAGTGCAGCATCCGTCACCAGCAACAGTACATTTTCCCTTAGAATGCCTTGTGGCCAAAGAAGATTCATACTTTTTTCGAACACATTGCTAATTGTTGAATGATTAACTTTATCTATTACTTCCGTAGTTAACAAGAATGTTTTTCCTGAATTGTTGGGACGCAGAGTACCGACAATAACATTAGCAACATAACGTCCGGCATCGTCTGTAGTCTCGTCGACTGAAACAAAGATCTTGTTCTTTCCTACTACTGTTCTGATCAAGATATATGGATAGTTTGTTCTGATATCCCATAGCACTGAACGGAAATACGAGAGTGGACCCAAAAGTAACCAGAACCGAACTGTTGCACGTGCATGCTTTGTAGTTACGATTTGTGCTGTTAGGTGGTGTTAGTTTGAGGTCTCCCGCAACTGTTTGTGTGCAGAGTTAAATTATTGAAAAAAATTCATTGAAGCTTTGGTATGATCCATGATATGAAAAACATAAAAAATTAATTTGTGCTTCAAAGGGTTAAGTAGTTTGTTTGTGGTGCTGTGTTGTTTGCGTTCCTGTTTCAACCGTTTGGCGATTAGTGAGATGGCCGATCACAAGGAACAAAGAGTGTGTGTGAAATTTTGTTTTCTGTTAGCCAAAACTGCAGCCGAGAACATTGGGATTCTTCGGCAAGCCTTTAATGATGATGCTTTGGGGAAATCACAGGTCTACGAGTAGTTTTCCCGTTTCAAATCTGGCAACATTTCAACTGAAGACATGCCACGCCCTGGGCATCCTTCGACAGGAAGAAATGAAGAAAACATTGCCAAAATCAAATGTGCAATTGATGAAGATCGTCGAAAGACCACTGACGAAGTTTCTGAGCAAACGAACCTGTCATGGAGCACGGTTCAGCGAATTTTAACCGAAGATTTGCATATGAGACAGGTGTCTGCAAAATTTGTTCCTCACTTGCTCACAGATGACCAAAGAGAAAACCATGTGAGAGTTTGCCGCGACTTGAAGAGTGACGTGCAGAACGATCGAATTGTGACTGAGGATGAGTCTTGGTGCTATGGGTACGATCCAGAATCTAAGCAAGCATCGAGCCAGTGGAAAACACCAAATTCACCACGACCCAAGAAAGCATGTCAAGTGTGATCCAATGTGAAAACAATGTTGATTTGTTTTTTTTTTTATGTGAATGGCATTGTGCTCAAAGAGTTCGTTCTGCCAGGACAAACAGTGAACCAACATTTATATTTGAATGTGTTACGAAGATTATGAGAGAATGCACCACGAAAACGGCCCAAAATATGGAGAAATGGGAACTGGTTGCTTCATCACGACAATGCTCCAGCCCATACAGCTCTGAAAGTCCGACAGTTTTTGACAAACAACAACATGGTACTTGTGCCTCATCAACCCTACTCACCCGATCTGGCTCCGTCGGACTTTTTTTGTTTCCACGGATGAAAAAATGTCTGAAAGGAAAGCGATTCAGTGATGTGGATGATGTCAAAGAAAACACGCCAACGGCTTTGAACAGTATCCTGCCTCAAGAGTTCCAGCACTGTTTTCAGCAGTGGAAAAAGCGTTGGGACAAGTGCATTAATGCGCATGGACAATACTTTGAAGGGGACTAAAGTACTGTGAATGTAGAGTTCAATAAAAATGAAAACAAAAAAAGTTCCGGTTATTTTTGGGTCCCCCCTCGTATCGTTCACTAAGTGTTGGAGGTCATGGTAGTTTTCATTGTGTATAGTTTTCCAGAAAGTCCTTAAAATAACTATTTTCGAGCTTGTGAAATGGTATATTACATTTAACCATCATTTCACATAAATCTCTGTAAAATTCCGAGTCCTTAACCTGATTGTCAGTAGAGGTGGACGATTGTTCATTGCCTACTCTGATCAACAAATTTACGTGGTAAATATGTTTCTTCGAATTACAATGTTGTTTCAAGTACTTACTTTTACTTCCCCTTATTGACATCTTACATAGAATACATATTATAGAGTCGGCATGTGACTATATGTTTATTTCCAAAGTTCTTCACAATCTTATTCAAACGGTCCTGTAAAGAACGTTTTGCTTTCGTCATTGTAAATGCACTGATCTTCTACAACTAAAGATAATTAACATGATACGTTCGCTGTGTGCTCTACGTGGATGGTCTGTCTTACAACTCTGCAAATATTTTGTATGTGATCTGTACGTACGCAAGGTCAAGTGATGTCATCCATACTTCGTACAGCTGGCTTAAAATTCGCTGTCTGTCGTCTTATGAGGCTAAAAATGAATGCTCTAGCAATAATAGTAATTGACACCAGAGTCTAGCTTTCAAAGTGCAGTCAACAATGCATTCATTCAGTCATTCATTCCTTCCTTCTCACTTGATCGGCTTTCTTGGAAATCGTATTTGTGTTCCTCCCGCTTCACGCGCACATTCGATTAACAATGAGAAAATATTATAAATAATGATCAAACTGAAATAATTATCACAAATATTGTTAAATTAAATTTGAAGTGTTCAAGATACCTTATAAACGCCAGAAATGTATATTTTCTTGAATTATAAAGTTTATAAATATTCTGTTATCTAATAATGAATGTAAAATTATCTCACATTGTCAATCAAAATAAATTCTAATGAGCCATATTTATGTTACAAACAGTATCACAGTTAACATCTGACGGACAAGTGGGTTTGTTCTTGTTACAGTAAAGTTCCAGTGATGTTTATTCAGTTCTACCTTCCTAAGAGAGTTATCATTTTTTAAAGTTTACTGTGCTGTAATGTTCGGGAGAGAATGCCATAGAGGTAGAAAATTCGAATCAGCCCATTTAAAAAGGCAAAAACAGGCAATTGAAGAAGCTTTATTCGGTTCAATGTTCAAATATATTAAGATTGATGAAACAGTGCCCGTAACTGAGTATTCTGCAAGAAGTGATAATTTGATTCTTCAAGAGGGTTCTGGACAATATGTCCCCGAAAATCCATCCCACGACTAACTCGGTCCCAAAACAAATTTGTTCCAGGATAATTCGGTAATTTAAGTTTTATTCGGTCCAGACTTCATATTCGAACCGGATACGTAGCAACAATGTCTTTGAAGAAGCAATGTTGAATGTTGTAGATAAACAAGTCAATTTAGATATTGAGGAGGAAGTTTAAAACCAGTGTTCATTGCATTTTTCACCCTCTCCATCCCTACTCTCTTTCGAAATTTCAAATGATACCCCTATATATTTTTATACTTAAATTTGAAAGAGTATTCAATTGAACGTCCTGATCGGAAAAGCTCATCCAACTCTCGCTTTCCTCAGCCATCTTCAGAAGGAAGTCACGGAAATCGACATTAAAATTGACCAGGCAGAGGGCGGCCATTCACTCACAAAAAAAAGTACCGGTACATGTTCACAGAAGCATGCATAGGCAGACTGATTGGACGATATCCCACTTATTTTGTCCTACCTGTGGACCATTGGACAAAATATCGCCGGCAACCGTTGAAGTATATAATCAAATAATTGGCAACAAAGTGAAATTATATAAAATAATTAGTTTATTAAAAATATGTAATTGGGAACAAACAACCCTTGGCACGCATTGTCTTTGGAACCAGCTGAGACCAAAAGGTTTGGGAACCAATTTCAACTTGGACCAAAAGTTTTGGGAACAAATTTCATCTGGGACCAAACATTTTGGGAACCATTTTCCTGGACCCTTTGTTCGGGGATGAATTGTCCTAGATTCCTTTCAAGAACCCTCCACTTCTACAAATAAATGTGAGTACAACCAATCTAATGAAAGTAATGTAAACAGTGACACTGATGCAGCGTCTCCTAATGAAAAAGTTAATGCAGCCGGTTCAATTAGTGAAATATGCACTTTTAATGGCGCTGACCTTGGCAATTAGCCACATCCAATTCAGGACAAGAAAAGGCTGCAAATAGTTGAAAAAGGACCTGTTCGAGAAGAAAATGCTGTGAAAACCATAGGACGTCAATAAGACACTTTTCACTTATCCACTATTTCAGGATTTTAATCAATAAAGAAAAACAGGATCAATGTTGGCTTGTATACTCTACAAATCAAGATAGGATATATTGTTTTGCTTGCCGACTTTTTTCGACGTCAATGACAGCATTATCTTCTCAGGAGTGCAATGTCTGGAAAAACCTTAATAGTCTTCTAAAATCCCATGAAAATAGTCAGAACACATAAGTTTTACCTCAAAATGGATATAAATAGAAAGAAGATTAATGCAAGGGCAAACAATCGGCAGTGCTGTTGAACAACAAATAAGACAAGAAAAACGAAGTGGACCGACATTTTAGAGAGAGTTATAGCAGTAATTCTATTTTTGGCTACCCATAATATGGCTTTAAGAGGTCACAGAAATAATTTAAGTTACAGTCTATGTGGTAATTTTTTAGACTTGATTAAGTTTACCACCAAATTTGATCTCATACTTCAGCAACATCTATAGCAGATTCATGACTGGGATTTAAAAAACCATTATCTAAGTAAAGAGATTCAGAATAAGCTGATACAATTAATGACTAAGCATGTTAAGCAAAAAATTGTCCAGAAGGTCTTACAAGCTAAGTATTATTCAATAATCCTTGATTGCACAACTCACGTGTGCCACAAAGAACAAATGACAGTAATACTTCGTCATGTCGATGAAAAGTCAGGAGATATAGAAAAACATTTTGTTGGGTTCATTGCCGTTGACAAAACGACTGATAAAGCACATACAAATGCAATCGTATCAGAACTGAACAATTTAGGTCTCGATTTAAAAGAATGTCGGAGCCAATGTTACGACAACAGAGCAAATATGGTAGGAGAAAAGAGTGGTGTAAAACACGAATATTTCAACTTAATCCTTAATCAACAGTTGGAATTTAGTATTAAGTAATGCAGCACGGTGTTCTATTAAAGCTAAATTGTGTTTTGGAATTCTGCAAAGGCTTTATACATTATTCTCTGGATTATCCAATAGCTGAAAAATAATAAAAGATAATGTGAATATTACTGTAAAACCTCTTTCCAAAACCAGATGGGAATGAAGAATAGAGAGTGTTAAAGCAGTCCGTTTCCAGTTGAAGGAGATTGCTAATGCTTCAGAAAGCCTTTCAGAGGAGACTAATGATTGTGCTCTTGTTAGCAAGTGTTTATCTATTCAGAA
This sequence comes from Periplaneta americana, assembly GCF_040183065.1. Classification (NCBI taxonomy): domain Eukaryota; kingdom Metazoa; phylum Arthropoda; class Insecta; order Blattodea; family Blattidae; genus Periplaneta; species Periplaneta americana. The sequence goes on along the minus strand of NC_091130.1, from coordinate 93,430,783 downwards.
GGAAATATTGGGCTTTGAGTTCTTAATGTCTTTGATAATTTGGTATGAAATCTTAGCAAAGATAAATTTCATCAGTAAATTATGGCAGAATACCAATATACAGTTAGACGTAGCTGAAAAAAATATTGAAGAATTATTAAAATGGTTATTTGAGAACAGAGAAAATGGATTTGAGGCTCCTACATGAACTGCTGAGGCAATAGCAATCCAATTGGACATTCCAAGAGAATTTAAACAAAGAATTTAAACAGGTTGCGTAAGAAAAAAATCTCAATTTCCTACGAAGGTCAGGATGAAATTTTAAGAGGGAGTATTTTAATATGACCATTGATACAATTAGGGGAAGTGCTGAATCCCGATTTCAAGGTTTAAAGAGCCTTCACAGCAATTTTGGCTTCCTATATAGTATTTCAACATTCAAAGATTTGCCATATGATGAATTCCACTGTTATTGCAAGAATCTTCAAGAAGTACTCACATTTGACGATGGAACATCTGATGTAAATGGGGAAGAGCTGCTTGAAGAACTGAGAATGTTTTCTAGGACTGTGTCTCCGAATTATGGAATGTTCAATTGTTTAAAGATTATTTCTGAAAAGAATTCGATTGAAGTGTATCCTAATATTCATATGGCACTCAGCAACAATCCCTGTTTCTGTTGCAAGCGCAGAGAGGTCATTTTCGAAATTAAAATTAATAAAACCATACTTAAGATCGATAATGCAACAAGAAAGATTGTCATTTTTGGCGATTCACTCTATTGAGCATGACTTGGCTTCTAGTGTGAACTATTCAGATGTAATTCAAAATTTCAGTTCAGTGAAAAGTAGAGAAATGAAATGAGTATTGATTTCGCGTGCAAACATTTTAGTTCATTTAAAAAATATTAACCTATTAGATTACTGTAATTTAGTGTCAATGTGTAAGAAGATATTTTGTAAGACCAAAAATAAAGGCATGGTCAGAATTCCGCTTCATAATATGGCGAGTGCCGTAGTTTAATATACTACCGTACTACTTTTATTATTATTATTATTATTATTATTATTATTATTATTATTATTATTATTACTATTATTACTATTATTTTATTTTATTTTATTTTAACTTTTCTAGTCTTTATGCTAGACATCTTGAACTTGACTACTTATTCTTTTGTAAGGCCTTAAAGGGTGATATTGATTGTGAATCCTTCATAAGAAATATCTACCTTCGGGCCCCTTCGAATGGTTTAAGATTTCAAACAATATTTTATACTTATAAGCCTAAATCTCTCTCTCCAGTTGTCAGATGCATGAAAGCTGCCAATTTACATTATATTAATTCAGATCCGTTTAATGTATAGTTTGTTGTTTGGCTAATCTTATATTAAGCATATTCATTTGAACGAACTTCATTTGTGTTGTTTTTAGCTTTTCTGTATCATGTATTTTTGTAATTATCTATTCATTTTGTCATTATTGTTTATTTGTATTTGTCTCTAATTTTAATAATTATTTGTATGCACTGTTTTTGTTATCTATTCATTTTGTCATTATTGTTTATTTGCATTTGTCTATAGTTTTAATAATTATTTGTATGCACTGTATGGTTATTCCTTGGTACACTGTAAATCTTGTGCTAACTCTTATCTTGTGCTGAACTGTTATTGGCCCCAGGCTGTTGTACAGCACAATAAATATTAGTAAAATATTATTATTATTATTATTATTATTATTATTATTATTATTATTATCATTATTATTACGGTATTATTATATCATTATTATTATTATTATTATTATTATTATTATTATTATTATTATTATTATTATTATTTGATATGGGGCCTTGAATATAGATTTGCATTTGCACAAATTCTAGTGCTGCCACTGTACAAAGTACAGTACCATACTTAAAAGAAAGGACACAGTACCTTATTGCGTGAAGTAATCGCTGATTTTTCATTGTTAGAATGTAGACCTTCGTTTTCTAGTGGCAAGGCCTCTATTTCTCTTGAGCAGGATGAGTTGAATTGAGCAGCATTCAAGGTGTCGTTCATTGTAAGATGTTTTCTAAATTTAATTTTATATTAGAGATAGTGGATTTTCCTATATTATACTGGGTGTTAAAAAAAGTATCCAATATTTTAGGAGGTGCTAGTATGCATCAAAACAAGAAAAAAATGTCTAATAAACATGGGTCCTACAACATATACTTTCTGAGATCTGAACACTTGTTCATAGGAGGTGCTCAATGTGACATCCATTCATGGCAATGCATTCCTCTGCCCTTCGGCTTAAGAAATCACGCACTCTTTGAAACTGATCTGATTGTTCTTGATAACCAAAAGTCTAGGGGATTTAGATTTGAGGAACGAGCAGGCCAAGGTGTGGGGCCTCTCCAATCAATCCAACAGTCCTGAAATGTCAGCGTCAGGTGTTCACGCTCATTGCAGAAAAAATGTGCTGGTGTGCAATCATGCATGAACCACATCTGTAGTCTTTGCTGACATGGCACATACTCCAGCAAGGTATGCAATACGTTAGTAAGAAAGTCCTCATAACGAGCCCCAGTTAATCTCTATGGTAGCACGTATGGTCCTTAATCTATCACCAAGAATACCTGCCCATACGTTGATTGAGAATCGGTGCTGATGCTTTGTTTCTTCAAGTGCATGGGAATTTTCATCAGCCCGCACATGCTGATTACGAAAATTCACAACACCATCTCTGAACCCAGCTCATATTCGCAACCAAACTTTTTTCAGTATTTCTTGTGACGTATCAGTATTCCATGCCAGGGGTGTCAACTATGGTATGATTATCTGGTAGCCTGCTGTATTGTAGGGCATATAAATCCATTGCCATAAATGGACGTCACATTGAACACCTCCTATGAACAAATGTTCAGAAAGTATGTGTTGTAGGACCCATGTTTATTAGACATTTCTTTCTTGTTTTGAAGCATACTATCACCCCCTAAAATATTGGATACTTTTTTCTTAACACTCTGTATATTCTTGACAGAGATCTGCTTTCTCCTTCTGCTAGATGGTTTAAAATTTATAATTTTGTATGTACAGTATCGTTAACACATTACAATTTCGTTTAATGGAAGATGCCAAGCCTCGTAATGCATACAGCACTCTCCACAAGGTTATAAAACTCAAGTACACAAAACATGACAACTTTTTCAAACTGAAAATTTTGTTCATAGCTCAGTTGGTAGAGCAGCTGGCTACGGACTGGAAGGTCCGGGGTTCGATCCCAGGTGGTGACAGGATTTTTTCTCGTTGCCAAACTTTCAGAACGGCCCCAAGGTTCACTCAGCCTTCTATAAAATTGAGTACCGGGTCTTTCCCGGGGGTAAAAGGCGGTCAGAGCGTGGTGCCGACCACACCACCTCATTCTAGTGCCGAGGCCATGGAAAGCATGGAGCTCTACCTCCATGCCCCCCAAGTGCCTTCATGGCATGTTACGGGGATACCTTTACCTTTTACCTTTACTCTTGACTAGGGTTAGGTGCTGCATCTTGATTAGAGCTAGGAATTTTAGGTGTTGCATTTTTTCTATTAAAATGCCCAGATTGGCTACTCTTGCAAAGAAAACATGAAATAAACACTCCCCTTTCTTTGGCTGCTTTGCCTCATTTTATTGCTATAAAAATTAAACAAGCAAGAAACCGAACATGTGCAGCTTGACAAGTGCTTCTACCTACTGTTAAATATGCCATTCAGACATAATAATCTATTAAGTGTTCGCGTAGGCTTCCTCGGCTGGTGTACATGGTGTGTGGATAAGTTTCAGGGCTTCTACTGCGTTGTCTTGGTGTTATTGGTTGACGTTTCGACCGCTGTGTTGTGGCCATCTTCAGAGCAGTTGTTGGATAAGGAAATAGTCTGCCAGTTCTTATATATATAGTAGTCTCGATGGGGGGAGTACTTGCTGTACTCCCCCCATCGAGACTACTATATAATTTTATAATTTTATAAACAGCTTTCCCAATAACAGGACTGCCGCATTGGACAAAGCATAATAAACATATTGAGTGAAAACAAAAAAAAAAGACCATAAAAGAGAAAGGAGGGGAACGAACAAAAGGGAAAAGTAAGTACAGGAAAGATAATAGCATGCATAACAGGCCTAAACATAGTAAACAAACAGATTAGATATTCGAGCAAAATTCTCTCTTTTTAAGAAACAAAGTACAGATGGTATTTTAAAATGGCAAGTGATCCTCTGATAGCGGCAAGGGAAACATCACGAATGAAGTCGTTGTTCAGCTGGAACTTCTTGCAGAAACTGGCAAAGAGGCGAGGTATTGTGCCCCTAACGCCAACCATTAGCCCAACTACTTCAATGGAGGTGAGGTGATATTTCTCCAAATAGAATGGAACTGTGGGCTCATAAATTCTGCATTTTTCTGCGTGGACGTCAGTGGGCTATTGTTTCTGTGCCTCGAACCTGACTGTCGGGTCGATAATGTAGGCGGATGTAGAGCCTGGTGGAATGGCAAGCATGTCAATTTGCTGACAGGATCCCTCTTGAGAGATGCCATGGACTTCTCCGTGCACAGTGAGACCTTTCTTCCTCAGGCTTCGGCAATCATGGACCTGATTCTGTGATGTCTAGAGTTCCGCAGTGTCTCGCTGAAAGGACAGGCACCCAAAACGTGGCCAAGAGTTTCAATCTCACTGACGCAACGACGACAGTGGTTTCCCAATTTCATTAGACAAGTTGCGACAGGCGTTTACATGGATATTTTGGGATCATTGTAAGCTCTGACATGCATTGATATACTACAAAAAAGCTTCCCAGCTACATTTAAATAGTCCCAATCCCTTGAATTTTCTGTTAGCAGAACTAGCAGACTATTTCCTTATCCAACAACTGCTCTGAAGATGGCCACAACACAGCGGTCAAAACGTCAGCCAATAACACCAAGACAACGCGGTAGAAGCCCTGAAGCTTATCCACACACCATAATAATCTATTGTTCTACTGTTGATTTTTTTTTAATAAATGGACAAATTTCCTGTTTTCTGAATGTATTTATTAGAATTTACTCTTTTAAGTGTGGTATCATATTACTTTCGCTTCATTGCAGTCCTGTATGTTGAAACCTTTCAAATTAGTTTGCATCTCAACGAACCCCTGTTAGGCAAAATGTCCACAAATTATTTTGTGCTTCATCGCACCACCGTTAGGTAACAACTATTGAATAGAAAGAGAAGGAGGAGGGCAAATCAAACTGATCAATCAGCAATGAGTATCGTTTACTGCTAGATGCTGAAATTTGAGAACGAATTTAAAGTCTTTTCATTTTTCAGTTCAGAGTAGATGCTTTGGCTAGTGTGTGGTATCTTTGTCATTCTCCTTTGTAGCCAGAATTCAGCATACCAAAACAGATAGTGAAGTGGGTAAATACGTGATATTTTTAAACAGTTTAGTGTGGATAGAATTCAGAGTGACGGGTCTGTTATGAGGAGCAATGTTTGTGATATTTCAATAACAGTTGATTTAGGTGCTAATGTAATCGAGTTCAGCAACATACAAGTGCTATAGTGCAAAACACATGAAGAACAAGGAACTGCACTATAGTAAAGGTGAAGTGTGACAACAGTTTATTGGTGAAGCATTGATTTCTTCAAATTCAAGACATGAAAATGAATTTTTTTTTTTTTACTGAAACAGCAAACACATTTGTGCCATGTGGTATTCCTCTTTACAAGCTCAACAATTCCATTATGAAATCGTATTTTCATAATAGTACATTAAGCAACGAGCCTATAATGGTAGTAATTAAGACGCAAATAAGTATGTTTGTTTATGAAACGAGCACAAGCTCGTTTCATAATTTTCATATGAGCGTCTTAATTACCATTATAGGCAAGTTTCATATGACTTTTTATGCTCGACCATATTTCTAACTTGAAATTATTCAAAATTAGGTCTTGTTATGGTTATGTGCGAACTGACCTGAATTGTGAGATGTGCACAGACGCGAAAGTATTGATTTTTTCCGAGGCCGAATGTCATTGACCTTGATAGAGAACAAGATGAACATTGGTCTGATATAACCTGGAAATTGATTCGGAATTGAAAAACGAGATGACAAATTGAATTTATTTGAATATTATTTACAATTAACGCTAATTATTATAGTAACAGAACATAACCTTCTGCGACAGTATTGGATTTCCAGCCTCCGTGACTTTTCGCTAATTGTCTTTCGATTGCATATCCGAGAATAATCGATACTTGCGGTTTTATAACGGTACAAAGGTGATTTGTCATTGGCGGAACACCTGAACTTTAATGAATAAGTGTGCTTTAATGAGGAGCATTAAAGGACTACTACCAGGTGTATAATTACTACATTTCGGCATGGTCGAGCATAAATATACTGACAGCACCTTATGAAAATTATATCTTCAGCCTCTGTATGAAGAAAAATTAAAAAATCAAGCAAGTAGTACCAGTAGCTGATAACCCGGTATATTTTATCCTAGATGAAACCACTGACAGACACAACAGAAATTTTCTGGATGACTAACTTTAATAACACTTTGGTTTGTGACTTTTTTTTAAGGCAGACTTTTTATTATATGGCTGAATTTTGTGTCCTTTTATGTAATGTGAACTGTTTTCAGAACATGAGAAGGGTGATAGTGGAGGAAAAAGCTTAAAGGGCGTAATATTTGCTGATGATATTGCGTTGTTAGCAGAAGAGGAGATGATACTTTGTAAGGAATATGATATAGGAGCTAAGTGACACCTATGAGCAGTATAGGATGAAGATAAATGCAAACAAAACGAAGACCATAGTTATTAAAAAAATAAGGAAGGTAAACATGCCAATTCGAAATGAGATAGTAGAACAAGTAGACAGATTCATATACATGGGGTGTACTAAAGGCAGTAACATGAGCAGCTGCCGGGAAGTCAAAAGGAGCATAGCTATGACAAATGAAGCTTTCAATTGAAAAAGGAGAATCTTCTGCGGACCTCTGGAAAAAGAACTAAGGAAAAGGCTAGTGAAGTGCTTTGTGTGGAGTGTGGCACTATATGGGGCAAAAACATGGACATTACGACGAAGTGAAGAGAAGCAACTAGAAGCATTTGAAATGTGAAAATGGAGAAGAATGGAGCATGTGAAGTGGACAGACAGAATAAGAAATGAAACTGTGTTGGAAAGAGTGGATGAAGAAAGAATGATGCTGTAACTGATCAGAAAGAGAAAAAGGAATTGGCTGGGTCACTGGCTGAGGAGAAATTGCCTACTGAAGGATGCACTGGAAGGAATGATGAACGGGAGAAGAGTTCGGGGCAGAAGAAGATATCAGATGATAGACGAGACATTAAGATATATGGATAATAGGCGGAGACTAAAAGGAATGCAGAAAATAAGGAATTTTGGAAAATGCTGGGTTTGTAACCCTTTGGCAGAAAATTATGAGTGAAATGAATGAGTATGTAGTGTAATTGGTTTTGGTACTGTTTGTAATTAATATTTACGTTTGAAATTTGCACCTTTTTTTTTGCACGTTTTCCAACTAAATTAAGGCACTTTTTTGTACCTTTTAATCAAAATTTTGCAGTTAAAATTCCTAGCTCTATAATGATACACAGACAGTGAGGTTAAGTTCTGTAAATTAGTCTACTTGCACTAAAAGATTGTAAACTGAACTTGGATTATCTGCAAACAATAGATAATCTGAGAACGATTGGTATTTGACCAGGTTTATTGACATCCAATGATTGACAATTAGAAACATGCACAGTTGCACAGGGAATTTCCGAGAAGAGACTATGGCAGATAGGTTTTACAAAGTCTTACACACAGTTAAAATTCCATAACTGTTATTCCTGTCAGCTGGTATCATTCTCAGTTTGATGACATTAGATCTTTATTAACCGTTAGAATTACAAGAATTACATCCTCAGTACAAAAGAAAATTACATAATATAATACAATACAATACAAACTTATTTCTAAGTGAGGTTGGCAAGGAAAACTACAATATTCTTTCATAATTATACACAGAAAGTGAAAAACAGTATGGATTACACAAGGTAATATTATATATGGCCAGATATTATTCTGTATGACAAATTAATAAATCTATAATATTCTCATAGCTGCAGTGCCTATGTCTGTACAGATTACTGTGCACTTAACTGCGGAATCCCGGCCATCAAGTCACTCAGCTGAGTGTGCTCCTAATATAATGGTAGTTGACATTGGACATATATGTCAACATATATGCCTAACTTGGAGTCAGGCCACAAAGAGAAACATCGAAGGAGGAAGGTTCGGTCCAGTGCTGTGGATTGAATTCGGTGTAGCTCAGTGGTCAGAGCGCTTGGTATGTAGAACCAAGGACCCGGGTTCGATCCCCGGTGCCAGAGCGAATTTTTCTCCTCAAATATTAATTGTCTAGTATATACAGTCACGAAGCTCAATACGTAGTAAATATGTATTCATAGATAGTTGCTAACTACTTGGATCGCTACTATTGCCTCATCACAGACAATGCGAAATAGTATCTGCACAGTCTATTGTTCCTAGCACCCTCAACAACTGAAGCTTCGTGACTGCATATACTAGACTGTGATTTAATGTTAGTTATCAGGTGGTGGTTGGAAGGTTGTGTTTTCTAATTTCTACGTACATACTTGGGACTTAAGGGAGAACTTAATTTATTATTGTTTTAAGGGGTTAGGTACAGCTTACAGCAGTAAAATTTTGGAAATATTCAACATTTTTTTCTTTCATTACTGTATCTAGTACAATAATAAACGTTAGTATGTGTAAAACACTGTCCTTCTGCTATATGAAAAAAATATTTTTACTATTTAAAACAATTATTTACTTTTTTTTTTTTTTTTTTCAAAATTCAGTTCACTCTGCAGTGATGAAGTGTTTCCCACATGACTCAAAAACTATCCAACATTCTGTGATGAAACATTTGTATGTATTTATGCATGTCATATCGACAATATGGTGCAAGATCACTTCCGTATCTTTGATAGATTGTCTGATAAAAAATGAATTCATTAACAAAAATGGTCAAATATCACTATTTCTTCTAACACAAAATAAAAAAAAATATTTATTAAGGAATGTAGTTGAAAGAGCATGATATTGTAAACATGTGTTTCAGCAATAAAGTAAAAGAGAACATGAAGAAGTTAATAAGTTTGTGAGTTATGAGGGAAACGCTTCATCACTGCAAAGTGAACTACCATCATTATCAATTTTGAGTATATATATATATATATATAATTTTTTTTAAATCGTAAATTTTTTTTTTTTTTCATATAGCAGAAGGACAATGTTTTACTCATACCAATTTTCATTTTTGTACAAGACAAAATAGGCCTAATGGAGGAAAAAAATGTTGAATATTTCCAAACATTTTACTGCTGTAAGTTGTACCTAACTCCTTAATGTGTCTGCTTCAGAGAGTTTTCTCGGTTGTTACTGTCCATATTCTTTTGGCAAGAGGACGCAGCATTTAACAGATTTAGATGTTCCAACAGTTCCACCAAACCCTGTGAAATCGAGGAAGGAAAATGATGTAAGGAGTCTGTACATATTCCTGTCAGAAGAACAGAAGACTTAGATTACTTTGAACTAGTCTTTGCTAAGTTTCATCAATTTACTTGACTTTTGTTGTATCTAGTACACATTTTTTCTTAATTTCCTCATCTTTTCTTTTTTTTACACAAGTGGAATCTTTAATATTGTTCTCAGTGGCGGCTCGTGGGTATTGATTTCAGGGGAGCTGCATACAAAAATAAACCATGTAAATTACCTTATTTAAAGATTAGTTCCATGCGCCTATGTCTTGTAGGTTGCAAACGTTTGATTCATCTTCTTATTAAAATCCGATATGTCGTTTAACATAGTCTTTACAATGGAAAACATAGCTAATGCGGTCAGTCTCTCTTCTCTCATCGTATTTCTAAGATAGGATTTCACTCTCTTCATACACCAAAAAAGCAACGTTCTAGTTCGGAAGTTGTCATTGGTATGGTGATAGCTATGCGTAGTAGTTTCAAACTTCTGAAAATGAAGCGTGCAAGTTCTCAGATAGAAGAAATTGCAAGAGCTTGACTGCGTCACTGATATTTCTGAATTCTTGTCTCTGATACAACACAATGAGTTCCGATTTTAGTTTGTCTTTATCGAACATTGGAAAAAGCTTCACACGTACATTTAGGTCATTTTCAGGAAATGAGCTTTTGTAGCACTCAAATTTTTCTTGAAACAGATGATCTATGAACTGGAATCGGGTGTTAGCTTGTGTGATAATGAGGCCACACACTTCCTTAGCTGCTGCAACCCTTGTCTGAATCCCTTCGACCTTACGACGGTTTTTAGGTTTTTCATTTTCACAGATTTCGCTGCTCAACTGTGCATTGTTCCATATTGTCTATATGGCATTAACAAAGCTTGATATGCAGAGTCGGCCTCGGTAGATTAGTCGGTTGCGAGTTCGATCCTTGCCCAGGTCGATGGCATTTAAGTGTGTTTAAATGAGACAAGCTCATGTCAGTAGATTTACTGGCATTTAAAAGAATCCTGCGTGACAAAATTCCGGCACACAGGCGATGCTGATATAACCCCTGCAGTTGCGAGTGTCGTTAAATAAACCATAATTTAATTTTTTATATGCAGATTTGAACCTTAGAAATATCTAACTGGTGATGTTGTAGTTGGTTGTATAATATATCTACATGATACATCAATAAATTAAAAAACTGAGCCAGAAATTGAATTCAGGATCTTTAACGAGTACACACCAGGGCGCTTGCCTCATTTATTGTGATGTTTCAGATTCCATTATGGTTTGAAAACATTCTAGCAATGGCTCCTTCTTTTCATTAACAACATTTACTGTTCTTATTTTAAAACTCCATATTGTTGCCCCAGCTGATGGAATTGTCTTTGAAACACATTAATCTAATGCAGACTGTGTGGAGATCGAGAGAAGAAAGCAGGGATACTGGATAAATTATCAAAAAATATGCGAGCTTTGTAGGCTATTTTGTTTAGCAGCTCTTTCCATTGTGAGATTCAATTGATGTGCACTTAATTTCACATTTCTCCTGAATTGTTAAGGTACTGAACTGAATAGACTGTTAATATTGTAGAGAATTAAACATTGTTGCACTTGTTATACTCACAACATTAAAGAAAATGTATTTAAAACTGCGCGCTACTGACAAACTGCTGCAAATTATTTGCAGCGCCTGGAAACTCTGGATTCATGACAAGGGGGAGCAGGGGGAGAGGTAAAACTAACGCGCAAAGCATCAGAGACGAGACTGGCAGCTCCAGGGGAGGAAGTGACTTCACTAACGATTGCATGCATGTCAATGAGAGCGCTAAATATAGACTTTATAATAAATGTATTTCACAACATAAAACGAGACAAGAGCCACAAATGTCTGGGGGTGCTCTGCAGCCCCCTTCGAAAGCCGCCCCTGATTGTTCTGAAAATATGGTTGTTTTTACAAAAATGAAAGCATTTTACTTGTAATCATTTCTCACGAATTTAAAAATATGATGAAACACAATGTTGTCCTTAAAATAGTATAAATTGTCTGTTCATATTCCTTGTGTAATCCTCTTTATTTAATCCTCGACAAGAAATCGCAGAAGGAAATTTGTTCTGTCGTTTTTCCATGCATAGGGTAATTAAATGGAAGAAAGGCCAGTGAATGGAATAAAAAGACAATTGCAACGATATTTTATAACGACTATTTCTTCCTTACTGTATACGCATTTATATAAATTAAAATGTTTTCCAATTAATAAAATATTGAATAACAGCGTGAATGTCCGTTGTTTACTCTGACTAAAAATGTGTTATTTATACAGCTACTCAAATATTTCAAAGGCCTTTTTCTCAAAACTTCAATTTCTGGGTTACGCCCATTTTCGATTCAACTCCTCAATTGTTTTGTTGGCCATGTGTTTTATTTAATAACGAAAAAAATGCATGGAACAAGACTAGTTTCAGTAACGTAAACAATCTTCATAAAGCATTGAAACGACATGAAAACTCTCAGTCCTACATTGTTTCAACAACACAATTTGCAACGTTTATTATATCTAGAGTTGATTTTCAATTTGATAATCAAAAGCATCTGGCAACATTGCAACATAACGAAAAGGTGACGGAAAATAAGAGAGATAATTAAACACTTAATTGATATTGTCTGTCATTTAGGAAAAAGAGAAGTAGCCCTCTGCAGTCATAACAAAAGTGATAATTCAGTTGACAGAGGTAATTATGTTGAAGTAGTTTACATATTAAGGAAATACGACCCTACGTTGAATACACATTTAGGATACTATAGTATAGTATTTATTAGCTGCCATTATAGCAAAAGCTAATGACATTGTCAAAATACAAGTGTAAAATTATCGTACTAAAATATAAAATATTCTATTACATACACCACTAAAGATAAAACGAACTGATCCGAAATACTCCTTAGAGTTTACAATTGAGAATCAAGATAATAAAAAATAAGCTTATATGTAGATGAAATTGTAACCCACTGATCCCAAATAATACACCGTGATTCAAAATGAAAGAGCAGATTTCAATTGTGTATTACAGACAAACTATCAAAGATAGAAACACTTGCGCATGTCACTGGATAGAGGAAGGTTCAAAGTTTTATCCTATAGGCACTGTTGCGCAAGAAACATCGAGACATTAGTCCAGTTCATTCCACACACACATCAACTGTCTATTGAATTGACAGCTTCAACAATTCGATTTCTCAGATCTTCAAGACTAGCTGCCAAAGGTGGGACAAACACTGTGTCTTTTATGTACGCTCACAGATAAAAATCACAGGGAGTAAGGTCTGGTGACCTGGGAGGCCAAAAAATAACAAGATCTTGTTGTCAACCTCTTGTAATCCAACGTTGTGGAATGGTATTGTTTGGATAACGCCGCACCTCGAAGTGAAAGTGAGGCAGGGCGCCATCTTACATGAAAAAGAAGTCATTGGAATCTTCATGAAGTTGGGGAGACAACCAGTTTTGCAGCATGTCCAGGTATGACATTCCTGTCACAGTTTGCTCCCCAAAAAAGAAACATCCATAAACTTTGTTAACAGAAATGGCACAAAAAACATTCATTTTCGGTGAGTCTCTTTCATGTTCGATGACTACGCCAGGATTTTCTGTCCCCCAAATTCGAACATTATGGCGATTAACTTTACCTGAGAGATGAAACGTCAATTCATCCGAAAAGATAAGTAATTCGGAACAAACTGTCCTCTTCCATGTCCTCAAGAATTTAAGTGCAAAATTCGTACCTCCTGTTATTGTCGCCAGGACGCAATTTGTGCAGTAACTGCAACTTATAAGCCTTCATATGCAGGTGTCATCTAAGAACACGCCATGCTGTTGTTTGAGGAAGTTGAAGTTGCTGGTTGCCCTTCATGTGGATTTCTGAGGGCTCCGTGAGAACTCATCTTGGACACGTTCGACATTTTCATCAGACGTGCGTGGGCGACCAGTGCTTTTCCGTTTTCATACGCAACCAACTTCCACAAATTTTTATGTCATAAATCTGCTTGTGCCAAGGCGGCTGTTTGTTGAATAAAGGTAGAAAACACATGTTGCACTTTCATAAAGGAGGGACATCTTACGAATTCCAATACATAAAATGATTTTTCCTGTGGTGTAGTAGCTATGTTGCTATAAACAAACAGCGCAGCTGTGTCCAAACTTTGAACCTTCCTCTATCCAGTGACATGCGCAATGTGTTTCTATCTTTGATAGTTTGTCTGTAATACAAAATTAAAATCTGTTCTTTCATTTTGAATCACGGTGTATTTGATACTGTCTGTTTGTATACAATAAAACAAGAATTAACTTAATAACAATTTATGAGAAATTCCTAATATATTACAAAAATAATAATAAAACTTAGAGAAAGAAACCTAAAAAATCTCTACTACACCCATTACGGCACTAGAAGTGACGACAGGTAATCTACCCACAGATTCTGAAATCAAAGAGATGACTCTTATTCAACATGAAAAATTAATTAGGCTACCTGCAGAAAATTACTGGGAAAATTATAAGATAAAACAACGGAAGCTGAAGACTCAAAAGGGATTCTTACACTGCATAGATGAAATAAGAAGTAACTAATCCCAGAAACTCAATTAGAAGAAATACTACCTCCAGAATACCCACTAGGACACACAGACCTAAATTATGTATGTGTATGTCTATCTAATGCTCTTGATTTAACAAAAGTCATTCTCCTTCATAGTTTCCAATATTTCGACGAAATATAAAATTATACATTAGATCCGAACGGAACAGTAAAGAAAGGAGAAACCGACATAGATATCTTAAGACTCATGTCATTAGAAATAATAAACACCATCTACGGCTTTACACGGAAGAGTAATGGTTACATATTTTCACAGATGGTTCAGTATTGGAAAAAGAAGGAAATGCCGGGGTAAGCTGTAAACTGTTTAAGTTCTATGCTTCTGTTGGAAAATATAAAACTAACTTCGACAGGTAGATAGAATCATTGTACAATGCTCTTTCATAGTTAAGCTATAGACTAGATTCATATCAGAAGGCAGTGATCTTTTGTGACTCCATCTCAGCTATCCAGGCTATAATTAACCTACATCAAACTTTCTAAAAGTATCGAAAGTGCTGCAAATTAGGACATTACTAAACAACTAAATGCAATAGGTAAAGAAATGACATTCCAATGGATTCCATCACATGTTGGAGTTAGAGGAAATGAGGGGGCTGACTTCCTGGCTAAGAAGGCCATACAGATAAAAAAAATTCTGAAGACTACGCCCCTACCTTTCCATTTAGCGAAAACTATAATTAAATATAACTTCCAGACTGAAAGATACGACACCCTGCAATAGTTAAGTCAAGATAAACCTTGGGCTAGCCTAATTAACAACAAGAATGTGAAAGCAGATCTTCCTAGAACTGAAAATGTAGCTGCATTTCGCATAATAACGAAGCATGATTGTTTGGCAGAACATTTATATCACTTTAACATCATCCCATTTCCAAACTGCATGCTGTGCAACACGAACATGGTACTGTAATGAATTGGGAACACATCAGTGACTGTACAGCACTTCACAGCCACCACAACAGATCTGAAGGACAAATTGCACTGGGAAATTAGAAGACTGATGACAATGTTTCAAAATGTTTGAGCATTAGATTAAATAAATAAATTATTTGTAGAATTAAAAAAGAAACCGTTTTCAAGTTGGACGTAATGTGATTACAAAGATAGGAGATCAAAACCACATTTACATATTAAAATAATGCATGGAGGAAGACAAAATAGAAATTTTCAATTTTCATGGTATAAGAAATATCGTTGGCCAATGACTCGTGGATTCCACATAATTGACAGAAGCTGACTCGTTGATGGTGCACGGAAATGCTTACAAAATTCAAAGGGTGCTCTGAGACAAATAAGTTATATTGTTTTACCTGCAGTGGCGATTTCTCTTAAGGAGCACAGGAGCAGTGCACCACCTCTTCAAATAACACATGTTTTTAAATTTACTTTATATCAATGAGCTGCAGTAGACTATGTGAGCGACATAATTCTTTATTATAATACGTTACTATGTAAAAATAACGCTGCACGTGTACTGGTCTTGTTGACGCCTGGGACTTAGGTTTACCACTCGACACTTGCGGCACACTGTTCCATTCGAGCATGCGCAGTAGTAGAGTTTCACTGGCAGGCTTTGGAGCATGTTAGGGAGCCAGTACAATGTGCGTAAGAGGGGTTAGGAGCACTTTCAGATGTGTTCTGCAGTCGCTGTTTGACCCGTTCTATCATAAATATTGCAATGAATAGTGTGCAAAATCTTTTAAATATGTAATTTTCTGTAAGAACTTTACACGAAAAGATAAAAATAAAGAAGATGGGTAGACGTACACAGGAATTAAAATTATAAGTGACGAGGAATAGTAATAGAGAAGTGACAAGAAAATTCAACATTCGGACTTACGAAAAATACAATATGTGGCTGCAATATAAAAGACGCTGTATTTTTTTTTCCTTGCCTATTGTTCGGCGGCGAACATTCATTGACAAAAACAAGTAGGCTACGTGCTATGAATTGTATTTATTCTTCTGTTTGAATGTAGGACTGTGCGTAGTAACTAAATAATTTTGATTATCATTCTGTAGGTATGATTGATTTGAAGCACATGAATGAAAGAAATAAAAACACGATTCTTCAGCTGCACACTCAACAATAATGTTAAATTAGCAGTGTTGGGTCAAACAAACATATAGACACAATTGGATTGTTGCACTTCACAATGATAAAGTTACCAAGAACAGATATGTGCGTGCGGTTTTGTTGCTTTAAGAGGTCACGAAGAGGGAAACTCATCTTTAAACGCTAGTATTTTTCTTGGCCTGATCAATTTCAGTTCTGAATTAGACGCACTCTTAAGGAACATTTGGAAAGAGGAACAGTGTTTAAGAGCACACCAAACACTATACAGAACGAAGTCCTTCAAGCCATTTTGATGTATGCCATGATGAGATTTCAAAGAAATAAAGAAAGCTGCTGACTTTTAGCAGTTAAGGCTGATGAGACGACACACGTATCGAATGCTTGTGAATGTGTGAACTGTGTTATAAAACGCAATATAGCGAAAAAAAATATTATTTACGGTGTGCTGCAATAGAAATTGAACACTTTACTTTGCTATCTATATCTACATATATAACATATATTAATAGTTATGTCGTGGTTAGTACCTATAATAATAATAATAATAATAATAATAATAATAATAATAATAATAATAATAATAATAATAATATGATAATCATAATCATAATAAATATTTGTGCACCACCAGGATTATTTATCACCACACGCCACTGTTTACCTGTATTCTGTTTGGGGGTGAAAATGAAAATGAGTGGTCATCACCTTCTTGTTGGGTCTGTGTCACAAGAACTTTTGATAGAAAAGCCGATAAACATCTGCTCTATAAAAAAATACAAGGTAACCAGATTTTTTCAGCCTACCCAGTATTTACATCTTAGCTTCGCCACTGCTAGTTTTACATCATAAAATACTGAAGACGCCTTAATTTTCAGAGAATTAGCTGAATCAACACTATGGCTGTTGTCACAATGTACTTGTAATGCTGTAGTAGGAGAATTCCTCAGTTTAATGAATGCAACAAAAGCAAAATTCAGAAATGGAATGAAAACAGAAATGCTTAGTGCACTGTTGCGAATTAAGGTCCAGCTCAACTCTCTAAATAAGCGTTGTAATTCCTCTGAGTATACCAAATAAATGTTTGAAAGATTCAATTCAGTTTATTTAACAGTTAGCTGTCAATAGCAATACTGAGGAAAATGAAAATAATTACGCATTAATTGAAGTTGTGGATAGTTACGATGACATCCCCTGCCTAAGCTTGGCAGAATATTTCCCAGAACTAGGGTTGCCAAACGTCCCAAAAAAAAAATCGGGATTATCCCAATTTTGTGTGCCAATAAAAGTGTCTCACCAGAAACCTATAAAAACGATTTTTAAAAATTCCGGTTTTAGAGAGTTCACTGTGAAACAGTCAAGACAAGCACGATATTAAGGTCGAAAGTGTTTTAAGTAATTTGTCAGACTGTTAAATAAATTTTTTTCAAAAAAGAAATCATGACGTTTTATAATGTATGTTATGCACATGTTGAAATGTGAGTGGCAGATTTTGAAGTTTATATGGATAATTTTTGACGAGATCCCTCAGTGAGAAAACATCTGAAAAGTTTGTCGAATTTATTTGTATACAGGACATCAGATTATTGATTCTTTATTATTTGACCAGTTAGTACTTATGCCTGTAATAATATGTGCAGAAAGATTTAAATGGGGAGAAAGTTAACAGTTACAGAAATAAGCAAGTTGATGCAAAGTGGGTAGGCCTACTATAGTTTTTTTCAATCATGCAAATATCTCGAGCAATTTTAGAACTACTGAAATTAACTGACTTTTATTTTAGCATTTCTAGTCATAATCCTAATACGGAGAGGATATTTTCTCTCATGAATACTCAGTGGTCTGGTGAGCATAATAGATTAAAAGCATCATCGATTAAACAATCCTGTTATGGTATTGTAGTATAACATGAAAAACTTCAGCTGTAGTGAATTTTATGACAAAATTAGGAAAAAAAGAGGCTGCTGGGATGTATAACAAAGTCAGGAGAAATATGACTGGTATGCTTAACCCGTAAGCACACGCGCTGGGGTAAAAAATACCCAGGCGTTATTTTATTTGCTGGCTACACTGTCCATCAATTTTAAATTCATCCCGCGTTTTCAGTATCTTTCTTTCAGATCTTTGTGCATTGTTGTACATATGATTGAGTCAGTTTTCTTGTGGCTGCACAAGTTTACACATGTTTATATAAAGACCGGGTAAGAAATACCCCGCGCGTGTGCTTAAGGAGCAGTAGTAGCGAATAATTTTGATAGAGTTCCATTTGTATTTTACATTTCAAAATGGACTTAGAGTCTACGCAAAGTCGTCAAATAGTAGGCTGGCTGGATGAAGAGGGCGAACAAGAAATTATTCAAGGTGAATCGGAAGATGAAGATGATCATATTTCGGAAAGTGAACATAATACCGATACAGAACAGGAACAGGAACAGGAAGCAGATAGTAGTGATGACGACTGTGACGACAACGCTCCACTATCTCAGTTTACTACTTACAAAGGTAAAGACGGAACTTCTTGGAGGAAGAGTGTACCACCTCGAAATGTTAAGACCAGAGCGTGCAATATAGTTACTCACCTTCCGGGCTGTAAGGGACAAGCTCACCAAGCAAAGTTACCATTAGAATCCTAGTCGTGTTTTATAGATGATAACATCACAGATGATATTGTCAAGTACACAAATATTACATCAGATCTATCCAGAACAACTTCGTTCGCGAATGTGATGCTTCGATAACTGATCAGACTGAGATAAAAGCACTTTTTGGTCTGTTATATTTTGCTGGCGCACTGAGGGTAGCTAAACTCAACGCTAAAGATTTGTGGACAACTGATGGAACAATGGGAATAAACAGTTTCTTCTTTCTTTTGCGGTGCCTTCGTTTCGACAACATTACTACAAGAGAAATTAGAAAAGCGACTGATAGACTCGCTCCAATGAGAAGTGTTTTTGACTCTATCATAAAGAACTTCCAGAAAAGTTATATAGTTGCTGAATATTGCACTATCGATGAAAAATTGGAGCCCTTCTGAGGACACTGCTTATTCAGATAGTATATCAAAAGCAAACCAGCCAAATATGGCATAAAAATATTTGGACTAGCTGATTCCCGCACTTTCTATGTGTTGAACTTGGAAATATACTGTGATATGCAACCAGAAGGCCAATACCGTCAATCAAATTCTCCATCTGATGTAGTCAAACGGCTGATTACTCCTATTAGTGGAACTGGAAGAAATGTTACGTTTGATAACTGGTTTATGAGTGTGCCACTTGCCAAAGAACTTCTCAGTGATCACAACTTAACATGTGTTGGAACTGTAAGACTAAATAAACATGAAATTCCTCCTGAATTTGTGCAGAAAAGGCGTGAACAATTTTCCAGTATTTTTGGATTCCAAGATAGACTGACTCTCACTTCCTATGTTCCAAAACCAGGAAAAGTGGTTCTAGTAGCTTCACTATGTATTATGATGATGCCATTGATCCAGACACCAGAGAGGAAAAGAAACCGGAAATAATAACGTTTTACAATGCTACTAAAGGAGGAATTGATGTAGTGGATGAACTATGCGATACATACAGTGTGTCCAGAAAATCCCGACGTTGGCCACTTACCGTGTTTTTTGGTCTTCTCAACATTACAGCAATTAATTCTTTAGTTATTTATAAAATTAACAATGCTACTTCACAAGGACCAATCATCCGCCGATCATTTCTGAAGGAACTGGCTCTTGGATTGGTGAAAAATCATTTGGCTCATCGGTTGACATTGAAGAATTTGCCTTTGGAAATCAGATTCACTGTTCGAAGAATGAATGGTGTGGAGGAACTAACCCAACCAACACAGAAACGAATGAAGATGTCCTCAAGTTGATGTGAGGTATGTCCTAGGAAGAAGGATCGTAAAACTAATACATCATAGGTGCAACAAGATGATTTGTAAAGAACATTCGGTGCCTTTTTGTGATGAGTATGCTGATACCAGAAGTGGTGATAGTGAATGAGTGGACGAGTGATGCCCATAAATACTTTTTCTTTCATTTTTACATTTGTGTTAGCACTGAGATCAAAAATATAATATTTTGGTGTTTTTTTGTGGAAGACTTTCACTCAAAGTTAGTATTCATATGATTAATTGTTAAATTAAAAAGAAGTGTTCAAATTACTTTAAAATATTCCTAACAATTATAAAATTATAGCATTTCAGTATTAAATATATTTTGTTGTTAGTAACACTTTATTTATTTTGGGGTAAAAAATACCCAACGCGTGTGCTACCGCTATAAAATAATGTGCGTGTGCTGACGGGTTAATCATGTAAAAAATAAACTCATTTCTTTATATTTGTACTTAGGCTAGTTATTATTATTATTATTATTATTATTATTATTATTATTATTATTATCATGATCATCATCATCATCATCAATAACAATCTTGGATTAGGCCTCCTGGCCTGTTCTGCTTCCAGAAGTAAGTTGGTCTTTCCATCTCTTCCTTGATCTTCCGATGTCTCGTTTTCCATTAGGTGTATAGTCCAATAGTCTCTTGGGTAACCTATTGTTGGGCATCTTAATACATGTTCACACCAGTTGTTACGGTAAGATTCTATAGTATCCATAATGACGGTGATATTTAATTCTGTTCAGATGTTTTATGATTGTAAAGAGTATATCCTGCAAGAGGTCTTAGCAATCGCATTTCAGTAGCTTCTATTCTTCGAAACTGCTGCTGCTGCCTTTAAACTGTATCGAACACCAATTCCGAAAAGTTGTCCTGATTTCACTTGTATGTATGGCAACCCTACCCAGAACATTTTATTTTATTATACCGGAATAGTGTTTCATGTGTTATTCAAAACTGAAGAGAAATATTATGTTTAAGATTAATAAATAATGCATAATGTTCTTGGTTTAAATTAATACAGAACGATTATTAAATGTTTAATGTTCAGTATGAAGTCTACCTCTTAGACCACATTTTTATTGCATTTACGATATGGTGATATTTTGGCTATGTTTTGTTCTGCAATTGGCTACAGTGGAATGGCAACCCTGCGTACTACTATTTGAAGCATTTTACTGGTAAACATGTATATACTGTGCAGTCTAGTTTTTCAGGTATTGAAGCATTTAACTGGTAAACATGTATACAGGGTGTTTAAAAAATGCGGGGCATAATTTCAGGTATATATTTCCCACATGTAGACAATCAAAATAGTTCATTACAACATGTGTCCGGAAATGCTTTATTTCCGAGTTATGGCCTTCACAACATTGAAATTCACCGGAACGTTTTTCTTTCCGCAGGTCGTTGCCATCAAAGGAGACATTAAGAGGGCACTCTGACAGTTCATTCCGAGGCGAAGGTTACATTCAGTGTTGTGTAGGCATTAGACTGTGCGACATGTATTCAAATCAAGAGCTGGCAGAGATACACTTCATGTACGGTAAGGCGGACGGCAATGCTGCGCTGGCTCGTCGTTTGTACCAGGAGAGGTACCCACAGCGACAATGTCCAGATCGGAAGACATTTGTATGTCTCCATTA
Source organism: Periplaneta americana (assembly GCF_040183065.1). Classification (NCBI taxonomy): domain Eukaryota; kingdom Metazoa; phylum Arthropoda; class Insecta; order Blattodea; family Blattidae; genus Periplaneta; species Periplaneta americana. The sequence goes on along the minus strand of NC_091130.1, from coordinate 93,408,949 downwards.
CCGTCTGTGCGAGTATGGAAAATTTAACTCTCCTGGTTTGGAAAGGGGACGACCAAGATCTACAACTCCAGAAGTACAGGAGGAGATTCTGGAGGCTGTGAACATGACTCCTTCTATCAGCACATGAAGGGTAGCGTTGCAAGTCAGTGTTCCTCATACGACTGTCTGGAGACTGTTGAAAGAGTATCAATTGTATCCTTATCATTTGCAACGTGTACAGGCCCTGTCACCAGCAGATTACCCTGCACGAGTTAGGTTCTGTCAGTGGTTCTTGCAGCAGTGTGGTGTAAATCCGAACTTTCCTGCCTTAGTATTATTTACAGATGAAGCACAGTTCACACGAGATGGCATAACAAATTTCCACAATCAGCATGTATGGGCGTATGAAAACCCACGTGCAACTGTTCCATCTCATCACCAGGTGCGGTTCTCCCTCAACATGTGGGCCGGTATCATTGGTGATCGATTAGTTGAACCCCATGTACTTGTAAACAGACTTATGGGGCAGGCGTACGCAAACTTCCTGGAAAACACCATACCTCATGTTTTAGAAGACACTCCACTGATCAATCGTCAACACATTCACTTCTTGCATGATGGCGCTCCTGCACACTTCAGTCGTACGGCTCGCTGGTACTTGGATCGAAGGTTTCCTGATCGATGGATAGGTAGAGGTGGCCCAATTGCTTGGCCTCCACGCTCACCTGGTCTGAACCCTCTCGATTTCTACTTGTGGGGCCATTTAAAATCATTGCTTTATTCGTCTCCGGTGCCTGATTTGGAATCCCTTCGGAATCGAATTGTGGCATGTTCTGAGGACATACGCAATACTCCTGGAGTTTGGGATCGTGTTCGCAGGTCAATGAGACATCGATGTGAGGTCTGTATTCAAGCAGGAGGTGGACATTTTGAACATCATCTGTAATGACAACGACCTGCGGAAAGAAAAACGTTCCGGTGAATTTCAATGTTGTGAAGGCCATAACTCGGAAATGAAGCATTTCCGGACACATGTTGTAATGAACTATTTTGATTGTCTACATGTGGGAAATACATACCTGAAATTATGCCCCGTATTTTTTAAACACTCTGTATATTGTGCAGTCTAGTTTTTCAGGTATTGAAGCATTTAACTGGTAAACATGTATATACTGTGCAGTCTAGTTTTTCAGGTATTGAAGCATTTAACTGGTAAACATGTATATACTGTGCAGTCTAGCTTTTCAGGTATTGAAGCATTTAACTGGTAAACATGTATATACTGTGCAGTCTAGATTTTCAGGTATTGAAGCATTTAACTGGTAAACATGTATATAATGTGCAGTCTAGTTTTTCAGGTATTGAAGCATTTAACTGGTAAACATGTATATACTGTGCAGTCTAATTTTTCAGGTAAAGCTCCCTGTGAAGCAGACTAGAATAATGTCAAGAGAAAAATTGTTCCGGGGCCGGGTATCGATCGCGGGACCTCTGCTCTACCAATGCTACCCAGGAACTCCACTCGACACCATCTTAATTTTTCCCCTTATATCCACACAACTCGAGTGGGCTGACAAGATGCCAGAGACCCACATCGAGTGCACACAAACTCTGTGTGACTTGAAATTGTGGTTTTCTGTTAACCTACCTACAGAAATGTATATATTATGCAAGTCTAGTTTTTCAGGTAAAGCTCCCTGTGAAGCAGACTTGGATAATTTCAAGGGAAAAATTGTTCCGGAGCCGAGTATCAATCCTGGGACTCTAATTGAACACACCAGCGCTCTACCAATTGTTGTTGGTAGACTGCTGGTATGTTCAACCACAGGTCCCGGGATCGATACTGGGCTCCGGAACAATTTTTCCCTTGAAATTATTCATGTATATATTGTACTCGCCAAACTTAGATGACCTCCCTCACACCACTTCTTAAAGCTAGTTCTGATAACCCACTTCCGGTGAGTCATGGTGCGGCACGTGCTTATTTGCAACGCTACATTGTCACGTCTTACTAAGCAAATAACGGTGTGAGTTATTTAAAAATAATATGGATGAAGTTTAATTCACGTAAAGGAACTGCAAAGAAACGAAATTCTTCATATTTAACAGATTGTTTCACTAAATAATACGGAATAAAGTACATAAAACAAGGAAATAAATTATTGCTACTCACCATTTACTCAGTACCAGTAGGTGATGTGACAATCTCATCTTCTGAAGAAGACTACAGATCAGTGACAACCAACTGGCTCGCGGTGCTATGTGCAGGTATTGAGCATGGTGCAGGCTCAGTGCGAGTGGAGTAGTGGACACGTACAGTTTGTCCTTGGTAGCAGTGGTGTCTCGTAGATCGATGCCTGTTTGTCATGGAAAGAAGCGAAGGCTTTTAACGCCAACAAACAATTTCAAATCTGAATGGGAAGCAACATACTTCTTAATGGAATGTAGCAAATTTCTATGTAGATTTTTCGAATTATTGGAAGAGATAAATTTGTTTCTAGAAATGAACTTGTTGCAGAGCTCGCGAATATTAACTGGAATTTGTGATCTTGCATTCATGGCTGATATAACTGAACATTTTAACGTTTTAAATGAATCACTTCAAGGGAAAAACAAATTGATAACACATATGTAGTACTCAAGCTTTTAAAAATATGTTGTCACTGTCCAATGGCGATCCCGGTCATTTTCTCAGGTTGGCACATGTGATCCGGGACTCTGATTTCTTAGAGATGGGCTGTTATGTTGAACATCTCCGATTGTTTTATCGTGAGTTTGAAGGCAGATTTCAAGCTCTGAGTCACTTAAAAATGGATTTCGATGTATTTGCTACATGTTTAGCATAAATACTCCCAAAGATGTCCAACTGGAACTAATCATATATGTATTATTTAATGTACCGAATACCGAAATACATATGACGTTTCCATGCAGATATTCTGCGTCATCGTACGATGAAAGAGTAGTGGAATGGAGAAAAATTCTCTCCAGCACCGGGATTTGAACCCGTGTTTTCAGCTCTACGTGCCGATGCTTTATCCGTTAAGTCACACCGGATTCCCATCCCGGTGTCGGATCAAATCTTCTCAGTTTAAGTTCCACCTCTTGGGTTCCCTAGAGCTCTATATAGACAGAGTACCGCAACTGTCTTCCCTACCGCTTACCGACCATGCGGCGCTCCGATTGGTTCACGTGACCTCGCGCGCTTCTGTGGACCCAAAGCCCGCTAGTAGCAGCATAAGAAAACCATTGAATTCAGTTGAATACCAATTTTCTTCTTAGTTTAAAGGAACTAAAATGCCACAGTGTTCTGCATATGGATGTTACACAAGGCAAGAGAGAGGTGTACATCTTTATCGGATACCTCAAGGGCAGAGAGATAAGAAAAGAAGAAAAATTTGAGTGGCAAGGATAAACCACGTGTCCATTTAGAAAGTAAATTATCATACTAAGTACGAATTATATAAGAAAAAGGTAATATAAAATGGACAAGCTTACATTGGAGCTCTGTACTGCTGTATACTAATATTTCTATAATTTCAGTAATTGCATGCACAGCTATGAAAATAATACTTTATAATTTCTATCATGGAGGAAGTTGCTGTTACCTCGTCTGACAAATTTCTCTGAAGTTGGGGAAAATTGAAGAAAGTTGAATTCTCTGTGTGGTGCAACATCCAGGCGATGACGGTATTCTGATTTTTTTTCTTTGTCACCTTTATTGCTTTTTAGCCACCGATCCATGGAAATGGCACTGTACGAAAATTAATAAACTTAATATTTCGTAACTTTATTATGCTAGAAACTGTAGCCACACGGTTTTTCATACACACGTTACACAGATTTTTGACACAAACACATGGATGAATATTAATAACTAATAATGACATTTTTTGTCATTAAACCCTATATGCTTTTCCCTACAAAAGGATCCACTTCCACTGTTCGAAAAACGTATAGTTAACATTTCGCACAACTTAACACAAACTAATGTCGAACAGTCGAGAGTGACTATCAGACTGAAGCTTTCAGACAAAAAAACTGACGTTTAAATCAAAGTTGTACTGGAGAAGGATTTTAGAAAGCTGAAGGACAAAAAAAAATTCTTTATTTTGAAAGGAAAATTGACACATGTAAGACTCTTGAAAATAGGCCTAAAACCTTTGTTACACGTGCACTTAGAATTGGGAGAGAAATAAAACCATAAAAACGAGACATGACGGTCTCACAAGTTCAATGAAAAGAAGGAAAAACGGCAAACCTTGCCCTTCAACATTTCTGAAAAGTAGAGACTTTCATTCTTTATAAAAAAGGAGTTACCCATTTTTAAAGTTATTCTTTTCGTAACGCGGTAAGTGGGTTGGGTGATCCTTTCGATATTTCGTTTTAGAAATTCGGTGCCCATTATTCTTCCACTGTGGCTGTTTGAGAATCACTAGAAGAAAAAAACAATACTTGAGCTCTAAAAATTAGTTTCCTGTTAACTTACTTACTTACTTACTTACTTACTTACTTACTTACTTACTTACTTACTTACTTACTTACTGGCTTTTAAGGAACCCGGAGGTTCATTGCCGCCCTCACATAAGCCCGCCATTGGTCCCTATCCTGAGCAAGATTAATCCATTCTCTATCATCATATCCCACCTCCCTCAAATCCATTTTAATATTATCTTCCCATCTACGTCTCGGCCTCTCTAAAGGTCTTTTTCCCTCCGGCCTCCCAAATAACACACTATATGCATTTCTGGATTCGCCCATACGTGCTACATGCGCTGCCCATCTCAAATGTCTGGATTTAATGTTTCTAATTACGTCAGGTGAAGAATACAATGCATGCAGTTCTGTGTTGTGTAACTTTCTCCATTCTCCTGTAACGTCATCCCTCTTAGATCCAAATATTTTTAAGCACCTAATTCTCAAACACCCTTAACCTATGTTCCTCTCTCAAAGTGAGAGTCCAAGTTTCACAACCATAAAGAACAACCGGTAATATAACTGTTTTATAAATTCTAACTTTCAGATCTTTTGACAGCAGACTGGATGATAAAAGCTTTTCACCCGAATAATAACAAGCATTTCCCATATTTATTCTGTGTTTAATTTCCTCCCGAGTATCATTTATATTTGTTACTGTTGCTCCAAGATATTTGAACTTCTCCACCTCTTCAAAAGATAAATTTCCAATTCTTATATTTCCATTTCGTACAATATTCTGGTCACGAGACATAATCATATACTTTGTCTTTTCGGGATTTACTTCCAAACCTATTTCTTTACTTGCTTCAAGTAAAATTCCAGTATTTTCCCTAATCGTTTGTGGATTTTCTCCTAACATATTCACGTCATCTGCATAGACAAGCAGCTGATGTAACCCATTCAATTCCAAACCCTCTCTGCTATCCTGAACTTTCCTAATGGCATACTCTAGAGCAAAGTTAAAAAGTAAAGGTGATAGTGCATCTCCTTGCTTTAGCCCACAGTGAATTGGAAACATATCTGACAGAAACTGACCTACACGAACTCTGCTGTACGTTTCACTGAAACACATTTTAATTAATCAAACTAATTTCTTGGGAATACCAAATTGAATAAGAATATCATATAAAACTTCTCTCTTAACCGAGTCATATGCCTTTTTGAAATCTATGAATAACTGATGAACAGTACCCTTATACTCCCATTTTTTCTCCATTATCTGTCGAATACAAAATATCTGGTCAGTAGTTGATCTATTACGCCTAAAACCACACTGATGATCTCCAATAATTTCATCTACATATGGAGTTAATCTTCTCAAAAGAATATTGGACAAAATTTTGTACGACGTCAACAAAAGTGATATTCCTCGAAAGTTACTATAGTTACTCTTGTCCCCCTTCTTAAAAATAGGTACGATTATGGACTCCTTCCATTGTTCTGGTACAATTTCCTTTTCCCAAATAGCAAGTACAAGCTTATAAATTTCGTTAAATAATGCGCTTCCACCCTCTTGTATTAATTCTGCTGGAATTTGATCGATACCTGGAGACTTATAATTTTTCAGATTTTCTATCGCAATTTCGATTTCAGAAAGTGTGGGTTCGGTTATAAATGGCTCAGCAGTTTGTATTTCAATTTCGTCCCGATCATTTCTATTTGACCTATGTATATTTAGTAGTTGTCCAAAATAGTTTTTCCATCTGTTCAGGATTGAATGAGCGTCTGCAAGCAAGTCACCATTCTCATTCTTGATCACGTTTACCCTTGCCTGATATCCATTCTTGAATTCCTTTATGCCCTTATATAAATCTCTAATGTTTTTATTTTTACTATTTGTTTCTACCTCATTCAGTTTTTCCTTCAAGTAATCACTCTTTTTATTCCTAAGCGTATGATTTGCTTCCCGTCTTTTATTGAAATAATTATCTCTATTTGCCTCAACTGGATCCTGTAAGAATTTAAATTTTGCCTGTTTCCTTCTTTCTACTACCATGCAACAATCTTCATCAAACCACGGTTTCTTTTTTCTTAGTTTCATAATAACCTATGCTCTGTTCAGCTGCAATTTTGATATTATCTCGGATATTTTCCCACAAGCTATTAACATCTAATTCTTCCTCAACTTCATCGGAACTTGCTAATATGGCAAACCTATTTGAAATTTCGACCTGATAACGTTGCTTAGTTTCCTCGTCCTTTAATTTCGGAATATTGAATCTTCTAATATTAACTTGTTGCTCTACTCACTTGGCTACTGATAGTCTTTCTCTTAGTTCTCCAATTACCAAATAATGGTCAGAATTACAGTCTGCCCCCCTGAAGGTTCGAATGTCTACTATACTAGTATGTCTTCTTTTATCTTTCAAGATGTGTTCTATCTGGTTATGTGTCAATCCATGTGGAGAAGTCCAAGTATATTTATGTATATCCTTATGGGGAAATGTTGTACTTTTGACAATTAAATTTTTTGATGTTGCAAAGTTGACTAACCTAACTCCATTGTCAGTACTAGTTATGTGTAGGCTCTCTTTTCCAATAGTCAGTTTAAAAATATCCTCCCATTCTACTTTAGCATTGAAATCCCCCAATAAAATTTTCATGTGATATCTAGGTAACTGATCAAAAGTCTGTTCCAATTCCTCATAAAAGCTATCCTTCATATGGTCGTCTTTCTCTTCTGTAGAGGCATGAGCATTTATAACTACGATATCGCACCATCTACCCTTAAGTACTAAATACGATAACATAACACTGATAAAATTCGACCTTTTTTACTGCTGATTTTATTGTCTTATGAATAAAGAATCCTGTTCCTAATTGGTGATTATCATTTCCTTCCCCATAATACAACAAATAATCCCCTATTTGTGTTATGCTGTTCCCATCTAACCTAACCTCCTGTACTCCCACGAAGTCTATTCTATATCTAGCTAGTTCTTTTGCTACTAATGTTACTCCTCCTGTTCTATATAGACTTGTAACATTCCAAGTACCAAATCTCAAAACCTTATTCCTTTGCTGTGGTCGTGCCAGAAAATCAGTCCCATTCCGAGGCTTATTTTAAGGATTCGTAACAAGCTGTTTTTTTACGGTGATGGGTTGTTAGCCCTTCGCCCAACCTCCAAGCTGGAGGACCACCCCTCATCAGCTGTCCGCGACTGCTTATTCAATATATTCACAGCTACCCTCCATATCTGGAGGCCGTCTCCTTGATCCGCAACCTGAGGACGTGCCATGCCGTGGTGATAGGGACCCACAATTCATGGAGTTTCCTTTTAACATCTCTCTTTAGTTACTTCTTACAGAAGATCAATATTTTTCTTCCCCTTTTATGACTCTGCCTTTCCGAATACTGTATTCAACAACACTCTTCCCCTTTTACGATCATGTATGCTACATAGCGAAGAGGAGATTTTCAATGTAAAGTTACAACACATTATTGACCAGTATAACTAAAAACTATCCTCTAAATAAGTCTCCGAACATATTACAGATATTCCTAAATGAAATGAAACAAAATATCATTTTGTTATTAATTATAAGGGCATGATAAATCGAGGAGTAGTGCAAAGTGTGGTAGTAGAAGTGTAGGAATGAGAGAGGCAGTTCGAACTTTGAAGTAATTTAGGTCCCATTATAAAGATTACAATGCTAAAATTGACAATATGGATGGAAGAACTCCCTAGGTCAGGTAACGTACTTATTTCAGATAATTACTGCAGAATATGATTCTCTGATGCCTGTAGAATGTAACAATAGTTCGAACTAAGTCATAAACCTTGATATTACACTATTTTATTAAAAACAAGTATCTGAAACTGGAATAAGGACGTAACTCAAGAAAATGAGAAACCATAGGCCTAATAATAAAATTAGGTTACTAAACCATCTTTCACTATTGCTACTTCTCGTCACTGGAATTCTCTGCCACCTGAAGCCAAGAGCTGCCGAACTTTATTTTCTTTTAATTGTAAATTAGAAAAATATCTTATGATGAATTTGCTAGACCTAACGCGTTGCAAATATTTAATGCAATGTATCCCACTGTATTCATTTTTATTTTTTGTTTCTTATTTTTATTGTGTAATCATGTAAATCGTGTTTCTTTATCACTTAACACCAATATGTATTCCACTGTTATTATTATTATTATTATTATTATTATTATTATTATTATTATTATGATTATATTTATTATATATTATTTATTATTATTAGTCTATTTTTTGTGTGCATTTTATTCAATAGTCGATTTCTGCTTTAATTATTTGAAGCTTACTTACTCGTAATCTAATACTAATATGTATTCCAATGTGTTTATTTTTATTTTTACTGTGTACATTTTTTATTGAATTATCGGCTTCTGTTTTTGTGTGATTAGTATTTGATTCTAACAACATTCATATGTATTCCACTATGTTTATTTTTATTTTATGAGGTAAATTTTTATGTAACTACCTCTTTTGATTTCATTGTGTTCCTAAATCGTATCAGTATGTAAATACTTAATTCCGATCCAGTTGTTGTTCAACTATGTAAGGAAGTTTCAATTCTGGTTGAGTGTAAGAGAAGGCCTTACAGCCTTAACTCTGCCAGGTTAAATAAAGCCATTATATTATTATTATTATTATTATTATTATTATTATTATTATTATTATTATTATTATTATTATTATTATTATTAAACCATTAAAAATTGAGTAAAGTGTAATTTCACTTAAGAACTATTGCTAAAGATTCATTTATGAAAGTATGAGAATTTTAACTAAATTTTTTATTGGTGCATTTTTTACTAATTTTCTCATAACCGTATTTTTAGCTATGCACTTCTTCCATCAATCTCGAAAATTAATGTTAGCCTTACAAACATATTTCAGGCAACGCATTTTACTGAGAGTGACCGAAGAACATGCAATAATTTACATTTTAATCATCATAGGTTATCCAAAAGTCTCAATAGCTTATCACATACAGGGATAAAACTTTACAACAAACTCCCTGTTGAAACTAAAGCCCTTAACTATGCTAGATTTAAAAAGTCAGTGAAGCATATTTTACTTTCCCACATGCCTTTTACTGTCAATGAGTATCTTAGTTTAGCACTCCAAATTTAGCTTACAGTCGTTAGTATCTCCTTTTGTGTTTACTGCTGTTCTTTTCTGTCTGATTCATGTCTGGGGTGAGACTGCCCAAGAAGATAAGGAAACCAAGAACCTTGTACAAGTAATGGTCTGGAGAAAACTGTGGAGAATTGTCTTCATTACTGAATGTGTTGATTGTATATTATTTGTATATTATTGTAGACATCTTGTATGTCGGAATAACATGCATGTAACCGCATATTTATAATGTATTCACTCTGACGATGCCATGAAATCATTGTATTTCCTAAGGCTAATAAATATCTATCTATCTATCTTTATCCTTCAAGTCTAAACTTCCTAATCTGTGATAGGTATTGGTATTGCTATGCAATAATTTCTTGTGACTCCGATCTAGCATTTTTCCTCTGCAAAACCTTGTAAGAAAAACCCATACTGTGCAAAAGTCTGTGTGGGTGAATATTCTGAAATGGGTAAATGTATGTCCCGGCTGATTTAAGGAGTTTCTTGAAAATGTTACTTTTGCGTTTAATTAACTAACTCTCACATGTTTTAGTTGGAACAAAGCATAAAAGGATTAATTGTAAATTTTATACAGTAATTAAAAAATTACGTCCAAACATCAAAATGTAAATGTATCGAATATGAATGAGGTCTCGCCCACCTCATTGCATATTACATAACTAGTGTGAACTAGTAATGGTAATAAAATCAAAATGTAACTACGGTCCCTATGTCCCCAACTACATTTTACTCTGTTTTACTAAGTTTTTCTCGGAATGTTTCGATTTGATTTTATTTCCTCGGCCAAGATTATAAAAATAAATAGTTAAAATACTTATGAAAGACAGGAATTGTTGTTTGTTCAATTCTGAAAGGACACAACTTTAACGTAAAGTTTATCCCCAAAAATTTCGTAATGCCGGTCCCTCGAAATAAAAGAGCTACACAAAAGACAATTTTGCTTCATGTGGTAAATTTTAATGGTTGGTAGTGATGAGAGGTCAACATGGCGCCAGTTAAAAAACTTTTCGTCCATTGTCGTAATTTATTTTATTGAAAAATACAAAAATCATCACTGATGACTGAATGTTATGTTTTCTATTGGTAACACCGGTCCCAGGTGGCATTAAATATAGTTTGTATATATTAAACTTTCGTAGTATATGCAAAACATTACAATGTTTGTCGACTAAAGAATCTAACCTCCATGGTATTTTTAACGATTTATTTTGTCAGAACTATTGCGGAAATTATACTAATTTGTAGCAGCGGTCCCTGTAACGTCGGTCCCTTTATTGTTGGACCGAGGTTTCATTTAATATACATTATTGTTAAATACTGGTGGATAAAGTAACTTCGAATATTATTTCATGTGATTGTTTATAGGAAAGAAAAAAAGTCTGATGATGAAAGTAGGAAATATGAAACGGAGAAGGTACGTAGGCAGAGGGCAAATATAACTGAAGAGGAGTTGCAGAAAAAAAGGGACTATGGCAAAGAATATAAAAAAGAAAGAAAAATAGCAGATATGACTGATCGTGAAAAAAGAAATGTTCGAAGACAAGTGAAATCTGAAGTACAGAAGTTTAGAAGATACCTTAAACAATGGGCTATAAGGGAAAGATAACAACAATCCCTTCGTTTTTTTTTAATTAGAAAGTCTGACATAAAAATTTTTTTTAAGCTCAACTGAACCAGAATCTTCAATAATAGGAGCAAATGTAACCAATGTGAGAAAAAAGTACACAATTTAATATAATATATTTTTTCCAGTTTTGTTATTCATATTTGCCCATTTCAGAATATTCATCCATATAAAGTTCTACTACTGTATGAAAATTCATACATAATCTGTCCCTCTCGTTTTGTCACACATGACTTGAAAAAGTTTGTAGTTTGTGGGCGCCTTTCCTTTCTTGTAAAATACAAACACTGTTCCTTGAAAAATCGCATATTTTATGGAATGCTTGTTTCGATTTTTTCTTATGTTTCTTCTTTGGCATTTCATTTTCAGTGTCTTTCATGTTAGAAATTTTTTTCACAGTTATTAATCCAAAATCCAATCCCTGTAACAACTGAAGTGAATTTATTTATATTTCTTGTTGGTAAAACCCCATTTCCACTTGATAACTGAATAAGAAACAAAATCACATTTTGTACTATGTCTACTATCTGATTTTGCATCTTTGATCCTCTCCCTAACATGGGTTGTGTCCTTTTCTTTGACTGCGTTTTTAAGTGAGAGGTAACTTACTTGCTTCACAACGATCCTTCACTGCATCACTTGGGCACTCACTATCTAACCAAGGCCTAAAAATATTCGACATTTTATTTTACATCATTGATAACACCACTGAAAGAAGTTAATTTTATGAGAGGTAATATACAACTGGGGCAACTGGAGTTCTACAATCCACTTGCTATTACAAATATACATGAGTTATGGCAACGCTGTTATAAAGCAATTCATTTATTGGATACGCCAACTGCATAACATAAACATCGAGGGCACATTGACGCGACTTCTTTCCTCTGAGCTGGAGATCGTCTAAGTTTGGCAAGTACAATACCTGTACAACAGTTGACTAAAGTCGATTCAACAATGATCAATGGATCAGACTTTTAAACTTTGTGGGATATAAATCAGCTGCAATGATTTCGTCAATTAATAGCTCTGTGTAGAAAGGTGAGGTTAGCATTACAAATGAGACATGCAAGATAAAACATTCATGGAATCTAAGACAGTAATAAAATAATAATTCAAGCTAATACGAGGGGGTCAGAAGCAAACGGTACAAGTGACATTTCTAAGAACATGAGTTAAGTACATCTAGGGCAAGCTAGAACTTTTAAAATGTTAGTGGCAAACTTAGTGACACATCTTTTAACTACATCACACACTAAAACTGAAATAAAAAATTTCACGGAATTTACGAAATCTTAAGTACTTTCAATCACATTTTCTCACAAATAACTTAAGTGCACTTATACTCCATTGCTTCTGACCCCCCTCATACGACTTCGACCTGAAATACTAATGAATGTATATGTGTATGTGTGTGTATCCAATGCCTACTCACTTCACTTACATGATTCGGGTTGTGCATATTGCAGATAGATGGTAAGACTGACCCATTTTCAAGTTGCATACCACTTCGGAGGTCCACCCTACACATGATGTGTATTTGTGGAGAGAGAGAGGGGGAGGAAGGTATGGAGGGAGGGGGAGGGGTGGAAGGGGGAGGGGAGAGGGAGAGTATATTAGTGTTTATATAAGTCAGGGGTGGCTATTCAGGTGAAGTGCCACTTCACCTGTTTATGTGTAACGCATATAATAATTTTATCTCGTATTCAGTCATTCCTTTAGTATTCTTTCACTGCAAAGTCAGCTTTCTCCAAGCTTCCCCATTTTCCGCCTTCCTCTTTGTCTCCTTATATGACCCATATATCTTAATGTCGTCTGTCATCTGATTTCTACTTGTGCCCCAAACTCTTCTCCCGTTCCTTCCAGTGCATCCTTCAGTCGGCAGTTTCTTCTCAGCCAGTGACCCAACCAATACCTTTTCCTCTTCCTGATATGTTTCAGCATATCTCGACTATTAATAAAATTAATTTTAATTATTACCAGTACCATATTTCTAAAATAAAAAAAGTTTTTCTCAGCTGTTATGGACAGTGTTTACTTGTATAAATAGGCCTACTACCTGTGACCGTCTGCTGAATAGAATAATGTCAACTGTTATGAGTGGTGAATATTGAAAATTATAATATTGTTGAGATCAAATTATTTGGGCTCCCATTCTCATCCAGCACTTGATTTCCTGGTAATGTGATGTCACGCACTGAAAAAAGATTGTATGTGTGAACTGCGTTTGTGAGTTTTTCAGTTACGGAGAGCTGTCAGATTTGTTCCAGGTGAAGTAACTATGAGAGGCAGTCAAATGAAAACGGGTCAGATGCCAAAAAGTATGGAACATTTATTACCTCAAAAGTAATCTCCAAAACTGTTTATACATTTATCCCACTGTGAGATAACACAATCAGCCCCATTTTTTAAAAAGCTTGTAGGCTGTCTACCGAACCAGTTCTTTATCCAGTCATACATGTCTTCGTCCAATGCAAAACGAAGTCCACGGATATCTTTCTTCAACTCTCCAAAAATGTGAAAATTACATTGGAAGAGATCTGTGCTGAATCGTATTTCTCACGGAGTTGGCAGTTTTATGAGTAGTACCGGTACGTCTATTTTATGGTTTGTTATAACTACTTGTTTAAAAGTGAAACAGTGGAGTATGCCATGGGAAAACTTTAGTGTCTGACTTCCTCACTTCCAATAATTTATCTTAAAAAGGCAGATTTGTCTGTGTTTGTCGAATGTGCATTATCATGCTTACGAAATCACAAAAAGTCACTTTTCAGTGTCAATAATATATTTCATGTGCACAAGATAGGAGTGTTGGACAAAAGGTGAGAAAAGAAACCATAAACTGAATTTTACCTCTAATTTCGTTTATCTGTTAGGCCTACACATATGACAACACATCTCTGATTTTAAAAATCCATAACTTGAAGGAACTCAATAGCGATACTCTGAATAAAAATGGCAGTGATAAATTCCTTGGCAATCTTCCCATCATCTCCACAGAAAGCCTTCTTTTTCAGCTTGTCTTGGAATTCACGGACCACGTGCTCAAAGGACAACATCTATATGATATAATATTGGAACTTATAGGAGATTGAAGAACATTGGCGTGATTTATACTTGGGACATGTTTTAATCCACCAAAGGTGATGCACGTTAGAAATGTGAACACATACAGAAATACAAACGAAATTCTCAAAAGAAGACTGCAGTCAGTCAAGCACAACACAACACTGTTGAGCCATATTCACAGTCTGTTGAAACATACCTTCACAATCATAGAGAGAGTGGAGCTAGCAAAACACACACTGAGGAGACAATACAAGACTTAATAGGAACTGTCCCTCACCCCTGTACAAGAGTTGGTATTAGGACAAATGTTTGACCACGGTTTGATAGGTATTATTTTCTACCTTCCTTAGAAGTGACGTCACAACCTTTAGGCATTGTATGAGATATAAGGAAGTTCCAAAATTTTGTATGGTATCTTGTTCTATAGCTGAGTGTTCAAGGTGACGAGAGAAATGCAACAATGTGGAATGCAGAGTGCAGCGTTGCGAGTTCGAGTCTTTCCTTCAGCAAGAAATTGAATAATACTGGAGAGGAGAGGAGTGGGGAGGGGAAAATGGAGAAGAGGGGAGAGGATAGGGGAAGAAATGGAAGGGATGGGTGGAGAGGGGAAGGGGAGGAGAGGAGAGTAGTATGGAAGGGGGAAAGGAAGGAGAGAAGTAGTGACAAAGAATTATTTTTTTGTCTCACAGATGGCGTTGCGAAGTTAATTCGAAGGAACTCTCAATATACATATGCAAGAAAGGCGTAAGTGACTACCTTGGATCACTATAGCTAAGTGATTATTTTTTCACCCCATCGTGACTCAAAAAAGAAAACTGAAATGGAAATTAATTTCAGCTAAAAAATTCAATGGGTTCTGGATGCTGAGCACCCATTAAAATATCCATTGAACACCATATCATCCTGGATTTTTTTAACATAATTTGTTTGTTTCTAACTTATATTGAAACTTCTGTGAAATAAATTTGGAAAAATTATTATTCTGCCCTTTATAAACACTTAGAAACAGCACTAGTTGACTCCAACCATATGGGAAGGGAAGGAGCACAATATGCTGGTCTGAAAAGAAAATTAAGTTACGTGAATTTTGTTCTAAATATGACACTTTTGTTCGATGCCCTAATTGAACTTGAACAACCATCTTTAAAATTGCAAGGAATTAATGTCACTTTGCCAGAAACTCATAATTTAATCTCAATAATGTATCATATGTTTCAGTCAATGACTAAAAAATCAAGGAGAATTCTATATAAGTTCTAGATGCAGGTAATAAATTATAACTTAAAAGGGTTAGTTGGAAATGGGGAAAGTGGTCAAGATTTCTCAAAATGATTTCTTTCAAAAGCTAAGCGAAAACATAAGTAGAGTACCTAATCTTATGTTCACACATGTCTACTGAAGATAGTGACTCTTCAAGAAATAGCGAAAAATATACATAAGTAGAAAATCTAAATGTTATAGATAAGTCTTGATAGACACAAAAGCCAGAAACTGTGTTTTACTGATTATATTAAACTTTTACTACGTCATACTACTTTTGACCAATAAAACGGTATGAAAGGACGAGTTTCAACCAATCATGGCTGTTTATCGCTACAATTTTGTCACTTCCCTAGCATTTATTTGTTTATATCACTTCTCTAGCATTTGTTTATTTGTTTGCCAACATTTCAAACTGTAAATTCTTTATGGTACCAGTACTATAAAACATGCTTTGCGATCGTCATTTGTTTCCCACATAGATAGTTAACTGAAAATGGCGGTTCCATTCAAACGTTTTGGTGAAGCGAATATTAGTGAAATAGAATTTTAGTAAGTCAATTAATATTCTATTGTATTATAGTACTTTATTTCTTCTAATCTGTATATACTGCCTTCTAATCGTGTAATAAAATCAATTAAATCCCACTCGAGTTTTGATTTTCTCTAAATACATCAAGACCTCTAAGGTGAGATTACTGTCGATAAACAAATTCGGGAATTAGCTAAATCGTTGAATGCATTCCATGAATATTATATGAGTGAAAATGATGTTATTCTTAATGACATGAAACCTGTAGCACCAGCTGCAAACACACCTATAATGTAAACTGCAGAATGTGAGTTATCATTACTGCAATGAACATTATTTCATTTCTTCGAAATTTACTACTTCTGAAAACCGCCGCCATTATTCTTCATTTCCTTACACCATATGACTAAGAAAGCTGCAACACACGAAAAAATATTCTGTTAATGCAGCATTTCCCAAAGTGTGGGTCGTGACCCTAATGCTATAAATGTGTCTGTTTTTGAGAAAGTACCTAGCTTCTCAAATCTTCACTCTGTATTCAATACGCAAACAATTTCAAGAGATTTCTCGCTTTTGTTTTGATGGAAATTATAGAATGGAAATTTATTTTGCATAAAAACGTGTTTGCAAATGCTGTCAAAACTGTAAGAGTTTCGTCTGCAAGCTCGAGGTAGTCTTACATTATTTTGATCTAAAACTAATGTACACTACGAAAAAATTATACTTTTAACCTTCCATCAGTAAGCACATATTTTAATAAGTCTTTTAATTAATTAATTTTTATTTATTTATCTATTTTTTTTAATTTTAGCCAGTTGAATGAAACTGTTAGAAACGGATTCAGTATCTATCATGATTGTTTTTGAGTTCCTTCTCGAAGACATTAAAAAAGCTGTTGTTTAAAATTGTGCGAAGTTAATTGTATGTCCGCAAAAACAAATCAGGAATTTGTCGTGTCATACAATATGTAGCTAAATTTTCCGTGAGTTATTTAATGAACTGGAATGAATAAATTTTCTCTTTGCCCAGTAATGTCTACCAGAAAACAAGTTTCCTTATAAATCCGTCGATTTTATCTTTGGTTGTTATGTTAACATCTTGGCTTCACAAACTACTATTTCTAAGTGTTTGAAAAAATAAATCAAAAAGGAAGGCCAGTCTAAGAAGCCGAAAAGAATTATTACAATACAAAGTTGGGAAGTGATTTTTACAAAATCGAGGAAAAGTTTGAAAAAATGAGCAGAGCGAGTTTTTCAATTGCCAAGATTTTGTAATGCACTTCACAAACATGTATTGTACAACATTTTTTGCATGTTCATATTTTTAAAATTGGAAATACAATATATTTTGCATTGAAAATTTAGAGCAATATTATTCCAAAGCTTTTGCAAAACTGCACTGTAGGCTAATGGTTACCTAAGTAACAACAAGATGTGCACTGTAATGGGTCTATTTCAGTATAGTTTTATGTTATGAAGAATGGTTTACCTAGCAATAAGTTTCTGCGTGAGAATTCTAACTTTCAAGGCCTAAAAAAAATAGCTGTAAATACAACAAAAAACACAATCGTGCAAAGAGTTGGTTTGTATATTGCAATTTGTCGTCTTGCAAGTATCGGCACATTAGAAGTTGGGTGGTATCTACTGGTTTTGAGTAAAATTATCGTAGTTCACGATCTTACAGGCATTTGTATTTTTCGAATGGGGTTAATTACTGGTATGGTAATGGGGGGAGGGGGGTCGCAAACAAATGTCTCACTCAAAAGTGGGTTGCCCTTCAAAAGTTTGGGAACCACTGTGTTAACGTATCTAATGAGAGGCGACATAACAGTGCTGGTGATATTCACCGTACACATTTTCTTTCATACTTACTTACTTACTGGCTTTTAAGGAACCCGGAGGTTCATTGCTGCCCTCACATAAGTCCGCCATTGGTCCCTATCCTGAGCAAGATTAATCCATTCTCTATCATCATATCCCACCTCCCTCAAATCCATTTTAATATTATCTTCCCATCTACATCTCGGCATCCCTAAAGGTCTTTTTCCCTCCGGCCTCCCAACTAACACTCTATATGCATTTCTGGATTCGCCCATACGTGCTACATGCCCTGCCCATCTCAAAATGTCTGGATTTAATGTTCCTAATTATGTCAGGTGCAGAATACAATGCGTGCAGTTCTGTGTTGTGTAACTTTCTCCATTCTCCTGTGACTTCATCCCTCTTAGTCCCAAATATTTTCCTAAGCACCTTATTCTCAAACACCGTTAATCTCTGTTCCTTTCTCAAAGTGAGAGTCCCAGTTTCACAACCATACAGAACAACCGGTAATATAACTGTTTTATAAATTCTAACTTTCAGATTTTTCGACAGCAGACTGGATGATAAAAGTTTCTCAACTGAATAATAACAGGCATTTCCCATATTTATTCTGTGTTTAATTTCCTCCCGAGTATCATTTATATTTGTCACTGTTGCTCCAAGATATTTGAACTTCTCCACCTCTTCAAAAGATAAATTTCCAATTCTTATATTTCCATTTCGTACAATATTCTGGTCACGAGACATAATCATATACTTTGTCTTTTCGGGATTTACTTCCAAACCTATTTCTTTACTTGCTTCAAGTAAAATTCCCGTATTTTCCCTAATCGTTTGTGGATTTTCTCCTAACATATTCACGTCATCAGCATAGAGAAGCAGCTGATGTAATCCGTTCAATTCCAAACCCTCTCTGTTATCCTGGACTTTCCTAATGCATACTCCAGAGCAAAATTAAAAAGTAAAGGTGATAGTGCATCTCCTTGCTTTAGCCCACAGTGAATTGGAAACGTATCTGACAGAAACTGACCTATACGAACTCTGCTGTACATTTCACTGAGACATATTTTAATTAATCAAACTAGTTTCTTGGGAATACCAAATTGAATAAGAATATCATATAAAACTTCTCTCTTAACCGAGTCATATGCCTTTTTTTAAATCTATGAATAACTGATGCACTGTACCCTTATACTCCCATTTTTTCTCCATTACCTGTCGAATACAAAATATCTGGTCAATAGTTGATCTATTACGCCTAAAACCACACTGATGATCCCCAATAATTTCATCTACATATGGAGTTAATCTTCTCAAAAGAATATTGGACAAAATTTTGTACGACGTCAACAAAAGTGATATTCCTCGAAAGTTACTATAGTTAGTCTTGTCCCCCTTCTTAAAGATTATGGACTCCTTCCATTGTTCTGGTACAATTTCCTTTTCCCAAATAGCAAGTATAAGTTTATAAATTTCGTTAGATAATGCGCTTCCATCCTCTTGTATTAATTCTGCTGAAATTTGATTGATACCTGGAAAATTATAATGTTTCAGATTTTCTATCGCAATTTCGACTTCAGAAAGTGTGGGTTCGGGTATAAATGGCTCAGCAGTTTATATTTCAATTTCGTCCCGATCATTGCTATTTGGCCTATGTACATTTAGTAGTTGTCCAAAATAGTTTTTCCATCTGTTCAGGATTGAATGAGCGTCTGCAAGCAAGTCACCATTCTCATCCTTGATCACATTTACCCTTGCCTGATATCCATTCTTGAATTCCTTTATGCCCTTATATAAATCTCTAATGTTTTTATTTTTACTATTTGTTTCTGCCTCATTCAGTTTTTCCTTCAAGTAATCTCTCTTTTTATTCCTAAGCGTACGATTTGCTTCCTGTCTTTTATTGAAATAATTATCTCTATTCACCTCAACTGGATCCTGTAAGAATTTAAATTTTGCCTGTTTCCTTCTTTCTACTACCATGCAACAATCTTCATCAAACCACGGTTTCTTTTTCTTAGTTTCATAATAACCTATGCTCTGTTCAGCTGCAATTTTGATATTATCTCGGATATTTTCCCACATGCTATTAACATCTAATTCTTCCTCAACTTCGTCGGAACTTGCTAATACGGCAAACCTATTTGAAATTTCGACTTGATAATGTTGCTTAGTTTCCTCGTCCTTTAATTTCGGATTATATTAACTTGTTGCGCTACTTGCTTGGCTACTGATAGCCTTTCTCTTAGTTTCCTCGTCCTTTAATTTCGGAATATTGAATCTTCTAATATTAACTTGTTGCTCTACTCACTTGGCCACTGATAGCCTTTCTCCTAGTTCTCCAATTACCAAATAATGGTCAGAATTACAGTCTACCCCCCTGAAGGTTCGAATGTCTACTATACTAGTATGTCTTCTTTTATCTATCAAGATGTGATATATCTGGTTATGTGTCAAGCCATCTGGAGAAGTCCAAGTATATTTATGTATATCCTTATGGGGGAATGTTGTACTTTTAACAATTAAATTTTCTGATGTGGCAAAGTTGACTAACCTAACTCCATTGTAATTACTAGTTACATATAGGCTCTCTTTTCCAATAGTCGGTTTAAAAATATCCTCCCGTCCTACTTTAGCATTGAAATCTTTCATACAGTCTACAATAATTATATACGAGTATTTTCCAAGACCAAAAGTATAATGAAGGTTCGTGTAAATAAAGACAAGTATGTTCCCTAGACTAAAAGGGCAGGAGACTAAGACTATAACAAGGTTGGGTTGGGTTAGTTGAGATAATAGTAAGTGACAGGACAATGCAGGTAACCTCTTATATATACATTTTATGCTCGGATATGGACTTCCTTAATTATGGTGTAAGAAAACGAAGTACAACCACAGCAGCTAGTTTGATGTTTATATCATTAGTTGGATCTCCACTTAGTGGTTTTGATGCTAACTACAGTAGAGCATCGATTATCCGAAACAACTGGGGACAGGGGTGTTCGGATAATTGATTTTTCGGATAACCGATCATTTATGAAAACAAATTGTGCCGGTGTCATAGGAGCAGTATGAAACAAAGAAACACTGATATTAAACACAAAACTGTATATATTTTGTTTCATGTGTCTTACAAATAACACAGACAACTGACTAGCCTAGTTTGACGAGTTCAAAATGGTCATTAAAGCAGGCCTACTATTTAGGAAAAGAAGTCCAAATTTTTTTTATTTATTTATTTTTTTTGTTTCAGAGCTGAGACTTTTTTTTTTGTTTTTTGCTGTTAAATCTAGCAAACAGCGCTAGTGAAACTTCTACATGGCATTCGTGCAAATTTGAATTTGCCGACTAGAATGCTTTCGGTTAACCGATGTTTCGGTTGATTGGTATTTGGATAATCAATGCTCTACTGTATTACCATATGAGAACAACAGTTGAAAAAGGCAGTCGTCATACAGATTATGAATGTTGTACAGCGTCTGCAAACACATCTCACACCCAATACAAGGACAGCATCTGGAAAATATTTTAAAGGTATGCCACATATACATACCTTAATGCTAGAATCCCATACAGTTAATTAAGAGGGAGTGAAAGAGAGAACGAGTCTGAATAGAAGAGTAGGAGTGTGGTGAAACCATTCTGTCACTTCTTTTTATCCCACTTGAAGTACTGTATATTTTGGTTATGTGTTAATAGGCCTATACAAAATGTGGGCAGGAATATAGTAGCCAGACATGACACTGAGTAGTTCACCAGCAACACAGCATGCGGAATACAAGCCATCAAAATTTTCATGGATTCTTTCTCCCCTGTTGAAATATGATGCTGGGCTTTTAAAGTGACTGCTAAATAATAAATACAATGTTCTATGCGTATTTAACATTGCTATCTTATTGTTGTGAGTAAGGAGAAAGGAAGAAAATTATAGAGGATGAGATTAAAAATTATGGTAACCGAATAAAGCATTGAACAAGTATGAATATAAAAAGATTCTCAAGTGCATTTCATTCGTACTATTTGTTATTTACAATTGTTAACAGGAAATATAGTGTTGCATCACATCATACTGCTCGCACATAGTCATTTTTTGATTCCTGTGAATATAATTTGCAGCAAACACACGTTAACAATTTCATTTTGTTCCTTACTTTCGTTAAAGTAGAGATAATATAAAAGCAAGCACACACTCTATTCCAGTATCCACTTCAATACAATTACCGGTAATAAAACTGTCACCTATGAAACTCCAATAAATAAACACAAAACGTAACCTATGTACATATATGCTTATAATTAACTTACTTCACAGTAACCTCATACTTAAGCCTATTACAGTGGCTTTTAAATGCATACTACTTAGTGTAGGTATAATGAAAACTAATGCGATGTTGGGTTATGGACAAAATCAATCTTTTTTCAAATTCTGATGTCCAATTACAGTTTTGTTTCATTGAAAGGCTTCCTTAAGGAACAGATAAATATTATTTTATAGGCAAATATATGGGATAGCACAAAAGCATTGTAACATTTTATCAACCTGCAGACTACAAAATAATTAATACTACTGCCGTTAAAATGATCACAGTTAGTGCTACATACTCGTATTAACAAGCCAAAGTAATACCATCAAGAAACTGCAACAGCTGATCTGATTAAACAGAAAAAGCCCTCTTATGTTTTACATTGAACTTCTGAAAGAATGCCATATAGAATTTATTGAAGGACACTTACCAGTAGTTTAAAAGTCATGAATAAAATATAATGAACATATACAAAATAACAATCACATCGCATGACATTACATAAATACTGGAAAGTGATCAATAAATTAATTTCCATCTTTTAATATTACTGGTGAAGGTAAAAGTCCTACATTTTAAGTAATTTATAACAAACTATGAGTTAGTTACCTGAATGTTTTACAAAACTGTACCTTTAACACAAATTTATAGTACCAGTACTGGTCTGTACAAAGTTACAGATGACAATCAATTTTCATTATTTCAAAACAGATACTGTACGGTACTCATGCTGTTTTATAATTTCCAGTAGGCCTACAACCCTCTGTTTAAAATTTCAGAATGCAATATATAACGAATACTAATATAAATACCGACTATCAAGATTCTGAGCCTTTAAGTAAACTGATAATTCAAACTAGTTAATAAATAGATATTAGACTCCTTCTGTATTAGGACAGACATTGCTAGACGTTTTTGATTTTGTTAGCAGTACTCAATATTTTTTTTTAGTTAAAATCAATTCGTTTAAAAGATGACGAGATGGGTGGGGGAGGAGAGGGAAGACAGCAGCAGACTAAGAAGAAAAAGGGGGAAGACAGAGATAGTGAGATTATGTGTATATATCCATTCTTTCATAAACTACTTTACTCACCAATATTTTCAGTCACAGATACGATTACCCATACATACTTTCAAATTATTTGTTAACATTCGAGAAATCTAGTACCCAAATATACAGTACCGGTAGGCCTACTGGTATGAACTGCCATATAAATATAAAAGAAAACTTTTATTACAAGGCAGAATACAGAATGAGACTATGTTATGATAATCATCATCAACATATTCTCATTGTGTCCTCTTCATGTAGAGGGACAATGACATACCTGCCTCCATAATTTATTAGTTGATATTTCTTCCCATTGCAAACCACGAGCTGCTATGTTGTTTTTAATTTGACCAATCCACTTCATTTGAGGTCTTTCTGTGGGTCATTTACCTTTCTGTTTTAAATTTAACATTCTCGTAAGTAATCTTGTCTTCCTCCATTCTATTGATATGCCCAAACCATTTCAATATATTTCTTTCCAAATTTATCTGAAGTTCTGTATTTAAAATATCTCTAATTGCCACATTCCTTATTCTGTCCATTTTGGTTTTCCCTAAAATTCAACGCAAAAATTTCATTTCTGCCGTTGAATTCTACTATATGTCCAGGTTTCAGATGCATATTTATGTAACCAACTGATTTAAAACAACTTCTGTACCCAGGAATTTTACATTTTATAGGTATATCTAAAGTCCATATTAAACTTTTAACCATGTTGTATATGTTTGAGCTTCTTGGATGCTTCTGCTGATTTCGTGTTGTATTTTTCCATAAGAGGTTACTTCTCTTCTCAGATATAGGTAGTTAAAAATACAAACTTTGACAAGATTTCTACCACATATATATATATATATATAAGGTGGTAGAACTCTGTATAGAATATTAATAGCGAACTGAGAGATGATTACGGTACTGTCCAGCAGTGCACAGGAATTCTGTCGTTTTTAACATCCATTTCATTCAACTTAAGACTTTCAAGGTCTAAGCAGAATTTAAAGAAAAATTATGTTAAAAACCTAATTATTAACACATTTCTCGGTTCCGTGATGAAAAATGCAGCCGAAAGGTTCCAGAACGTCCTGTATATATACATTTGTTCCTACAGAACTATTTATTATCATATTATATATATTATTTTAGGAAAAAAAATTCATTCCAGCACCAGGGATCGAACCCAAGACTTCAGCTCTGTGTGCTGAATGCAGTACCAAACGAGCTATGCTGGTGATATCCACAGCTCTGGCTCGAACTCCTAAAATTATTTATATTTACATATTAGATTATTTTGTAGGAACAAATATTATATATATATATATATATATATATCTGTGTGTGTGTGTATGTGTGTGTGGGTATGTGTATGTGTTTGTGCGCACTTGCGCGCATGTAAATATTCAGTTGTGTAACAGTATGTAAATGTTAACAGACATAAATGATATTGTGTATCTAAGAGTAGGGGTGTGCGTGTGTGTGTGTGTGTGTGCGTGTGCGCGTGCGTGCGTGTTTTTTTTATGTGCACACATGTAACTATTAAATTATATAACAGTATATAAATGTTGATATTGTGTATTTAAGAGTAGGGTGTATTGGTATAGTACAACATCAAAAACACATTTTATTTTGTTATATACCTATGTATAGGCAATTAATTGTTAACAAAGAATAAGTTATGCAGTGAATGATTATAGAAGGAAATATTTAAAAATTTATTTTATTTTAAGTAGTAACTGTAATTTACATATATTTTGAGTGAAGTAATTAATATTAAAACAAGCAATTCAAAAAGTGAGGCTGAAAATAATTAAATTTCTCAGTTGAAAGACATGATATTAACTGATTCCATGTTTCTAATATCACTTTTGTAATACGGAAGAGAAGAAAGATATTTATTTAATTACAAAATGCATATTCAGAACGTTTTTAATGTGCAAAAGATAAAACAGTGCTGATTTATAATAACAATTTAATTGTAATAGCACTGAATAGCAAGTAAATGAATATATTTAAAATTATATAACATCAAATGACGTCATTCAATAAAAGTATTACATAGTCTTTAATGTACACTACAAATTTTATTCCAAACTTTTAATAATATGGAACATACTATTATTGCTAACTACAAAACACTTGAAATCATACCTATTTCCTTTTTCTAATTTCATTTGAGAAAAAAGTGTTGCTAGAAAAAATATATGACGAAATTCGTTTTCAAAGATTTAAATATATTTCTGATCTTATCGGTTGGGAGTCACTTTCTGGAGTGTAATTATGAAACTTACAGTTACTTGCATTATATGGTGAGATTATTTCCTTGATATTTCATGCCCATGCAAACTCGGCTATTGGAGCATGCTCAGTCATATTTAAACCTATTTTGAGAGGTCACTGCATATATGTATTATGTTTCTGAAGTTGTTAAATTGTTTATCTTCGTAATAATGATATGTCTCTAAATACACATTAGAGTAACGGATGTTTATGTACGTTGAGTATGTGACAACGAATCAACTATACTACAGAAAATTACAGAACCACAGAATGTACCGGTATATTATTCTTCCTTATTCTTCCCTAGAACGTGCCTATTCTTACCAACTCTTTCGTTGTTACGATGAATTGACACACGGTAATTATTATCCAATCGAGCTGCAATATTCACACGACCTGAAAAGCCTAGCTTACTTCATTGACAATATGAGAGACAGACAACACGTGTTTTTTTATTCATTTCGGTAAATGTTTGAAATCGCTTATTCCTACCGAAGTCAACTGGTTTCACTTCCAAACAGCACACACACAAAACAAAAAAGAGTTTTCTTCTCTTCACTCACATTTAACCAAAGTTTCTTCTCAAATCAGGATGTTGAAAAATTTATATTTTGTACCTTTCTGCCCTGAAAAGCTTAAAGTCTTTGGTTGATGAGGCCAAGTTTTTAAATTTTTCTTTTTCTAATTTTTGATGAAGAAAAGGGAGTTTCTAAAAGTACATTAATATGGTGCATGATTCAAAACCATTATCGAACAAAGATAAAAGAAAAAAAAAACTGAATAACTGGAGACAAAGATGCAGAGTACATAAAGCTCATTCAGATGTCTCAAGACAACAAACAAGAGTGACTATCATCCAATACTGCAGCAGTTCCCAACCTGTGGTCCACGGAACCAAGCTGTGTTTCGAAATAGTATTTTAACAAACCTTAGCTTTATCATGTTCTCCGATTTTTATCAGCTTGCTGGAATATTTCTTTGCTTGTGTCAGACTTTTGAGACCCAAAAGTTTAACAGGAATGAGTTCACCTGAAGGACTTCTCTTGGCTTGCAAGTCTTGCGTACCTCTATGATATTTTTAGTTTTTAAATTCTAATCTTCAGGGTCCAAGTTTAATAAGACTGAAGGAACAATAAAGAAATTAAACTTGTGGTTGTGCTGGGTTATCAATCGAAAATTCGTTTCATTTCCCATCTTCAGCGACTTTTATCAACATATGTTGATGAACTCCCATCTGATATCTTCGGAAGTATAAAAACATTTCATTGGCTGGCATTAAAATTAAGGAAATATTATCATTTCTGCAATGTAAATAAAAAATATAAAAAAATCGCTTCTTTGTAGCAAATAGTTGTTTGCCCGTCAAAGAAGAAGAGGGGCTGATTCGAGCTGAAAAATCGTGTTTCCTACAACGCCCTGTTGCAATCTTGGTTGCATTTAGACCTACCTCACCTATAATCTGCTGTTTCTGAATTGTAATACAACGCTTAATGCCATTTGCATCAGCATACTTGTGTGAAAGCACATTTTCTGCCCTGGTCTCCTTGTAGAACAAAATTATATAGAAGGTAACTTAAATGTTGAGATATATTTGTGACTTGAGAGTATTTACAAGCGTCAGATATCGCAAAGCAACATCAATCATCCTTAACTTTATGATATGCTAAAGAACTGGTTTCATTTTTCACAGAAAATACATTATGTAAAATAAAATAACTTTGTACAGTATTTATGTATTTTCTGATTATATTCAAAAGTTTGGAACTGAAATTTAATGTCGTTGTCAGTTTATTAAGGATATTTAATACATAACATTATACAATGTTTAATGGATAGAACATGCTTACCAGTCTAATTATACAAAACATTTTGGGGATTCGTCAAAACAAAATATGAGCTTCAAAGGGTCTGTGACACTTTAAAGGTTAAGAACTACTGCAATATTAGAAAGTTTTCCTATAGGTACATTTAGTGAATTTGTTGTAACACTTAAAATTTATTGCTCTATACCCTCTTATCTGCCATTGGTCACAGATCTCAGAGTGTGCATATGCCTGTCTTGTGTCAAGATTCCAGGATCTAGATCTCCCAGGACATGGGCTACTCCAGCAGAGGCTGTATTCAAGAGTTATGGGGGGGCATGGGGAGCACTACCCCTCTCCCAAACTTGTCTGAATTTTTTTTTTATTAACATTAGAAAATACTGAATTCAAAAGATCTTTTTTGCTTTTGTTTACGATTAAGTTTCTGTGCTTAAATTGACGAATTAATGTCATCAGATCATGTGTCTGGACTGTAATATTTATTTTAAATTTCTGAATGTATAAGAATTTCTATACCTCATTTGAGGAATGGAAGCAATGTAATGTTTCTTTTGTAACAGCCTATACTCCTGTGTTAGAAGTCTGCAGGTGTTCAGGCCACCACTTGGAGAAATATGAATAGCATATTGCACAACAATGTAGAAAAGGAAAAGTGATCCTGGTATAATGTGTAAACTTAAAGACAAGATTAAATAAAATAATTAGAATTTACATTTCATATGATATCTTCAGGAAGGTAAACTTCATATAAAAAAGTTTCTGTTAGCACCGTTACGTAGTTTTATTGATGTATGCATGTGTTTCTGTACGAGAGAGAAAAAGAGGGAGATTGTTTTAAGTTAGCCTATAATAATAATAATAATAATAATAATAATAATAATAATAATAATAATAATAATAATAATAATAACAATAATAATCCGTGGCACTACAGCCCGTGAAGGGCCTAGACCGACCAGCGGCTGCTGGCCTCACGCCCACATGCCGAAGCAGAGGTGGATGATCATCCAACCAAAATGGAGGTATCGTGTGGTTAGCATGATGAACCCCTCAGCCGTTAAGTTAGCCTATACCCTATTATAATTTGTAGTAGACCTACAGTTCAAGCCCTGTACAATTCGGTCCGAAATATCGTGGATGTGGATGTAACACTATAATAAATATGCTTCCCGAAAATACCTTTATTAAATTATCATATTCTGATATAAGTTACTTACTGTACCACGGTCAAGCTGTAATAGGGGGAGGAGGTAAATGATGCCCCCATAACCCCATTATATGGGGATTCTATGGTTTTGCTTTGTCCCCCCCCACCTCCAAGGAACTGGTTCTTTCTCTGCCTATGGCTGTATTACTCAAGCTCAATGTTTTTCCACATGCATTAGCATGTTTTAACACTGTGTAACTAACACTGGGCCAGTGCTTAAAGTGGATCAGTATGAGTGGGTACGCATCCGAAACCTGGGAAACAAGGCAGAATGACATAGGTACCGTTACTAAGACTGATGAAATTATATGAATTTATTAATTAAGGTTACCATGTATCTCAAGCAGTGTATTTTATGTAATAGTAGTCTTACTTACTTACTTACTGGCTTTTAAGGAACCCGGAGGTTCATTGCCGCCCTCACATAAGCCCGCCATCGGTCCCTATCCTGAGCAAGATTAATCCATTCTCTATCATCATATCCCACCTCCCTCAAATCCATTTTAATATTATCTTCCCATCTACGTCTCGGTCTCCCTAAAGGTCTTCTTCCCTCCGGCCTCCCAACTAACACTCTATATGCATTTCTGGATTTGCACATACGTGCTACATGCCCTGCCCATCTCATACGTCTGAATTTAATGTTCCTAATTATGTTAGGTGAAGAATACAATGTGTGCAGTTCTGTGTTGTGTAACTTTCTCCATTCTCCTGTAACTTCATCCCTTTTAGCCCCAAATATTTTCCTAAGCACCTTATTCTCAAACACCCTTAACCTATGTTCCTCTCTCAAAGTGAGAGTCCAAGTTTCACAACCATAAAGAACAACCGGTAATATAACTGTTTTATAAATTCTAACTTTCAGAGTTTTTGACAGCAGACTGGATGATAAAAGCTTTTCAACCGAATAATAACAGGCATTTCCCATATTTATTCTGCGTTTAATTTCCTCCCGAGTGTCATTTGTTACTGTTGCTCCAAGATATTTGAACTTCTCCACCTCTTCAAAAGATAAATTTCCAATTTTTATATTTTCATTTCGTACAATATTCTCGTCACGAGACATAATCATATACTTTGTCTTTTCGGGATTTACTTCCAAACTTATCTCTTTACTTGCTTCCAATAAAATAGTAGTCTACATTTAATTTTATTACATATTATGAATAAGAATATTTATCGTCATCAACTTGTTTCATATATCATGTAGTGCTGGCACTCACATTCCTGTATACAGTGGCATCACCAGATTTATTACATATACAATTAATTTCAGTTCATCAATTCATAACCTTTTTATTTTCTCTATATCCTCTCATCTTCTAGTTAACCCAATTTCATCCTTACTATTAATTATTGTTCTCTATCATTTAATTTGCATTCTATCCCTCTAACCTCCTGCACTAGTGTTTCCTACTTGACTTTCATTTTCAGTTCATATTATTTCTCCTATTATTCCTAGCTTAATTATATATTATGAAAATGGTGAAAGCTCGTTTACACAATTTTAATGAAATTGTTATAAAATTTTCATATAAAGAGTCAACAACTTCTAATAATTCGGGTTGGAGATGATTCATGTAACAGAAGATAACTTTAAAAAGTTTATTTGCCAAAATCCTCAGCCTAGTTTAGATTGGTGTGAGATCAGTATCTATTAAAAAAAATGTAGTAGACTACTGTATATAATGTGTACAATAGACGAAAGGAAGGAAGTGTGGGAAGCTGTGGCTCGTGTTCTCAGTTTCAGATAACACGTTAACTGTGTGTCTTACTCTTTAAATAAATGTAGTGAGGCATAACTAACTTTGTATTAGTGTAATTTCTTAATTATATTGCATACTAAGACATTCGTGACTCCTATAGTGGCTGATTGGTCAGACCTTCAGCCTGTCATGCAGGCAGCCTGGGTTCAAGTCCCAGTCATGTCTGGGATTTTTCATTGAAAAATCCATAGACACTTGTGACGGACAAAGTCGCAGTCAGGTTTTTTCTCAGGGTTTCCCGTTTCCCCATATTAGGCATATCTATCATTCCATCAATATTTTTCCATTTCATTGTCATTCCTTAGCATTCCCCAAATACTGGCTGGCAATGTACAGAAACTTGGGTATGCAGTGAACCTTAGTGTAGTCAGCTGGTGTGGGTTTTGGAATGCGCCTAGCTTGAGGGTTAGCACTATAGATCTTTAATGGTCGCAGTGCTGGGTCATAGTATCTTCCTCCTGAAATTCTATCCATTCCAAGACATTCGTAGTTTTTATAATGAAGTTTTAAATAAGCCCTATGTTATATCCTACTCCATTTTGAAGTTAATTTTTCTAAATTATTAGTGTTTCCCTTGAAATTATCAAAACCACCCTTCCTGTATTCACTTATATCAATTGCATACCGTTATCTCTTTTAAAGCCAGTTTAAGTGCTGGACACATGAAACAACCTCAACCACACGGTTCTCTCTTGCTTAGAAAGGGTTTGTAAGACTGTAATGAAAATTATTATTAATATTTAAAATAAGTGACAGGGCTCCTAAAGACGAATTGCCACCACTACGAAATCTTTAGTATTGGAACGTTGGGATCATTTCACAATTATTATATTTCAACTTCATTTACTTACTATTCAGTAGTCAACAAAAGAATGCAGCAGAACGTAGTATCATTGTCTTGCACACAGATGACGTCGTTCTGATAAGAATTCTCAGAGGGACAGACGGGCATTAAATATGGGCTTTCATGGAAATAAGTGTTGTGTAAGCTAAATTGATAGATTACACCAAATAATGAATCACAATACTTATAGAAATGTGGTCTTATGGACTGCAATAATCATCCTTACAATATAAGTGATAAGCACATAAGACTTCAGGTTCCTCCTCCGTGATAGAAAGAAAACTGAAGTTATGTTCATGATAATTCAACTGAAAAGTACTATGTTACCACGACGTTCTGATTTAAAAATTCTCACTTTATACAGTGAATACATAATTTCCACTTACAATTGTTACTTTTTTTTTTTTTATCAGATATGATCTTCCTTGGATTTTAGAGGAAAAAAATTGTTTCATTGATATATTCCCTTCTAATTGAAACATTCAATTCAAGTGAACAAAGTACCATAACGACTCTTCATATATGAAACAGGAGTAACTTGAAAGTAAGACTTATTTTTGGAAGAAGTTAAAAAAATGGAATATCAGCATTAAACTGATCGGAACACAAGCACGAGAATTATGGTGATAATGTCGATGCTGGCAGTAATAAATGAATCACCAGAATAAACACAGAATTCTTTTCCATTTTTAATATACATTGGTCATTCGAAAACTAATGCTAACACTTTCATTAAGATAAAAACTTTTTTTATTGACATACAGTTCTTAAAAGTAAACTTCTCTATTATCACATACCCTTTGCTACAAATACTATCCACAGGGTGACTTTGCACTAAGCTTCCAATTGACTGCTGTTATAATGATCTGTCTACTTCCTAAGCATACCCCTCTCAGCGGTACTTTCATCTTGGGGAAGAGTCACAGTGACTCCTATCCAGAGAATAAGAATGATGGTCTAGAACTTCCCAGTTCCACCTGTTAAGTAAATTAAGCATTTCGGCAGCCATGTGATACACATCATGGACCACAATGGGATGGGTATTCAATAAATTTCGGCACTTTTGGTACATTGCTGGTCGTAAATTGTGTTCCAAAAAGCGACTGTAATATGCTGCAACCATATGCTTTCCAATTGAAACAGAATGAGTGGGCCCTGCTCAGTCTAAATTTTTTTGGCAGTTGAACGTTGTAGATAACAGTCTTATAACTACAATGATGCCATACAGAGTATAAATGAGATTATTACCTTATCATTTAAACATAACACATATCAGGCACCACTCCTTCTCATACTGCCAGCTTATATTAGTCATCACTACAGCAGCTGAATACTAGCAGTTTTGCCACTAATTTTCGAATGAACTATGTAGTAATTACGTAAACATGGAGAAAACGAAAGTACGGTACTAATATGTAAAAATGGTAGAATACAGAGCAAAAAGAAAAGTGGTTTTTAAATACTATTCAAATAGGCTGCGAAAAAATTTACATATTTAGGTGTTATCTGTTAGATAGCAAGGGGGAGTGAACAAAGCAAAATCAAAATACTTCACATAAAAGTAGTGCAGCACTCTCAGCAATTGATAAATGTTTAAATAAATGGCGAAATATTGGTAGTAAAATCTTAAAGAATATTTACAGAGCTGTAATTGAATCGAAGATACAAAGGCTGTAAATAAAGTAGTGGCAACATTATCGGGAGAGGACCATGCACATTCACATGCTCTAGCAGGCAATGGACAGTATTAGTTGGAGCTGATATCAATGCGTTGAGTGCAGGAAACAGCCAGTACAATGAGAAGTGTTGTTGCTATGTGCGATTGAAGCTAAGAACATCGTGTGTACTGCCCTACAGCTGTTTACAAAACTTAAATAGCGATTGTGGATAAAAATCCAGGTCGCCCGTGGAAAAAGTGCATGGGAATGTCATTAAAACCTTACTTAAACCATATGGCAACGATGCTTTACCATATCGGACAGTTGCACGATGGGTCATTGTGTTTCATTCAAGTCAGCATGAGTCAACACAGGTTACCAATTCCATTCCTGATGAGCAAGTAGAGTTAGTGCGAGGTCTCCCGTCTGTTGACTGTTGATGGACTGTTCCAAGAATCATTCTTAGAAGTTGGGCTCTGTCATGAAACAGTGTGCCGCATCCTGAAGAAGAAACTCCGTGTAAGGAAAACTGCAGCATACTGGGTTCCCCATAACCTCACAAAAGTACAGAAATGGCACCGGTTTGCAATAGGTGGTCTTCATCTGGACAGATATCACAATGAGTGGGATGCATTACTGCAGCGCATTGCAGCCCTTGACAAGACCTGGACATGGGTCTACGAATTGAATGACAAACACCACAAAGGATCACCACAGCTAAAGAAAGTTCGAAAAGAACATTGTAGGGTGAAGTTTATAACATATGATAAAGTGTCATCATTAGTCATACTGTACCTGCAGGCCAAAATGTCAACATAGTGTACTACCAAAGTTTTCTCCAACACCACCTGCATCTGGCTATGTGGTGCACATTTTCTGAGGACAATCCACCTTGCATCTTGCATGACAATGCTAGTTTCATGTGGTAGGAATAGTGACTGACTTGTTGCAAAGGTGACATTGGAACATCCCCCATGTTCCCCTGACATGAGCCCTTGTTATGACGACTTGTTTTCACGGTTGAAAGAACATCTCAGATGCATCAGGTTTCCTAATATTCCATAAGTGCTCCACACAGTAGGGCACTCCATCACTGTGATCAATAAAAACTGCCTCACTGATGGCATTCGATGGCTTCCACAGATTTGGCAAAAGATACAGAGCCTGGCTAATGCTTATATTGAAGGGATGAAATGGAATTTTGCATACGAGTTCAATAAAATGTTTGTTATTACCTATGTTGCCACTACTTTATTTATAACCAACGTACTTTATAATACAGAAATATGAGGTAATGAAAACCCAATTATATATTGATAGAATAAGATCCAAATTTTATAAAAGTATTTAGGAGTGCCTTGGAATTCCTAAAAAGTAGTCATTATATATGAAAGGATATGGTTTATAGTATGGGGGACTATTTTAGTGAGAAAAAATTAAATATGTGAGTTGTCAGAGCACATGATAAGTGACAAATATGGTTACAATTTACAGTAAAATTTGCCTAAATCCAGTGTATTAGACCTTGTAGGTGGCACTGTTTTAAATGCAATGCTTTAGCTCTATTTACTATGGCAAGAACTAAATTTCAGGAAATTGGTCTAAATTTAAATATTCACAAAACTAGAGTACCTACTTACTCTAAATATTTGTAATGGGAAATTAATAAAAGTACACTTGGAGCTTGACCTTAATATTGGGTCGGTACACGAAAATTAAAACATATATTTAGGACTTACTTACAATGATGAAATAATTTTAGATACAAACTTGAGAATGAAAATTTGCAAGAACGATTACAAAGATAGGTTTCTTCTCCTTTGCTTCGAGGAGATAAAAAATTAAACATACCAGTAATTAATAATTATTCAATATGGCCCTCACTTGTTTATTTAATGCAATCAACACCTTTGGATAAGATACCTCAAGTATTTCTAAAGATATTGATATGCTCCTGAAATATTCTTTGAAACAAATTTCAGATTTCCCGCATAAAAAACTAGATCACGTGATATATAGTTCTCGTTAAGACTTAGGGTTATTTCGAGCTATGTGAGAAGCATACATTCAATGGTATAACTGTCTTATATTGCAAACCATTAAAAACTGCCTTAATAAATTGGGCACAAAAGAAGAACAATTCCTTGCAGAGACTCAAAAAAATTATTAGTATAACACTGAGAAATATATTAAGAGTACAAGAAATGGTGCATACTCAAGCTGAAAGGCAGAGGTGTGGCATTATTTCAGGAATATACACAGCTAATCATTGGATAACAGCAAGAAGGGATGATCTCTCTGTATCCGAGTGGAAGGAGGCAATTAAAATGATAGGGCAAGTGTCAAACAAGCGTGTCATGCCAGGTCAGTCTCAGGATGGTTCCCAGTGCGGACATTGCATGGGATTTTGCCAACATGGAACTCTCATTTGGAAAACTAGACACCATGCAATACGAGAACTTATTGCTAAGAGTCTTCCTTCATTCTACAAAGTTCACCAAGAAGTCCACTGCCTTGCAAAAGATGGAAGTTCTCGGCGAGTTGACATCATTGCCATTGATAGAGAAAATGCCAGAGCAAATTATCATCGAATCCACAGTTTGCTTCGAAACTGCAGTTGAACAGCCTGTAGCAGTACATGAAGAAAAGAAGAAGACCATCTACGAGCCTACAATTCAATATTTTACGGATTATTACCGTATACAAGGACAGTTTGAAGTCTTTGGACTATTATTTGGAGCATGGGTAACAATTAAAAAATTCTGGGTTGAATGTTTCAAATCTTTTGAAATTCCTTTCAAAACTTTGAAATTTATTGCTGCATACACATACGCACTCACGCACGCACACAGAGAGAGAGGGGTGAGAGAAGGTGAAGATAAAGGGGAAGGCAGGGAGAGAGAGATTCAGAGTGAGGGGAAGAGGGGTAATGAGAAAGAGGGAGGGGAGGGAGGGACAGAGAGAGAGAGAGAGGAATAATATTGATTAAAAAATGCATGCAGTTTTGTCTCTACAAAAATGAAATTGAACTGGCTAAAAAGAATATTAGAAAATAATATTAACAGATTAAACTTAAGTCTAAAGTGTGTAAGGCATACAATCGAAGAAATTAATATAACTTCAGTATGTAAAATTATATATGAGTGTAGCAATGAGATAGCTAGACAAAAACTTTACAGTGATTTAATTAAGTTCCGGCTGTTAACTAATTATAGGGAAATTATAGGAAAAGTTCATGGAAACAAGAAGAATATAGTCCACACCTGTGGAGTAATGGTCAGCGTGTCTGGCTGCGAAACCAGGTGGCCCGGTTTCGAATCCCAGTGGAGGCAAGTTACCTGGTTGAGGTTTTTTCCGGGGTTTTCCCTCAACCCAATAGGAGCAAATGCTGGGTAACTTTCGGTGCGGGACCCCGGCCGGACTCATTTCAACGGCATTATCACCTTCATATCATTCAGACGCTAAATAACCTAGATGTTGATACAGCGTCGTAAAATAACCCAATAAAATAAAAAAAAGAAGAATATATAGGAAGAATGGATAGGTTTAGCATGGTAGCAGTTCGGAATATGAAAGTTAAAGAAAAGAAGGGGAGAAGAGAAAGAATAATTGCAATGCACATGACGTTATTATGTCCAGAAACTCAAAACTTAAGAAAATTGTTTATAGAAGAGAAAATCCTGAAACTATACAACAGAATAGTGTATAAAAAATTATGCGGAACTGTTAAGTGAAATAAATTCGAAAAAAAGAGAAAAAAGAAAAGGGTAAATTTCTGTTCCTAGTTAAGGTGAGCTGGGAACAGAACGTCAAGTTATAAATGTTGCGTTGCTATAGGTTATAAATAAAATGTTGGAAGTCAGGTTGTCGTGTTATAATGAGTAGAAAGGGTAATGAAAAATGTTTTAGGGTTAACAAAGGTAAACTGATATGAAGAGTATGAAGTATAGGTAACTGTTAAATAGATTTTCTTATTGCAACTGTCATGGCGAATATTTGAAAAATCGGAATGCAATAGGACCACTATTGTCTGCGCAACTTATCTAGGCACCTGGGTTCCCTAGTGCTCTCTCGCTGCCCCGTAGCTATCTGCTGGCTCCTGACCGTCGCTGCAGCAGTTGTACGTACAGTTACAAAAACATCATTCGGTATTTAATTTCAGTGCGTTCCATTGGATATGGTAGGTGAAAGTATATGGTTTCACAAAATAACAAAGATAAATAAATTACATTTTTCTTCTTCTGTGTGCTATACAGTATGATCACAACTCCAATTATTACAATATTCGTATCTGGCCGTGAACTACTGATGGTAAGCGATGCATGAAGTCTTTCAAGTAGAAGCACAGGTCTATAGTTGTTAGATTTCCAAAAAGTTTACTTTCACATACAGTCATTATCAATATTCTTCTTCTTCTTTTTCTTCTTCCTCTTCCTCCTCCTCCTCTTCCCTTCTTCGTTATCATCATCATCATCATCATAGTCATCACTGCTGGTGTCGTCTAGACGTATTATAAAATCCATAAATTATTAGGAAAAACACTTGAAGCAAGTAAAGAGATACGTTCCAAATAAATCCCGAAAAGACAAAGTATATGATTACGTCTCGTGACTAGAACATAGTTCAGCAACAGTAACAAATGTAAATGACACTCGGAGGAAATTAAAAACAGAATAAATAGGGGAAATGCCTGCTTTTATTAGGTTGAGAAGCTTTTGTCATCCAGTCAGCTCTCAAAAAAGCTGAAAGTCAGAATTTATAAAACAGTATCGGTTGTTCCGTATGGTTGTGAAACTTGGACTCTCACTTTGAGAGAGAAACAGAGGTTAAGGGTATTTGAGAATAAGATGTTTAGGAAAATATTTGGGGCTAACAGGGTTGAAGTTACAGGAGAGTAGAGAAAGTTACACAACGCAGAACTGGACGCATTTTATTCTTCACCTGACATAATTAGAAACATTAAATCCAAACGTTTGAGATGGGCAGGACATGTAGCACGTATGGGCGAATCCAGAAATGTATATAGACTGTTAGTTGGGATGCTGGAGGGAAAAGACCTTTGGGGAAGGCGAGACATAGATGGGAAGGTAATATTAAAATGGATTTGAGGGAGGTGGGATATGATTACTGTAGAGA
Source organism: Periplaneta americana (assembly GCF_040183065.1). Classification (NCBI taxonomy): domain Eukaryota; kingdom Metazoa; phylum Arthropoda; class Insecta; order Blattodea; family Blattidae; genus Periplaneta; species Periplaneta americana. The sequence goes on along the minus strand of NC_091130.1, from coordinate 93,370,997 downwards.
CTCGATTAATCTTGCTCGGGATAGGGACCGATGGCGGGCTTATGTGAGGGCGGCAATGAACCTCCGGGTTTTTTAAAAGTCGTAAATAAGTAAGTAAGTAAGAAAGACATTTCTCTTTTGCCTCTTGATCGCAACAAACAACCACAGATCTTATTATCTTCCTCTCTTTACTGTATACGCTATATTAAAATTAAATTTTGATTTATTTAATGACGCTCGCAACTGCAGAGGTTATATCAGCGTCGCCGGTGTGCCGGAATTTTGTCCCACAGGAGTCCTTTTACTTGCTAGTAAATCTACGACATGAGCTTGTCGCATTTACACACACTTAAATCCCATCGACCTCGGCCAGGATCGAACCGGCAATCTCGAGTATAGAAGGCGCGTATAACCTTTTTGCATCTCGTATTACTACCGGCCATTGCATCTCGAGTATAGAAGGCGCGTATAACCTTTTTGCATCTCGTATTACTACCGGCCATTGCACAGAACGCAAAATTACTGTAAGTACAGATCACACTAAGCAAGCAAATGTATTTTACTCGCCTCGTAGAACATTCTTCCCTCTCCTGCCCCGTTACACCCCTCACTTCTCTCTTTTAGCTGCCCAGATAAGTTGCGCGGACAGTATATAGTTTCATAAAACTATGTATAACATTATGTTTGATGACAATTATTATTATTATTATTATTATTATTATTATTGTTGTTGTTATTATTAATTTATTATTATATTATCATTACCATTATCATTGTTATTATTACTATTATTATTATTATTATTATTATTATTATTATTATCATCATCATCATGTCAACTTAACCAAATAGTGTTGCATCAACATCACCAAATTGGCCTATTTTTTTTCAAAAAGTTAATTTACACTAAATAACTTGTAAACCCCGCAAGAAAAGCATTCTTTGCAATTAGTTTAGGAACCAGGCCCGTCCAAACTTCTAAAAACCCATATTTTTCGACTATCATATAATATTTTTTTAACGACAACTGAGTCATCAACCATTACATTTATTTTCATACATTTTATCACTGAATGTTATAGTTCATTACTGAAAAAAAAAACTTGTTCCTAACACTGCTTATTAGATATATAATAGGCAAGAAACATTTCCAAAATTTTGTAAAAATATTGAATTTTATAAATTTATTTTCCATGTACGAACATGAAGTCTACTTTTTATTTCCTGTGCAATGGAAACTAAAAATACGAGGCGCATCCAGAAAGTAAGTTTCCCGATTTTTTCCCCTTGAAAGTAAACGTAATTAGCCATGTCAATTGCGCATGCGTAACAGATCTATGACGTATCAATCATATGCCAACCGAACAGGTCCCGCCTGGTGCCAGTAGCATGGCAGTAGTGGTCCGAAATGGAAGCTCTTATTCCCTCTCCTGCCACCTGCGAGGTTCGGTCGGTGATAAAGTTCTTTAATGCACAAAGCATTGCGCCAATTGAAATTCATCAGCAGCTCTGTCAGGTCTATGGGCCGAACATCATGAGTAAGCAGATGGTGCGTCGCTGGTGTAGGCAGTTTTCCGAAGGTCGTCAAAGTGTCCATGATGAAGAGTGCAGTGGGCGACTGTCCCTCATCAATGATGATTGTGTTGAGCTGGTGCGGCAGTGCATCATGGAGAACTGTCGCTTCACGATTATGGAGCTGAGCAGCCATTTTCCGCAGATATCGCGTTCCTTGTTGCATGAGATTGTCACTAAGCACCTGCTGTTCAAAAAAGTGTGTGCCAGGTGGGTGCCGAAAAACCTGACACCCGAACACAAAATGCAACGTTTAGGAGCAGCACTTACATTTCTGCAACGGTATCACGATCACGGTGACGAGTTCCTCGACAGGATCGTCATGGGCGATGAGACTTGGATTTCGCACTTCACTCCAGAAACCAAGCAGCAGTCAATGCATTAGCGGCATAGTGGATCTCCGGTCAGAACAAAATTCAAACAGACACTGTCGGTATGTAAAGTGATGTGCACGGTGTTCTGGGACAGGAAGGGCATTCTGCTCATTGACTTCCTTCCAAGAGGTGAAACAATGAACGCGTGACTGTTACTGTGAAACATTGTGAAAATTGCGACGTGCCATTCAAAACAAGAGGCGTGGAATGCTTACTGCAGGTGTTGTGCTCCTCCATGACAATGCTCGTCCACATACGGCTCAGCGCACAGCAGCTGTTTTGACGGAATTTGGCTAGGAGTTGTTTGATCATCCACCCTACAGTCCTGATCTTTCTCCCAGCGATTTTCACGTTTTCTTGCACCTCAAGAAATTCCTGTCCTCCGGTGAGTGTTTTGGCAATGACAAAGAGCTGAAGACGTCTGTCACACGCTGCTTCCATTCACAGGCGGCAGAGTTCTACGACAGAGGGATACAAAAGTTGATCCCACGATACGACAAGTGTCTCAATTCTGATGGTGGCTATGTTGAAAAATAGCTGAAACATTGCTGTACCTGTTGCCAATAAATGTTTTCCTGAAAGTGTGTGTTCTTTTTTTTTTTAATAGGAAAACTTACTTTCTGGATGCGCCTCGTATATACATGTATTAAAGGAAAGAAAAAACTATCCTAAAACAGTTAACAAGACATGGAGATAAAATGTCCAGAAGTTAGCTTAAAAAAAAAACGTAAAAATGGCATTTTCAGCTGTTACCTTCCGCCACATAATTTTCACACTTATGACAGTCTGTGTACTAAGTTTTATCTTCTGTCTTACGTGATACAGGCACTTGCTACAATTTTTTTACAGACTGTATTTTTTAATATACTGTGAGTAACGAAATTCAGAGCTTCAAATTCTGAATGTTTTAAAACTCTGGAAATTACATTATTGATGATGAGAAAACACATTCAATATATCACAATTATAATTGATAAAAATGTGCCTAAGTTATGTTTCCTGTTGACATTTAATTAAGATGATGTTGACTCCAAATTTTAGAAAAGAGCCTTTTAATCAATGTAATGAGCCTATTGTTCCCTTGTATGGAAAGATTTCAGATGTGATTTATTTCTCACGAGGAGCTCCTTCTTGCTGGTTTGCCTTGATCAAATGAAATGTCTCACGATAACGTCCAGATGGTGCTAGTCTCGCAATACCTGGAAAAAATGCAATAAGCTCCTTTTTCCCGTGTGCCCTTCCTTTCATCAAGTCTTTATGTGAGGTATCACCATTTGATTCTGTAATTGCACAGAGATATATAGAGCATTTCAAAAGTCAGTTCAAACATTAAACTGCTATAAATATTATAATATTTGTGATAGGGAAAAAACAAAAACATCACAATGTTGGGCAAACAACGGGGTTTACAAAACATTGGGAAGATGTCCGCTGTTCTCTTGTTCAATGTACAGCATTCTGTCTGCAACACCATGCACAGCATTTTGCAGATAATGTCTTGGAATATTGGCAATTTCTTGCGAGATGGCATCTTTCAGTTGCAGTAGGGTTGTTGAATGTGTCAGAAAAACTCGTTCTTTAAAGTAACCCCACAATCGAAAGTCGGTCGGATTGAAATCTGGAGATCACAGAGCCCACATTGTTGGAAAGTGCCTACTGATGACTTTGGTCGGAAAACGAACCTCATTTACGCGTGTTAACGCCACCATTAATTTTTAGTAGGTTATTTTACGACGCTTTATCAACATCTTAGGTTATTTAGTGTCTGAATGAGATGAAGGTGATAATGCTGGTGAAATGAGTCTGGGGTCCACCACCGAAAGTTACTCAGCATTTGCTCATATTGGGTTTAGGAAAACCCCCGGAAAAAACCTCAACCAAGTAACTTTCCCCGACTGGGAATCGAACTCGGGCCACCTGGTTTCCTGGCCAGACACACTAACCATTACTCCACAGATGTGGACAATAATGGAATAAGACAGACTTTTACAGTAAATGGGGAGTGCTACTACAGCATGTTACAGAACTTCGTCATCCCTAGACTGAGGAATCACGATATGGAAAACTTAATCTTCATGCAAGATGGCGCTCCACCCCACATCTTTATTCCTGCAAAACAATTAATTACGCAGATGCTTGGCGATCGTGTCATCAGTAGGCACTTTCCAACAATGTGGCCTCCGCGATTTCCAGATTTCAATCCAGCCGACTTTAAGTTGTGGGGTTATCTTAAAGAACGAGTTTTCATGACACAACCAACAAACCTACTGCAACTGAAAGATGCCATCTTGCAAGAAATTGCCAATATTCCAAGACATTATCTGCAAAATGCTGTACATGGTGTCGCAGATAGAATGTTGTACGTTGAACAAGAGAATAGCTGACATCTTCCCAATGTTTTGTAAAACCTGTTGTTTGCCCAACACTGTGATGTTTTTGTTTTTTCCCTATCTCAAATATTATAATACTGTATTTATATCAGTTTAATGTTTGAACTGACTTTTGAAATATCCTATATTTATGCTGAATCCAGTATACATCTACACTGGTGGGCTAGAAGACAGAAGCAGCTGAAGTTTTTGGATGAAGAAATGTAATTCCATAATCCTGAGTGTTGTGCGACTTTTCAAGCACCATACTAAGGCACCATTTGCTGTCATACACATATATGCTATATTATGTTTTCTCATTTATATCCTCAAATGTAACATTAGAACAGGCTGAATGTATATCATTGAAAATATAAACTTCCTTGAATTTTGGAGATGTTCACACTACTGATTTTATATTTATCTATGATATCTCCTTTTCCCAGGAATTGCACATGATCCTTTGAATCTGTGCAGTAGTGTATTACTGTGACTTACAATATCTTCAGATAGAAAAAAAAAACTGGATTCCTGTTATGTGTTCCTATGCAAATTTAAAAATTTTCAATCGGATGTTGTAAACTGGCATTAGCTGCAAGTTGTTTGACTGTTCCACCAATTCCATCATATGCACCCTTGCCATGAACTTGGTGCAAAGAAATGCCATTTAGCCTCTATACTAAGAAAGTCTCTTTTTATAGACAGCATACTTGTGAAATTCTTATTGTTTTTGTACTAGCAGCACCATCAGAAAAATGAAGTATCTTTTGTAGATCAAGATACTTTTCCCTAAGATACTCTGTTAGATCTACAACTTGTTGAAACTAATGGACAGTTACAGTGCTATGTTCTATATTACTAATGATACACATAGATATGGGATGACTGTATTCAATGTAAGCCACGAAAGGGTTCAACATTGAGTGATCATTAACCCAATGAAAATCTTGAACAGCATGTTGGGCAAGGCCCTCAGAAAAATTGCCTAAAAACTGGATCGTTGTTTGGCAATGTAATGGTGGTTACAGACGTGGCAGAATTTTTCAGTTAATTTTCCAATAAATTAGAATTGTCTAAAAACTGGATTATTGTTTGGGAATGTAATGGTGGTTTCGGAAGTGGCAGTTTTCAATAAATACGAATTGCCTAAAAACTGGATTATTGTTTGGCAATGTAATGGTGGTTACAGAGGTGGCAGAGTTTTTCAACTAATTTTTTAATAAATTAGAATTGTCTGAAAACTGGATTATTGTTTGGGAATGTAATGGTGATTATGGAGGTGGCAGAGTTTGTCGGCTAATTTTTCAATAATTTCGAATGGCTTAAAAACTGGATTATTGTTTGGCAATGTGATGGTGGTTACAGAGGTGGCAGAGTTTGTCAGCTAATTTTTCAATAAATTCGAATTGCCTAAAAATTGATTATTGTTTGGCACTGTAATGATGGTTACGGAGGTGGCAGAGTTTGTCAGCTAATTTTCCAATAAATCGAACTGCCTAAGAACTGGATTATTGTTTGGCAATGTAATGGTACCTAGTTACGGAGGTGGCAGAGTTTGTCAGCTAATTTTTCTATAAATTCGTCACACGTTTCCACACATCACAAACATAGATCTATCTATACTGACCCACTATTTATACACTATCTGATCTAACTCTTATATTTGTCCAAAGTTTTCTAACATCGCTTTACAGTTTCAATCCCTAGACAACTGACATAGCCCCCATCATGCAGTCTTCAGAGTTATCACCAGTCATCACACATCATCATTGGAAGTAGCTGTTTTGCACTACGCAAAGATTTGAATTGTGGTAAGATCAATTTCCAGATTACTGCTAGTAATTTTTCATATCAGGAATGATAATACAATGTACTGTATATTAGCATGAAAGGTATCTTCGAGTACTATTCGGGCTGCTGTTGCTATGATTTTGAATTTTGGAACCATTATTATATAGTATATACAAACGTTATGCAGTTATTATGCTGTTATTTGGTATTAGAATTTTTCTTGAAATCGAAAAAGAGTGCAATTCTGAAAAAAAAAAAAAATTAATCAGTTGTAGATGGGAAATGAAACTTACGACACAAACTACTAAAACTATACTGAATATGAGAAAAAAAATATGAATTTTCAACCAGACATCGTCAAATATAGTCATGGGTTTAAAAAAAAAAATTGAAGACCAGAATATTTTTTTTCTTTATTCATTATTTTGCAAGCTAGTATATGCCATTGATAGAAATATATGAGAGGTAATTGTCCTGAAAAGAATAAGTGTCTATGTTAAATATATCCTATTGAAAAAAAAAAATATTATAAAGTACCAAATTTTAGCACTTTTTCGTTATATTATGTGACACTCCTGTAGAAGTTTTGGGACATAAATGTTTGCCTTGCTTGTACTGTAGAAGAAGCTCTTTCAAATGACATATGAGTAAAATACTTATACTTCGCACGAAAACATGACGATCTTCCCTCATCCCCTTCACCAGTTAACTGCAGGCACGCGCAAGGGATAAACCCTTAGCCGAGTTGCCAATTCTTGAAGTCATTGTGATTTGCGAACGTTTTTCAAACTGTGTTCCGTGAAACCGCGATTTTCAGAAAGACTATATTATCTTTGTAAATATACCTTAATTTATAATTACTAAAACAAAATTGGTATAAAAATGAACAAACTTATTTTAAAAACACTTTATATTTATATTTTCACTAACATGTTTTGCCTAAATAAACAAAAAAATGCAGACTTCTATAATAAGTGTTAAATTCTCATGTTATTGAAGTTCCAGAATTTTATACTTAATTAAGAATGTTGCGCTGGTAAAATTTTCTGAAATTGTGATCATTGAATAGTTATAGAATTTATAGTACAAAAGAGTAAAGTTAGATTTTATCTGCTTCGCCTTGGGTGATAATTTCCACAAACGCATAAAATCTGTTTACTCTAGTGTGCTATACAATATTTTATTCATTACTGGTATGTAAATTTAATTTTAAATTGTAGGGCTTTTTTTTGTAATGTGTTGTTGGCGAAGAAGTTCATTTACATTCATTTTAATTAATGCTAATATGTTGGTTGTCATGTAGAGAGTGATTTAAAAACATTTAATTCACTGCTGTAAGTTAGAAAACTTTTAAGCACTGTTGTGAATAATGTCATATTTAGGTTGCTAAGGACGGTGTTGCTGTTGGCCATATCTCTTTCGCGTACTGTTCACTTATGTTCGGCGAAGTAAATCACGTATAAAATCGTCTATCTTACCGAATTCTGTTTTAATTTGTTTATTTTCTCTTTAGTTGGTGAACCGTAATTCTTAATTTCTATGCCCATATATCCAACTCCGCCGGTTGCGTCCGATGTTAAGTGATTAAGATGTATACTTATTAAATTGCATGATCTTTCGATTACTTTATGGATAGAATTTCTAACGTTAGACACAATTTTAACACTTTGTTTTCTTAGCTACGCTCCTCTGCAAATAAGATATTCTGTTTTCTTCGACGGTGTTATTTGTTGTTCTTGTCGTGATCTTCAGGTGTATCAGGAGGCCTAGCTGCGGATCATCTGCTCCAACACTCATTAATCATGGCCGGAATAAATTAGACATATTGAGGCGCAAAACGGTATAAAACAACACGTCGACAAAGACACTGAGAACGGGTGAAAGCCATCAGGTAGAGGCAATGGCTGTTAGATTTGGCAATGCTGGGATCTATTGTATTTCTGCCACGCGGCTAGGGGTTGAGTAGAGGATGGGGGTTTATGAGGGATTACCAATTCCAAGAAGAGAGGCCGTCATGTTTCCGAGCCAAGTATATCATCAGTCATTTGCTTTTAATAAGAGATATTTAACACCACGTTTTTGTATTCCAGTGCTAATTTTCAAAATTTTGGACAATCCTGGCACGCAAACACGTAAAATTATTTAACTGAGCGAGATGGCTCAGTGCATTAGGGAGGTCCTGGGTTCGATCCCTGATGCCAACCAATTTGGTCGAAATTTTCTCCATAGTTATCACCTTCCAGCCAAGCTCCTGGATAGCTGCTTTCGACATATCAACGGAGTGTGGGTGTGCATTATCATGTTGCAGAAGCACTTGATGCAGTCTTCCTGTCGTTTTTCTTCAATTGCGGCCGCAAGGTGTCTGAATTGTTAGCAATAAATATCAGCAGTTATGGTTACATTCCTGGAAAGCAATACGTATACAAGACACCTTCTTTATCCCACCAGACGCATATCATCATCTTCTGTGGATGAACACTAACTTTTGTATGGGATGTTGGGTGATGAAACGATAGAACCATTCATACACAACACAAATGTTTCGAGCCGCGTCCACTGTCTTTACTCTTCTATTAAACTCAAATAGAAGAATATGTCGGAATTGTTCGTTCCCCCCCCCCCCCACACTTGACACTCCCATTTTCTTTAACCTAAAATAGGGCAAATTTTCTTCAAATCCGTAAAATTCAAGGCATATATACAAGCACAGCACTCCAAATAACAAAAGATAAACAATCTCCTAACAATGCAGTGTTGTGATGAACAGAAAATGCTACAAACTTATCCAACAACTTAATAAATGAACATATGTGAGGGCCACTACTACGTGTGAACAAGTTGATGACAATAAATATAGTTAATATTTTTCATCTTCATTCTTGATTACACTCTTTTAACAAGGTTTCTTATCTTCTACTGAAATAATCTGTGAATTTTATTATTTATGAGCAGAATAATTTATTTATTACCTATATATGCACTTTCATGTGTAATAATACAACTACTCATTCATAATTAGTGTTTTCTTTAATTAATTTTTATTATATCATTAAGATATTTACAGTTTTGCAAATGGATGAACATAACATATATAAAAAATACATCAGAAAATGTACTGAGGTTACAATCCAGTGATTGTTCTCATAAACAGTAGAATTTCTCATTGAAGTTTTACATTAGAACAAATCTGTATGATGTTTCCTTTCCAATCTGTGTTGTGGTCTTTGTGGTGGCATTTGACCTGGAATCTAAGTAGTTCATTGTAGTGATTGATGAAGGATCTGTGAAGTTGTGAATAACTAGAGTGCAGGATAGTGTCCACTGAAGATATCTGAAGATCTGACTGAAGGGTCGTGTTGTGGATATACCAAGGTGTGTGCATCCACGAACCACGAATATTCTGAGTACTCAGTTCTGTAGTGTTTGGATTCTTTGACCTGGGAGTTTGCAGCAGAGTCCCAAATGACACAACCGTACATTCAATTTGGCCTGATAAGTGATATGTAATTCTTTTAAATTTTAATGGTAAAGGTGATTACCCTTTAATGAGGTATTTTAAATGGTAGATTATATTCATGATTCACTTTATATGCATTCCATGTGAGCTTCTCGTCTAAAGTCAATTCAAGATATCTGACTGATTCAGTTTGTGGTACAACTTGACCGCATAACGACTTCTGCAAGCATTAGTGTTTCTCTTGTATGTAAAACATACTGTTTAGACATTATACTGTCTACTGTTTAGACATTTTAGATTTCATGGAAATCCTCCATTTTCTGCACTATGTATCCACTTCAAAGACAAATTGTTGCAATTGATTTACTACTATTTGATTAGGACTTTTACTAAGTATTGTAATATCATCAGCCTACTGCACTATAAATAAATCCTTAGATTTGGTAAATCTGAGGCATATATAAAATAAAGAAATGGACCAAGAACATTACCCTGTGAAACTCCAGCCTTAATAGGTTTGGATAATGACTGTGAATTTTCACTGACAGAAAAGTTCTTCCAAAATGATAAGATTTATGTATCAAGTAATATGTATCACAAAGGAAAGGTTTCAGCTTTTACAAGAGACCTTTGTGCTATATCTTTTCAAATGCCTTTTCCAGAAACAATCCAATACAAATAGATTTTTCTTCGAATGTGTCAAGAATTGTGTCCACAACACGGTGAAGTTGCTGAGGACAGGAATAATGAGTTCTAAAACCAAACTGAATGTTAGGAATTGATGATAAGATGATACAAACTAGGGTATTTATTTTGCTTATGTGGTTTACGAATAATTGTTATTATTGTGTGCTTCCAGCTCTGAGAAAAGTAAGTTAATCTAAGTATAGCATTGTAAATCTGAGTAAGAAATACCAGAGCTTTCATTGGGAAAAGCTTTTAGCAGAGGTTGAGTGATCTTGTCATGACCAGGAGACTTTTCAACTGATATTCTGAGTATGGCATTAAGTACCTGTGTAGGAGTGAAATGAAAATTAAATGGAAAAAGTTGTAGAGGTTCCAATAAACTTCTATGAACTTGTTCAGTGAATTAAGAATCTAGATTTGGATTAAGTTTAAACTGTTTTTCCAATATTTATGAGAAAATATTAGCTTTCTGCTGTGGAAATGTGTGCCATAAATGATTACAATATAAAGATGGTATCCTTTCTATTACTTTGCTAATTAATATATTTCGTTTTTCTCCATAATGATCCATCTCTTGACTCATGGGGGAGTAAACCATTGTTACTTGCAGCAATTCGTTCTTCCTTTAAAACTATCTGCAGATTTCTAGTTGCTCGGTTATATGCTACTTTATGGGGAGGATACTGTGTTTGTTTCCATAATGAGTGATAGAGTTTCTTCTCCAGAAGCTGTTTTGTTTTATAAGTTCAGTTCGTGGTGAAAAAATGCTTACTGTTGAGTGCTCAGTTGAGATAATTTATACTAGTATTATATTGGTGGCTTAATTGCCCTAAAACGCTGGACTTGTAATCCTGTGGATCTGGGTTCAATCCCTGGCATACTCCTGATTTATAACTTGTCCTTGATGAAGGTAACACAGGGGTTTTCTCTGTGAGCTCCGGTTCCCCTGTGCATCCCAACAAATCCCCATCATCTCATCGCATTGTGGGTGTAGCGTAGACCAGCCCCCTATGGTGCATTCTGGGCAATGATTCTGTCGGTAAATTGGTCTACATAACTGGCTTAATATGGATAAATGATGTAAGTTAAGTTCCCTCCATTAGTGTAAAGTATACAGGGTGACTATAAGTAGTGTCATTAATTTAAAGATTATTATTTTTTTTTTTTCAAACAAAAATGTTTAATACAATTTTGCTCGTTTATGCTTCCTATTCGAGATAAAAATTGTTTCATATGAAACATTTCATAGCGTGTTCTGGGAAAGCCATTGATTTAATTCCCACAAGATGCTTTGTCCATCAGTTCAATAATTTTGACGTTAATATTAATAGAGAAATGATAAAAAGCTAGCAGAATCAGCATGGCCATTTTGATATTGGTCAGTCAAATTATTGTACACGAGTATATACTTTACTACAAAGTGTTAAAGAGAAATCTAATACACGGTAACGTGCTAATTTCATATTTACAATATTTTTCTCTCGACTAACACAGAATTTTCATGTTCCTCAAAATCTCTCGAGAAAAGTTATAGAAAAGCTTTCCAATAAGATAGTCTGCTTTTAAAGTTACTGCCTATTAATATTACTACCTTAATCTTACTAACAGTGAATAACCTCTTCAATTCAAATAGTGGTAATTAAATACAGAACATAAACACAGTGTACTATCTAGTAATGAACCATGTATATACTCTTAATTATTATTAAAACTTGGTACAATTGAAGACTGGACATAAAAGAGGCTGGAAGTTTGTCTCAAACCCTAGAAAATAATAGGGCTTTCTAGTGCAACTAATAAGGTGAGTATGTGTCCAATGCCTACCCACTTCATTTGCTTCATTCGGGTTCTGTATATATGCAACTAGTACATTTTGCACAACTATGGGAGAAGCTAGACTCTAAATAAAATTAGAATGGGACTTATCATTTTTTTCAGTGAATTGAGCCAGGGACATACTTTTTTTTGGAAAAAAACTAATTTTTGAAGATATGGACACTTAAGCCATTTTTTTATGTCCAGTCTTCAATTATAAGTTGCCTAATCTGACAGAATGTACATATGATGTAATATAAAGAAAAGTAGGGATATTCAAACAGCATGGTTGCATGAGGAGGGAAAAAATGCATACAGTAATATAATTTATATTTTACATAGTGTATAAATGATTTCGTATGTTCTATAGAGACTCTTTAATAGCTAAAATGGCTAAATCGATGAATTCATTTTTAGGGATTCCAAGTATTTTAAAGAAATCCATTACAAATTTTGGTATTGTACCCCTTGCTCCTATGAGAAGTCCTGTTACTTTAATCGAAGAGATTTTGTATTTGTCTTTGAAGTAGGCAATTGTTGGATCGTAAATCGCGCGTTTTCCTGATCTACTTCTTCTGGCTGTCTAGGGTAATGTTTCACATTCTTTCATCAATTTATACAAACACCATAGAATTAAAAAAAAAAAAACTAAAGATTGGAGATATAATGGGACCAAATTTCTAATTAGTTATTTTATGTTAACAAATATAATGGAAGGAAAAAATCTAAAGTCAGTGGTGAAGTTAAATTGTATGTATTAAAACACCCTAGCCAATATTATCATACATTTAATATTTTTTAAGCTTAAAATTGATTTGGATTTGGCTCAGATGTTTGTTCTACCTTCAATTTGTAACTTGTGTTGGGCAAGTCCATGGTCATGGCAACACAGGGGTTTTCTCTCGGTACCGTACTCTGGTTCCCCTGTGACATCCCAACCCAACGATTCACCATCATCATTATTCATTCATTATGAGTGTAATGCGGGTCTATCCCTGTTGTGCACTTTGGATAGTTTCTGACGAACATAATTATGTATGCTTCTTGGGACTAGTGATGTGTATGAGCACACTTGTAGAGTCAGGGCCAATAATGGAAAATTAAGAGCCCTGTCATTGAGGGGGAGGGGGGAATGATAATTTGAATTACGTTTAAAAAAATTAAATATAATTTATTGTCTTGATGTAAAATCATATAAATATAATGAGATATTTCTAATGATCACATATTTAACTACTAAACCTGAAGAAATTTAAAGCAATAGCCCCTATTTTTAAATCACAAGTTGTAGAAATAACTTACTTTAGATAACTACAATTTTTACCTTAAGTATAACCCAAATGGTTTCTTTTAAGGGCTGTTCATTCAGTCTAGTGTTCTTTCACGCATTCCTTCTGAAATTTGTTACCACTCTGCTACTTTCATTATAAATACAGTAAAATTTCTGTTTAATAAAATGTAATTTCTGTGAACATTTTTATTCATACTTGACAAAACTTGGATATTTTACGCACTTTCTTAAAAGTTCTTTTTAACATTCACATTTAATTAGCTCAAGGGCTCGATAATCTAATTAAATATGAAAAAATGTAATTTACTTTTCTAACACAACACGTACATATATTAAAGCTGTAGTAACATTGATACGCTCTTTAATATGAAAATGCATACACAAAAACACTTCATTAATGGACTGTAAGTAGGCAGAAACTGAAGTGAGCCACTATGTACTTCTTAACAACACTGATGTTATGATTAAAAATACTAACTGTAACAATTGTCACAAGACGACAATACACACAACATTGAATTACTGCTGATATAGACATTCTGCTATTAATTTCCATAGCACTTACGTTTGGGATTTTATTTGAAATTACTCTAACTTGTACTAATAACTACTAAGTATTTTTGACTTATGAAATGTAAATTGACACACTATACTATTCACGAGTGGTAACAAAGGAATTCTTATTGAAGCTGTGAGAAATCACTAGACTTGTTCAGATTTCTGAATATGGGGATGCATGGAGTACTGAAATGAACCGCAGTCACTTTAAAAACAAACAAGTCATTTTCAAATTTTTAGTAGTGTATATTTTATATTACGACAACATTAGATAAGATTGTCATAAGATAAATATTGTTCTTATATTTCAATAACGAAAGGGGGAAAAGATAACATTTGAAATGTATTCCTTTTACATGAAGTTATATACTTTTTTGTAACAGTTCGCCAACTGAAAAGTAAAATAGGTTTCGCAAAAGAAAATCTTGTGCTGATGGCTATTTCGAACTTAACAAAAGATAATCGAGATTAGGCCTATAATAATTTTGCATACTGGCAAAATAATTTTACTTTTTTTTTTTAATATTACAGAAGCTGCTTAAAACTGAAAAAAAAAAAAAAAAAAAAAAAAAAAAAAAAAGGATAAGCTAATAAATGTCTAATGTATTAATCATTTTTAAACCGTGGTTTGATGAAGATTGTTCCATGGTAGTAGAAAAAAGGAAACAGGCAAAATTGAAGTTCTTAGTTGAGGCAAATAGAGATAATTATTTCAATGAAAGACGGGAAGCAAGTCATACACTTAGGAATAAAAAGAGAGCTTACTTGAAGAAAAAACTGAATAAAGTAGAAACAAATAGTAAGAATAAAAACATTCGAGATTTATATAAGAGCATAAAGAAATTTAAGAACGAATATCATTTAAGCTACTTATGGAATTTGTCAACGCAATGTGGTCTTTCCCAGAAAGACTCAAATACTCAATAGTAAAAATATACCTGGAAAACAAATGAGATAAATCCACTACAGTATTGCTAATTGTAGACCCATATCACATGGTTACTAAGACCTTTGGTAGGACATACTCCTGCATACACGGAGTTTTTACATTGGCACAAATCACTGAGAAACATGGAGAATTCAACATACCAACACACATGACATTTATTGATTACCAAAAAGTCTTCGATGTAGTGAGTAGAACAAAACTATGGGAAGCTCTAGTTTCAATAGGAATATCCCAACATTTAATTTATGTAATTAAAAATATATATGAAAATACAAAAATAAAAATAATACAGAGTAGCAAATGTAGATTATTAAACCAAGGTGTAAAGCAGGGTTGTCCAATATCACCCACTTTATTTAATATTTATATAAGACTGGGAAACTGAACTTAACTACACACTTCATGATTGGTAACTTCCTTCTCAATACCGTACATTACTATATGCCACTGGCGAATATTCAACCTGTTATTTCCAAAAACACACTCTATATAATTCAAATGATTATTATTGTTACTATAATTACATTTTATTTATATTTATTTATTTATTTTTATTTATTTTTACTGGTAAGTCGACAGAATTACATTTTAAAAGTTAAAGAATAGACATTTTGTCTGAATAATAATAATGATGATGATGATGATGATGATAATAATAATAATAATAATAATAATAATAATAATAATAATAATAATAATAATAATAATAATAATAATAACAACAACAATTATAATAATACATGGGGTGTACTATAAGCTGTAACATGAGATGCTGCCAGGCAGTCAAAAGGAGGATAGCAATGGCAAATGAAGCTTTTAACAGAAAAAGGAGCACCTTTTGCGGACCTCTGGAAAAAGAGCTAAGGAAGAGACTAGTGAAGTGCTTTGTATGAAGTGTGGCATTGTATGGGGCAGAAACATGGACATTACGACGAAGTGAAGAGAAATGACTAGCAGCATTTGAAATGTGGATATGGAGAAGAATGAAACGTGTGAAGTGGACAGACAGAATAAGAAATGAAGCTATGTTGGGAAGAGTGGGTGAAGAAAGAATGACGCTGAAACTGATTAGGGAGAGGAAAAGGAATTGGTTCGGTCACTGGCTGAGAAGAAACTGCCTACTGAAGGATGCACTGGAAGAAATGGTGAATGGGAGACGAGTTCGGGGCAAAAGAAGATATCAGATGATAGATGACATTAAGATATAGGGATCTTATGAGGAGACAAAGAGGAAGACAGAAAATAGGAAAGATTGGAGAATGCTGGGTTTGCACTGAAAGACCTGCCCTTGGACAGAACACTGAATGAATAATAATAATAATAATAATAATAATAATAAAAATAATAATAATAATACGTACAGTAATAATTTGTAGCCATGTCCAATTTATTAAGCGAAATTAAAGTAATTACATAATGCATGCCTTGGTCTTGAGTTCATGCTTTGCCATTGCTATAATTATGAAAATGATTAGATTATTGCTATTAGTCATCTCTGAAGAGAATTTACAAAGAGCTATAGGCCTATATGCATTACTTAAGGTAGCAAAAATTATAATTTGGAAATTTCTATAAACAAAACCAAAATAATGGCTTTTAAAAGAAAAAACCACATAAGATCTAAAACTTGATTTCAATTACAATATTACTGAACAAGTAAATGCTTTCAATTACCTCAGTTGCTGTCTCTCTTACATAAATTCCAGAGATGAAGACATCAAATTAGCCAAATTTCAGCAACTTTTAGGAGTTACAATAAAGTAGACCTTATTAAGAAAAAAAATGTCCGCCCAGAGACAATTTTGAAATTTTATAAAGTAACGGCAATTTTAACTTCATTATATGATTCAGAAACAGGCCTAACATTGGGACAACTGTGAAGAATAGAAGCTGTGGAAAAGAGACTACTGAGACCTTTGGCAGAACATATTCTATATGACCACAAAAGGAATTAAACATAACCACCATCACCAATACCATATCAACATACCGAAACAGCTGGATGAACATGTAACACATATACCCAACAACAGAGACTATTTCACTACAGTACTTGTAGAAAGAGAGACCTTGGGCGACCAAGAAAGTGATGGAGAGACCTGTTTTCACCCAACGTTCAAGCTGGAGGCCTGATCCAAGATAGTTAATAATGATGATGATTAACTACATTTCCAAAAGTGTTTGGGAAAGTTATGTGTAACAGATTATATCCTTATTTGGATTCCAATAATATGTGCGTGCACACACATTCTCTCTCTCTCTTTAAAATTTTGCGGAATGCACCCTGAGCACGAGTATGTAGCCTACTCTTTCTGTGAGTGCTAATGTGATTTTTATATATAAAAACAAAATGTATCTTTATTCCAGCAATAAATTATTGTTATTATTATTACATAATTTTATCTTCGTAGTGTATCCAGCTATTTGCTGACAACACGTGTTCCGCTATGTTGGCTGCAAAAGGGTTATTGTCAAACACAGGAAGGAGACTCATTAATTGCCCATATTGAGGACTTAATGGAACTGGTCTGAACAATAACCTAGTGTCCAATCGCTACCTTCTCGTGGTGCAGCAAAAATGCAAAATGAACTAACAGGATGGGCTACCCACCAAATAGCACTGGTGAATTTGATGGGCTTATGACCGAGACTGATCCTTTCTTTTTTCTAGTATCAGCCTCCCTTTTCTTTCCTTTTGCTCTTTCCTATCCAGCCTCCCTTGGCTAACTCTTGTACTTTTCGACTTTGATGGTATTAGAGCATTCGAGGCCTAGGAGATCATTTGCTCCATTCTTTTCCTCTATATCTATCAATACTTAATAAACCCTCGTAGGTACTCACCTGTGATGATGAGGTAGCTTCAATCCTTTAGATTGAGTTAATAAATAATCCAAGAGATATTTACATAAGCTGTAAAAACATTTACTACAGCCCCACTCTTCTTCACTAACAATGATGGCTGATCTCAAACATTATTACATAATGAAATTGGTAAAGTAATTATGCTGTTGAAATTATATAAAGTCCATATTGATAGAAAATCTAATAAGAAATCATTTATCCCCTTGCATGTTTCAATAGTGTGGATCGTCTTCGTGTAAAATTAATTTAAAAATCACTAATATCAAGCGATTGAATAATGCGACCAGCTTGCAACATTGTAGCCAGAGAGGGCGGTGGGAGGTAGTTCACCTAGGGAGACAGACCTGAGTTCGTTGACCTCTTACACCTGTATTACGAGAAAAAATAGAAGTGTTAGCAGCATTGTTGCCAGACTGCTGAAACTCCCAATTTAAATTTCTTGCATTTAATCACAAAATGTAATACAGGTTTGCGATTCATTTAAGTGTAATCTATCATTCCTTTCAATCTGCAGGATTATTTCAGGCTCCATTCTGTATAACTATATACAGGTATATATAATTATACAAAGACAATTGTATTTCCGTAAGAATTGAAAATTCCTCCCATAGTGAATGGAAGGAAATAAACTGGGGAGCAAGGTAAGAATGCAGTTTATCACGACTACTTTTTTATTACATATACACTTTTAGAAATCAATGGAAAAAGAATAAACCATGGGAATATAAGCATTAATGAAATTTATATCTAAACGTCCTACTCTTTACTGACGACACGGTATTCTTTGAGAAATCAGAAGATAAGTTAGAGTGATTAATTTATCAAATTGGACTTTTTGTTAATGAATACAACATGAAACTTTCTATTAATAAAATAAGACATGGCTTTCCATGGGAAACTATGTGTGTACAACAGTAGTGTCACCACGACAATTTTGAAGTTATATGCTGCATGCTCCACTGTAAAAGACTGCATATAACTGTACGACTACACGGTGTTCAGGCAGGGATGTAGAAAGTGTTACAGTAAGGAAGGGATTGTCGTTGTAAGGAAAATCAGAATCATACAAATGAGACAGTTTATGTTATAAGTGCCTAAGTCAGGCATAATAAATAAATTGTAGTGAATTTATATAACAACTTCTACAAAAGACAAAGGAATAAGGCACAAACATTATTAGAAAATTAAAATGTTTGTGATATTGATATACAGTATAATTATGATTTTATGGCTATTTATTTATAAATTAACAGTACAGTACTTCACATCAAATAATATAGTATATTCTTCTAAGAGAAAACATAGGACCTACTGTACTTGAATTATATTGCGTACGAAGCATTGGAAGAAAGAAATAAATACTGAATGCATATAAAAAATGAAAAACAAATATATTGCGTCACGAAACTTGAAAGAAAAAACAAATATTGGTTAGTAAATAAATACACACAAAAAATGAAAAACAATTATATTGCATCACGAAGCTTGGAAGAAAGAAACAAATACTGGTATGTAAATGCTTATACAAACTGGGGAGGGGGGGAAATAGTTTCTAAGCTTTCATTTCATTGCTCATCTATTCCAATTGTAATGTGTATAATGTTAAAACACAGTTTCTTAAATTGTGACCAGTTGCAGGAAATGGGACCTAAAGTCGGATTTTTTTTTTTTTTTTTTTTTGTTTTTTGTTTTTTTTTTGTTTTCTTTTTTGTGGTTTCAAAAAGAGGATGAAATACTGAGCATTAAAAAAATCATGGTTCTAGGTGCTACAGTTTTTAATATATTACTTATTGAATGTTTATATTACATTATGTACTTTTCGAGAAAAATGCAATTAAAGCTTTCACTTGTTTCCTTAGCAACTATAAGAAAGATTTAGGTATTTAAGAAGCATTTTTAAAACTACGTCCTAGTTTAGTATGTAAAGAAAGCCTACAGGTAGCGCAATATGTCAAATCACAGAAATGCAGTTTTTACACTAAATCCGTTATTTTGTTCTCCTGTAAAATTTTCTTTCACGACTTTAGGTCCCTTTTCGCACAATGGGTCACAATTACAAGAGTTCATTTTCCTCATTTGCAGATGTTTGACATTCTCTATATCAGGTAACATTACGTTAACAGTTGCAATCCTTAAAACTGTACATAAATTGAATACCCTCCGGAATAAAGATCTAAATACAATGTATCTTACCCTTATTCCGGGAAGGTATCCAATTATTGTTTATCAGTCGACTCCTTGGATTAGATCTGTTACGTTTCATGAAAGAAATAACTGTTTACACCTACAGTACTACCAAACATTGATATTATTTGTGAAACAAGTTTTTATTTTATTATTTAAAATAAAAAGTAAAAATTTAAGTAATTGAGGATATTGTGATAACTTCAATGCTCTTTACTCTTTAGCATGAGGTCGAGTAATGCACTGTATTAAATTTGTACTCTCCTATCACGTCTAGCATAAGACTGCAGGTAAGAGAGGGATAGCAGCAGAGGTAAGGTTTGAATGCATGCTCTTGCTGGAACGAAATTGAAGCACAGCACACAATAGAACTGGATGACATCTCTGGTGTACAATAAACCAATAGAACAAAGCAATAGTGAGTTGTCTGATATACCAAATTTGGGAGCCTGCATACAGTTCTCGATAAATGTCTTAATTCTGCGGAAAAGTTATTGACATTTTAAATGTCACTCTAACAAATACGAAAATCGAACCAATTAATCTGCTGATGATATTATTCATTTTTGATCCTACAAAATTTTCTGTTATGGTTATTATTTATTAATAACGAAGAAAAATTCGTTTCGGCACTGGGGATTGAAGCCAGGACCCTACGTTCTATGTACTGAACGTTATACCCCTGAGCTACACTGGGTCTTCAATCATATAAATAATAACCATAACAGAGAATTATGTTGGATCAAAAATGAATAATATAATCATGTAGATTTAATTGTCTAACAGTACGTAATTACTGGTTCCCAGCTGCCCAAGTCACTTATATGAGTGAGCTCCTATATCATGACATAATACAATGTTAGTGTCATGGCGGATAGTGAATAGACGCATCATGAACGCTCCTGTGTTACAACTCTACAGTAGGTGTTCTGAGTGTTAGTAGTATTATATTTTCATTCATTATTTTGTGTTCTGCTGTTACGGTGTTATCTTAATCATAATGTCGCAGAAAAAAAAGCATAAAAATTGATGATTTGGAGGAAAGTGTCAAGCGTGTGGTGAAGGAATCTTTGCAAGACGCAGCAACGCTGCAAGTCCTTACCAACCTCATCAGGGAAAGTGATACCAACGCAGTTGTAGCGGAGCTGCAAAAAACGATTGAGGACAACAACAAAGTTATTAGTGATCTCAAGTCAACATTAGAGACTCA
Organism: Periplaneta americana; assembly: GCF_040183065.1. Lineage (NCBI taxonomy): Eukaryota > Metazoa > Arthropoda > Insecta > Blattodea > Blattidae > Periplaneta > Periplaneta americana. The sequence goes on along the minus strand of NC_091130.1, from coordinate 93,349,899 downwards.
CGATAAGAAAATTAAGGTGCTTGAGAACAAAATCGACGATCTCGAGCAATATCAGTGTCGACAGTGCTTGAGAATACTTGGCATGGCGGAGGAAGCGACAGAGGACACTGACAAGATCGTTATGGAGGTGGCACAAAGGATCAGTGTGGACGTCCAACCTCACGACATCGACAGAAGCCATCGAGTGGGCAGGTGTGACATTAGCAATAATAGACCACGGCCTATTATTGCTAAGTTTGTGTCATACCGCAAGAGGAGTGAAATGTTTAGTAATAAGAAGAGGCTCAAAGGCAGCGGTGTGACGCTGAGAGAAGATATAACGGCAATGCGACACAACATCCTGAAGGAGGCAATTACGAAGTTTGGACTGAACAACATGTGGGCATTAGATGGCACAATCATAGTGAACATCGGTGGAACCAAGAGACGTGTGACCCGCAGCTGTGACCTCAACATGTAGACGTCGGGAGCACACGTGACACAAGGTTTAGTTCTGAATTATTCCTTACTAGAACTGATAAATTCACTTCATCTTCTTAGACTATTAATGCTAGATTTAAGTGCATTTTAAGAATTTTTAATTTTAAATTTAATTTTAGATACTAGTCGTCGTTTTCTAACTAGCTACTTTTAGTTACTTTGTTTCTTAGTTTTATATTGGCAACATTGCTTTAGTTAACTGGAATGTTCCGACTACCCCTGATGCAAGCAATCCCTTCTCTGACTTTCCCCTCCCACATAGCAGTTCTTTAGACCACACTGCCAGCTCTAGCGACCCGTTACTTTCCCCACACCCAACAACCTCGGACCTGCTGAGACGGTCATTCACAGCTCTTCCAACCTCACTAAAAATCTCTCACGTCAATAGTCAGAGTTTCCTTTGTCATTTCCATGAATTTCATTCAATCTTCCTTCGCACCCCTTCAAATTAGTGTGATTTTAGTAAGTGAATCCTGGCTGAAGCCAACCTTACTGTCGTCCCTTGTGAAGTTAGATGGCTACACTCTTGTTCGAAATGACAGAGTAGGCAAGGGAGGTGGAGGCGTAGCCGCTTACATTAGAAATGAACTGCAGCCTAGGGTTATATGCCAGTCCGCTTCTGAATACTGTGGTCGTCCAGAATTCGTTTTTATTGAAATTCAAACTAGCGTACAGAGATGTCTGATATGTGTTATATATAAAGCCCCTAAAATCGGTTAGCTCTGTAATCTTGAAAATGCTCTTATCGACATTCTACCTTCCTATGAACACGTCATTCTTATGGGTGACCTCAACACTGACCTCATTATTAACTCTAACTCTGCCACACAGCTTAAAAATATGTTCCATTCTTGTAATATGTCTGTTCTCCCCCTCCAACCTACACACCATACCAGCACATCAGATACTCTTCTAGACTTAATTGTGACATCGCAGCCACAGAGAATACTGAAACATGGACAGTTACCTGTTCCTGGTTTATCTGCACATGATTTATTCTTTGCTGAATACTCATTGCAGTGCCCGAAAAAACCTCTAAAATTTTAACGTATAGAGCCCTAAAAAATATAGATGTCACAAAGCTCACAGCCGACGCCATTCAGCTTCCCTGGAGTTCTATCTGGAACTTACGCACCGTAGATGAAGAATCGACACTTTCAGTTCTTTAGTATTGCAGTTGTATGATAAACACGCACCTACAAAAACAAAGCGTCTGAAGCGCTGTCATGCACCATGGCTCACAGAATCAATTCGTGATCACATGAGTAGAAGAGATGAAGCCTTTCGTAAATTTAAACGCAATAAAACTGATGAAAACCGGCAAATATACAAGCAATTTAGAAATCAAACCACACAAATGATACGTAACTCCAAACTCCAACACACCCATAGCCTAATCAAGCCGTCCACAAATGCACGTGAACTATGGAACAACTTACAACAAATGGGAATAGGACAGAATAAGACGCCAACAGATCCCATCAACATTCCCCTAGATGTACTTAATGACCATTTTACATCCGCTTCCACTTCACATCCCAATATTGACCTGAAACAACAAGTCATCGATGAACTTTCAATCTCTCCTATCCCAGACCGCGACAAATTTTATTTCACTAATGTCACTGATCTAGACGTAAAAATTGCACTACAAAGGATTAAAGCTAAAGCTCAAGGCACAGATCGTATTAATATTTTGATGTTAAATTTGATTTTAGATATAATTCTCCCTATCTTGTCTCACATTTTCAATGCTTCCCTCATCACCTCTACCTACCCACAACAATGGAAATATGCCCACGTTCATCCACTTCCTAAAACCGCCAAACCAATGATTGCAATGACTATAGACCAATCAGCGTTCTTCCCACACTGTCGAAGGCCCTAGAACGCATTGCTTACAAACAGCTGACTGCTTACCTTGGTACACACAATCTATTGGACACCTGTCAATCAGGTTTTAGAAATCACCATAGTACGACTACTGCTCTACTCAAGATCTCTGAAGACATTCGTGAAGCTATAGACAGACGTGAAATTACTGTATTGACACTAATTGACTTCAGCCGAGCTTTTGACACTGTCGACATTGACGTATTGATTTCAAAGCTAAGACAGATGCATCTTTCTGAGAGTGCAGTCACATGGATGGACTCCTACCTTCACGACCGCCAGCAATGTGTATATCATGATAATCGTTCTTCTTCTTGGCGGCACGTGAGAGCAGGTGTCCCTCAGGGGTCTGTAATAGGTCCTCTGCTTTTCACTCTATATATTAATGACATTTCTTCAGTTCTGGAGCACTGCCAATATCATTTGTATGCGGACGACCTTCAAGTATATATACACTGTCGGTCTGATACTGTTAATGAACGTTTGTCGAGCCTCAATGACGATCTTTCGTCAATTAATAATTGGGCAAGGAAATTTGGGCTAAATATCAATCCAGATAAAACCCAAGCCATTCTCTTGGGGCAGCAAAGGCTTTTATCCTCCTTAATATGAACACCCTTCAGCCTGTCTCTCTCAACAACAAAATAATTCCTTTCAGTGCAACTGTAAAAAACCTCGGCATCTATTTCGACTCTAATATGAACTGGAATACGCAAATCAGATATATCTGTAGAAAAGTTTTCTCTATCATGCATTCTTTGAAATGCCTGAAAAATTTCCTTCCTACTAAACTCAAACAAATTCTAGTACAGACTTTTGTAATGCCTCACTTTGACTATTGTGATGTTTTATATAGCGACCTAAGTGCTGCACTTTCTCAAAAACTTCAACGTGTACATAATGTCTGCGTCCGATTTATTTTCAATATCTGCCGACATGATCTTGTATCGGAATATTTTCTACGACTCTCCTGGCTCCGCTTGCAAGATAGACGTTTAGTACATTCTCTTTGCCTCCTATATCGAATTATACATGATTCCACACCCAACTACCTTGCCTCTCGGTTTACTCTCCTAGCTTCACATCATAATCGAAATACACGTTCACAGCACAATGTTGCTATCAATACCACGTCATCAGACATCTCTGTACTCAAGTTCTTTCTCAATAGCCATGGCCCGCTCATGGAATTAGCTGCCGTTCGAAATCAGGTGTAGTCTTAGTCCTCAGCTGTTTAAAATTAGGTTGTTTAGATATATTTTAAATGCAAAGAATTAGTTTTTTAGGTATAATTTTTATTTATTATTATTATTATTATTATTATTATTATTATTATTATTATTATTATTATTATTATTATTATTATTATTATTATTATTTTACACAGTCATTACTTTATTTTTCCATTAACACTTATATCTAGGTAATTGTCATTGTCTCAATGTAACACGTGCTGTGCTGATCATACTAATTCTACTATTCCTTTAGTTGTGAGATTATATTCATATGTATTAATTCTTTTTTTTTAGTTAATACTGTATACTAGATGTATTTTCCTGTTTGTGATTATGTATTCAGTCTCTTTTTATATATATATATTTTTTTTTTTATTATTGTTATTTTAAAGTTAATACTGATTGTGTATATGTATTCAATCTCTCTTTTTTTTTTTAGTTGATTATGTTTATTATTATTTTTAAGTTAATATTTGTATACCGGTATGTATTTTTTGTATGTGATTTGATCCTGATTGAGTGGAAGAGAAGGCCTGATGGCCTTAACTCTGCCAGGAAAAATAAAACTATTATTAATTATTACAATGTCGAAACATGGAGTAGACCAAAAAGGGAAAAATCAAAGGAGAAGAGATTGATCCGGTGCTGTGAATGGAATCCCATTGTAGCTCAGTGGTGGAGAGCTCAGCAGTGGCGTAGCGTCAATGTAAGCTAAGAAGCTCAGCTTCCCCAAGTAAATAACTCCATAATAAACCTGCAGTTTATAAACAAAATTATTTATTAATTTTAATACAATTTATATTTACACGTTAAATGTTGTGATGCGGTAGCTCAGGATGACTTGTGATGCAGCAGTAAACATGAAGCCTGCACACACCAGCTTCCAATCCCCTCCACTGCACTACAAACAGACTCGTTTCTTTCACGCATACTTCTGTGTAACCCACCCCGCAGATTTTCCATCCCTTTCTAATTGAACTACCCTGGTCACAAGGATCACAAGAAGCTAGCTTTGGCATTGGAAAGAATTTAGCTTCCGAGTTATCCCTTTCGTGAGTTGTGTTCAGTTGAAATGTTAGTGTGCACTGTGGCTGATATAATAAATAATGAGTGAAGTAACAGTTCCTGACACTAATTTATGTAGTCAAAAATAATCTTCTGATAAAGATTTTAACGCTAATTGACGTAATTTTACTAAAACTGTATCTATTGACCGTTAATATTGTGATTTCTCTAAATATGACAGGAAGTGAGCTAATGTTAAATTATATGTATACGTGTCCATTTGTTAGAGATACGTGTAAACCATGAAGTCATATTTTACTACCATATGAGGTGATGCCTTATTGGTGTTACTTCTGAGGTTCCAACCAATCTTCCAACCAATGTCAACTGCTGACGTGACATTGACTACTATTTATTTTAAGACTATAATTTTGCAATACGTTTCCTCAAACATGAAAGACGACTTGCGTTAGCTTCCCCTACTCAAAATTTCATGCTACGCCACTGGCGCTCAGTACGTAAAACTGAGGGTCCTGGGTTCGATCCCCAGTGCCAGAGCGAATTTTCCTCCATTATTAATAAACATTAACTAATTTACTATCTCGCTAGCCTGTCTCTACTGGTATATGTGGTAATCTGCTCTCCTCATTTGTAATGCTGTATGTGATAAACCATGCTTCCACATTTCTTCACCAGTGGGGTGATGGGAGAATGCAGAACTTTAAAAGTCGACTGAGTGACACCATCAAATATATTACTGAGATAATCAGTCGTTCCTGAATTCTAATAATGTTGTTATAATGAGAATGAGAATTTTTCCAAAAGAAAATTAAATGAAGCAAAAGTTAGTATTCTTCTGTGTTACAGAAAAATTAATTAGGACAGAATTCTGGAGGAGAGTGCAATGCAATGAAGAGAAAAAGGAACATGTTAGAAAGTACCACGTCTGATAGCAATATGCGAAGATAGCGAGAATACAAGAGACATTTTTGAACCAGTAACTTAAAAACAGGCGGGGAAAAGGTTATAAGTGCCAAAAAATTAAATGTTCACTTTTTCCATGACATAAGTCCTCATGCCTATACAGTGTCATCAGAGGGAAGTGCAAGAATTTGACAACACAGTTGATACAAAGCTCAGTAGATTGTGTAAGATACAACTCTATTAACTGAGTTCATGGGTGTCAGTGAGTTGCAAAGAATGGTGGAAATTTGATGGCGCCATTTTTAAATGGTGTTATTTTGTTACAGTGGTATTAATATAAATTGAGTGCATAGAGTGTATTTAATATTCAACAGTGACCATAAATACGTTATTTTATAATATAACTACAGAGATAAGCTGTTATAGTTAACTATATTAAATGTTATTTTTCGTGTTTGGTGTAAGTGCTTCAAGATATTAACCTTAAGCATAGACACAAATTCAGAAAATATGTATAATATCTTCACAAATATCCCAGTTTTTTCAAGTCAACAACCAATAATTTCATTGCCTCAGACAGAAATGGAGATTTCTATAGATTCAGAAATTCATGTAAGTACTGGCATAAAAATTAGATCAATGGATTTTACAATGAAACAAATGAAAGTTTGTAAACAATCAAACAATGATGAATTCGGAATATTATTGATAAGACTTTCGTGTGTTAAATTCTAACGTACCTTGTTTACATGTTTCGACCTTTTATAGGTCATCCTCAGAACTGATCATTGTTGGTCTTGGCGCCTCTTGTTTTGTTTCCTGTGAGGGTGTGTTCGTGTGGTGTAATGTAGCGTCAAAGACTGTGTGTGTTCTGAGGATGACCCATAAAAGGTCGAAACATGTAAACAAGGTATGTTAGAATTTAACACAAGAAAGTCTTATCATACATATTCCGAAGTGATATAGTGTTAAAAATTGTGCACCTAATCAAGATGTATAATGATGAATTGTTTAGACCCCCAAAAAAGCCACTGAAAACATATGCTGCAAAACTTTAGCAAACGACAAATCAAAATCTGCAGTAATCACAACAAATAATAGATTCCAGGTTCTGTCTACTATATCTTATATAATTACACAAACAACCAATTCAGAAACAACACCAAGCACACCAGATATAGTCACTACAAATAGTCAAAACAACCCTATTATGGCTTCAGCACAAAATTTAGTCTATCAGAAACCACAGAAACCTCCGCCTATTATCCTAACTACAAAACTTTCAAATTTATTTTCTGAAAATCAAATATTCCCAGGAAACCTACACAGTAATTTAAAAATAACATACAGCAATGAAGGAGTTAAATATCTTTGTGACACAGAAAAGAATTTTTACAAGCCATACAAGCAGGTGTATCTCAAGGAGCAGTGTTATATCCAACATTCTTCAATATTTATATAGCGGACTTTCCTCAACATGAAGATTGTCATTTTGCACAGTTCGCAGATGATACTTTCATTTATACTACAAATTGGGATATCCGAGAAACTTACATTAAAATACAAAGTTACATAAATAAAACTGAATCATGGTTCCAAAACTGGAAGATAAAAATAAATACATCAACCTGTAATTTTCACTAGAATACGTCCTAAACTTCCCTTTGAATTAAAGATTTTCAATAAATATATTCTAAAGAACAATGAAACAAAATATCTAGGCATTATATTAGACCACAGATTAACGTTCAAGTCTCGTTTAAATAAAAAGCATCCAAAGGTTACAATATTTTTCAACGCTTATACCCTATTGTCAAATCACCATCTTCGAGTTTATGATTAAAAAAATCTTTAACACTATGCTAATCAGATCAAGCATACTTTATGCATTTCCAGCATGGTCAGCATTTAATAAAAAATTGATTGTAAACTACGTGGTCTGAATTTCATGGAGTGACGTGACTTCTATACAACATCAGTGACAGCAAAGATCGCGTAATATATAACAAGTGTTTAAATCCATTTGAACTTCCTAATCACGCTTTTAAAAAGAAAATATACTAATGGCCGGTTTGTCCAAGTACTATTAGAACACTTAACGACTGTTAAACCGTCAACAGTTTGTTAAATACAGTTTTTCCATTTGTTCAACACCAGTTTGGCTTAACAGATTCTTAACCATTTATTAACTTTAAATGTAAGATTTCAGGCCGTTAACTCATTTAACAAATGGTTAAACATGGCGGATAACACCACAGCTGTTCAGACAAAAGTTGTGAAAATAACATGTAATGTTTCTCTTTCAGGAATGTTTAGAGTAAGCTTCGGTAAATCTGTCCAAATGAAACATTAACTAGTACTGAACATTAAAATATTTACACGAGTACGTTTGTATGTGAGTTGTCTCCGTAGACTTCAAGCCAAGCAGCTATATGTGCCTTGTCGTGCTGGTTACGTCATATCTCTCCGTTGGAGCAGTCAGTAGCGAGTTGGCTTGCCATCTCAGGGGCCCGTGTTCGATTCTCGGCGATAACTTTTTTTTATTAATGTAACTAATTTTTATACATGTTACCTTTCTTCTTTTTTTTAAATTTTGTGTACTGGAACGAATTATTTCGCAACTCTGGGTCCACTAGGAGAATTTAAAAAACTCTTGGGAGATCAATTTTCTTCCCGAAATAAAACAAAGATAAACAAACAAATTAAAGGAAAATAAAAGAAATACAGATGTGGATCTAATACATTGTCTACATGCCACTGGCGTCTATCACTGCCTGGCATTTTCGGGGCATTGAGTCCACCAGATAGCGGAAATAGTTCTGGTCCTTAGCGAAATCTTCCCGGGTAATCAGAACTTGATCCCAGAACTGATCTGGATCTTGAGATGGAATGTCTCGATATTTGTCAATCCTCTTTTTCATGCTTTTCCGTGAACCGTCTTTAAACGTTTATGGCGGTGTGCGCGGGGTGATTATCCTGCTGGAAAATTAAATTTCCATCGGAAAGAAAAAGATTATAAATTCCAAGAATCCAGCTTTTTCGCTTCTGTTTTGAAGCCAGTGCAAACATCTTATCGCTAGCTATAATATAATTCTAATAAGTGAAAGTTAATATACCAATTAAGTTTTGTTGTTTGAATGCATATTATGTATTAATTTACTAATATTTCTTAGGTGCCGGTATGTAGTTGATATCTAACTTTTAAAAATTGAATCATAAAAAAATATTTGTAATAATTATATTAAAATTAGTTAGTAAATATTTAACAAAAGACAGTACTTTAAGCTTTTAAATGCATTTTTCAAAAAATTTTAACATCAATATCCTCAGGAATATGACGCTTTAAATGTTGCATTGTGTGACATTTTTAACGAATTTTAACATGCAATATTTTAAAAACATGTGGACTTAGGAAGAAATAAAAATACACTTGTTGGTTTATTAGACCCATAGAGTTGGTAAAAAAAATATAAACGCAATCAAAAATATCAAGGTCAGAATTTGTATAATTTTGTGCGATTTGACGTGGAATGACTACTGCAGAACAGTTTTCGATCAGAACTCAACTAACACTACAATATCGCATGAAACGTAAAGTACTTCAATCACTACATAAGAGTATGAAAGAATTCCAATTGCCTTCTACTGGAACATGTATTTCAATGAACCTATAGCAATAATTTTCTATCCAACTCTGACTCATAGGAATATGTTCTTTTATCTGAGACAACTTTCAAGGATATAACTTTTGTATTCATGTGGGTCATACTGGCAACAGCTACATGTGTATGAAGGTATAGCTTCTGGTGGGAAATGAAATTTCGTCCTGTTTTTTTAAAGTCATGAACATTCATATTACACCTCAGAAGCAAATCTAGATGTGGTGCAACAACTGTGCTAGCCAAAACAAAAAAAAAACATGTTGTTGATAGTGACTATGTATTTAGTTGCAAAAGGCATCTACATTCTATAGAATTAAAATTTTTGACTAGTGGACATAGCTATTTACTCTGAGACCGGGACTTTGGGATAATTGAAAAGAGGGAAAGAAAATATTCAAGAAATGGTACCACAAGAAGTAGAAGAAATTGTGGAAAGTGCCAGGGTAAACAGACCTTTTAAGGAAATAGCAATGGAAAAAGAAGACTTTTTCGGCTTTGCTGCTGTAGCAGATGCAAACAGTAAATTACAAATAAGTACAGTATTGTGTATGAAAGTTGAAAAGACAATTTTTAATGAACTTGAAGGTTGGAAGGACGGTAATAATTTCAGAAAGGGACAGACTCCTACAAGGCTCATTAAGTTAGAAAAACTTTCACATATGGTTTCTGGATACAGGATCATTGAAGGAAAAAAGAAGAATCTCATGGACATGTCAGAGTTTATGAATGTGAAGTACCGGTATCACGAATTCTGGAGGAATCTCCAGTGGTGATATTCAGTTGGTTCGCACCAGTTTGGATGAACCGATTGTTAAATTATTTCTAGGTAATATTTACCTATTTTTAAGAAGGGGGACAAGACTAACTGTAGTAACTTTCGAGGAATATCACTTTTGTTGATGTAAAAAATTTTGTCGAATATCCTTTTGAGAAGATTAACTCCATATGCAGATGAAATTATTTGGGATCATCAGTGTAGTTTCAGGCATAATAGATCGACTATTGATCAGATTTTTTGTATCCGACAGATATTGGAGAAAAAATGGGAGGATAAGGGTACAGTACATCAGTTATTCATAGATTACAAAAAGGTGTATGACTCGGTTAAGAGAGAAGTTTTACATAATATTCTTATTGAATTTGGTATTCCTAAGAAACTAGTTCGATTAATTAAAATGTGTCTTAGTGAAACTTACAGCAGAGTTCGTATAGGCCAGTTTCTATCTGATGCTTTTCGAATTCACTGTGGGCTAAAACAGGGAGATGCACTATCACCTTTACTTTTTAACTTCGCTCTAGAACAGCGGTTCCCAAAGTGTGCTCCGCGGAGCCCTTGGGGCTCCGCAAGTAAGTCTCAGGGGCTCCGACCGCGGATGACAAAAATTTCTGCTTCCATCTAGTCTCTAGTGCGAAAAACGTAAGCTACTTTCATCAAGCGAAAAGTGCTTTCTCAGAAAGTAGTTTGATTTCTTATTGCTAGATAGAAGCAGCAATAATAGATCTACTATAGTCATCAGTAGGGAGCGGATTTTTATGTGCTAAAAAATTTAAATATATTTATTTTTTTTGTGCTAAAAACACGAAAATATTTGCTAAAATAAAAAAAAATATTTTTTTAACTATGACAAAATACCTTACTTAGCTTGAAAAAAAATGTTACTAGGTACTCACCAATCACACTTGAGTATCAGTTGCTAGTAGTTGTCCGAGAATTTCAGTGAACAACAAAGTTCATTTCCAAATTCTCTATCACAAATGCATGCCCATTATCTCTGAACAACGACGTATACTGTGAAAACGATCTTTCCACATCACAGGACGTCAGACGAGCATATTTAAAGAGAGGAATGTCACAAACACCTACACCGTCAATTTCACCTACAGGCACACCCTCCAATACTTAAGCAACTTTACACATTTTTTTATATCCACTGTTTTGCCGTGAATGCACACGTGAAGCAGCAGCAATGTGCTTGTTTCCAGACAATGTTGCGTAACCTGAGAGCTCTGATCTGCACTTACTGATTTACCACATGGTTGGCAAAATAACACTTTTCCGTCGGTAGTAAAAATGTTTTTAAATTCATCTACATATTGCTGTAGACGCGATCTTAGACTCGATTTGATTTTAGGCATCTTAAGAGGCTAATATACACACGTCTTAATGTAAAAACATGTTTCTGGCTACTGACTGACAATGTCGGAGAAAAGCTTCCTATAGCGACGCCACCAAGTCTACACTACTCAGCTTATGCTTATGGTCCGACAACGGGGAATCACAACAAGATGTATTTCCTCACTTTATAGGCATGAGCGAGAGGCGAGAGATTTGTTTAAATTAAATAATGTTTATACCGGAGCTCTTATCCGTTGTGTTTCACAAACAAAGCACGGAATGAAATCATCTTCAGCAACAATAAACATTCCTAAGTATGTGTTGCAAAATCTCTCCTTCTTGTCCATGTTAATTTATTCTCATCTAATAACACTTGATATGCTACCTAGCAGTTCTCAGAACTTGAGGCGATACTATTACAAAAATGGATTACGGATACACCACACAGCCCATAGAAACACGAAGCAACCAAGAATTCTTAAAAAAAGATAACGTATTTCTGAGTGATATAATTGATTTAGTTTTAAAATATTTAAACGTTCTTGTAAAATAATTATTTAAGTAAAAAAAAATTCCAAGATTTATGTGTTTATAATAGTTTTCCTGAAAACATGTATTTACATATTTTTTTGTGAAAATATGTGTTTTTATGTGAAATAAAATTCGGGTATTAAACTTGAAACTTGACATTCGGAATTTTTAACTTTGTTAATTGTGTTTTATCACATGCAAGAAAAATATTTAATTACATAGGAATCCGCTCCTTAGTCATCAGTCATCAACCAGTGCTCAGTCAAAGGAGGATAACAACAGCTGTAACCTTACTTTCGAAGAAGATGGTGCGAATTCTTTGGGATTGAGTTCAGAATATGCTACACATGATCCTGCTTCAGAATTTACGATGCCTAGTGTAGAGGTACAGAAAAGGAAGTAAAAAACGAAACTATTGTGATTCATATTTGGATATGGGATTCACTAAGTTTGCTGATGGACGTCGTCCACAGTGTGTGATATGTAACAAAGTTTTGCCCAATATTTCTATGCTCCCTGCCAAGCTTAGGCAGCATTTCGAAACTCATCCTGACTTCACAAATGAAACTGCAGACTACGTCAAAAGAAAATGTGACGAACTCCATGCAGTTCAGACAAAAATTTTATCTCATGTAAAAACAAACAACTATAAAGCACTGGAAACGTCGTATTTGGTTAGTCATGATCTGGGTCTTACTGGTAAACCTCACACCTTTGCCGGAATTCGTATAAAACCACTATTAGTGAAGGCAATGAAGTGCATGGTGGACGAAAGAATTGCAAAGTTGTTCTCCAGTGTGCCCTTATCAAATAACACTGTGCATTATGGGATCCAGGATCTATCACATAATGTTAAAAATATCATAATTTCTTGTATCAAAGAAACGCAATTTTTGCTACAACTTGACGAATCCACGGACGTTGCCGGATTAGCTGTGCTAATGACGTTTGTGCAGTACGAATTTTGAGATTCTTTTCATGAAGATATTTTGTTCTGCAAGCCATTGCCATCCTCTACAAGCGGTTCTGAATTTTTTTCCCCTGATAGATGTCTTCATTGAAAACTTGATACCGGCACCATGGTATTATTATGATATGCGTAAATAATCACTTAGTCATTCAAGACGGTGCTCATCCTGTCGGATCTCGGCCACTTAGCCACTCGTAATGAGTGCACCTCTGTACATAGTGCGTTGGACATTGTGCCACTGTCACATATTCTGTGACACAGTACATGAGGGTAGGTCACCAAAGGGAAAACTGAGAGATAGAACTTAAATTGAGCGGCTTCGATCTTGCATCGGAACTGGAATCCGGTGTGGCTTAGTGGATAAAGTGTCAGCATGTAGAGCTGAAAACTCGGTTTCGAGTCCTGGTGCCGGAGAGAATTTTTCTCTGTTCTATCCATCCTTCATCGATACCATGGAACAATTGCATTAATGGATGCACAGATGGCGCAAAGACCGTGGTAGGTCCTGTTGCTGGCGGTGTTACAAGGATCAAGAAAGTTTAAAAAAACTGCACAAGTAGTCATTGTGTACTACACCGACACACCCTCGCAACGAAAAAAAAAATACCAGCGTTATTAAGGCATGTACTAGACATCGTCGTCTAAATTATCAACTTTGTTAAGGCACGACTTTTGCAGTGTAGGCTACTCAAAATTCTGTATGAAGATATGGGAAGTATACATAAGTCATTGTTATTAATTATTTATTACACATGATTGTCACTTGATAAGCGTTGTCTTGAGTTTTGAATGACCAAAAGAGTTTGCTAGCAGATTATTTGAATGACCAGGAATTGTTGTGCAAATTATGTTACTTAGCACACATTTCGTAAAAAATAACGAATTCAGCACATCCATACAAGGGAAACAGAAGACTGTATTCAATGCTAATGACAAAATTACCGCACTGAAGAAAAAAAATAACGTTCTACATGGAAAGAGTCTAGAATAAAGATCTGACATGTTTCTCATTGACTTCAAACTTTACAGAAGAAAATAACATAATAATGAATAACTCATAGCAATAACAAAAGAGCACCATGATAATTTGCTTCAAAATATGAATTCATACTTTCCAAGTGAAACTCAGGAATCGATTCGAAAGAAATATGAGTGGATTGTAGATCCATTGTCAGTGAATTCAAAACCAGCAGCCTTCACTGCGGCAGAATATGAGGTCCTTATAGACATGGCTTACAGCCACTGTCAGGCATCATTTAAAAGCAAACCACTTCCCGAATTTTGGGTTCAGTTAGGGGAGGATCTTTCGATATTAAGATCAAAAGCTAAATTGCTCTTACTGCCTTTTGATACTACATACCTCTGTAAACGGCCTTTTCGAAGTACACGGCTATAAAAACATAATATCGAGCTCGTTTGGCTACAGAAGACGATATGCGTCTTCAACTGACTTCTGTGACACCGGAAATTGACAAACTCTGTCGCAAGAAACAGTACTTTCTTCACATTAATTCGGGTGTAAATGTAACATTGTAACATTTTTTACATACCTTAACTACCGGTACTACTTATATTTATCATTTTGTACTTTTAAATAATATTGTCGCCTGTTCTTTTTTACTATTATTTCCTTGTGTATATATATATATATATATATATATATATATATATATATATATATATATATATATATATATACTTTCGTATACATATCGTGTGTATTATGCTTCATAGAACATATACAGACAGGACTAAACACTAAACATTTCTTGGGGCTCCACGAGAAACTTTTGCTTCAAAAAGGGCTCCGTGGCTGAAAAAGTTTGGGAACCGCTGCTCTAGAATATGCCATTAGGAAAGTTCAGGATAACACAGAGGGTTTGGAATTGAACGGGTTACATCAGCTTCTTGTCTATACGGATGACGTGAATATGTTAGGAGAAAATTCACAAACGATTAGGGAAAACGCGGAAATTCTACTTGAAGCAAGTAAAGAGATAGGGTTGGAAGTAAATCCCGAAAAGACTAAGTATATGATTATGTCTCGTGATCAGAATATTGTACGAAATGGAACTATAAAAGTTGGAGATTTATCCTTCGAAGAGGTGGAAAAATTCAAATATCTTGGAGCAACAGTAACAAATATAAATGACACTCGGGAGGAAATTAAACGCAGAATAAATATGGGAAATGCCTGTTATTATTCAGTTGAGAAGCTTTTGTCATCTAGTCTGCTGTCAAAAAATCTGAAAGTTAGAATTTATAAAACAGTTATATTATCGGTTGTTCTTTATGGCTGTGAAACTTGGACTCTCACTTTCAGAGAGGAACAGAGGTTGAGGGTTTTTGAGAATAAGGTTCTTAGGAAAATATTTGGGGCTAAGAGGGATGAAGTTACAGGAGAATGGAGAAAGTTACACAACGCAGAGCTGCACGCATTGTATCCTTCACCTGACATAATTAGGAACATTAAATCCAGACGTTTGAGATGGGCGGGGCATGTAGAACGTATGGGCGAATCCAGAAATGCATATAGAGTGTTAGTTGGGAGGCCAGAGGGGAAAAGACCTTTGGGGAGGCCGAGACGTAGATGGGAAGATAATATTAAAATGGATTTGAGGGAGGTGGGATATGATGGTAGAGTTTGGATTCATCTTGCTCAGGATAGGGACCAATGGCGGGCTTATGTGAGGGCGGCAATGAACCTCCAGGTTCCTTAAAAGCCAGGAAGTAAGTAAGTAATATTTGCGATTACCATGGACATATACCACATATGTTTAACATAGGTACACATGAGAGAACTGGTTGTCACCACAGGGAATCTCTGTTAATAAAATGAAACAAAAAGATGGAAAGAAAGCAATATTTTACTTGATTTTTTTATAGTAGTTGATTGCAATAATTATTTCCTATGTGAAAAACTAACTAAGCAATTAAAATTTTGTTCAGACAACTTTATGAACCGTTTTCTTTATTTTTCTCAAAATGTTACTTTTGGCACTTACATCCTTTTCCCCTTCCACTCGTCAATTATTGGCTATCAGGTTGTCCTAAACTTAATAAGCTCTTCTGCTGACTCTGTCTTCTTAGCAGTGAAAAGTGCAGTAATACATGGTCCAAATGAGAATTCGACAGTATTATTTCCCTTGTTAGTTCTTTGACGAATATGTTATACTTTCACTTTCTGTAATTTCGTTATTATGCAAATAGGCCTGCAACTGAATTGTCAGAAGTCATTATAAATCTCAAACAAAATGAAATAGTGAAAAAGAACAGTAAAATATTAACCAGATGTATTGGTGTTTTGTCACTTAAGGAAGCAAGAACTAACTTTTCGAGGATGTGACAAGCCACAAAATTTTTTTAATAGAGAGAATTACTGTTACATAGAAACATTAGATCTACTCAGTACATACGACCATCTGTTAAACAAACACTTGCAAAATGTAACAGTTTCCTGAAGAACTTCATCTGATATTCAGAATGACTTAATCGAAGCTGTTAGAGATGTTATGGTAAGCTCCATAACAAAAGAACTTGCATCTGCCAATTTTGAGACTATTCAGATATAGTTAACAAGCAAGAGGAGTAGAATCCTCTTGTTAACAAGTGACAGCTATCTACCACTTTGCGTTATGTGAACAAATCTGGAGAAATTCAAGGAAGTTTCATGGGCTTTACAGATATCAGTGCAGACAGATCTGCTGAGGAACTATACAACTGTGTCCTTACAACAGTAGATGATTTTAAGATAGGTGAAAAACTTGTCGCTTTAACATATGATGGTGCATCTGTAATGTCTAGTCATTTAGGCGAATTTCAGTCTAAAGTGAAATAAATATTTATACAGGCATTATTTATTTACTGTTACTGTCACATTCTGAATTTAGTACTGCAAAAGGCAGCAATGTATATTGCTACATGCAGAATATTTTTCCAAACCCTGTCAGGTGTAAAACAGTGATGACAGAAAACTGATACAGTAGTGAAAGGACAAGATTATTATAATTTTTTTTTGAGACAATTGGATACTTTTTCCTCCTCAAAATATTTCCAGTGAACTTTGCCCATAATATCATACAGATGTCCTCTTCAACATTATATAAACAAATCTATGGATATTACAGAGGTCCATTACACTTTAAAGTCATTCAAACTAAGTAAACTTCAGACAATCTCAGAAGAGAATATTCCAAAATATTTGGCAAAGTATTTCGACTGAAGTGATAGATGAACGTGTACAAAAGAAAAGGAAGAATAGTGAATCAAGTAAAGTCATACTCAGGAGAATATTCAGTGAAGTTTTAGACAATGTTCTTTATTCAATACGAAGTAAGTTTTCTGATTTGAAAAGTTTTGTTTATTTAGTTTTTGACGTTCTTGGTTCTTCAAAATATATGGATTATAAAATATCTTATACAGATCTTCTTCACTAAAAACTTTGAAAACCTATGACTCAAATTTTGACCCAGTATGCCTGAAAATGAATTTAGTGTTGTGTATAATTATTCACAACATCAAGATTGTCCAGGAAATTCTGTAAGAAAGATAATAAAAATCATAAATGATTTAGATTTAGAGTGACCATGTCTGAAATATACAAATTAATATACAGTATAACCACAGTCTAGTATATACAGTCATGAAGCTTGAGATGTGAGGGTACTAGGAACAATAGACTGTGCCGGTACTATTTCGCATTGTCTGTAATGAGGTGATAATAGCGATCCTAGTGGTTAGCAACATATTTACTACGTATTGAGCTTCGTGACTGTATATACTAGACTGTGGTATAACCCCATTAATGCACTTGTCTGAGGACTGTGGCCTTCAAGTGTAATACTGTATTTACTCGAAAATAATACCACCATTTTTTACCAGATGTTTATCTTTAAATTTGGGAGGGTCTTATATTCGCATTGGATCTTAAAATTGAGAATATGTTGTTGTTGTTGCTGTCTAGTGCCTTGCATTTGGCAATGAAGCCATTAGCAGTCGTGCTTTCCAATACTTTTGAACTGTAGTTTCTTCTGATCTTAATGCTGATCTGATCTTGAGAATATGAAAACATGAAAATGCAATTTGAGAACTTAGATTTTAACTAAGTAAAGATTATTGTATTGTACTAACACAGACTAAATCTAAAGATATGTTTTTCTTTCTGATTTCTCCAGTATCTAATTACGTATGCTTGCACTGAGAACTTAACTTACGGCTCGCAGCCTGGACTCAATTTTTCTCGGAAAATTCAAGAATATCCAACTTAAATGAAACCATACAACTTTTCCGTGAAACTTGTTCAAGACGGTAGTGACATGGTCTTAATATTTTTTTTCTGTTCTGGACAGGTTTCTGTATTATTCAGGTTTGAAGTTAAAATTGAATATTTTATCATATGTGTAAATGAAAACAAAATGACATGCCACAACGCAAGAAGTACAAAATATTCTGTTTAACACTGTTCACATTAAATCAGTTTTCTGTTGCTTAATCCTTTGGTGAATTATCTTGATGAAAATCTCATTTTCTGCATAAATGTTATTGTAACTCACTCATGAAACACTACTAAAGTTTACTAATTATACTAAATGTTATATCTAATACTATACTATAATACTGTCCTTTATATCACTGCACATTATTTAATTGGACTAGAACCCACCCATTAGAAGCTTCGAATTCTGGTTTATCCAATTTCTTTGCCAGTTCAAGGGCTCGTTTTGCAGAATAGGTCCAGAAATTGGCATGTTCTTTGAAAGGGAATGAAGAACTCACTCTCACAACAGTTCATTTATTTCCACATAACCAGTAAGTTTCTGTTTTCTTTTTATGTCACCATTATTGGCAGCAAGCCACTTACTCATGATACAGTGTTTATTTTTTAAAAGTGTCATACACTTGAGGTTTCCACAACTTAACTTCAACATTATTCCCCATATAATTAGTTTTTAATTTTCCCTTACTTCGATAACCTTTACTTCATCACTTAATGATAATGCCACATTTTTATGCGATTTCTTTTTTTTTACTACAAAATCACTACACTTGCGCTCTGCCCTGCTACGACAGTACATGGGTGAGTAGCATCTTTGCAGGGACTCGTCTACCTACAGTAGTCAACAGGGTAATAAAATTCATGACCGCTAGGCCAACACACGCTTGAACCCTCTAAAATTTTGCAAATAAAACTTGTTTTTTTATCTTAGTGAACTACATATTTCGTATATTTTCTTAAAATTACACAGTTTCAAAATATAGTTTACATTAAAGTAGTGTGTTCAAAATATTATTTCCATTTTGAAAAGTAGCAGATAGTTTCCATTGCCACGTTGGACATTTTCCGTTTTATTTGGGAAAAATTACACAATATAATACATACGAATTTTGCCGAAAGCAATGAACTGTTCCGAAATGGACGGAATTCCAGATTATTCAGGTTCCAATTTGAATAGGTTTCACTGTATTGTATTACCACAGAGTAAATCTAAAGATATATTTTTCTTTCTGATTTCTCCAGTATCTAATCATGTTTGGTTTGCATCGAAAACTCACGACTTGCAGCCTGCACTCCATTTTTCTCGACAAATTCAAGAACATCCAACTTAAATGAAACCGTATAACTTTTCTAGGAATTCATTTTCTTATGCAGTATCTGAATCACACAAGGCACTTGAAAGCACTATGCCACTCAAGCACAAGACTACTGTAGTTACCGATTTTATGAGCTGTAATGCTGAAAGGCATGATCAGGTAGAAAGGATAAATGGAATGGCCAGATTCCTCACTCCTGCGATGTTATTGTTTTCGCTAAAAGTTACTGAAAGAGGTGGAAGTCTGTCCTTGGGCTGAACCTAACGGTATTCCACATACTCTTCTCTATTAACTTAGGGATGTATTGTATTCTCTTGACACGATTTTCTAAAAAACTTACAGTTTCTGTCTCACTTAGAATACAGCACTAGAATTCTATTACCGGTATTTTCTAATAGGTCTAATATTCGCAAACAAAATATTTTTATAAAACATTACTTAAAAAAATTAGGAGGGTCTTATAATCGATGGGGTCTTATTTTCGAGTAAATATGGTAAATGAGACAGTGCTATAGATGGGAAATGATTTATGAAATGGGGAAAAAAATTTAGATACCATTTCATAGGAAACATACTTGATTGTGCATTAGTAAGTTACAGAACAAAATGCAAATAAGAGCTCATTTCATGTGAAAAAAATCTTTGATTGTTGTTTGCTGTATGTTTGTACTACTATTATTAATGATAACATTTTCTATGTGGTTCAAGGAACTACAGAAAACTTCACTTGATACACTGCTAGGAGCAACACTAATGTACTTTTGAAGCACATTTACTCTTCTGAAGCCTTCGTTTGGTGTGGGGACACTTTTCTCCATAGATTCAATTTCCTCATCACTGTCTTCATTTTGGGCAGTAGTGGTAGCAATATCCTCATTCATGTCAACATAGCAGATTTCTGAGCATTGTCAGCTGACACAAAATCCTCCATGTTAACTTTCTTCAACTTCTCCTATACAGGAGCCCAATCCTCTTCATCATCCATTATAAAAGAGACAATTTCACAGGTCGTTATGCCATTTTGCACTGCAAACTTACTGCACACTCCACAGAATTCAAAGGATAACTAAATTTTACAGAAATAAAGGTATGTATTGACAGGGAGACCTTTGAGTGTTAAAATCTTTTCATACAAAGGAAAGTACTGGTACGTGCAACTTCTGACAGTGCCCATTGGAGATTTTTTCAGGTAGAGGGTGAAATTTCTTTCTTGCACTCATGGTGCATAGTACAGTCACAGCAACATATTTTTTCACCATACTTTTAATACATTACAAATTTCGCAATTTATACGGAATTTTTTACTCATTTCCAATCCGAAAAAAGTGCTGCAAGCAGGATTTGGAAGCATTACAAGAAGGTACAATTATGCAGGATTATATATGAAATGTCTAGGGACCATATAAAAATAATGTAATGAACAGGATAGCATTATAAGCGGGAGCATATTAACGAGGTTTTACTGTATTTTATTTTAACTGTACCTACAATATATTACAGTCTCTGTTAAATGCTCTCTTTCCACTTTAAAGAGAGTTAAATCCTATTGCAGATGTACATTGTGTGAAGAATATTCTCTCTGTCAATGATTGGACTGAAAAGCACTTATTTTGTTTTCTTTGGAAATTTTACACAGGCTGTTTTGGGGTTATTCCTGAAGAAATCTCGCTGAATGGAGCTGACTTCCTAGTAAACTGGAAAAATAACCAGAATTACCCACCTGCAATAATGTAATGTAACAATAATCTTAACAGTTCTGAGCAAAATGATGGCAGAGTCAACTTTCATAAAAAGCTGCATTCGCCACTTAGGGTAAGTATCTTTATTTAAATAGCTTAAATAAAATAATTATGTCCTACAGCAATGATGAGGACATTACATGAAAAATCCTTAATTATAATATCGCTATAGTCTTATTAACGAAGTTTTCAAACCTTCACTGGTCTAAAGGATACAAGAATTCGAGCATATATTATGATAAGACACTAGCAAGACCTAACTTACCTATGCCAGCAAAGTCTAGACAATATGCAAATGTGACAGGTCCAGAATTGTGGATAGGTAGTGGATTTTTAAGACGAATGGTAGCTTATACATGATTGGATAAAAGAAAAAATTAAGACATATCAGTACTGGTACAAAAATAATTACACGTTACTTCTGCTCCTAATATGTGAGAGGATGAAGAAACAACTTTTTCTTTTATCTTGCAATCATAAACTTATAGTCTTTACTAGGCATATTTATTGTTCTGATATACCACAGTGTCACATAGGTATGAATATGATATGAATGAACATGATCTCTAGAATACAATTTTATTAGGGTTAAGCTCTTGCAACTGTAATTTGTATAAATCTTGATAACACAACTTTTAACACTATATCACTTTGGAAAACGTGTTATATGTATTTCATGTGTTAAATTTTATGTTACTTTGTTAAAACATTTCGGCCTGCTATTGGCCATCATCAGAACTAGTTGTTGCAGGTCTTGGCACCTTTTGTTTTGTTTGACTCCACATTATACTACACAAACACACCCCCACAGGAAAAAAAAACAAAAGGCGCCAAGACCAGCAACAACTAGTTCTGATGATGATGGCCAATAGCAGGCCGGAATATGTTAACAAGGTAACAAAATTTAACACGTGAAAGACATATAATACGTTTTCCAATGTAATTTGTAGTTACTCACGATACACTTTTGTACACTATAATTTCTTCTGTATGGAATCAAGATACAAAATCATTATTTTGAATTCTGGGATTTACAACCATCTTCTGCCTATCGAACTGAAGCTCAAATCAAATGAAATACTGAACAGTAATAGTAGAAAAAGATAACTTTAAAAAATGAAGGGAAAAACTGAATTTCTGTAATTTTCAATTCAAATTGAGGATGCTGAAATGTATTTGGGAAGGCCACTCAATATAATTATTTCACAAAACATTATTATTATTATTATTATTATTATTTTTTTATATAAAAAATGTGTCCCCTTTTTATTCAGTATGCTCCATTGCAGTTTATTATTATTATTATTATTATTATTATTATTATTATTATTATTATTATTATTATTATTATTATTATTATTATTATTATTATAAAGGAAAAACTGTCTTTGAACCGAAAAAACCAAAATATTATTTTCTATGGAAGGGAAGTGAAGGCTGAGTGTCTTATATCACAGTCAGTTACTAGGAAGTTAATGAAAGAACATCACAACATCCATCTGATTAATACTATAAGGAAAATTCTTAAACTTGATTACATGGTTTCATCTGCTTGCAGTTTCTACTTTCAGCTGACATCACAGATTAAAACTGACAGTGATCTCTGGTATTTGTACCCATCTAAAAGTAGAAATGATGCTGAAAATTCACTAACTATATACATCTCAAGTGTACAGAATAACTGATTAAAAACCAAAATCTGTACTACCAAGAAGTGTGAGAAAAATGATTAAAAACCATTCTATAAAAACAATGTGGTAGACGAGCTTTATGAAACATAATCCATAAATTTACAGAAAGTCTTAACTCGAGATCACACACACTGTTAGATAGACTCTAACAATTTTAATTTTTCTGTTATTACTTCATTATTGTTGCATTCTTCCATACCTCTATTTCCATTGTCACGATTATCACACCCAATATTTAATTACAAGCCTGTTGAAAGCGTTATTTTTAAAGTGGCGCACCAAGTTAGATATCTAACAGAGAATTTACAGCATTAGTCTTTTATGAAGTTTACTTCAGTACTGGTTACTGATTATTATTTGCATCTGTCACGTCTTGAACAACCATCATTGATGTTTTTTCTTCTTCTGTGTTCTTTATGTTGAAAGTAAGTTTAGTATGTTTAGTATACTCGTTGTTTATATAGTTTTATTCTGTATACATCAAGCATTTTATTTTAGTTTGATTGATTTTCCTTCCTCATAAACAACAAAAAAAATAATTTCTTACAGAGCTAAAATCATGCCAGATAAACAATTATTGATGCGGTTAAACAAAGATTTAGATGAGAACTGTCATGCACTCTACCCTGAGCCTGAGGAACATGTTGCTGCTAGTGATTTCTAGAGCACATCTGTAACACTTCAACTTGTGCAAATAACGAAATGTAATTGGTAAAGATGGAAAAACAAAACACGGGGATCCCCAGCTGAGACTACCTGACAGGATATCATGACATAATTATGAGGCACAAAAGGTGAAGCCAAGAACTTGACAACAATTGTCAATTGCTGGAAATTTTTTTCTCCAAATACTGCGATTACTCATATTGTTCAGTACACAAACCAAGAACGTACATAAAATTTCAACTGCTTATGAACGTACTACACATGACTGCCCACAAACAGATTTTGATTAAATTTAATCTTTTCTTGGCATTATATCCTTGCTGGAGTAAAGAAGTCTCAACTCCTGAATACAGATGAACTATGGGCCACAGATGGGAATGCGCCAGACATCTTTATTCCAATGAAAAGCAAACACAGATTTCACATTCTTCTACAAACTATTAGAATTGATGACAAAACCATGAGACCACAGAGAAGGCAGGAGATAATCTGGCACCAAATTAGATATATTTTCGAAGACTTTGTAAATATCGTCTGCATACAAGCAAAGCTCACAAAGTATAATTCTGATTTAGTCATGTGAGGTATTTATACCACTATATCACTGGCTTACTTCTAAAACTTCGTAAGTTCAATCTCTGTATATTTCAAAGTACACCTTCGTAAGTCTAC
Organism: Periplaneta americana; assembly: GCF_040183065.1. Taxonomy (NCBI): domain Eukaryota; kingdom Metazoa; phylum Arthropoda; class Insecta; order Blattodea; family Blattidae; genus Periplaneta; species Periplaneta americana. Next base: position 93,325,724 of record NC_091130.1, on the reverse strand, counting down.
AAATGTGATGATGATGATTTCCAATGACCCGGATCTTTGTTGTTACACCATTTTCCTTCTTGCTTCCCAATATAGGCTAGTTATATTTTGTGCACTTTGTCTGTCTTTACTTAGGGTACCGCACTGAAATAGGTGTTCTGCATTCATTACAGCGTGTGTTGCATAGCATACAGGGGTCCGTGTAGAATATTTTCATCCTGATCAAATGTGTACCAGGCAGTCATGACCTGTTAAGAATCCTAAATTTGGTTACAGCATTCTTGCAGTCTAACGAAAATAGGGGTTTTCCTTTGATATCTACATTGATCCACTTTTTTCCCTGATGTGTTGTTTTGATGTAGTCAAGTTTAATCAAGTTTTGTTTTAATCTATTATATTACTGTGTGTATTAGCTTTGATGGTTTGGATTGTTGTGATATTTTGATTCCTTTTTTTGCCAGGTGGACAGCCCATTCGTTAAGTCTACAAATGTTTTTATAACAAATACATAACAGTTGTTAGCTGGGGTATAAAAGGAATAAGAACATGTTATCTTACTCCCCTGTGCATTTCCTCAAACTCAGTTATGGCTGACCTATGAGGTTTTACAAGTGAGCCCACGATATGGGATTTTTTCTGCTTTATTGACTGATAAAATCCATTGAAGTCTTGAAATTATAAATTAACTGGCTGGCGTAGATTTCTCACTTTTTTTTACTAAGTCACAAATCACAAAATGTTTGACAGGAGAAATCCCTTATTGGACTTAGTAGTAATCTCTTGTATAGTGTTTGCTGCAGTACAGACTAATCGAGACTTAATTGATTTCACATGATGAACATCTGGTTGCCACTTATCTGGAAATTAATTAATTTTTTTTCAACGTCAGTGTTGCATTATAACTTACAAGACGTGTCTGATGATGTCAACAAGAGCTGAGAAAATTACTTTATTAGCAAGACAAGCAGGTAAGTTATCTTCATTAGTTATATTTTTATTACACATAATTACTTTCAACACATGATTTCAGTTATAACGCAAAATGAACCGACATTTATTGCAAAGTTAAAGTTTTTACTGCAGTTGCCGAATGTACAATATTTGAAGACGTGGGGGGAAAATATCCAACATAACGAAACTTTCAGAACTTACACACAGTTGAACCAGTTTGTGTATAGTAAATAAAACAATAGACTCACTAGCAGTGATGTGAGAAAGATTGTAGAAGGTAATTTATTCAGCTTTAAATGTATTATTTGTCACTAATACAAAGCTAGAGCTTTGAGATACATGATCATACCAGTAATGTTGAATAATAATAATAAAACAAAATCCAATGCTCTATTGCAGTTGCAGTATCTCCAATACTTGAAACTATAAAAACTTCCACACTGTTGGAACCAGTTAGTGTAAATGAGATAAAAATAGACCCAGCAAGCAGTGATGCGATGAAACATGTAGAAGATAAATTATTCAGCTTTATTAAAATATATTATTTGTGACTCGTACACAGGGCTGGGCAAATACTGACATCCAAGTATTTCAAATACAAATACAAAATACTTTTACAAAATTAACAAATATATAAAGAAATAGAATATTACTGTACTGAAAATCTAAGTATTTTTACCTCGAAGTTTTATATAAACACTGTAACTGAACATTCTTCCTTTTCCCAGTCAGCAATGAAATTATGCTACATATGAATAATAATTACTGCTCCCTTTAAAAAAAAAAAACACTTTCTCAAGAAGTTTGTCAGATACGGATCCCCTTGTTTGTGAATGAATAAATCCTGCAAAACAGAACAATTTTTCTACAGGTGCAGAGGAACACAAACTTATATTATACTTTATAAAAGCTTGTTTCAATGTTGGGTAATTCTCTAGGGTGCACAGGGTTGTCCCTTTGCTATTGAAGAATTGTATGAGCTCATACTCCGCAGTAGACAAGTTCTTTTCTTTTTGCTTTTCAAAGTCTGTTGTATTTGAGTTGAAAACATAATTGTTTTTATTGTCTTCATCGTCTGAACTGACCAAAGGTGTAGCAGAGAACTGCTCAGCTGATTTCACGCACATATTCTGTATCCTCTTCTCATCATTTGGTGAGGCAGTGTCAAGTAGCCATTCCAACTTAAATGATGGGTGGGAGCAAGCTGCCAAAATAGCTCAATTTGCTTCTGGGGTCAGATCAAACATCACTTTAAATCTTGATGAAAGCAAATTTATTAGGATTGGAGTTATTTTGAATAGATGGCGTAGATTACTAGATAACAGAATATGTAATCTGTTTCTGAGGGAAATTAATGTGGGCAAAAGTTGGCCATAATAGCACGTCTTCTCATTTTGCATTATATCAAGGCTATGGCAATGGTTTTCAGAACTGCACAATATTCTTCAAGCTATTGAAACTCAACATCTTTGAAGGTTGCCAATCGCAGTTTTTCACATATACTGTTTATATCATGTTTGAATTGCAGTATTTGAGAGATTGAGTCATAAAGAGAATTCCATCCACTTGGGCAAGGAAACTTTAATGAATATTTCAAGACATCTGATATAATTTCTGAGGATTTGGGTCTCTTAGACGCATTCCATAATGCTGGACATTTAGCAAGTGTTGGGTGATGGATCCTTGATGCTGTTGGAGATTTCTTTATGGCATTAAAAAAGTCAGTTGTGACAAGAAAACTAAGTGTATGACTAGCACATCTGAAATGGGTAATCAAATAAGACAAAAGTTTATTCTTCAAATCCAAATCCAAAACTTGAAGGACAAGAAGAAGAAGAAGAAGAGCTCTGAGATACAGATCCTGCCTGTAATGTCAATAATGCTCTATTGCAATTATTTCACTTTCATAACTGTCCCTAATGATCTCTATGCCAATCATCGGTTGACATTAGTAGGAACTGTCTGGAAGAATAAGAAATAAATTCCTCCAGAGCTTCTGTCGTGAAAGAAAGGCCACTCAATAGTAGCATTTTCGCATTTGGAGAGAAACCCAGTCAACAACTTCTTCTCTAGCAAAAACAAAAGAAGAATATACTTATGATATCTACAGTGCATAATGATGATACCACTGATCCAGACTCTGGTGAGACAAAAAGCCAGAAGTCGTTAATTTCTTCAACCCCACAAAGGGAGGGGTGGATGTTGTGAATCATATAAAATTGGAATATTCTGTATCAGCAATCGCTGCCCTCTTAAAGGCTCTGTCTGGTGAAATTTCATGTTTTTGTAATTGAGGAGATTATTCTCTTGGAAAAACTGCAAAGAAAATCCGAATGTTATAGGTCGATTCGTTCTCTAGCAATCACTTCATGAAATTTAGTTTCACAGTGATGATGTCAGCTGAGCCCTTGCATGTGCAGTTAGGTTGCATCATTGCAGTATTGCTCGCTTATATCCTTTAGCATGCTGTGTTTGTAACCACTGTTGCAATAAATATGACTATTTGTAGTGTTATAACAAAAAGGTAGAATCCATGCTGAATAAGTTCGAAAGGTAAGTGTTGAGAAGGATTTTCGGACCAATAGAGGATAACGGAATATGAAGAATCAGATATAATGAAGAATTATATAAATTATATGGTGATATAACCTTTATCAACAGTCATACATCTTAAAAGACTACAATGGGCCGGACATAATATAGGATGGAAGGGGAGAGAATTCCTAGGAAAGTATTGAGGGACATTTTGGAGGAAGAAGGATAGTGGGAAGACCCCGGATCCAATGGGAAGAGATGGTACAGAAGGATGCAAGGGATCTACTAGGTGTCAGGAATTGGAGAACAATGGCTAGAAACAGAGTGGAAGGCTTTAATTGGAGAGCCCATGGTCCGTAGATGGACCGAAGCACCATAGGAAGAAGAAGATTTGTAGTGTTATTGTTTGTACTACTTGTTCTGAACATTATCAGAAGAACATTATAAGTTTTTATACATCTCTGAATAGAGAAAAATCTTTGGAACAGTATAATGAATGGCTGAACGATTAATCACAAAGACTTCATTCCAAGCAAATACACACATATATGATCTGTTCATTTCACTGAAGACGACTATGAACAATCCTGCCTCTTGAAGTACAGTTTACTTCAAATTAAACAACACAGAATTTTAGAAAAGAATGTGATGCATTCCATGAATTTAAGGGGACAGAAACAATAATTGAAGACCTTCCTCGAATAAGGGTGTAACAGCAAATTAATGAAATATATGACTTTGGTGGAAAAAGTAATTTTGAAGCATTCATTTATAACAAATGAATGCACCCAATAGCTAAATAAACTTGTATCCTTCATTAAATCAAATGGATCTGCTAGTAAATATAGGCCTAACGGAATATGTCCCAGAAAATTTCTTTTCTCCTGAAACGTGTATTATAGATTTGATGGTTACACCCTTATTCGAAGGAGGTCTTCAATTATTAGATTCGTCTTTAAAAGGAAGAAAATTAGTACATAAAGACATTCAGCCAGACGAATGTCAGGAAGGAGAATCAAATGACGAAGAAACACAACTTTATACTAATTTGTCATTTGTCTGAAATCAATATACAGTGTAAAATGGGACGTGAAATACATAGACATTTTCAAATTGAAAGTAACAACTATAATGAAACAGCGACAATCCAGGATAAATCAATCACACTGTCGGACAGACACAATGACAGTGGTGGAACCAAAGAAAAAAGAAAGTGATCAATTTGTCGAAGTGAAGGAGTGAAAAATAAAATGTTCTTCGTAATGTGGGAATGTCTCATATCCCTTTTTGTTTTTTTTATGAAATGTGGTAAACTGGTTACGACTGCGAAACCTTCATGCAGAGGACTATGTTTACGTGCTGGAACTTAGTGAGCAGAAGGTCACAGAAATATGTGGTTTGGTGTTCACAGGAAAACTTAAGTAGACAATCTTCAATGTGTGTGAAATTAGTTACATCCATTATATGTAAATAGCACGGGTTTTTATTTTTCAAACGTTTTTATGTAACAATAAATTTAGAAACTCTGGGACATGATTGTACATATTATATAACTTACTAATAAAAACATATTTTGGTCTTGGAATTATGAGAATAAGGGGAGAAAAAAAGGGACAAAAATTGTAAATTATGGGAAAATAAAACAGAATTTGGATAGCAGGTGATGATCAATATGGTAGCCCTGGTTTTAGTGGCAAATACGTAACATTATACGCCAATGGATATAATGACAGACAACATATTAGATTTTGTTGTTTCAGAAGGGTACTATTACAGACAAGCTGAAAAAACCGGCGTATAAAACACTGATTATTCTTATTTTATCTAAAGGCTTCTGCCCTAACCATCATTATAAGCCTAGCTGTATTTAGTGTATCTGTACTTAGAACAACACTTTCGAAAGAATTGTGAATAGTTATACACTCTGCACTGCTTTTAATATTATTTATGCTAACACTTTCACAGCAACAGAAACATTTTTCTCTTGTTGGCATTATCTTACATTCACCGAAATTACACCACTCGGTATTCTTAGGGATTATTTCTGTTCTCAAGTGAACTGACTTTTGGCACTTCTATAGCCTACTAGGTTCCTTCTGGGGTTCGAACTGGTACAGTTTAATTTCGGAAACTTCCTTAGAAATACTGATTAAAATGAGACTATGAGAATCACAGCTTTTGAATACCTAGTGTTTTTTTTACACATGTCAGCATTAGTCGGAGTCTGTGGTTCGAACTGGTAGTTTAATTCTGGCAATTTCCTTAGAAATACTGATTAAAATGAAGACTATGAGAAACACAGCTTTTGAATACTTAGTGTTTTTTTCTCTTACATGCGTCAGCATCAATGCGGGCTGCTGTTACATCATCGCCTGCAACATGCCATATTACAACAGCAAATACAGAATGTTCCAGAAATCGTAGAAAAGCATGGCTTTTTTGTTATTCTTCTCTCAGTGTCAACTTTCTTAAATAATTGATAAAATCATTAGGCTTTTTTTTTTAACTGAACAAAGATCTTAAGAGCAGCTGTGAAAGAGGAAAAACCAAGATGTGCTTATTATACCAAAAGAAAGAACAGATTCACACAATATCACTAATAATTTATTGCTCTAGTCCAGTATGAAAAGAACACACAGAAGAACTGTGTTTATCTGCCGTGAATGTAGTTCAAACAATAATACTCTGATTCAGGTTAGTAAAATATGAACTGAAAAACATTTTGAATTTCGAAATTACAGTTTATTTCACTCAATTAAAAAATATTTCAAAGACTCTGCTTTCAAACTTAATGAATTTTGTAGGCCTATATCAAACAATTCTATATATGATAAAACTATAATAAATCTTTTGCTCCTGTATCATAACCATAACATGTAAACAGTTTTCCAGTAGTGTTAGTTATTTGATGCTTGGATTGTTAGCTGTATGTGTGCACATGTGTCTGGCAGAAAAAGTGGCAAAGTTTCCTTACTGTATGGATAACTGTGTTATATGTGAGTAAAATTTATGTAGAATTAAGAAGCTTCCACGACGAATATAAGAACAGTTTGTAGCTGAGTTTACAGTAACATCCATAATACAGTAAATGAAAATCCCCAAGAACTTTTCTATTTTCTCTTCTATTGACATTGTTATTGTTTAGTCAACTGTCCAAAGACAGGTCTGAACCTCACAAGTGATACCAACAAGGCACCACTTATGAGGCAACTAGGCCAGGAGATAATGGGATGAGGTGGCCAGTTCCTTTTCCCCTCCATTGCATACATTGCCGATTAGTTACATATTACATTAATCAGACTTCTGATATGTACAAACAATTGTTCTTCCTCTGATACATATCGTCAAGTGAGATGTACTGCCTGATAATAGATGTAGCCTACATATCAGCCAGAACCTCAATCAGAGGCACTATTGATATTATGAAATAATAAATAGGCAAATGCAAATTTCATAACTAGATAGTTTATGCAGTAATATTTATGTTCAAAAGTATATGTTCGTTCACTGATGTTTTAGCCATTAGGAATTGGTAGTATCTGTCTAGGTTGGAGCCAGTGAAGTGTGTCGACACACAACAGATAGAATAATGCAAGTGAGGTCACAACATGTTGTTAACATTCTTCACTTACGAGTTGAAGCTAAATTTTTTGTTGAGATTAGTTAAAGTGTAAAGTATTTATTATCATGTGGCGTCTTTGGGAGTTCTATGTCTCGAAATATTGATGGTAATGATGAAAATGAACGTTGTGTGTCACCAATTGAATGCGGTAAAGCCATACATACACAGTCTTGTGGGAGAGAATTAAATACAAGTTCTACCAGGTGTGTCCAACAACTAGAAAATACATGAAACAAAGAATTCGAAGCGCAATCACGGATGTTAGGAGGTTATCGGAACATTGTTTAGCACAGAGTGGCGTACATTTAGAAAATTTACTATGAAGAGTGTACGTACATTAAACAACATACAGCATTTCTCAGAAGATACCATTTTTGTTGCTTTGTGAGTAAACAATTAAAGTTAGAAAAAATAAAGTTTCAGTAAAAGTTGTTTATTTTTAAAAGTAGTTTCCAATGGCACCTTCAATGACGCATGTTCTCATTTAAAATTTCGAAGTTGACCACAGGTAGCACTACTTCTGGTTTGTTAAGGGAAATGGTACTACCACCAATCGATTCTTTATATAGGTTTCTGTTATCAAAATTTTTTATGAACAACCAATATCACATACGTAGTTTTCGAGAAAAAGGCTGATATGGGTGGTGTGAAACACCTGGTATATATATTTATATATAGGCCTATATATTTTATATTCCTCAGTGATATAGTGTTAAAAGTTGTGTAATTAACATGTATAAATTTTGCTGTGAGAACATGTCTGAATCTTCTTTTCCACAAATCTATACTAATAATAAATCTGTAGCCGAAATTTTTCTGGTAATTCTCGCTTTTCCAAAAATAATTGATCCTAACATATATAATTAACCATCCTGAAACCGAAAATAGCTTTTTTTTTAATTTTTGTTTGTATGTCTGTCTGTCTGGATGTTTGTTACCTTTTCACGTGATAATGGCTGAACCAATTTATATGAAGATTGAAATATAAATTAAGTTCGTTGTAACTTAGATTTTAGGTTATATGGCATTAAAAATACTTTATTTACGTAAAGGGGGTTTATAAGGGAGGTTGAATTAAATAAATCGAAATATCTTCCTTATTCTTGATTTCCATGAAACATGTTACATAACAAAAGTTCCTTTAAAAATGATTTCCGGTAAGTTTTATTCTAAGCAAAATTTTGATAGGGCTAATATTCAATGAGATAAATGAGTTTTAAAATTAAAATAACAATTCCACCTAATGGCCTCTAATGAAATAAAAACAAATGACTTCGTCTATAAGGGGTCTTGGAGAACAACAAACGGAAGCTATTAAAAATAGCTTACAGAGAATGTTTCTGTGCTTGTATGAAGTAATCTCGGAAGCTAATTAATCAATTTGTATTATTATTTCACCATTGGAAAGTGTAGTTTCTCTAGATGGACATAATGCTATAATGTTATTACAGTAACATCTGAATGAATCGAGGACAGGTAAGCAGGGCCGCCGACAGGATTTATGGGCCCCTGTGCAATATTGTGCTCGGGCCCTATTGAAAAAAAAAGTTAAAAATGACAAGTTACCAATTATTCTGACCATAATAATTATTTGCAAAATAAATAAAAGATAACTCCATATCGATATGAATCTAAAAATATACACTTCTGTTACATTTAAAACTTTTATCAAAACTTCACATTAGCATAATATATTATATTCATCACGCTTCTTTTTCAGTAGGGTCTACATAGTATGTTTCGTGACGGAACTTTAGTCTTTTCGTTGTTGTTTGTTTCGTTTCGTTTTCCACTATTCTTAAATTGCTGTAATTTCTGACTTGCAGGCCAACATCAACAAACAACTCTCTTTGACTTCATTGATGAAAAATCATCAATTATACCATCAAAATTTAAAGACCTAGCAAGATCGCTCTCCAGACTAAGGAGGCTAAGGTTACTCAGTCTTTCTTGACACATTGTTACTCTGAATACATTTTTATTTCCTTCATTTTGTTTGAAGTTGGTGTGAATACTGATGGTTGTGGCTGTTTAGAAAAAAATTCTGAAAACAGTACTATTGAATCAGAACAAGCAATCAATAGTAAAAATAATGTGTTAATATGTGGAAGTGAAACAAATTTACACACACCAGTTTCTAACTCTGAGTCATGGCAAGTAACATGCGACCTTGAAAAACTAAAAAGTGGCAGACAAATTGTGTCATTGAATGTGTTTTTCGAAAAAGTACCCTCAACCTGGCTAATAAGTGATGGAACAAGAGCCTTTTCAGTATTATTTTCAAAACTCAAGAATGGAGAATATGTTCCCAGAGACTGGCTAGTGTGGAGTGAAACAAATCAGTGACTGTACTATTTTCCCTGATTTGTTGCACTCCACACTAGCCAGTCTCTGGGAACACATTCTCGATTCTTGAGTTTTGAAAATACTGTGATACTGTTTTTGGAAAGGGTCTTGTTTCCGAACAACACATTCAATGACACAATTTATCTGCTACTTTTTAGTTTTCCAAGGTCGCTCAATTTTACACCAACTTCAAACAAAGATCTACTCCCTTTCTTAATATCTTCCAATTTTTCTGTCTCTCCTTGCGCTTCTCAGTTCCCAACTTATGCTTCTACTTGACTATTGTCCACTAGTAACACTAATGAACAGAATTTACTAGAAAAACAAGTCCACACCTGTGGAGTAACAGTTAGCGCGTCTGGCCATGAAACCAGGTGGCCCGGGTTAGATTCCGGTCAGGGGAAGTTACCTGGTTGAGGTTTTTTTCAGGGTTTTCCCTCAACCCAATATGAGCAAAAGCTGGGTAACTTTCGGTGCTGGACCCCGCACTCATTTCATCGGCATTATCACCTTAATCTCATTCAGACGCTAAATAACCTAAGCTGTTGATAAAGCATTGTAAAATAACCTACTAAAAAATAAAAATACAAAAACGACAATGAAAAGACGAAAGTTTCGTCACGAAACATACTATGTAGGCTCTACTGAAAAGGAAACGTGATCCTGCGGCTTGGATTTGGAAGAGTCCACTAGCATAATATGGTGGGCTGGCAGGGGTTGGTAGGTAAGAGGACAAGCCAATTGAATGTGTTTGGTACAAGCCATGGGAATATATTTCAGGCAAATCTCGGGGCCCTTGTGTGTCGTGTCGATGATTGTTAACGTGAGAAACCGATATTCTATTGTACAGAAGTTAAACATTTACATAATTAAGTGGTAATTCGTATTAATTCTACTATTGTTGGTTAATATGTTAGATTCATGTAACAAATGTTCTTACAAAATGTTATAGTACCGGTATGTATCTGTGAATGATTATTCGTGATAATAAAAAGTAATCAGACTCACTTAATCTGACGGGCCCTTACTGGTCACGGGCCCATATGCACTTGCCCCCTTTGTCCCCCCCCCCCTTCTCGGCGGCCCTGCAGGTAAGCTGAAAATAGCTTCTTAACCACAGAAAACTTGATAGGCTATTCTGTACATTCGTTTCCTGTATTTCTTAAAATAATGTTTATGTATACATTCATTTTCATCTCAGAGAATTAACGACTGACTGGGGTTTTTCATGGTTTTCCTCAGTCATAAAGGCAAACATTACTCAAAGTCTATAATCAGTTACATGAACACAAGCCATCTACAACACACAATAGAAAGAGGAACTCAACAAGAGTAAAAACTCTTAACTATTATGTTATGTGAACAAAAAGAAACTTAAGTGTATAAGATTAGAGTATTTTATGTAGACCAAATAAAGTTGCAATAATAAAGTTATACAATATTTCGACAGAATATCAAGTTTTCTGTGCATAAAGACCTATTTTCATCTTAGCTCAGTCCTCACATGTAGCATACCCACACATTCCAAACACGTGACATGACCACAGATGTTAAGGTGTGAATAATAATTAAAAAAAAAAAAAAAAAAAAAAAAAGATGCACAATAAGGTTAAATAAAAACTATCTTCGTACACAATCCACTCTATTAATTTGGAGTAATTTATTAAAGGATGCACTCAAGACTAATTTAGAAAAATGTTAAACGAATTATCCTTGCATCAAAAAACGGATGTTCTCTGAACCAAATGATCAAATTTTAATTATTTGCATATAATAACAATTAAGAAACATGTTACAGGAATTATCATTGCACCAAATGAGTGGTCCTGGACCTCAGTGATCGAATCAGAGCGAGCGGGTAGAAGAGAAAGTGACGTTACTTCCTCTAGTTCAGTGGTTTGTTGCCAAGTGCCGCTAGCCCTATTTACTGTGCCCAGTTTCAGGATCGCTTTTCAAGTGCATGCAAAAGGTTTTTAAAAATAACCCATTAGATAAGAATGTATTGTAGAGTACTTAGTTACAATATTTTACTTCTTTAAAAATGTAATATTACTACATTAACAAATTGTGAGTTATATAACACAACTATGAATAGCAAATATAATAATTAACCGAAAAATGGAACATTGTGCCGGCTTCAGCCAGAAATACGCAAAAAAAGTACAGCATCGCAAAACTGAACATTTTTATGGCATTATAAAGTACGCATTGACATGAAATACAAGAAAGAATGTAATATAATAAAGGAGACACTTTATTTTCACCAATAGTTTTTATCTACTATTTAGTCATTAGTTGCAGTTGTATCTGGTTTGTACGTAATTCAGGGGAACAAAAAATATTACGTGCAACTTAGACTCACAAATTAAGCTTCGATATTATATCTATGCTAATGTAAGTTTTGATCTTTTGAAATACCTAGGTTATTTTGTGTTTTGTAAAATTAAAACAATTTGTTAGCACTGTATTAAGTAGTTGTAAGCTACTTATTGGAGAATATTAAATTAACGACTTTTCCATGAGATCTATTACTTTCTCATATGCTCGATTAGAAATCTCTTATGATGTGGAAACATAATAAACAAATGTAATAAAATTGTAAACCGGATTAAGTTCTAGCCAAGATGCAAAGTAGAATTATACTGTACTTTTGTTGCCGAAATAACTTTTACATTAATTATGACTAAAGTGCTATTATTAAAAATAAAATAATTAATAATTAAACATGCATATTTAATGAAGTAGAAGCTAGGTGCTTGGATTCAATTAGGAGTTCACAATTAGCACTTTAATACAGCACATTTTTAACCGGCACATAGATTGAAAAATGTTCAGATGTAGAAAATCTATGGTAATCGTCACAAGATAATCATTTTCTAATTCCAAAATGTCACTCTAGAGGATCCTAGTTAATTTTTTTTCTGTCAGAATATATTTAAATCTGTTATCCCACAAGAATTAATATATTTCGCTAGTGCTCTGAATTGTCACTCTAAATAATTCAAGGGTTCTTTCTTAGGCAAACGTGTTCTTTGTATTGTCAATTATGTGTCATATATTTTCTAAAATCCTTTGTGCAGGGCAGACGAGGGAGTCTTTGAGTTCGGCGTATCTGCAAGGTCGTTCATTCACCTTTGAATTCTTTTGTATTTTCACTTTCCTCGAACCCATCATAGTTTATGACCCTAAAAAAAATGTATCAATTTTGAAAAATTCACACTAAACAGCTGAAATGCTGGTCTGGAGTTTATTCACTGGAAGGAATTATGGTCAATGTAACTAGACATAATTTTGGGCATTCAGGTATGGAGTAATGGCACATAAATGCATACAAGCGCATGATTAGCTAAGGTGTTCTTCGATTTTCGCGTGTCACATCCAATTATTTTTTACTCGGATATTTAACGATGCTGTATCAACTGCTGGGTTATTTAGCATCAATGGAATTGGTCATAGCCAGATGGTATTTGGTAAGGGTACATTGTTATGAGAAAGGATTGATATCCTCTTTGTTGGATGTTTTCTCTTCTTTTCTTTTTTTAAGATATCGAGGCAAGTTTGGGAAAATATGTGTTATGGCATACAGTTTTGGTCGCCAGTTCTTGCAATAATAAATTTATCGGCTCTTACAATCAAAAGTCGCCCTCGGTAGCGTAGTTGGTATAGCACTGACTTTCTATGCTCGAGGTTGCGGGTTCGATCCCGACCGAGGTCGATGGCATTTAAGTATTAAATGCGACAGGCTCATGTCAGTAGATTTACTGGCATGTAAAAAAAAACTCCTGTGGGACAAAATTCCGATACACCGGCGAAGCTGATATAACCTCTGCAGTTGCGAGTGTCGTTAAATAAATCATAACTTAAAAAAATCACAATCAAAACCGCAGAAAAATGGATATCACAGATATAAGAACGAGCATACAGTTTTCTGTGTTCGTGGAATTGCTCTACACCACTTCTGAAAAATAGTCTAGTCTATGGATGGATAAAAGAAACGTCTCTTCCTTACAGATTATACAGTATAATTGGATTTACATCAAGAACAAAACAATTAGGCTTATTACTACTCGCTCACATAAACGGCACAATAAAAATCACCCGAACACCACAAGAAATATCTTCTTAATTTCATAGCAGAACGAGTTCTACCTGCTCCGTCCATAGTATTAACAGGAAAACTGCAATCTCAGAATGACTGCCAAGCCAATGTTTCGTCCAGTTGCCGTGGTGACACTAGGGGGTTTGAAAGTCCCATTAGACCCTTGCCGAGTTACCACTCTTTCTATTCTAAACGCTCTGATCGAATTTTAATTATTTAAATACAATTTAAATTACATAACATATTAAACGATTTATCCTTCTATCAAACACGGATGTTCCCTGGATCAAATGTCCTATTTTAATTATGTAATTACTTTATATTTATTTCTAACAAGTGCAGCAGAGCGCACAGGTATGGCTAGTATTTAGATATTTCTAATGTGCTTTAAATAGTTATTCTCAAAGGTTAGAGAGTTCTTTCTGTTGCGAAAGTATTCTTATTATTCGCAAGAATACCTTTCCATTTTATTAAAGTTGCATATGCTGTAGAATTTTTGTACAGGGAAGAGTTAAGTGCATCTACTAAATTGTTAATACCTTTTGTGATTCTTTCTATTAACTCGCTACCTTCGAATCCAAGCGACTTAATTTTCTTGAAGAACTTTATTCTGTTGGCTATCGAATTGCTAAATAGTTGCAGTTGAAATGAGGAAGGGTCTGAGTGGGTATAGGTAAGCTTGTGGCAAACCTTTAAACCAGCAAATTCAGAAGAATTGTCCAATTTGTATACTCAGCAATAAAAATTACAATTTGTCAGTTCATTATCATAAACTGTCTACACCTTATATTGAAAGTTCTTTCTCACGCACTTCATGACGTGAATGGCATCAGAAAATGACCAAATTCTCCTACTTTCATCAAATGGGTGTAATAAAACTTGTAAATTTCTCTTCTTTGCTACTTATTCCAACACATTTCCACATCATTTTATTGGACTGACTTCCATCTGATGTGAAAGATGCAACTCTCACCCCAGCTTGTTCTAATTAAATTATTACTTGGATTAATATTCGCGAGAAAATATCACCAAGAGTGGAACTGCGACTCACATAAACAGCCATGGGTTGAACCCAGTTATGCAGAAAAGATACAAACATAAACACCAATGCATGATTTGCAAGCTCATTTTGACATCTGTCCGGAATATGTTCCCCTAAATCAACAAAACCATTAACCTGTAAAGTTGTATATGACAATATTAAAAAAAAAATAAATATCGTCATATGAGGCGTTCAGAAGTCAACATGATTAACTCCTTTTCCAAAGATTTTGAGATATTCAAAGTTAAAGTTAAACACACACTATTAATTCTGTGATGTAGTCGAGAAGAATACTGCAGTCTGTGGGCTTTTTACTGAACTATGGAGTAAATCACATTGACCACTGAAAATATGGTTAATTTAATATATTACCAACTTATAAACTCTGAAATAACCAAAAGTGGAGTTAAACATGTTGACTTCTGAACGCCTCATATAAATCTAATTGTCGAACAGTACATAATTGATTCTGTCTTGTGGGAGCAATTGTGAATACAAAGCGGAAACTTCTTTAACATCATTCATAAACCAAATGAGAATCTTTGTTGTAAGCCACATTCCTTATACACACAAAAGATGATGGTGTCAACAGAGGGAAAATTTTTCTAATGCTTTCATCGAAATGAACACCATTTCTAGGCTGGTTCTGCAGTATATTAAGTGTCGCCTCTTTTTTATACGAGGCAAATTAGAAAAGAACTGAGATCTCCCAAGACATCTAAATCAGCCTAGAAAAACTAAAATTATCTGACAACTGATTTAAAATTAGGTAAGCCAAGTGAAAATAGCTTAATACATTAAGTATATTTCTGTATAACAGTTTTTCTTTTCCATTGTTGGCTTCGCTTTCGTGAGTCTCAAGTGGAGCAAGAGCTACCTAGCAGTGGAACTGATGGACTATTAGAGTAATCACGCTTTGTCTTCTATTCACTATGGTAATGTGTTGCAACCTCTCTTGCATTATTCTATCTGTTGTGTATCTATAATATGCTTCACTGGCTCTAACCCTTCCCACTGGCTAAAACATCAGTGAACGAACAGTAATAAGCATATATGTTTTGTGCATCAAAATGTTTAATGATACATCAGTGATAGTGAATTTAAATATGAAATTAAAAGTCACACAATTTCATATTAAAATTGACAGTAATTATTCTTTTCACTTTTCTGGCTGCAGGATTCTTACCGTATTTTATTTCCACAATACCTCTATGTTCACTAATTTGATACATGCTCACCATGGCAGTTTATAGCTAATTTAAATACTGAATTGTAAATAATAAATATAAGTGAATGACTGCAATTCATATGTGTATATGAATGGAAAAATGAAGTAAATACAATGGTAACTGATTAAAAGAGACGAAGAAAAACCAGTAATCTATTAAACTATAGCATTTTTACTTTTATAAAAGTTGTCTCTAATCAAAAAAGTAATATTATAAAGTAATAAAATGTAAGACGACATGACCATTATTCACTTTTAAATTTAAAATACTGACATATTCATAATTATTTCGGTAGAAATAAACATATTAATTTCCTCTTTCGAAATATATCTTTCAAAAATGTTTGAAACTCATCATGAAGGTAAGTTCACATTTATTCAAAGTGAATGAATAAAATACCGGGCATAACTCTAAGCACAACCCGCTGCCGTCATCCAGACTGTAGCGAGCTTGAAACACTTGGACAATGCCCCCAAGGCGAGCTGCTGATCAATGCTAGACATCATCGTGTACGACATGCTTTGGCGATATCGTTAAAAACTTTAAATTGGGAGATTCATGAGGAAGTACATTGTGTATCATCAGATGGTTCTTTTAGACGGGCAGACATTATTGCTATCAACGGACGCTTAAAATGGGCTCTTGTTCTTGACCCTACTATCCGTTTCGAAAGAAACCTAAATCAGGCCACCGAGGTTGATATTGAGAAGAAGTCCATATATGAACCTTGTCTGCCGTATCTTTCTCAAAAGTACAACGTCCCTCTTAAACAATGGTCCGTCATTGGTTTGATGTTTGGCAGTAGAGGTTCAATTACAAAATTCACATGGAATTATCTTAAGGAACTTCACATTCCTTTTGATAATGTAATGTCTATTCTTATAAATATTATCAAGGATTCTCTTCAAATATTACATCATCATCTCTATTTCAATTAATCAACTTATATTTGCCTTCAACAATGAACTTTGTTTTTTCTTTAATGTATCACATCACATTATTGTACATGCATATTGTATTCAGGACCCTTGTGGTCACTCAAAATTCTTTGAGCTGATGTCTATAATTCAGAAATTTATTTAAATTCTATGAATTTTAAAAGTAACTTGTTTCACTGTTAAAAATGTTCAACTAATTAAAGACTATGAATGATTAGGATTAGGATCTTAGTGTTTTGTCATCGAAATGTACAACTCGCTAAACACAAGATACTGGTAATTCTATATTTTTATTATTGAAGAACATGTTATTTAAATAAGTAACAATGCCTATCGAGGTTAATTTGTTTTTGGAAAGAACGAAGACAAGACAACTTGTCAAATTTTCTTACAAACTTTTAAATACGGTACTGCAGTACGACGAAAAGGATAATTTATCATATATGAAAACGATTTTTCTGTTCTTACATCTGCAGATTAATAATACTGAATAAATGTGGCATGTTTATTTTCAAATATAAGCCTAGTACAAAATATATTTCCTTTAAATGACGTTGAACACTGGATATAGGCTATTCACTTTATCTGTACGTGGTGTGTGCATGTGAAATTCAATCCAGCAAGTTTTCAAACAATAAGACAATGTTAAATTTTGTGTTGACAAGTGAAGCTATCAAATAGCCTATCAAATAAAATTGAGTCATTTTCATTTAGTTAGGCCAGCGTTTCTCAAACTTTTTGAAGTGAGGACCACTTTTTTAAGTCAGAATAGTTCCACGGACCACCTACTCTTGTTCCCTTCGAAAGCAAATTTATCATTTTTGTAGCATAATCTAATACCAGTATATTTTAAAATAGAATTAAGTAATTATAATACTTTTCTAATTATATTTTTGTAGCCAATCACAAATAACTTATGAAAAATTCTGTGCATTGTTGATTCATCGCTAGCCTGTTAGCAGTTAGTTGCTTGAAATCCTTCTTATGTGGTACACGCAGTAGTTGTCCATGTCTCTGTTAAATAGTGCCCATTATAAATAATGAAAAACTGGCTTCAATCCGGATCTTTGAAAAGAAAGGAACATGATGATATGCTTCATTTAGGCAGTGCTAATAGTTCAGAAGCTGTGAGTGAAGAAATATATTAATTATAGTGCCATTAAAGAAATATCTAGTCCTAGTAGTAGCTATTCAAAGAAAAAATACTTTCGTAAATATAACAAGAGTTATTTGGAACTTGAATTTACTTGGTGTGGCAATGAACCTTGGTGCGTTGTTTGTTATGAAGTGCTTTCAAACGAATGTATGAAACCCGCGAAATTGAAACGGCACTTCGAGACGAAACACGCAAGTGTAAAACGTAAATCTGTCGGATTTTAAAATAGACGGAGTCTAAAATTTCTTATACAGTCATCTGGAAAAACATATAAAACAAATATACAGAAACATGCCCGGTTTTCAACAAGTAAAGATGCAATTTGGCATGTCCTATTATTGGTGTACGGACCATCTCCAAGCACTCTCGCAATTGATTGAAAAAGCAGAAGAATTTAAGCTCAGCCTGTACTTAGCCTTCATTGACTACTCAAATGCATTTGACTCAGTTGAACATATACCCATCATGACAGCACTGAAACGACATGGTGTGGAAACGAAATATATAAGAATATTAACAAAAATTTACGCCAACAGCACAGCAAAAATCAGACTAGACTAGGAAGGAAAAGAATTCAGACTTGAAAGAGAAGTCAGACAGGGAGACCCTATGTCCCCTAAAATGTTCAACAGCCTTCTCGAAGAAGTGTTCAGAAAGAGAAAGCTCAATGACGGAATAACCATTGACGGAAAGAAGCTCTCTAATATACGGTTTGCAGACGACATTGTACTCCCAGCCATGTCAGCCAAAAAACTGGAAGCAATGATAGTGGAGCTACAGAACCTCAGCACGGAAGTAGGACTACAACTAAACCCACAGAAAACAAAAGTCATGATTAACAACTCCAAAATACCATCACAGTAGGAAGCAGACAACTGGACTACATGACTGAATACATCTACCTCGGCCAATTAATGTCCTTTCACAACAGACGACAGAATGAGATTCAAAGAAGAATCGGAAATGCGTGGAAGAGATTTTGGAGCCTCAGTTTCATTCTGACAGACAAGACATACAATTTAAAATTAAGAAGCGGAGTCATGAACAGCTGCATCCTTCCAGTTCTCCTATATGGAGCACAGACATGGTCTCTAAAGGAAAGAGAGCAGGACATGCTGAGAAAGTGCCAACGGAAAATGGAGAGAAGATGCTGAACATTACACTCAGACATAGACTACGTAACGAAGACATAAGAAGACAAACACACCTCAAAGACGCAGCAGAGATGGCCGACAAGCTGAAGAAGAAATGAGCAGGACACGTGATGCGACTCAACGCTAACCAGTGGACACACATACTTACGACATGGGACCCAAGGATTGGCAAACGGAAAGCTGGAAGACAGAAGACAAGATGGGCAGACGAACTTAGAGCAAGATTCGGCCATCTATGGTCAAGAACAGCGAAAGACCGACAACAATGGAAACTAATCATGAAGTGACTTGCAATCTAAACAGTGAGTAATGAACAGTGGACCCTTCAGATATGACATTACAAAAGTGACCATCATTCCCAGAGTGGCTAACCGGGAAATGCTTGACAAGCCACCCTGCATAGTCAGGAGGCCCTTGCCCTTCATGGGATTTCGTGGCTAATTCTAAATTCTAAAATTATTGGTGTACGACGTACTGTACGTGCCCATTTCAATGTTCATACTGGGTGTCGGCAAAACTATTAATAAAGTCATCAATACAAGAAAAGGTTCGGTACTTTGGTCCTCTGTTATGAATTCGGGTGGTCCCTGGCTGGGTTACAGGCATGGCGCCAGATGTGCAGGGAAAAGATGGCATAGTTCATAGTGCTTTAAATCCCTCTTTTGTTGCTGAGAGTATAGTGGGAAGTAGGTAGACGGGTAGGGTAAGAAATTTCATAAAATATTAGTACTGGAAGAAAAAGTGAAAGATGATTGCCATGTGTCATTTCCAAACTCTGAGATTTTCAGCTATAGTGTGATACGCAATTTGTTTAAATTTAATTTTTTTCTTCTGTCTTGTTTGAAGGACCACACGGGCAGAACTCGAGGACCACAGGTGGTCCGCAGACCATAGTTTGAGAAACGCTGAGTTAGGCTATACAATTACATCTTTGGACATATCCCTTTTTCCTTTTACTAACAGAGAAGTAACAGACATCAATCTTAAAATTCAAATAATACAATTTTGCTGTATACGACTGATTCTTTGAGTATAATGGAAAACAACAAATAATAATGATATAAAATTTGACATAATTTTCACTAGGACCAGAATTTATACCAAATAAAAGTAATTTCTTCTTGATCCAATAGTGCGGTCTTTATCCAAAATATTAACTTTTATATGATTAAACAGGAAGTATGACGTCTGTGACAATGGTTACTATCAAAGTTACAGTATTTTTCTTATGAATATATATTGATACGATTTTTAAGATTAACAAATATACATTACATAAATTAAATACAAAGAAACGAGAATCAGATGACTGTCCACTGTTCCCTGCATTGACTTCTCCACTAATGGCATGTTTATGTCTCAAAAAATAAATCGTTTGTTCCTAAATACATTCATCCTGAAAACTTTATAACTTTTCTATTCGTATTACGTGGCAGGACTGAACAAAAAAACACAGATGTCCTTAAATGTATCTCAGTCTCAGAGAAAAGAAATATATTGAACATTACAATCCAGTTCACCCAGAAACAATATTAACAAACCCAACTTCCTGGAAACTAGCAGTCCAATTGAAGAGTAAACAACAAAGGTTGTAAGTGCACTGAACAAAATTTTTCTCCATTCAAATCATATAATCCTGATGACAACTGTGATTGCATAGGTATATTAACTAGGGCCTACTTCCACTTCGAATTTCTACATATGACTTTTGTAAGTTATTGGGCTTCACTCATACAACCTGATCTGACAACCACTTAAAAATGACAAAAATGGCTTTTACAACCTTTGTTGTTTACATTCTCCAATTATACCAGAAATATCATAAAATGAGCACATGATTCAATGCTGGAATCACATACGAACATATAAAAATTAAGTGTAAATTAACTTAAAAAGTGGAAATGTAAAGTTGGATGGGCGTTTTTTTTTAACTATATGGTATGTAAGGATATTTGGCGTGACATAAAACAGGTTAATTACTCCACCCATCTCTAAAGTAAGGTTACCGCAACAATCTGTTTTGGAATGTTAAAACCTTGTTATATTTAATGCTTGAAGGGTTCTATTATTGTACTGTTTGTTCTGTAAACTGCTCCTGTGATCCTATTGGCATTATTGTATGCATTCTATATAGACTAAATATCACTTCATAATTCTTGTATTGAAAAAACTCTACATTCACATACAAGTCGAATAACACAAACAGGTTAAGAGCGATTTTAATCTTCCAAAACAAAGATTCAGTAAATATCAGTTACTAATTTCCAAATAGTTATAGTTTGTTTTTATTTCCTTTTCAAGTTTCACATTCGCTCGCATCAATATCTTTTCCTTATGTGACAGACACATCCAGTATGCCAGTCGTAAGAGAGCATTTACCAACATCTTGCTACTTACTAGCAGTGTTTGATACAAACTACTAACGTCTGTTTTTCATGACCAACTTCGTGATAATTGAAATGTACCATAATAGTACAATGATAAAAAATTACATATTTCATACTATGATCCTGAAAAACAGCTGTAATTAAAAACACTCATAATTAAGTAAAATTTTCACATAACAAATTAGAATGGTTTCAAACTGTAAATACATTCGTCTGTACGGACCTACTATTGGTGACTTAAGTTAATAGAACCAATATAACAGCAGGCAGTTTTTAAAGATCAACTACTATATTTCTATTAACTTCCAATTATAGGCTAAATTTATAACAATATACTTTATTTTCTTTACAATTTTTGTTTTGGATAATTTTTGTGTGTGTTTTACATGGTAAATTACACTGACAACAGTAGGCACATAGACTGATTCAAAGCAAAGCACTTTCGATCTAAGAAACTTGTCCCTGAAGTTATTATTGGTTTATACAATAAACATTTGAAAATTTAAATTTCAGACAGATTTCATATTTACATACCTGGATGCTTGGATAATGATATTGCTAATCAAGCAGAACCAACTGTAAACAAATCAAGACGAAATTATGTCCTATAATAAGATCTATGTAATTTTAAAAATCTGTCTCTCAGCTCCTAGAAACATATTTATTAAAATTACTCAAAATTACCTAACTTGTATACAAATCTGCAGTACATCAAACTATATAACTATTCTGATATAAAAAAAGATAAATTTTACTAAATAGCTGACATATCAACCATTTAAGCCATGATGCTACATACTATTTATCTTTAAAACAAATACGATTCATAAAGATACAAATAGAACCTAACATAAGTGTACGTTTTAATCCTCAACTATTAACGATGTGATGTTAGTTTCATGCATTACATTCACTTGGGCTAAGACTTGCAGAAGGGACGGGAAGACACTTGAATAGATTGATTGAATTACATTATCTGAATATTTGTTCTATTCCGTGGAATAGCTCTGGCCAACATTTGTATTCACAATTACTACATCCACACGCACTGTCTCCATGAACAAATTTACTCTTGATAAATGAAAGTACTGTTTCTGACTTTGTTTTATGCCTCAGTGCTATAAATTGAATTGGTGAGAGAAGCAAGGTAAATATTCCACTTTTTGGTCATTGTGAACCATGATAGCTAAGCTGCATCGACTGATACAAAGAAGGAAAACATTTTCCTTATTATCACATAGTAGTAGCCAGTATGAAATTTCACTGAGGGTAAGAAAGAAAACATTCCTGTAATGTTTTCTTTTTAGCTTTCAGCATAGCTGCAGTTAAGTTATTAATTTGCCAACAGAGTGCTGTATTGTTTATCATCATGCGATTATGTTTTGTTTAAATCTTAAACAAGACATCTTAGTAGGTTTCGAGGTTAAGTTAGTGCTTTGGTTTTGATAATAATATTGCTATTAGCAAGTACAGCCATCTCATATGCAGAGAAGAAAAAGGACATGTGACAACACACGAGTTTATAGATGGCATTCAGAGTGAAGTACTGGTATTCAAGCTCTACAAAGGCAGTAAGGTTGTACTTATTACTAAATAGCCTATGTCTATGTTGGAAAAGCTCCCCCCCCCCAAAAAAAAAATTCCAGAACGTGGTTAAGATTGTGCATTATGTACCAGATGACTGTAAAGAGTTTTATGGCAACATTTTATCGTGGCCCACATCCATGCAGCCTGTTACATGATGAACATGCTGACAGTAATCAACAGTGTTGTAAAGAGGTTACAGTACCTAACTTGTTCAAATTAACAGAAATGTCTTAGGGCTAGTTTCACCAACCTTCACTAAGGTTTTAATGATTCATTAATTTATTTACTGGTTCATTAAATCATTTTTATATTTCACCAACCATCTTTAGCCTAGTGAACCAGTAAAACTATCATTAATTAATATAGTGATAGAAATTTCTGTCTTTAAATTTTTAATGGTTCATTAGTTGCAATATAAAATGGCGGAACATTTCAACGCATAATTGTTATATCTGGAAATGCTCGAAAATTAAGAGTCAGATGGAGTAATGTTAACCATTTAAGAAACGATCATTTTGAAAATTTGAATGGTACAAAAATTCACGAAAGATACCGCGTCACAAAGATTGTGGTACTCAAAATTTTGGAAGAAATTGATTATAGGTCAGAATATCATAAAAACAGCTGAGACAAAGCTGAAACTAGTCAACTAGATAACATACAACTGAGTTTTTATTTTAACACATGAAAGTGGTTATTATAAACTACATACCTAAGAAATATTAGTAAATTAATACATAACTTAATGGGCATTCAAACATAACAAAACTTACTTGGTATATTAACTTTCATTTATTAGAATTATATTATAGATAGCGATAAGATATGTTTGCACTGGCTTTAAAACAGAAGCCAAAGAAGTGGGTTCATGAAATTTATAATCATTTTCTTTCAGAAGGAAATTTCATTTTCCAGCAGGATAACCACCCCGCGCACACCGCCATAAACGTTCAAAGACAGTTTACGGAAAGGCATAAAAAAAGAGGAGGATTCACAAATATTGAGACAACCCACCTCAAAATCCAGATCAGTTGTGGGATGAAGTTCTGGCTACCTGGGAAGATCTCGCTGAAGACCAGAACTATTTCCGCGATCTGGTGGACTCAATGCCCTGAAGATGCCAGGCAGTGATAGATGCCGGTAGCATGTGGACAAAGTATTAGATTCACATGTGTATTTTTTTTTCTTTAATTTGTTTATCTTTTTTTTTCGGGAAGAAAAGTGATCTCCCAAGAGTTCTTTTAATTCTCCTAGTGGAGCCAGAGTTGCGAAATAATTCGTTCCACTACAAA
This sequence comes from Periplaneta americana, assembly GCF_040183065.1. Classification (NCBI taxonomy): domain Eukaryota; kingdom Metazoa; phylum Arthropoda; class Insecta; order Blattodea; family Blattidae; genus Periplaneta; species Periplaneta americana. Next base: position 93,301,407 of record NC_091130.1, on the reverse strand, counting down.
AAAATAAAAAATGAAGAAAGGTAACATGTATAAAAATCAGTTACGTTAGTAAAAAAAAGTACTTCTCACCGAGAATCGAACTCGAGTCCCATGGATGACAAGCCAGCTCGATACTGACTGCTCCACCAGACAGCCATGACGTATCTAGCGCAACAAGGCATATATAGCTGCTCAGCTTGAAGTCTATGGAGTCAGCACACATATAAACATATTCAAATAAATTGCGGTCAAAATTTCAACATTTCCACTACCAAGAGGCATAACAAAACTGTTTTCTAATACTGTACACGACTTCTGATATAGTAGACTGTAGTTTCGTAGAAAGATGTTCTGATATAGTTATGAAAAATTCATAGATCGCAATTATTTATCCGTAATGCACCATTACTTAATGTTCATTAAATGTTACGAAAATTTGGTTAGTGAGCAGCTCGCATTTTAGTGAATCATTAAATATTTTAATGTTTCATTTGGACTGATTTACTGAAGGTTGGTGAAACCGGCCCTTAATGTTGCAAATTCACTCCTGTTGAAGAAAATATTGTGCTACTTAAAATTTCTTAATTTCAATTATTATTATTAATAAAGTAAATATTGATGAAAGAGAGATGGAACGGAGAAAAATTCTCTCCGGCGCTGGGATTTGAACCCGGGTTTTCAGCTCTACGTGCTGATGCTTTATCCACTAAGCCACGCCGGATACAATCCCGACGCCGTTTAGAATCGTCTCAGATTAAGCTCCATCTCTTGGGTTCCCTCTAGTGGCCGCCCTCTGCACTACGTCATAGATGTCTATGAACGCAGGACCGAAGTCCATACATGTAAATATTTTTTTTTGTCAGACCACATTATCAATAATGCTTTGTATCTAGTAACGACTTAGATGAAGTTTAAAAACTTGATTCTATTACGTTTATATCTTGCTAAATTCAACAGAGAATCAAAAGGAAAACACTGAACAATGGTTTTATAATTGTGTCTACTCAAGTATTAACTTACTTACTTACTTACTGGCTTTTAAGGAACCCGGAGGTTCATTGCCGCCCTCACATAAGCCCGCCATCGGTCCCTATCCTGAGCAAGATTAATCCATTCTGTATCATCATATCCCACCTCCCTCAAATCCATTTTTATATTATCTTATTAAACATTTACAAAAGGTATTGCTTTAGGATTATAGTGAAGACTTTGTATTATAACCTCACAATAGAAAGTGTTTTAAATATTAAATTACTTAGAGCCCCAGAAATATTTTTTGATTTCCCGAAAATCGCATTCAGTGGAATCCGCTCTTTCTTTCTCTCATCAATTCAATTTCTCTACAATCTTAATTCACAACGTGTCTGAATTAACTATTACTCTTTGTAAATGTACAATAATATATTCTTAAACAAAGTATATTCCGTGTATAGATCTGCATTAGAAAAATTGCATAGAATATTCCAATAGACCATCATTGATCCGAAATTGGATAAATAGAACACTCGGTTAAATGGAACAATCTGTTCAGTCCCAGCTGAATTAAATCCACTGCTTAAACCAAATTTTGAATAAACCGTATTACAAAGTGAAATTTTGTTCTCTCAGTGCATATTCCGTAAATTGTTGTTGTTCAAATGCCTAGACATTTGGCAACGAAGCCATTAGTCCTCTTCCACTCCAGCATTTTTGAGCTATAGAATCTTCTTTTTGTGGCATTCTATATCTTCCTAAATGTTCCAAATTCATGGGTTCATTTGAATTGCGTAACACACAAAAAGGAGAGTTAAGTATTCCAATGCTGTGTAGATATTCTGCCAGACAGTCATGGCCAGTAATTAATCGGTACACTGCAACTGCAGACTTTCTTGGCAACTGAGGAACAACTGGACCATATTCTGCAGAAAGGAATCAAACCACAAACAAATTTAATGTCTCAATAATTAAATAATTCCAAGGATCCATATATTGAACAAAGATATGCCCTATAATACGCTTTTGGTTAAAGCAATAAGTATGTACATTTATTTCTGAATTTGTTACTCATGTTTAACTTTTTCTCAGTTTAGGTATTATGTGGGTTGGTTACTTTCTGCAAAATGAGTTTCAATTCCTGAATTAGATACAAGAATTTGCCACTTCCTGCCTTCAGCATTGTTTTTGCAGTTTTGTATATACATTGATTGAAATTTTCTCTTGAGTAGCTATTTTACAGAATGGTAGGAAAAACTTCGTTGAGTTTTTTTGAAGGACTTCTGTGCCTTTCTTAGCCAAAAAGTCTGCAGATTAATTCCTAATCAAACAGCATTGTGATGGGATCCCCTGAAGAATAATGTTTCGTTTTAATTTTCTTAGAAGGTATATCATTTTTTTGCATTTGTGTATTTGTTGTGATTTTGGTGAGTAATGACTCACAATGGCTAGTGTAACTGGTTGAAAATCTAACAGTATAACATCATCCTGAAATTTGTTTATTCTATATATATGGTTCGTTAAGGATGTGTGAATTGCGGTTATTTCGTCATCAAAATTAGTAGTACAGTAAAAATCCCTCGTATCGGGCATCCAAATAGCCGGCATTACCAAAACAATGGCACTTTTGGCTAGGCCAAAAAAAATGTCATTCATGCGAAAGGGAAGAGTTGGATGAAGATGTGAGTGGTTTTCGTGGATCGCACATGCCACATATTGTGTTTACTCTTTACATTGTTCACACGTGAAAACAGAGACAGAAAACCCTGTTATGTTCCTGGGGTAGATCGGGTAGCGTTGATAAGTTGCCGCTTGAGCCTTGTGAACAATGCACAGAGACGATATTTTTAAATTTATCACTTGAACTCGCTGTTTTGAGGGAGTATTGGATGAGTCTAAATAGGAAAGTGTGAAATTCTCTGTTCCTACAGTGCATAAAAGTTTCATTCGTGTGATAAATAGCATCATGGCTACTACCACTAGCCATAAGAGGAACATCTTTACACTGAAGCAAAAGCTTGAATTACTCGAGAAAACGGAGAGAGTAGTTAGTAAATCCAAATTAATGGACGAATATAAAGTTAGAAGTTCAAATTTATACAATATAAAGAAACAAGGCATTCAACTCCGGCAATTCATAAGTAACACTGAATCTACGAAAGTTGCGGAAAATGGGAAAACTGTACATCAGTCCTACTGTGAAGAATTAGATCGTGTTCTATATGAATGGTTCGCAATTAAAAAAATCTGAGGGAATGTGCATTTCTGGGCTGATGCTACAAGAAAAAGTCAAGGAATTACACGAGAAAATGAAACTGCAAGGTGAGTGTGGATTTTCCGTTGGGTGGCGTGACAAATTAAAAGACAGACATTGAATCCGAAAACTAGATGTGTCCGGTGAACAAAGGAGTGTTGACGAAGTGTTTGCAGATCGGTTTATTAATCAGTTCCAGAAAATTGTGTCTGAGAGTAATGTTAGTGCAGAACAAATAGGCCTACATAACGCTGATGAGACTGGTTTATTATGGAGGTGTCTTCCTACAACACTAGTGTGTGTGATGGAAACCTCGCCTAAAGGCTTCAAACAAAACAAAAATCGTTCAGTGAATATTCGAACCGAAAATTAGTCTATTTTTGTGTTAGTGATGTAGTTTAGTAACGAAAATCCACGACAGTTTTATGTTATTTTGTTATGATCAAGTGACTGAGAAATAAGCTTCATATGGCTACAATTTCAATACAATGGCATCATAAAATACGAACAGGTAATTTGTTCAAATACTTATTAAATTAACCAACAAAATCTCGCATCTGGAACTTGCCTGGTCCCATTGGTGGTGGTTAAGAGAGATTCTACAGTTCTAGGTCCCAGATTGGAATAAAATAAGAAAATTGGACAAGTTCCTCCTGCTCCTGCCATTATTTCCATTTCATTTAACTTGAGGGAGCCATCTGTGTGCGTGTATATATACAGGGTGATTCAGACTACCTGTAACAGTAATTTATTTCGGAAACTAGTGCATTAAAACTTTCGAGACAAAAATATTTATAACTAAAGCACATGTGAACTTTCACTTGAGCTTGATTTCATCAATCAGTCCTAACAGGAAGTAGGGTCAGTGGCATATTACTTTAAAATTTCAAATGGGAGTCATGGTAAAATATGGTACCATTTGATAGAGCTCTTCAAAACAAACAACTTTCATAGGAAACGTTTTTATTAATTCCTACTCTTTCAATGAGAAAACGTACGAAAAGATAATGTCATTAATACTAAGAAATGTTACGAGAAGAAAATGTAAACAAGACAATTAATGTTGACAGATGTTACCGAAAGACTGGACAGTGCCATTAATTTTTTACAAATGTTCAAACTGTCTGCCGTTCTGAGCAGCACACATCCGTACTTTTCTTCCAACACTGTCAGTGACTCCTAACACTTCGGGATGGTCAAGTGACTGGAAGATCTTCTCAGATTCGCTGTTTTATGCCATCTCTTGTTGTGGGACGATCTTAATAGACGATGTTTTTTAACCATCCCCAAAGATAGAAATCCAAAGATTCAAATCAGGAGATCATGCTGGCCATGCCACAGGATCACATCTGTTTGTAATATGTAGGGAGCCACCGGCGTGGCTCAGTCGGTTAAGGCGCTTGCCTGCCGTCTGAAGTTGCATTCGGGCACGGGTTCGACCCCCGCTTGGGCTGATTACCTGGTTGGGTTTTTTCCGAGGTTTTCCCCAACCGTAATGTGAATGCAAGGTAATCTATGGCGAATCCTCGGCCTCATCTCGCCAAATATCATCTCGCTATCACCAATCTCATTGACGCTAAATAACCTAGTAGTTGGTACAGCATCATTAAATAATCAACTAAAAAAAAAATATGTAGGAGGTATTTGTAATCACTCTTAACTTTTAGGTACTTATTTTATTAGTCATAAAAGTAACTGCAAAACTAGAAAAATGTACATACGTAGGTACAGAGAAAACAAAACACTTCCTTCTTATTGTACATTGTTGGGCAAGGCCACCTGAGCTTATTACCTGGCTAAGTGTAATGTACATGTAGACCTGGCTGTAGATACTGTATTGCTGTGACTAAAGGAAACACTGCTGAGCGAGCAAAGGGGAAGGGGTAGTTTACTTGTATTCACCCTCGACGGTGCTGTCGGCCACCAGGTCTACACTCAGTCAGGTAATTGTGCGTGTGTACTATATCAACATTAAATGTACTTATCTAGTTTACATTTTCTTCTCGTAACATTTCTTAGTATTAATGACATTATCTTTTCGTACATTTTCTCATTGAAAGAGTAGGAATTAATAAAAACGTTTCCTATGAAAGTTGTTTGTTTTGAAGAGCTCTATCAAATGGTACCATATTTTACCACGACTCCCATTTGAAATTTTAAAGTAATACGCCACTAGTTCCTGTTAAGGCTGATTGATGAAATCAAGCACAAGTGAAAGTTCACATGTGCTTTAGTTATAAATATTTGTCTCGAAAATTTTAATATACTGGTTTACTAAATAAATGACTGTTACGGGTGGTCTGAATCACCCACCATATATATATATATAAAGTAATTTATTGTGGGGGTATCTTGTTTCGATAGTTTTTAAGGCCAGAAGTTTCATTCTCTCAATATTTGTTTATGATTTTTTAAATTCTTCGACTAGTTGTAAATTGTAATCTATTTGGAATGTTTAAAGGGGTTTCTCTTTTTGTAATAAATATTCTTTTGTGGGTGGAATCTCTAGTTTTTCTTTAATAATATCTTGTATAATGTTCATAAAACTTCTTTGTTTTTTAGTTTGTTTTCAAACCTCAAATTCTCCCAGTTGTTATTTGGTAGTATTATTAATTTTTCATATTGATTTAATGCATGTTCTTGCAATTCTGGTATATGTTTACTTTGAGTTAGGATTTGTATGACACTGATTGGTGTTGTTTTAACAGCTCCTGCTATCAATCTGAGGGCTTGATTTTGTAGTTGGCTAATTTTTTTCAAGTTGCAGCTAGGTGCTGTGATTAAGGATTCTCCACAATATTTTACAACTGGTTTGTTGTAAGTATTATATGTGATATTTAGTGCATCCCTTGAACAGTACCATTTTTTCCAGACAATCTTTCCAGTGGTGAAAATAGTTTTCTTGCTTTGTCCGCGACATATTCTATATGTGGCTTCCATATTAAGTTATAAAAAATCATGCCAAGTTAATTGTTTTCATTTGAATCTGTTAATTGAATATTATTAAAATTGAGTGTTGTAATTTTTTTGCGTGGGTTTAGAGTTGATAGTTTGTTTTTTTGATATTAATGTTCATTAAGTTTTCTTTACACATAACTATTTAGTAGTGCTAAAGCATTTTGGATATGTTTCACTAATTATTCTGTTTATTTTCGAGGTCTGGAAGTCTACATGACTAACTTATCAGCAAATAAAGCCACTTTCATGTTAGTTTTTTCTAGAACTTGAGGAAGATCGTTAATGTAGATATTGAGCAAGGTATATTCCGTAAGTTACTCCTCAGCTAAAGCGAACATACTGTATAGTGTACAGGAGTGTTTCTTCCTTTGAGGTTTAGCCATATTGACATTTATTTAAAGTACGTAATATACATTTCAATTATTACAATTCTAATGAGCTAATACAGTATAAATTAAGTCTTGTATTCTTTAGACTTTACTTGACTGGTGCGAGATCCTCCCACAGTCTACACAGCAGCTCTGAACGTGGTCTCTTCAGAAAATACAGTCATGTTGAGGGCAGTAGTCTGTAGAACAGAAATTACTGATTTTTTTAATGTAATAAGAAAATAATGTTTCTATTTAGTTCTCCACTGTGCATGTTAATTATTCTTTGTTGCAAATTCCATAGTTGAAAATATCTTAGTTACCATACTGTAACTTAGCCTACTATAATGCATTTACTCAGCAAGTGCTGAGTCACTGAATTCTATTATTGAAATGATGATCACAAGGACATTTACTGTAGGTAATATTTTTCTAGGGAAGTGTACTATCTATTCATTAAAAAGAATGGGAGAACTAATTATATGCATAAATATTTATTTACTGATATGATACGATGCACTGTGTTTATGAAAACTGCCTACCTTTGAGCACTGACTATCCAGAGTGACAGAAATCAATTCAAATTCAATAGACTAATTTGCCGTTTTAAATAATAGGGACTTATTTTTACCAAAACCTGTCCAGTCAAATTTCGTTAAGATGAACTCACTCTTTTCCAGTTCCTTGGAATTCGGATTAACGAGGGTCTATTGTACCTTCATACTGATCTGACATTCATGAACTTAATAAAGGCAAATAAATCGTCTCCTCGCTGATAATAAATATTTGGTTAACACACTGATGAATTTGTAATAATCCAAAATTTAAGCAGACATTTAATTTCTAGGATCAATATTATTTAATTCTGCCAAATATAAGAGAGTTTCACTGAGAAGGATGGAAAGAGCTATCGGAAGATGTGATTAACATTGAAATAACCGATGTATATAACTTTAATAAATGCGGACTAACTTGCACAATGGTTCATGATACACAAAACTGTATCATTGCCACAAGAAAATAATTATTGCAATTTGCAACATTTGGGTTACAAAATTCATAATACTTATTTCCATAAGAACAAAGATTTATGAGAGTAATTTAAAAAGAACTATTACAGATCTTAATCTATAATATCTGTGCATAAACAAAACAAGAATGAAACAGTATTGTGTGAATGTCAGAAGACATTGCAATAAAGTTCTAGTACTTCTTATGTTGAAAGTATATTGTTTCCTCTGAAGTTATCCAGACTCTTAATTATTATGAATATTGAATTTTTGTTTTGTTTTGTACATTATTAATTATATGCATATTTCTCAAAACTGAATAATCACACTGGATATCGTGAATAATAATCGATGCTGTAAATTTATAAATAATAGCTAAATAAATAAACAAGATCTTATTATTGGACTATATCTTACAAGTTCACATAAATGTAGACCTTCAATTTACATCAATACATACATTATTAGGTTCACTGTAATGGTGAATGTTAGAATAAATTAATTTAAAGATAAAAAAAAGTTAAATCTTGACACTCAACAACAAGAAATGCATATTAAGTTCATTATTGTTATTTCTTTCTACATTATATTTATAAACACCATAATAAATATAACTGACATTCCCATATGTATTCTCTTCCAATGCAGATACTGTCTGAAATTTTGGGCCATAGCCATGTTCTCGAGGATCAGTTAATAAATTTGCTAGTTCTGGACTAGAACAATACAAATATTGTCGTAAAATCAACATCTCTTTGGACACAGTTCATTGTCTTGTTTAATTAAGAGTCATGCACATGTGCAAGCATACACAGATATACACAGAGTGAAATGTAAGTAATGTCGTTAATTTCAGGGGTTATTCTTTGAGATATTTCAAACAAAAGAGTTCAGTAAAAATTTGCTCGTGTTTCCTTCCTTTTCGAGAAAAAAATTGTTTCATATGAAATATTTCATAGCATGTTTTGAGAAAGCCACTGATTTAATTCCCAATATTCTCAGTCAATTTAAGAGAGCAGTGTATTATGATAATAAATGATCGAAAGAATTTCAGTTTTGTCCTTCAAATATGTAGAAATTTGATCGGAACAAATGTAACATTTTAAAATTTATTTTCAGAACAAAAAGTTACACTGGTTCAGATCAAATTTCTGCACATTTAAAGAACAAAACTAAAATTATTTCCATCATTTATTACCATAATACACTGCTCTCTTAAATTGACTGAGCATATTGGAAATTAATTCAATAGCTTTCCCAAAACACGCTATGAAATGTTTCATATGAAATATTTTTTTTCTCGAAAACGAAGCAAAAACGGGCAAAATTACATTAGACTTTTTTGTTTGAAATATCTCAAAGAATAACACCTTGAAATTAATGACATTACATACGATTCAGCCTGTATATTTATTACTGTTCCTAACGAAAATGTAAGAAAGGATAACTGTATCCAAAGTATTCTGTATTCTCCTTTACTAGTTTTGATAAGAAAAACACTAAAGTTTTGCAGCAGTATGAGTTAGATGATGACATCACCCTTATGAGAATAGTGACTTAGATTGCTTTTCCCCTGCACTCTTCATATGTATGTATGTGTGTGTGTGTGTGTGTGTGTGTGTGTGTATGTGTGTGTGTGTGTGTGTGTGTGTGTGTATATATATATATATATATATATATATATATATATATAGCCATATTAGGCGTGTTTACACCTCTGGAAAAGAAAATCACCCCTCCTCCAAATAAAAAATATATAGGATTTATTTTAATTTTGACATCTTGCACTTGCCTAAAAGGAATTTTTTGCATAACTGAAATTATAAACATAAATGATTGCATAAATGAGGTCAGAATGACATGGAGTAAGTTACTTTTTACAAAAATGAGTTGAATGTACTTTCACGCATATGTTTTTAGGTAGATTTTACTTTTGCTGCTTTTCTTGTCACTACACTGATGACAATCCTGGTTTTGTTACGGTGTAGTTGTTCCCTGTTAAAACACATTTTATTCTGAAATATTACTTACTTCCTATCATTCTAACCCCCTTAAATTTACGTAAGTTCACAAATGGGAATTTTCAGGGCCCACAATACTAATTTAGATCACACGAGGCTTTCTCATTCAGTCATTGGCAAAAAAATAAATAAATAATAAAAAAAAGATATGTTTCCTTTCACCCAAGATCTTGTACGAGTTTTCAGAAATTTGCCGCCCCCTAACACCTGCCTCCCTGAGCACTTAGTTTGCCATCCCTAAACAAAAAATTTCTACTTCCACATCAAAGTCACACTGTATTAAAAATCTAACAATATATTTTGGTACCTAATATCTAAAAAACGTTGTAAACATTTTCTAAAATTAGTTCAATTGTATAAAATGTTGAATGTTTATATGAAATTTAGTATGACGTGTTAATTTAGCTTTTCCGAAATGTAGATACATAATTATATTGACCGTGAGATTAGCATTTCACAGAGAGAGAAATCATTGTTCTGTTTACATACAAATGTTGATGTATTCTACATTATATATAAACATCATAATACAACCTTATATAACATTCATGAAAATTTCGTGTGTGAAAAAGTGATTATACAACCATAGACGTGACTAACGGCCCCATAGGACTTGCCATATGAAGAAGCCAATGAGCTCTTGGGACCTACATATCGTGGCCTTACAAGGAAAAGGTATTAAGTCCAAAAATGCGAAAAAATGAGCTATTAATGGTAATAAGTATAACAAATTGTGCTTTGTCTACTGGGAATACTAATTAAGTCTTAACTCTTATAGTTCCTTAGTAATGAAACCTTCATAAATTATTAAGTCCACTACAAACAAAATGTTGACAGGAAAAGATATTAAGTGCACTTAATACCTTTTGCCTGTACACTTCAATATCACTTTCAGAATATCTGTACAGGCAGAATGATTTTAGCTCATAACCTGATCAGATACACAGTGATCTATGCTAGTGATTAACATTGATTGCATATCTCATAAACATGAACAATTATATGACAAGAGAAAGGAAATTGTTGCAGCTAGCTTTGCAGAACAATGCTGAAATGATTTCTAGTAAGTGACTGTTCTTAAAATATACATGATAGCCAAAACAAATAAATACTGTAATTAGTTTAACATTCTGAGGTGAAGTTGCTATTTTTACGCTGTACCAAATCATTTTTTAATCTTGTTTTCAGATCCAGTAAGTTCATTATTAAAACTATTTAAATAATATATTATAACATTAAAACAATACCAAAACAATAAATTCTAAACATAGACCACCTAATGACAACAAGGTAGTAAATATTAACAATTTTACTGTGAATATTCCATTTCATATTAAAAATGTTTGATTAATAAATTAAATTTGATATGATCTGACAATAGAAGTGTGAGAAGGATGTAACCAAAAGTATAGAATTTCTCGTCTTGAATGAGTGAAACTGCACATAGGCGAAATGAATTAAATAATACATACCATATAGAATAAACATGATTATTTAATTTATTATAACAACAACGATTATTAAGGATGCAATAAATAAAATGATCGTTTACCAGTAGGAACCTCATCAGTCATAAGTGAACAGGATGTATTAGAGAAAATTGATAATGCTTTCGAAAGTGATTTTGCTGATTTAGATTCTCATTACCATCCTAACTCTGAGTATTCAGAAGACACTGAAAAATGTGCAGGACCTAGGGAACCAACTCAAAAAAAGTGAAAGTAGATGGAGAAAAAGGAATTCAAACAAATGGAAACGCAATGTGAAAGAAATAAACATAGGGATGGTTTGACATAAAAAATAAAAAAAATTACAAGATGCCTAAAACCTCTAAATTGTAATTTGTGTGAATTTAAGTGCACTGAAAACATTTCTGAACAGTGGTGAAAGGAGGTTTGTTCAACCTATTGGAAGGCAGAAAGACTTCAGTCTCCATTGATTCATCAGCAGCATTCGAGGAAGGCGGAGGAATCATAAGAATCTTGACGAGGGCCACTGTTTTTGCGATTCCTTCTCCTTTGTGTTTGGAAGCCGTCAGAATTGCCTTGCTTCTGGTACACAGTGTTTTCAGAAAAAAATTATTCGTAAACTCTGAACCTTCTATCTGAAAGAAATACTTCAACCTGCTGCAGGTGTCAAAAATGTTGGTGAAAAAGAAATCCGAAGATGAGAATGATGATGTTGTTAATTGGCTCAAAGTAAAGTCTTTCAATTTCACGAAAGAAACATTTTGGATTCTGCAATATAAATGTGGATATTCTGATGAATATAGAACAATCAAAATTCGTGGAGAGGGACGACCATTTATTTGTCTAAAACAACCGCTAACAGAATACTCAAATTTGTTGCCAATAAGCTCAGCAAAGAAGAATAATCTTCTAAAAGTCTGTCGAGTAAGTATCATTCCTGAAGAGTTGCATGGCTGGTACAACACTCTGCCAACATGTGACACTGCAGTTGACAAGGTTCTAGTACCTGCTGTGGATGACAATGAAAATGGTAAGTGATGATTCTGAAGATAACTCTTAGTAAGCTTGTGATTTAGCCTCTAAAATGATTGATCATTTAACGCACTCTTTATATCATGAAGTTCAAAATCTGTGAATATATAGTTTCATTCAATTCAAGCTATGTTAAAACCATAATTCAATCTGCAAAACATAATAATATGTAGCTTAATACATGTATTATTTAACAAGAAGGAGTAGATGAGTTTAAATGCAAAATCAGATTTTTCATAAACATTCAAACTTTGAAGTTAATTTATCTCAATACTATCTTTTTGGACTTAATACCTTTTCCTTGTAAGCCCACGATATAATCCTACCCATAGAAATTAATTTGAAACAAAATGAAGTAATAAAGTGATAAATTTATTAAATGTCGTATCTAAAAGTTCTTTGATGAACGAATCCAGAATGCAAAAGAAAGGTTCTGAATGTTTGTTTTTAATGGTTGTCTGGACATTACAATTCAACAGCTAACAGTGTACTTTCTGAAAGCACGAATGACATCTGGGCAAAATTTTCACCACTTCAGCCATCAGAACTCAGCAATCTATCAGACAAAGAAGTTGTGTATTTTTTATTTATTTATTTTATTGGGTTATTTTAACGACGCTGTATCAACATCTAGGTTATTTAGCGTCTGAACGAAATGAAAGTGATAATGCCGGTGAAATGAGACTGGGGTCCAGCACCGAAAGTTACCCAGGATTTGCTCGTACTGGGTTGAGGGAAAACCCCGGAAAAAACCTCAACCAGGTAACTTGCCCTGACCGGGATTCGAACCCGGGCCACCTGGTTTCGTGGCCAGACGTGCTGACCGTTACTCTACAGGTGTGGACGAAGTTGTGTAAAAAGCTAAAATGTTCTGCGATTATTATTCTACTGAACTGTCCACTTTTCTAGAGAAACTTTTCAGTTTCCAATCCATAATAATGGGGAGAGAAAAAAAAACTCATGATCTTTCAACCATAAAAGAATGGGCCAAATGGTTGATTGTAGAAAACTTCACCCCTGTCAGCAGTGTTCATTCACACTAAAAGTGACTACAGCATCATTTGAATGCTCGTTCAGCAAGCTGAAATTGGGTAGTATCATGTTGCAGATAAATTTGCTTCTTTTGCATTTAAAACGACATCAAGCAGGTAGTGAATAAGTTCCTGGCCATGAAACATCGTTGGTTTGGAAAACTATGGAGACCTGTTATTTATCTGGTGAGTTTCAATTCATTACAAATATTATTATATATATATATATATATATATATATATATATATATATATATATATATATAAGATTGTTGTTAACGTAAGAAACAACATACATACGAATGGTAGCGAGATTAAAGGAGTGGAGGAGAGGCATGTATCCTTAGTTACGATATTATATACAACATCCATGATTGGAATAAAAGAAAAAACTAATGCCAAATGCTTTATGCAGAACATTTTCAAACCATAAATATACTTAGTATAAAATGAGTTTATTCTCATGGTAAAAACAGTTTTTTTTTGTTTAATTCATTTAAGAGTGGAAAAAAATTACCCAAAGAGATTATTACCAAGAGATTATCTACAAATATGCGAAACATTAATAGAAACGATTTATATACCATAGTCTAAATAGAAGAAAATGAATTTCAGGTTCATATCTACCTATCCAGAAAACCATTCAAACACATTATAAAATCAAGTGGTATAGAGTAAAGTTTTGATCAAGCAATATGCCATAAAAAACTGTCATAAGTTGTTGAAGTGTGTTCTGAAGCAAGGGAAGTGAGTTATGTATCAAGAATTTACTTGAAAAGAAAATCCATTCTAAGCTTATTTGCTATCGGCAAACTTATCAATACTTTCTGACGAATATTGGAAATGTTCATATAAAGTCTTTTTCCACTGAAAGCCTTTCTGGTTCCATGATATTTCTCACAATAAAGGTTGGCTCTCAGTCCTACCGCCATTGGCAATATACAGTTTAATGAATCCATTTATGAAAAACATAGGCTAAATGCGGGCACACGAGAAACAAATGAGAATTCTGATCATTAGCTGGATGTAGGACAATTGCAATACCTCACCAGATTGAATGCAAATGAATTGCTGCTCAGAAAGAATTTACTGAAATGCTGTTGGGATAAGTAACAATTTAATTTTGATTCAATTAAAATAAAATGCAATAATGTCGTGGTTGTGCACTGTCACTGATAAAAACCTATTAACAATTACCGGTATCAATTGCGATCATATAAATACAAATCTAAAATATATATTATATTTTGAATGTTTTAATGCTATAAAAACATCGACAATTCTTCATCAGACATTTATAATTATTCTATGTTACAAATGCATTAATTTACAAAAAATAATCCACGAAAAATAATTGAATGTGTCCAAAATGTTTCAAATAATTAATTTAATTTAATTAAAATAACAGAAGCGAGTTCAGACAAACTGTACTACTATCACACCCAATGAACGGCATATGGGTCATTCCATATAAAATTTTAAGTTTTGTAACGTCAAGTTCTGGATTTTTCCAATATTCTAGTAAACAAATGTCATAATAGTAAATAGTTAAATGGCCTAATATGAACTTCATATCATCAATGGTTGAAAGGTAATGAAAGGTGAAATATTCAGGGAGTTTATATGTAAAAAATATTATTAAAATGACATGCTTCATTGTATCAACGTAAAAATTGTTCTAATATAATGGTGACTATATATATATATATATATATATATATATATATATATATATATATATATTTTTTTTTACACTTACTTTTGAGTTATTATCGATTTTTCTTTGAGTATGTATTAAAACTTACAGTAAAATAAAGAAATGTTAATATTTTCAAATCAAATATTTTTTTTCTATGTTCTATTTTTTACGGTGAGACAATTTTTTAATCGATTACAAAAAAATATTATGATGGGATTTTTAAAACTTTGGGAGATATTAAATAAACTAGAATTGGAAATCTTGCTCTTAAGGTTCATAGTCGCATAGTCATGCGCTCATAATATCAGAAATCCACATGCGTGCTTAGACTGGGCGGACACAGGAAGAGACTGACTCGAGGATAAAGTTAGGTAGGTAGGCACATAGGATCCTTGTCTCAGGCTCTCAGAGACTGTCTGAGGGAAAACAGTGAAGGTGCCTGGAATTATATCTCGTCTCGAGGAAACTGAAGATAATCCAGTTTCTGCATGCGTGTACTTCTGCTTTCATTATTTCATATTATAATTATCAGCGTTGTCGAGTATTGGAAAGAGATTCAGATTAATTTGAAATCAGTGTCTTTGTCTTGCACCAGTACTACAATGGAATTTGATACAAACTTGTTATTCTGCTTCAGACAAGACCTGCAATATACAATTCGAATATAAATTAAAGGAACATGCTAAAAGAGATGCTATTGACTGGCTTTGGGAAGAAATATCTCAGGAAATGAATGCTTCAGGTATACAGTAACATTAATATTGCTACTATAATAGTATTATCATTATATTTTTAAAATTAACAATTAAAAGACTGTCTATATACCATAAACAATTAATGGCATAGAATGACAAAATGTAAATGTATCGTGTTTAATCGTATACATAATTATACTCATTCCAAAAGAGCAGTTCTATTTTGCCATTATTGCTGTTGAAGTGAATACTGCATGTTCGCGATATTATGGCGAACTAATCGCTACATAATTCTGCAATAAAAACCAATATCAACAATGGACGACAATTGTGTCTGGGTTACTAATATAAATTCTTCAAGAACCACCGAAATTATGACATCAATTTCAAGTTTGTGTTTGGGAGTTAAAGAAGTCCACATATTTGTTACGAACAGTGTATGTCGTATTAGAACCTCGCTGCAGATTCGAAACTACTCCTCCTTCGAGATCTTCCTGTGTGCGCCCAGCCTTAGCGATCGATATGACTGCCAGATGTTATGACATCCACTCTAATAGCTTTCACGTGGGGATTTGCTTTCTTCCTGTGTTAATCTCAGCGCAACTTTTCCCCTTCAGTTTAGACGATGATTTTGTTCTGTTCTGTCATTGTAAGTTGTAAGTGTTCAATATGCCTAAATTAAAAACGAAAAGTTGGGGTAATCTGTGGTTTTGCAACCCTTTCAGACTTGAAAAACATTCATCACAAGTCTGTAAAAGAAAAGTGACAAGTAGCATGTGTAAAAAGGTCCCGCATTTAGTGGTAGGTGATGCTATTTGCGAACGCTGTCGACATAAGATTTAAAAAATTGAAATAATTAGTGAAGTTGCTGGGACTGAAAGTGAGGTCGGCAAATCAACAAGCGAAGAAGAATGTTTACAAACAGAGGTGGGAAATTCAACAAGTGAAGAAGAATATGCTCCTGAATGTAAGGAATCTATAAATGTAAGTGATTTAAATAAACTTCTTACACTGCTAGGCCAGTCCCATTTCAAAATTAAAGCTTTCGAGAGTTAAATCATATGCTCAGCAAAAAGCAACGTAGCACACACTGCGAAAGCAACTCAAACAAATAAAGGTATTATGTCGTTTCCAGATAGAAAATATCAATGAAACCTCCCTGATGATGTGATTCAAGTTGTGATAAATTTCTATGAAGAAGACGATATTAGTAGGATAATGCCAGATGAAAGACACCAAATCTGTCTGGGGAGGGGATAATAGAATAAAAAAACAAAAGAGGCTACTATTATCAAACTTAAAAGAGCTCTATAGAGAATTTAAAGTAAGGCAACCAAATTGTAATATTGAATTTTCGCGATTTGCGTCTCTGAAACCGAAACATTGCATCTTGGCTGGGCAACATGGGACACACAACGTTTGTGTTTGCACTATATGCGAAAATACTAAATTAATGCTCATGTGTTTAAGACCATATGCAATTCTTGAATATGAAAGTAGAATAGAAAATATCAATGATTTAATGCTGAAAATGGTCTGCAATAACCATCACCAAATTATCTTGATAACTGCAAAAAATGTCCTGGTAGTGAAAATCTGTCAGAAATACTGACGTTACTGTTACAGAGAAATTTAGTTGAAGAACTTAAGTACAAGAAACGGACGATAACAGACAGGGTCAATATGATTTTAGTGAAAAGTGACAGTGTAAATTTCATTAATAACTTCATTGGTTGGCTTAAAAAATTCAAGATACACAACTTCATTGCAAAGTCCCAAGCAAATTATTTAAAGCAGTTGAAAAGTGAAATAAAACCCAGTGAGTTCATTATCACTGGTGATTTTTCAGAGAATTACAGTTTCATTATTCAGGATGCTACACAAGATTATCATTGGAGTACCTCCCAAGCAACAATTCACCCATTCACAGTATATTACAGAAATTCAGTTGGTGGTGATTTAGAGAACCTTTGTTTTTCAGTAATTTCGGAATACTTAGTTCACGATAGTGCAACAGTTCATGTTTTTCAAAGGAAAGTGACAGAACATCTGAAACAAATACATACCAAAATATCTAAAATATATTATTTTAGTGACGGAGCAGCTAGCCAATACAAGAACAAAAAAAAAACTTCGTTAATCTACTCAATCATGAAGACGATTTTCAAACACCTGTGGAGTGGCATTTCTTTGCAACTAGTTACGGTAAAGGGCCCAGTGACGGTGTAGGTGGTACAATCAAGCGACTCGCTGAAAAAGCCCGCCTGCAAGGAACTCTAATTTCAACTCCTAAAGAACTGTATGAATGGTCAAAATGCAATATACAAGGAATCACTGTGTCATTCACATCCATTGAAGAACATGAAGAAGTAGTTAAAAATCTAAATCCTCAAAGATTTGCCGGCCTCAAGACTGTTTCCGGAACAAGAAGTGTTCACTGTGTGGTTCCAGTTAATGGAACGTTAGCAATAAAACCCTATTCTGCTTCACCAGAAGTACCGAAACTAGTTGAAATCAAATGTGTGATGCGCACCGGTCGTCAACGCGGAGACGTTTCTCGCAGTGACCAGAAACAGTGATGGTGCATGGCACAGCGGCATAGATCACTCTTAACACAGTGAGTTGTTTTAATTTATAACTTCCTTATTTTTGAAGATCCCATTATGAAAATTTGACAGCATAATGTAAATGCTCTGTAAATTGTCATATATATTTTTTATGTGAATTGAAGTATTCGATTTTATGTAATGGCGGTTTTTTAAATATATTTTTAAATATCTTTAAACCCAATTTTCAGAGCTGCACTGAATTATAGTATCTTAAGAACCTCTTTTGTAAGCTATCTAAAGATATCTTAAAAAAAATTGTAATTATTCTTATGGTCAGAAAACACATTGAAAATATGCCTATGTGCTCAAATAAAAATACATTATGCAACGAGCCTATAATGATAGTAATTAAGAATCGAGTATGGATATTTATGAAATGAGCGCAAGCGAGTTTCATAATTTTCATACGAGCTTCTTAATTACCATTATAGGCGAGTTTCATACGACTTTTTATGCTCGACCATATTTCTAACTTGAAATTACCGGTATTCAGATGTATACATTTTATTTGTAACTGACAAGATCGGAAGTGACCTTGTTCTAGGTCGTGAATTGTGAGATGTGCGCAGACGCGAAAGTATTGATTTTTTCCGAGGAACAATAATGTCACTGACCTTGACGTAGTCCCGTTAAACTTGATAATATTATAACCTTGATTATTGAATTCGACATTGAAAAACGAGATGACAAATTGAATTTATTTGAATATTATTTGCAATTAACGCTAATTATTATAGTAACAGAACATAACCTTCTGCGACAGCCTCCGTGACATTTTGCTAATTCTCTTTCGATTGCATATCCGAGAATAATCGATACTTGCGGTTTTATAACGGTAGAAAGCTGACCTGTCATTGGCTGAACAGTTGTAACCTGAGTCGTCATTGGCTGAAAGACCTGACCTTTAATGAGTAGGTGTACTTTAATGACATGCATTAAAGGTCTGCTACCAGGTGTATAATTACTACATTTCGGCATGGTCGAGCATAAAAGTTTTTTAACTGTCCATTACACTTAAACGGTAGATGCCGCAAACATAATTTTATACATGATTAATGTATATAACATAAAGAGTTGAATGTGCAATTTTTAACAAATTTGGAGATATCAATGTTTTGTGTCATACTGTTTTGCATGGAATTGCCCATATGCTTTACAAGTTTAGGACATAATCATCATGAATTAATTTTATATTAATCAGTTTAATGCCGTTTGGGTTAAGTACAGTAATAACTTTGGGTTAAAAGTCGTACTAAATTCCTGAATTTACATTCCTTGATGATGGTCTTATAAATTCCAAAATAATATGCTTATACACTTTATGTAAACTGTAAATAGACTGAAAAAAATTGGTATCACTGAAGTCTCATAAGTAGAGTAGATTTCTATAGCTGCATTAAAAGAATGGCACTGAGTACACCAGACTGGATGTGGTGTCCATTAGGCCAGGTTCGAGATTCAGAACTGAGTCATAAGGACTGAAGAATGGATCAAGTGAATAGTAAGTAGTGCCAAATCCAAACACTAAATAACAGTAATCGCCATTTAAAAGGGGTGGGGACATGACTTGTATGTTCATTAAATATAATATAAAGTACACTAACTTTAAGTGCATATAAATCTGGGGTTTTCACTTAAGCATTAAAGGATAAGTCAAATGGTCGTTCCAATATCTCAATAAAGAAAACTGTGAAAGTGCATTCTTGTGTTATAAATAAGGACAAACCATACAATCATAGCACCTGTAAATTATTTCAGAAATACAGACACACATAATAATTGCATATTTCTAATAGATGTTCATTACTATGAGTGTAATTTTTAAAACTTCATTTAATCTAGCATTCTCCATTCAGTGGTAACCTTTACATGGCAAATTTTCAGTAGTAGTACAGATTTACGAATACTTTTCAGCCCTAAATTGTAACTATATCACTATTTTAAGGTCAGGCAGATAAAGGTTAATCAAATCTTCTGATGTACCTTTCTCATTAGTACTAGAGATTGCCAACATGACTGATTCGGCCCGCATGTTGCTTGGAAATAAACTTCTCAACTGACTTTGTCTAAGTGGGCCATTATATTCATAATAAATCTGGCAGACAGAGAGTATTGGTATTACTGGTTTTGCCTTTGTGATGTAATCTGTAGTAATTACATATGCTCGCTCTATGCTTTATATATTCCTTTTAGTATGCCAGAATGTTTCAAGATTTCAAGGTTTCTTTTGCACACAAGACTGAAGGCTTTCATTGAAACTATAATCTATAAGAATAATATTCTTTTGAATAAGTAAAGCAGTTATAAAAAAGTTAATTTAGGGAAAGAAGGAAAAACAACAAATGAGCAGGAAACAATTGATAAGACGATTGCATTATCACTTTCAACTCTATGGATTGGGATCCAAATTTCACGGACTAATAGAATTATCTCTACTTGGCAAACTCTCGATTATCTGAGCTAATCATCAGATAACTCTGCATGAATACTATGATTTTTGCTTTTACTACAGAATGAACCTTTTTATGTACTAGGCAAACAAGGCTATGTTTGAAAATGTCAAACATTTAAAACATTCAATTATGACTTTTAATAACAGAGTAGGCTATTATAAAATTATAAAGTACTTACGATTTTTATTATTGGCAAGAAAGTAATACAATTACAAAGACCAAAAAAATGTAATTTTATATCTTTTGGTGAAAAGTAATCAGTATCAATAATGTTCTTTTGCTTTCGAGATTCATTTAAATTCTTCCGTATACAAGTACGAATGTTACAAAGTGCAATTAAAATCCCAGTTTTCCACATAATCTAGAACTGCATCAACACACTGCCAAGCTGTAACATACTGCATATGTGCATTTTCTCTTTCGGCTAGAACCTTCTCTTCCCTGCCACACCAGTCAATGCATTGATGATATTTTCGTCTCTCATAAGCTGAAGACTCAGTTCACAGTTCACACACATTCACACGCAACCACTCTTCAACATTTTCACTGTCCATATTTTCAAAGTCTTCAATTCGAAAAATCAACATCATGATGTCAGATGATTCATTTTCTTGTGTATAAAACCGTGGAAGTTATTTTCTTCTGGTTCTCAGCATGAATGCAAGATTAGTTCATTCAGTTACAAAACAAAACGCTTATATGGTTAATGTGCACCGACAAAGAAAGCACATTTCTTTCATGAGTCATGTCACCCCTACTCATTATTGTACATACAATGGAGAGAATCATAAGGATAACACAAATTGCTGTGACAATAACTATAACAAGTGTTCAACCAACCAATAATCGTTTCCTCTGTTTCGTTTGATCAGCAGTTGAGAAATATATGTACATAATTGAAGGGTTCAGAGCCATAGTGGGCCAAGCGCCATTTATTAAAAACGGAGAAAGCAAGGGATAAAGTTAAGTGAATACCATAGTTTAATGAAGACTGACATATCATTTACTTTTAATGTATATACTTTATTTTACTTGCTGTATATTTCCATTGAATTATGGTAATAACTTCATTTTAACCCTTGTTTTCTACAGTTTTAGTAAATGGCGCTTGGCCCACTATGGTTCTGAATCCTTTAATTATAAACCATGTTACAGTCAGGAAAGTGGAAAGAGGAGGTTTATTATGGACAGACTATTTTTATACCAAGGTCACTTTGAGACACATGCACTCGAATTCGAAGCTCGGTTCACATGTACTCAAAATTTTGTGACAAAAATAAGATAAAATATACCTGCGGTGCACGGTTAATCTGCAAACCTGATAATTCGCACACAGATAATCGAAAGTTTGCTGTATTTCAAATGTGCTTATATTCTTTGTATTTTCTGTGAATGAGGGGAAATTACACATTCTGCCAGTTTATTTTGTGACCAGCCCCATACATATATTTTCCTATTTGTTCTTATTTTCTGTTTTTCTTTCAAGATATCTTTATCACTCTGTATTCATATACCCTGAAAAAAATGGGCAATGTTCCTTTAGGTGTATAACTTATTAAAAACTTAGTCTTGATGGTAATATTATTATTGTTGTTGTTTTGTTCTTCTGCAAACTGTGGATGTCAGTGGAATGTGTCTGTTAGGAGGTTCATTCATCTTGTTTGTTTGCCTCCTTCGACCATGTTGTTTATATTTCATTGTTTAATTTACATAAATTATATTTAAATAATTTATGAACTTTTCGTGTCTCCACACCTCCTCCTGTAATACCTTGATGTATCTTAGAAGTACCCTTTCACTGGTCTGTAAGAAAAATTTACCTCAGTTTTTAGGGTTCATCTTTTCTGTCATATGGGCATCAATCCCAATTTGAAAGTGTCAGTCTTTTATTGAAGTGAAATTCAATTATAATAGTTGCCTTAGTAACATTTGTTGTTGTGTGTTCTCCATAATAAATGAATGTAATGTTAGCATATATATTATATTATTGAAGTATCATTTTAATGAAAGTTTGTGCCGTATTGTAAGAATTCTTCCACTGTGCACTTCAGCTACATATTGTTGATGGTTAAGGTTCCAGGAAGATATTCTATATAATGACAAAAAATGACACACTGTATCAAATTTGAATCTCTGAATAGAAAAAATTTTGAGAGTTCGAGTATTTAATATGAGAGCAAGTTTAATTAAGTATACTTTAGGTACTACAAGGCCAAAAGGTGGATCTGAAGCTGATAAGTGGGATGTGATGGATGGTAAATCAATGGTAGATATATTATTGGTAGTACATTTAACTGAGATTCATAATGTGATTAACAACAACATTATTATTATTATTATTACTACTACTACTACTACTACTACTACTACTACTACTACTACTACTACTACTTATGGCTTTTAAGGAACCTAGAGGTTCATTGCTGTCCTCACATAAGGCTGCTATCGGTCCCTATCATGAGCAAGATTAATCCAGTCTCTACCATCATATCTCACCTACCTCAAATCCATTTTAATATTATCCTCCCATCTACGTCTTGGCCTCCCCAAAGGTCTTTTTCCCTTCGGCCTCCCAACTAACACTTTATACGCATTTCTGGATTCGCTCATGCATGCTCCATGCCCTACCCACTTCAAACGTCTAGATTATTATTATTATTATTACTATTATTATTATTATTATTATTATTATTATTATTATTATTATTATTATTGCTATTACGTTCACAAAATTGGATAGTTAACTAATATTTTGTCCTTGAGTATAAGATCTTGAGAGTCAGAATCATAAATAAAACGTTTGTCTATTTTGAGAAAAATTAATTTTTAAAAATTTTTTTTTATTCACATGCAAATTTAAAGATACAAGGTATCACTTCTTAGCCATCGATATGATTATATTAATGTATCACTTTAATGAAAGTTTGTGTCATTCTTTTTAGTTGGTTATTAAATGACGCTTTATCAACTACTAGGTTATTTAGCGTCGATGAGATTGGTGATAGTGATATGGTATTTGGCGAGATGAGGCCGAGGATTCGCCATAGATTACCTGGCATTCATCTTACGTTTGGGAAAAACCTCGGAAAAAACCCAACCAGGTAATCAGCCCAAGCAGGGATCGAACCCTTGCCTGAGTGCAACTTCAGACCGGCAGGCAAGCACCTTAACCAACTGAGCCGCGCCCATGGCTTTAGTTTGTGTCATATTATAAGAATTCTTCCACTGTGTACTCAATTTACAGTATGTACTGTTAGAACTGAGAAGTATGACATGTTCAATGATTCTCGTATAAAAAATTTAATTTTGTATGAATATTCCAGGTAGTATTTCTTACAAAAGGAATGACAATAAAAATTTTTTGCTTATGTTCAGTTTCAATTTTTATAGTATTGCTTGCATTCAGTTTTCAATAATTTCATTTCCGACATTTAACTTCATTATATGTTTTTCTTTTAATTCTGTAATCTGCAATATACCGGTATAGAGAAAGACGACTTCTATGTGCACACTTGTTAATGATTCAAGTGCCCAAGATTTGACTGTGGGGAACTCTACATATTTTCCGATATATCACTACAGGGCTTTATTTATAAATCTTGTCCCTCACAAACTGTTTTGCATCTCAGCTAGTAAGAATGCTGCAGCTGGTGGTACCCATAATTAACTCAGCTCTCCCCCTACCCCTTATTACTTGACAATTCATGTATGAAACAATTTCCTGACAACCTCACGGCACTATACATTCATTTGCAGAGAAGAGTAGATAGTTGACTCTAGAGCAACGCATTTTCCTTTTTAAATGTTATCTTAAATACGAATCAGCTTCTTGTGAGGCTTGAAATTTATTCAGACATTTCCTCCTCAATTGCTTCCTTTCAGAATTGCAATTCATGATATCGTGTAGAAATCTGTATCAGTTTTAACAGAGGAAAAACTAAACGAAGTTGGCACAAATCTTGAATGTAAGCCAACAAAATTACAAAGTTTACAACATAAATCCTCGCACACTGGACAAACTCAAGCAAATAGTAGAAATTAAATCACAAATATTATAGTGGCCGAACTTAACTGTGTCAATTAGATATTTTAAGCATCTTTTATAAGATAAGGTTTTATACAAGTGGAGTTGAAGTATGTGTGTCACTGGCTGAGATATGTTTAGTAACTGAGACATAAAACACTGCATGAGCAGACAAGGTTTATAAATAGTCTTATAGTTCCCAATGTCAACTATAGTAACCTAGTCATTCACAGAAAGTAGTGTTAAAATGTAAGGTATTGTAGATTTAAAATCATCATTAACACATATCTTTCCAATCTCAGAAAACATTGTCCAGTTATAAATGAAGAATTAGGAATGAAAATCAAACATTTTTGCAGCCTTCTATTACATAACCAAATAATGTTATTATGCAAATATTTTGTTTCAGGATAAATATTTCTAAGTGCCCTGATTGTATTAAATGCTCTTTTTCTGTTCAAAATGTATCCCTGTTTCTATTACTTTTATTAAAAACATGGCTACAATGAACAACAACAACAAATAATAATACTGATGATGATGATGTTAATAATAATAATAATAATAATAATAATAATAATAATAATAATAGTGTGTTGAACTCAGGAAGTTAACTTGCTTTTAATTTGTTTCCAAGTTAATTGGCTGTCTCTTGGCAGCACATCCAATAGCTATGTGCTTTGAAATAGAATTTTTGAAGGGTTGCAGTATCTTGATTGTGCAAAGTTGGCATACTATTAATCCTTTAATTGAGAATTGAAATGAATGGTTGGATGAGGATGGAATGAATGGTTGGACGAGAATGGAATGAATGGTTGGACGAGGAATAAACTGTTTCTTATTTATTTTGTTAAATTTAATTAAGTTAAAAAGCTTAAATGTAGCCTATTTGTGGGATGAGAAATACATGGACAATTAATTAAAGTTTATGAAATTGAAAAATGAGTTCTATTCAGTCAATACTTAACATAAACACAATAAACATGTTATAATAACATTTACACAAATTTTTAAAACAAACGTTTTCGCCAATTTTGATTGGCATCTTCAGGTCGTGTAGGTCGAATGGAACATGTTATAAAAAGTGACGTTGGTATATGACGTTAAAAACCAAAGTTACAACTGTAATATCACTTAAAAACAGAGAATAGAATATAGCAAAAAGCCTCCACGATGTGTGTAGAATCACTGTGTTGAAAGAGGCGTGTGTGAACCAAGGAAACAGCAAAACTCTTCTGTCATTGCAGATACAGTTTTCAAGATAGATTTGAAGATGCTACGAACAGGTCGGTTGTGTGGCCGTTATGGAGAGCAGGAAAAATCCTGTAAATTGTAAGGATAGAATGAAGGAATATTTAGAAGCATTTAAGTATTATTTAAATCTTCTAAAACAATACTTACAAAAAATGGAAGAACGTCTTGAAATCCATGAGGACGGCGACACGACTGATCTTTACATTAAGTGGTAGCGTATGACGAAAACTGTATACGTTGCACGACTAGTGGATGAATGACCGTTACTTGCGTGTGATTTTAAACAGCGGGTTATTTGAATTTGGGTATTGTTCGTTAAGGAGCGGGCTATCATTATTATTAGAAAAGGTGGTAATATATAGTTCCTCCGCAGTATTCATATAATTATGATTGTTAATAGTCTTTAAGACCTGAAGGGCTTCTTCTATGCCAGTAAGTTCGTGATTAAGGGAAATGAGATGCGTGGCAAACTTTGATTTATTCCTATTGAATTTGAAGTCAGAGACGTGCTCTTTGTAACGCGTGCGAAAATTCCTTTTTGTTTGGCGAACGTATTTACTGGGACAGTTTTTACATTGCAATAGATAGATACCGCTATTGGCAAATTTATTGTAATTTTGAATGTTATTGGGAATTATGTCCTCATGGATTTCAAGACGTTCTTCCATTTTTTGTAAGTATTGTTTTAGAAGATTTAAATAATACTTAAATGCTTCTAAATATTCCTTCATTCTATCCTTACAATTTACAGGATTTTTCCTGCTCTCCATAACGGCCACATGACCGACCTGTTCGTAGCATCTTCAAATCTATCTTGAAAACTGTATCTGCAATCACAGAAGAGTTTTGCTGTTTCCTTGGTTCACACACGCCTCTTTCAACACAGTGATTCTACACAATCGTGGAGGCTTTTTGCTATATTCTATTCTCTGTTTTTAAGTGATATTACAGTTGTAACTTTGGTTTTTAACGTCATATACCAACGTCACTTTTTATAACATGTTCCATTCGACCTACACGACCTGAAGATGCCAATCAAAATTGGCGAAAACGTTTGTTTTTAAAATCTGTGTAAATGTTATTATAACATGTTTATTGTGTTTATGTTAAGTATTGACTGAATAGAACTCATTTTTCAATTAACATTGAACTTAACGGAACCAATATGCCTTTGAAATTAAAGTTTATGAGCCACTTGAGTTATTTTGCTGATTATCTATCATGTCAGGCCATATGGGTGGGCTGTTGATAATCTCTAGTTACCAATTTTTGCATATCGGAGAACTCAGCCATTTGATTTATTATGCTGGTTGCCTACCATGTCAGGCTATGGTGATGGGCTTTTGGTGATGTCTAGTTTCCAATGATATTGCATGTAGGAGAAATCAATACTTTGTAGTGTGATCTCTGAATTTGGTGCATCTGAAGGCCATTTTTAAACACTTAAGCAACAATATGTCTGATTTGAGCACTTGTTAATCAGTTATGCGGTTTGCAGTAGAGTATGAAATGGGCACTGGAAAAAATTCACACATGGAAGAAGTCAAAAGAAATCCATACAATACAAACATTCACTCATCATATTTGTGTATCTCTTGATTATTATATGTTTTTTATGCTTCTAGAACAATTATCAATTTTCCCTAACTTCCAAGAGATAATTTTAAATCTATAAAACACAGGATACACCAAGTTGTAACTACTTTCATTTCCATATTTTTTATGCCAACATTGTGTCAGAAAATAATATTAAAATGCTATGAAACTTAATATAGTAATAATTATTATTATTATTATTATAATAATACTAATAATGATAATAATATTATTGTTATTATTACCAGTACTATTCTTTTTGTATCAAGTAATTTTCATTAAACAAATTACACTTCGGTTCATACTCAATGTGAGCAGAAAAAAGTTAAACAGTTCTGAATGTAATATGAAGGTTCCAATGGGCTCGAAATAAAACTATACTTCTTCTATTAACATTTTTAAAAGTGCCCCAAATGCAAAGTATTTTCTTATATGAAATATGAAAAAACTGATTTACCTAACATAATTCACTAACAAATAAGAAAGCAATCATGTGCACCATACCTAAAAGTATAAAAATTAATAGAGCATTTATTTTATAAAAGTTTGTTTGAACTTAAAAAAATAAGTTCGCAATATTTGATTACAAATTTGTAATCGTTTTATATTAACTGCATGACAAACAGAGAGTTCGCATGCAGACCAGTCCCATTCCAACCTCTACCTAACACAATCTGTTGGCAGATAGTGAGTGCTCATACACATGTGTACAAACAGGTCTGTACACGCTTCCCCATGTAGACTGGTCCCACTCTATCCTCTACCACTTAGCTCCACACTACCGTAATATAAGCTGATGGAATATGAATGACTACCTGGGACCGGTTTGCATAGGAACTCCCTGTATTTCAGACCATTCTTGTGCTTTAATAACTGTGTAGCATGCACGCATCATTCAAAATTCTACCACAGTTACATTTCCAATTATTTTCAACACTGGCACTGGTTCCACTTGAAATGCAAGGAAAAAAATACTGTAAATAAAAAATAAAAAATAGGCCAAAAAAGTATAGTTTATACATTTTATAACAGATAGATGCAACATGCGACTGGTCACTACTGCACTTATAAACAACACTTAAAATTGTATTCTACACAGGGATGTCAAAAAAAATAGCGAAAGTTACACAGACATCTAACCACATTCCCAAGGGAAATAAATATGGCAATGCTTTTATGTTTAGGCTTTATAAAATTCCATAATAACTATCAATGTCATTGATAATGCAAATAAGTGTTTAACTTTCAACTTTAGATTATATGAAGGTATCTTCAAGACTGTGCAAAGCTATGCCATGTACAGTTTGTAGCTGCATTTATTCAACAGGAATCGTAATTTCCTTTGTGTGTATGCTAAATAATTCTCAATATTATCGAAATAATCGAACTTCTTGATGTAAGCTTACCGGTAAATATGAATTAGATTCGATGCAAGTGATTCAATCTCTGATGTAAATAAAATGAATAGGGTACATTACCAGATTCTCTTGTGTTCTTTCATTTGATTCCAAATGCAGAAGAAATAGGCTACAACACATAACTCTCAATATCCTTTGTGAGGGAATGTGTAAAAATTGTCTGTGGCACTTACATTTTTTAAGTTACGCCTTAAATTCATATCTCAGTTCAACAAAATGTGACCAGAATCTGTCAACAGTAGGCCACAATAAATAGTTCTAACTTATAAACGGTGCATAATACAGCATAAACTTAAAAGTGGGACTTTTTTTCCATGAGCAAGAACTAATACTGCAAAAGTCAAACAATAGTAACTTGTTCTTTGTGCAGTGGCGAGAAGCAGACATGGCAGCATGAATTCGTTCAAATTCACAGATCTCTCCCAATGTGCCTAGGACGAAATTTACAAATAAAACACTGTATAAATGGGCAGTCATTTCTTATGATAATAATAAGCCCGCAAATGAGCAAGCTAGGTAGAGCATTTTGTATGCTTGTTTCTTTTTACATAACTACAAATGCATATAAAGACATGGATCAAACAAATTCACAAAAAATGAAGACGTACAGTCACTCTAAGTTTTACCTATACAATACTTCTCTCTTGTACAGCATGTATATTTTCTACACCTGACTTGTAACGGTGGCACACAGAAGGGAGGGATGATCACACGCAAATTACCGTATAAAAAAAGGGATTCATTTCTATGTAGGTCTTGCACCAACATATTTCTGTTTTCTGATCTTACAGGCTACACTGTTAATTTTTTAAATCTAAAATGGTTAAAACACTGCACTTTCCATCACAAAAAAATAAAACGACTATAATTGCACCAAAATGTTTAGAAAATAAATACCACGAACCTGGAAGAAGATTCTTCTTCACTTTGAGACCCAATAAAGGGGTGTAATGAGAAGCATGCTGCGTTTTTCTTCCACACAAATGACAGTACTGTGAAACATCGAGTTATTATGTACAATAAATCACAGGGCACACATCTGCACATACACACGAAAATCTCTCCCATGCTTCAATACAGTAGTACCACCAACATGCGATACTTGTTAAAAACATACATACATACATACATACATACATACATACATACATACACGTGTATGCATGGCCGCACTGACTTCCCTATGGGGGAAAAAGGGGATACAACATTAGACTGCAACATGTCCTTTCTATCAGACCTGGTCAAGATCTACGAACTGGAACATATACAGACCTTAAAAGTTTTCATTTTTCCATTTATATGTAATAAGGAGTAGGATTTAGAAGAATGCAAGTTAAAACCTTTCTTTCCATAGTTGCCATCTAAATACCATGTCAACTATCATTAGTCTGGGAGTACACACTCCTCACACTGAATCAGGTTGTTCCTATATTAAATTTCGAGGGAAGGGAAATCAGATATACAGACAGCAACAAAGATGGGAGGGTTTACCAGTAATGGATAAGGATTGCTTTCATACCCGCAGCCTGTGATATCTTCATCACTCTTTGAGGCCAGCCAAGGAAGGTTGGCACAATTAGATGAAGGAAAGGGCATGTGGATTCCTATGTCACCTCATAAAGTAAGCCCCTGACAGGGGGGTGGCGAGGCGATTCTGGATTGCAATAGTTACTGATGCTGCCATCACAGCAGCACAAGGTGTTTCTGATTGTTACTAATTGCCATTGGTGTTCCTGGCTGCTATGAAGGGATTTCTATTGTTTGCATCTCTTTCTGTGCCATAGATCTTGCCTGCTTTTTTTGCCATACTACCTAACAGCTCCAAGGAGCACTTATGAGCTGAGCGTAGAGATAGTGCCCATTCCTTTAATCCAATTTCATCCTGTAAGAAGCAAAATGGGAGAATAAGAATACACTGAGAAATACTGATGCACAGAAATACAGTAGAACCCCGCTAATCTGAAATACTGTAACTGGAACTGGCGCCTGTTCAGATTATCAAAATTTCGGAATAAGCGGGGACAAGAATGTAAATGAATAATTTCAAGGGAAAAATTGTTCCGGGGCCGGGTATCGATCCCGGGACCTCTGGTTGAACGTACCAGCGCTCTACCACTGAGCTACTCGGGAACTCCACCCGACACAGT
Organism: Periplaneta americana; assembly: GCF_040183065.1. NCBI lineage: Eukaryota > Metazoa > Arthropoda > Insecta > Blattodea > Blattidae > Periplaneta > Periplaneta americana. The sequence continues at coordinate 93,270,418 of NC_091130.1, read as the reverse complement.
CTCAACTTTTCCCTTTTTATATCCACACAACTCGCGTGGGCTGACGAAACGCCAGAGACCCACAATGAGTGCACACAATCTCTGTGTGACTTGGAATTGTGGTTTTCTGTTAACGTACATAGAGGTCCCGGGATCGATACCCGGCCCCGGAACAATTTTTCCCTTGAAATTATTCAAATCTGCTTTACAGGGAGCTTCACCTGAAAGACTAGATTTGCAAGAATGTAAATTATCATAATTTTACAAAAAAAACAAGGAATAATTCAATCACTAATGATAAATTAAGTAATACTGTATATTGTACATTTTGAGTGTCTAAATACCATACCATTAAATTGATTTTCAGTTCAAATACCAGTACTCTGCTTTCATTCTTCTTCTTCTTCTTCTTCTTCTCTCTCTCTCTCTCTGGCATATTCACATTATCCAGAATTTCGGATTAGTGGAGTTCGGATTAGCGTGGTTCTTTTGTATATGCCAAAAATGCTGAGAGAGAAAGAGATGAAAAAAAAAAAAAAAAAAGAAGGGAAGAACACAGTAGTTAAGAAAAATTAATGAAGGAAAAAAGGAAACAAGCAGAAAGAAAGGAAAGATGATAAGAAGCAAAGAATGAACAAATGAAAGCAAGACCTATTCTATAATAAAGTTAAGAAACCTTCTTAAGTTTTAATGACTAATCTCTGGACACCATTCATACATGGAATACCAATATATGTACGGAAGTTTCTTCGAGTTACTTGTAAGTCATTGTAAAATCATTCATTTATCTCAATCAGGGTCTATTTTTCTATAAAGGGCCACTATCTTATGATACTGATACTGGTGCCCTCCCCCTGTTCCACTTTTTCAAAGTGTTAGTCTCCTAAAGCCTATAACTTAATAACCCATAATAATGCATTAATTAATTTACACTACTTCAAAACTCCAGTACATGCCATAGCTTATTCTGCACTTACATATGAATCAGTATTTGTTATAAGGGCGGAAGTCCAAAAATACAAATATTCCTCAAGGATCAACATTAGGTCCCCTACTTTTTCTAGTATTTATAAATGATCTTGCCCCCCTTATAAAAGATGTAGGTCATCCCATATTATTTGCAGATGACACAAGTATAGTAATTACAGCCAATAACTCCAACACATTCCAATCTTCAACAGAGGAAATTCTCTTCAAAATATGTGACTGGTTCTCAGTCAATAAATTAGTATTAAATTGTAACAAAACTAACATAATTCAATTTAAATCCTGTCCAAATTCAACATCGCAAATTTCTAGCGCAATAATTAACAATAGATCCCTATTAGCAACAACAACAACAACAACCAAATTTCTTGGCTTAAAAATAGATAATGTGTTAAATTGGAAAAATCATATTAAAGAAATTACCCCCAAACTAAATTCAGCTTGTTTTGCTATTAGATCTATGCAAAAGATAGTAAATATCAATACCTTAAAAACAATATACTTTGCATACTTCCACTCGGTAATGAATTTTGGAATAATATTCTAGGGAAATTCCACAGATAGCAACAATATATTTCTATTACAAAAAAGAGTAATTAGAATAATAGTAGGTGCCTAATCTAGGGAATCGTGTAGGACTATTTTAAAAAAACTACAAATAATGCCCATGGCTTGTCAGTATATCTTTTCATTAATAGTCTTCCTCGTATGTAATCGTGAAAACTTTGTAACTAATTCAACAGTTCATAGCATAAATACACGTCAAAAAAATGACTTTCATACTCCATCGGCAAGTCTATCGTGCTATCAAAAAGGAGTGCGTTATATGGCAGTAAAAATTTTTAATAGCCTCCCTATCGATATAAGAAATAAAACTCAAAACATAAAATTATTTAGGGCCAAATTAAAGAAGTACCTAATTTCTCACGCCTTCTATTCTGTAGGTGAATTCATGACATTCAATAACACTTCATGAAATTGATACTAAAACTATGTGTTGTACTAGTAGACTATATTGTAAATCTCGTCTGTATATATTTCATCTAGACTGTGACTATAAATTAAGATTTTATAATAGTATTAAGTTTTTTGACTTGTTCCATATTCTAGCTGTAAGCATGTATGAATACCATGGAATGTTAATAAATACAATACAATACAAATTTTACAGGAGAAACAGAAAAATGTTTTCCGGTATTTGTATGAAAATTGTAACTTCTTTTCAGTCTTAAAAATTAGTTTTAGCATCAGATCTCTTTATTAAAGTGTTTCTAAACTGTTTCATTAATTAAGATAATGAATAGGGCCTTAGTTTACCGTGGGACTTCTCCCTTTTAACAAATAATCAGTTTTTAACAAAATATATGTTCTTTAAATTTTATACAATGCCATACTTACTTATTAAGAAATAGATTATATAATATGAAGAACATGTTACATAAAGAACATACAAACAACTATTAAGGTAAATTTGTAGAATAACATCTTATTTTCCTTAAGAAAATTATCAAGACATAAAATTGATTGAACTCCTACAAAAAACATATTCTGTAATCATCGTTAATTTATATTTCCATGAATGTGCCTATTTTTTTTTAATGTATGGGTGAATTTTTTTCAACTCATTGACATTGTCTTTCTTCAGCGAAAATTTCCCTTCAGAGTCGGCCACTAAACTTCGGAGTTGAATGTTGATATAAGAAGTCCACACCTGTGGAGTAACGGTCAGCGTGTCTGGCTGCGAAATCAGGTGGCCCGGGTTCGAATCCCGGTCGGGGCAAGTTACCTGGTTGAGGTTTTTTCCGGGGTTTTCCCTCAACCCAATACGAGCAAATGCTGGGTAACTTTCGGTGCTGGACTCCGGACTCATTTCACCGGCATTATCACCTTCATTTCATTCAGACGCTAAATAACCGAGATGTTGATACAGCGTCGTAAAATAACCCAATAAAATAAAAAATGATATAAGAATCATGGCTAAGGATTAATGTGTTTTGAGTTAACCCATTATTGAATTGTCTTGCAACTAGAGTCTCTGGGTACTGATGGTCATACACAAAATGAAACAAGTTATTAATTACAAAGTATACTTTTTATCCGATTTCTTAGAACTTGCACATTCAACAGGATTTTTCTGATAGTAGGCCTACTTCTGCAACCTGCTTTTTAAATTGTAAATTATTGGATTTGTTGGATTAACTTGCATAACTGTGAATGTAAGGGAGCTACTATTTTGAATTATCAGTCCAATGAGTCGATGAATTGTGTGAATTCAATCACGTTTTTGAAGGCATGTTTTGATAATGCCAAAATCTCTATCAAACTATCACAGTCTAAAGCCTTGTTCCCACAGTGCGCCGCGGCATGTGGTTTGGCAAATCTCAAGTCGCTCGAGATTGCTTGTGGTCTGTCAAATTTCGACCACGCACCATTCCCACAGCATGGGAATGGTGCGTGGCTTGGCAAATCTCGAGTGCACCACTTCTCGTCAATACACCATTGCCACACGTTCTCTTCAATTTCATTTGTTTCGTTGTTCTTCAATTTATATATATATATATATATATATATATATATATATATATATTGGTTAATGAAATTAATTTTCAATAAAAATTAATAAAGTCTATAAATCGGACAGTGACGAGAAAGTAGCATGTGCCTCTACTGTTGAGTGGTGAGTTTTAGAAGAGAAAAATGGTGAAACATTAGGCATTGGTGGATGGTGTCATTCAATAAAAGTCGGAGAAGATAATTATATTAATACCGAAAATAATAAAATAATAATTATAAAATGTAATTTAGGCTGTTTAAACAAACTGCAGTCAAACTGTAAAGTCATAACACAAGAGCTCCAAAAAGAAGTAAAGGTAAGCGGTACCTACTAGTATAAAAAAATAAACTTTTCTTTACAGAAATGTAAAAGTTTAATACTATTTCAAAGAACTACAATTGAAAAGTGATTAGTGTCATTATTATGAAGTGATATATTGCTGGAAAGTTATAACAAGTATCATTTTCAAAACACGGCAGTAAAATAATCATGAACATTTACGAAAACTAAGTTAGTGTTATTTACTATTAGCAATGGAATAATTAAGTTCGATATTGTCTTCACATAGGTAGTTTAAATGAACTTAATTGACTTTAATCGCCAACTTCCTGTCAGTAGTCATCAGATTTTCTTTCTTCTTCTTTAATTCTTTCAAAGAACAACTCAATAGTTATCTTAATTTGAATTCGTTTCCAAGCATCATAAACCTGGTTCCTATCTTTATGATGTTGATTTTGTGGATTCTAAAGAAAATTTTGTTCGTAATTGAGTTATGTCCACATACTGCTTGCAAAGAATGAATTCTAATGGTTTATATAGTTTGAATTCAAAAAGTCACTGAATTTAAAGCAAAAGGTTTGTTAAAAGTCACGTTAGATTGAAAATTTACTCTATTTGCCACCAGTTATTGTCAAAATCCTTTAATTTGTGAAAGTGGATATAGGGGATTTTGAATCTATAGAATTCATTTCACAATCTCGCAACACACTCTAAAACAGGCCGTGTGAACAGGTGCACAAGCCGCACTCAAGCCTTGTTCCCACAGCAAGACATGGCATGTGAAGGCTTGTCACAAGCCTTTGATATCCGAGCATTTACCGACATTTCACGGGAAGGGTAGAGGCACCTCGCGCAATAACGAGTCTTTACGTTCCCATGGTGCGAGATATGACAAACTTCAGACCAGGCTCACCAAACCACATGCCGTGGGAACAAGGTTTAAGAAACTATTGTCTCTAACAGGGAAGAAATGTTCTATTTTACTGAATCTACCTATTTCTGTTAGACTTAACAGAAATTTTGAGATTGTATGACTTATATATTGTGCCCAGAAGAGTTATCATAACATATATGAAAAGATGTTTTAGCAGGTTAGCAACATTCGTATACAGAGTGGACCATTTAAGTTGATACTGTACAATATCTCCAAAACTAAGCGTTGTAGAAATAAATGTCTTGAATAAAAGTTGCTTGATGTTATGGGGGAAAGTAAATGCCATTTGCCGTGTTTTATTTGGAGGACATTGTGATTGTTATTTTAGGGTCAATTTAATTTTTTTAAATAGGAACCTACAATTTTTATGTTGTTTTTCTCATTCCTCATAAAAAACTAAACAACTTTTGTATGAAGCACTTTGCAATAATTGTTCTTACACCAACGTAAATAACAACAAAAATTAAGAATGGCTGTGTATGAAGAGCGCAATGAATGGTTGGACCCATTCCAAACAGTCCAGCATCACAGTAGGCGAGGAGGCAATGAGACATTGTGTCCAATGTTTTGTAACTATTTGTGGACCATTTAAGTTGATACTGTCCAAGGTGCGCATACGAAATGCTTGTGCCCGTATTCAAAGAGACATGCTTTTACATACACATCAATCGTTCATTCACAGAGTTGGAAAATTCATTGTGGTAGAAGGGCATCATTTTGAACATTTATTACGCTAAGGTATGATGCTTATGAAATAATACTGTGCAATACCCGTACAGTGGTGATACTCTGTGTACCTACCTTTCATCAATGTTTAATTGTCTACACCAGTGAAAGAATCAAGTACTACAAAATGGTTTTACAAAATCAGTTTATTTTGTGATGAGGAATAAGAAAACAAAATAAAAAATATTGGTTCCCATTTAAAAAACGTATCTTGACCCTCAAATGACCATCCAAACGTTCTCCAAATAAAACACGACAAATGGTATTTACTCTCCTTCATAATATCAAGCAACTTTTATTCAAGACATTTCTTTCTACAATGCTTAATTTTGGAGATATGTTGTTGTTGTTTTCTAATGCCAGGCGTTTGACAATAAAGTCATTTGACCTCTTGCACTCCAATATTTTTCAAAGATATTATCATGACCAGCCACTGAAGCACAGATTTTGAGATGTTCCGAATCCATTTCTTGGTTTGAGCTGCACAATGGACAGTTAGGGGACTGATATATTCCAATTCTATGCAGGTGTTTGGCCAAACAATCATGGCCTGTTGCCAATCTAAATGCAGCTACAGACGATTTTCGTGGAATTTTGGAGATATTGGACAGTATCAACTTAAATGGTCCACAAATGGTTACAAAACAACGGACACAATGTCTCATTGCCTCCTCACCTACTGTGATGCTGGACTGTTTCGCTCTTTGTACACAGCCATTTATAATTTTTGTTGTTATTTAGTTGGTGTAAGAACAATTATTGCAAAGTGCTTCATACAAAAGTTGTTTAGTTTTTTATGAGGAATGAGAAAACAACATAAAAAATGTAGGTTCCTATTTAAAAAAATTAAATTGACCCTAAAATAACCATCACAACGTCCTCCAAATAAAATACGACAAATGGCATTTACTTTCCCCCATAATATCAAGCAACTTTTGTTCAAGACATTTATTTCTACAATGCTTAGTTTTGGTGATATTGTACAGTATCAACTTAAATGGTCCACCCCGTATAATTAGACATTTTTGTTAAAAGGTCATAAATCCAGGATATATGCTCTTTTAACATAAATTATAAAATGTTATGTTACATTTTAATCATTTGTACTGGGTTTCTTACAGCCATTTTAACATAAATCAATGTGTCTTTAGTAAGAGAACACATATCAATAAAAAAATGAATTATGAAAAAAATGTGACTACCGCCCTTTTAACAAATGGCGATTCATGTATGGTTTTACTTTTAAAATGTTAAATAAACTGATAGTTTTTATTATTATGTTAAAGTCGTTCTAGCTGACAACAAAGACAAAAGAAAGACTTTCACCATACTGTAAACGAAAAAACAATTTTCTGCGTCTAGCAATGCAATGAGATTCTTGCTAATGCTAACAAATAATCCTGGCTATTGTAGAATGCAAATTTATTAGTTTCAGTCTTCTCACACTTAGTTATCCATTTGCCACCGAGATTGGAATAATTAATAAAATCTTAAGACATTTGAATGTTGGGAAAACAGTCCATCATGTTGTGCTTTGAAATGTAATTCAAAGTTAGAAAAGGGGTTCCTGTATTACTATTATCCAAACTGCTTGCAAATGAATCAGTTCTCTTACAACTCCTGGCCTTTCACTTAAGTTCATATTCAGAAAAGTCTCTTGAGGCTTAAGATACTTCGATTTAAAGTTGGGTGTCCGGTAATTTCTGCATGATATAGAACACTGCTGCGAATTTCAGAGAGGAATGCAAGATAATGTTATGTCAATTAAAGGATTAAAGATTATTGTCGAAGAGGATTTCGAGATTGATAGAAGTTTCATCTTTGGCCTCACAGAGAAGCTGTCTCTTCTTTTTTGTGGACAATACTTCTGGAAATACTTCCTAAGCTTTTTTCTTGTTTATTTCATCCCACTTGTATCCCCGTTCTTGTAAGTTCTTCTGAATTTGATCTATCCATCTTTCACGTGGTCTTTCCATTGGTCGTCTTCCTTTCACTTTTAAATTAAATGTAATATTCTCTTTGGCAGCCTTTCCCTTTCCATTCTGTTAAGGTGGCCAAACCATTTAATCTCTTATTTTCTAATTGTGTTGTTAATTTTTCAACCTTCAGAGTTTCCCTGATTATGTCGTTTTATATCCTGTCTCTTCGTGTCTTCTGTACAATACCTCTCAGGGTTTTCATCTCTGAGCCTTGAATTCTGTTCCGATCTAAGCCTATGTCAAAACTGGCTTAAAATATGTTTCATACATTGCCATTTTGCTCCAAATTAAATGTTTGATTAAATTGTATATATTTGAACTTTTCTGCATTCTTTTGCTAATTTCATGCTGTATTTTTCTATTCCTAAATAGTTATACTTTTCTACCTTTTTCAAATTTGTGCCTGATAACTTAATATTGCAATCTTCACTCTGTGTTCTCGATGTTTTCATAACTACTGTTTTTCCAATGTTAATTTTTAACCATACTCTTCTGCTACTGTCTACCAATACTTAAATCTTTGTTGTATGTTGTTTGCTGAGCTGTCCCAAATCATGTTATCCACATATATTAATGCTTTTAAATCTGGTTTTCTGCCTTTCCCTGTTACTTTATTTGCAATTTCATTCATTACTACATTAAACAATATTGCTGACAATACACTCCTTTGTCTCATTCCAGCATTTGGTTCAAACCAATCTGTCATTCCTATTGGTGTTTTGATGCAATTCTACATTTGTTGTACGTTCTTTTTATTTTTTCTGTTAGACTCTTGGGCACCTCTAAATTTTGTAATGCTTCCCATATTTTTGCATGGTCCACATAATCATAGGCTTTCTCGAAATCTATAAATGCTATGTACAATTCTCTTCCATATTCCCATCTCTTCTCAATAAGTTGTCTGACACAAAAAATTAAGTCCACTGTTGATCTTTCACTTCTAAACGCGTGCTGTAACCCTCATTACCCATTTTTGACTTACACCACTTCTGTTCTGAATAGCTCATATAAGAAAATGTTTTATTCATATTGGTCTTAAAATTTATAACTGCTAGCCAAGTTACCTGAAAGATATATCTGTGCTTCAAAAATTTAAAAGGCTCTTATTCACTATGCTATTACACCACTGCTTCTATAGCTTGATGAACTCTTGGAATTCCTCTGTTTCAAGTCCTGACTTCAAGATATACTGCAAACAGGGCTTATAGCCAAAATCGACCTGACCTGTAGTTTTCTACTCCAAGTTTTGTGTATTTGTATTGGTGTTGCATTTAATTACAGTTATTATTTAGTATTATGTGCATTATGTAATTATTAGTTTGTAAATATGACATGTCTCATATCATGTACAGGTTATATGATCAGTGGATGCAATAAAAGATTATGATTATTATGCAAACACATCTTATGTCAAGGCATAGATATAAACTTTACAAGAGGATATTTAAATACCCTCTTATGTTAGATATTTGTTCATTATCAAAACATTAAAATGTTGCATTTTTTTTTTTTTTTTTTGCTCTCCTGTAAAATTGAATATTTTGGCATACAAGGTTACTATTCAACACCATCAATATGTAATTTTTAACAATTTACCTAATTTTGGTCCTTGGTTATTCCTCCAATATTTTCATTTTTGCGCCCTAGTAAATCAAGAATCTTGGCCCATGGTCACCTAGCAACATTTTGGGCTGACCCTGATCTTAGTAACAAACAGATTATTGACCATATGAACATATAATATTAAAGAGCATTTAAAATAACATATCTTTCGAAGAATATGTCAACAAAACAGGTTATAATTAATAATGTATTGCAACTTACATATTTCAACAGTAATAAGAGTTCATGAAGAGTATTTAATTACAGAACTTACTGGATTTGTGAGAACAATCTTGCCATCACGTGTACGGACCACAATGCACTGTTCGTTCTTGACAGGTACTAGATCAGCACTCACATCTTCTATCTGATCCATAAACACAAGTTCAGGTTTCGTACTTCCAGACTCTGGATGCAATTCTAGTCTATTAGGATACAATTTGGCATATCGGGTTTGCCATGCTGAAGCAAATGGTCCACCCAACTTCTTGATGTATCCATGCAGAATACAATCTGACTCTGCTCCAACAAGCAAAAATTGGAATAAATAACATTAAACTTATTAATTCTTGGATACACTCTTTTAACACTTCTATAATCATTAAATAAGTAATAACCGCTTTACTGTGTTAATATTATGGTAAATTACCTGGCTGATTAGTTTTGACGTGATGTCAGTCATTCCCCAAAGCCTAGTATGGACACCACATTGAAGTCAGTCAGGTAATTTACCATAATATTAACGCAGTAAAGCAGTTATTACTTATTCAGTGATTAAATTTATATATAATGCATATAACATTGTCAACAGTGAGTGTAACATTATTGTAAGAGAAGGAAAATTCTTGTCATAAGTAGTTAATATATTCTATTACAATCTGAAAAGTACTGGAGTGACATTCTCCAATCCAAACATAGCAGTATCTTAATTATAATACTAACCTGCAACTGTTTTTGTATTTATACGTAGAATTAGATTACATATGAAGCAATGGGTAGGGTGACCAAATTCACATCGATAGAAAAGAGGACATAAAGCTTCAAAAAGGAGGACATTGTTCGAAAAAATGAGGACAGAAAATAAGTACTTAGATTAGGCTTAGGCCTATAGCCTATTATACTATAAATTACGTCAATATCTATTGTCTTACAAAATATTTATAGTACAGATTTCAGCTTATATCATACTTAAAAGTATGTTAATATTACAAAAATAATTATCATAAAACTTAATAACAATGATTTTACTGTTAGCTACATATGAAAGTCAAGGGAACTATAATTATTAAAGAGAACAGAAGATATCTACCTTATTTAGATTTAGGCCTAGGCCTATATTATACTTAAAATTATGTCAATATATATTTTATTACAGCATACTTACGATAAAACTTAATAATATAAAATGATTTTAAAATTAACTACATATGAAAGCCAAAGGAACTATAATTATTATCAAAATAGGCCTATATAAAAAGACCGCACAAAATGTGAATTTAATATTACTTTGTAAGCAAAGAGAGTTATGACCGTTGGCAAAGAGTACCGGTATATTCTGCTGTCACCTACAGGAAAATTACTTGAAAAAGGAGACGAATCAGATAATTTCAAAATATCAGACATACAAGTTACGAAAAGGAGGACATTTCTTGATTTTTTTTTTAATTCGCCCGGATCCCAGACAAAGGCCTAAAAAGGAGGACATGTCCGGACAAAAGAGGACGTCTGGTCACCCTAAGCAAAGGGTAAATGTTATGTATGTTCATCTGTTGGCCTTGTTTTAAGTCCTGCGTACAGTCACAGTTAACCAACTTCCACTATTCTCGCAAGTTTTATCGTGATTGTAAAATGTTCAGAGTTTCAGCAGAAATGTTAGTTTTTATTTGGAACACACCTTATTACTGATACTGGTTTTGGTAGTGTATGTATACTCAAAGGTAAAGTATCTTCCAATAAGAGTGTCGTACTTTTAAATGAAAAAAATTGTATAAACGAAATAGATTTATTTATTTAATTGTTATTATTCTGAACCACACTTAATGTCATTATGTATGGAAGAAAACATCAGATAAGTGACCACTGCGGCTTTGTTGGATTGCGCATATATGGGTCTTCCAGTTTCAAAGATAGTCAAACATAAATTAGGCTCAGTTTCACGAATAACGCGCGTGATATTGTTTCTTAGGTCATTAAATGTTTCTGGCTTATTGGTATAAACCCTTGATTTAATATAATCCCATAAGAAGTAATCAGTAGTGTTAAATCACATGACCTCTGGGGTCAGTTAATATCACCACCACGTGAAATGATGAAGCCTCTGAACTTCTCCCTCAAAAGGTCAACTGTTTCGTGAGCAGTATGACATGCGGTGTCATCTTGCTGAAACCAGATGTTTATGAGATCCATATCTTTCAATTGAGGCCAAAAATAATCCCTTATCATAGTCCAGTATCTTTTTCCATTGACAGAACCTCTTCTCGTTCATCTTGGAAAAAATATGGACCAATGATTCTGCCATACCAAAATCCACACCAGACAGTAACCCTTCGGGGATGAAGTGATCGTTTTTGAATCTCCAATGGATTCTCATTACTCCGAAAGAGGAAATTTTGTTTGTTAGGAAAACCATTTATCCAAAAAGGGCTCGTCACTGAAGATGATTTTTTGGCTAAAAGCAGAGTCAACTTCCAATTGCTCCATAGCCCAGTCAGAGAATATACAGCACAATCTATGGTAATTTGACTTCAGTTCTTGAGTTAAAACAATTTTGTAAGAGTGTAACTTAAGTTCAGATTCAAAATCTGCCAAGTTGTGGTCGATGAAAGACTCAATTCTTGTGCTTGCTGAAAAATTAATTTCCGTGGATTCTTGCGTACACTCTCACGAAAGGCGGCTATGTTTTCATTGAAGCGTTTGCATCATTCACGTACAGGCATTGTTTGATTTGCAACAGAACCAGTTGTCTCAAGTTTTTCGATCAAACATCGAATTGTTCTCTCGCAGGGATGATTACACACACTGTACACTTCATATAATACACGGAATGCTTGGTGAATTTTTAACGATTTCTATGCATTGTGGAATGGTGTAATGTTCAATGATTATTTGTCAACAAAAACTGTAAACTAGGAAAAATATGACTGCTATAGCTTCATAAACACAGCAGCTGTTACATGTTAAAAGTAGGATACTCTTATTGGAAGACCCAATACATAGAATCTCATAAGCAATGTCGCGTTTTGAAAACATAACATTATTTCTTACATAGTAAGTTCTACAATGGTGATAAATTATATAAAATAATAAAACAACTTATACAGTATTATGTGGTTATAGCTTCCCTCTGTACTCTCTATCATGAATGAATATGCAAAAAGAATTTGCAAGAAGTTGTCACAAGTTTATCAGATATAATTTAATATTGCCAACCTTTCTCATCCGTATCAAACTTAAGCTTTTGCTTTGCTTTCTTTTTCTGTTCCATTTTGTCTGCCTCTTGATTAATCGTCTCAAACACAGTTTCCGCCACTTCTGCCTGCCATCTCTCTGAGATTACTAATGGAAAATTTTTGTAGAGGTCTTGATCTGCATCTGTTAACTGAAAAAAAAAAATTCTACACATTATATCACTCAAAAAAGAAAAAAAAAAACTTATAATATTAAATGACGAAAAATGGTATAGGCCCACAGAAACTGACTTTATCGCATTAAATTCTAGTCAACATATATTTGGCTTTGAAAAATATACAGCAAAAAGTGCCGGGTTTCAACACAGTACAGGTATTTATACACCATGGAAGCTCAATTGCAGCTGTGTGCACATACCATTAGCAAACAAAGTGGTCCTCAAGTTATACCAATATTCTTCTTGTTCTGTGCAGTTTTGTATACAATTCTTAAAATCACAGACTATCGAATTTTCATTTATATTAGGGTGTGTTGTGCCCAAGGATTATGATAAGCAATCATAACTTTGTTATGACCATAAGCAATATATTTTCACTTTATTTTAAAGTAATAAAATCGTACTTATTAAAAGATTCAAACATGCCTTTACAATGCGAGAGCTCACTTCCTGTTTCGACAGATTACAGAGCACAGTTTAGCTAACTCATCAAAGTCATAGTCCAGTCCTTGAACCAGGTAGAAATGCGTACGCTTGCATTTTACTCGTAGCACGAAGTCAGTCTTAGCAACAGCATCTCTCACGAGACATCAATTTCTATTGGTTACTGGTGAATCAGAGTTCCTTAAATCTGTATTGTTCTAAATGATGACCGGAAATGCCGATTTAAAATAATGGTTAAGAATCAGAAGCATGGTGTTTAGTGAATGCAATACAGTCTTTTTAGGAGATTCGCGGGTAAAATAGCGTCACTCTGTTATGTCACAAAGGACGCGGTTCGAGAATTTATAAAAGGACATGAAATGTCGAAAATGCAGTCATTAGTTATTGGTCAAGACAGCGGTCATGGAGTAGTGCTCGTAACTTCCCGACATCCAGGAAGAAATCCAGAATATGGCATCACCTGTGAACAGCATCAGGGTTCGCCCTACTATCTATTGTAAGTAAAATCATCAGTTCAATCTTTAGACTTTTCATGTAACTAGTTCATCTTGGTACTTTAGAATTAACAGAAATTTTCATACTTTCTAAATCATTCAATCTCAATATTTAATAATTTATTTGTAGTAACTTGATATTTTATTAATAAACTTAGTAATAGTGAATTTCTACACTTGTGATTATTTCGAAAGCCTGCGATCACATTCTAAGTAGGAATCCCTCCTATCCATAAGCAAGTACAGTTTATAAAGTATAACACAGTGTCAGATTCGTTTGTGTTATCTTGATAGAGATTATAACTCGCAATTATCTCAAAGATAAGCCATCCGCCCTTGTCATGGCAAGTGGCACGACAAATTACTGGTGTCAGATATGATAGAGCTCAACAACAACAAAAACTGGTGTCAGAAATGGGCACAACAGGTGCCTTTGAAATGAGAATGACAAAGGGAAGTCATTGTTCTCAGCTGCTTTCAATTTCAAAACGCGCTGCCATGCTTAACATAAATCTCAAAGTGCAAATGTAATGTGTTTGGTATCACTGATATCAGTCATATGATACCAAAAATCGCGTTTAATCTCTCTATAAATTACAGACAGAAAAAAACGCAGAACAGAAAAACTGATGAGAAAAGACATCGGCTATCTAAACAAAAGCTGCTTTCTCTGCACAAATCATGAGGATAATCTACTTTTGAATGCAAATAAGAATTATCTTATTAACAATTCCGTGTTGCTGCTGCTGCTGCCACTGCTGAACTTTTAGGGTGCATGAATGTAGGGAATTTTTAAAGTGTTAGCTCTTCATCAAAGCTACAGACACATGATAAAGGGAACCATCACAATATATTCAAAGTTCATCATCATCGCCGCCGCCGCCACCGCCACCGCCGCCACCACCACCACCACCACCACCACCACCACCACCACCACCACCACCACCACCACCACCACCACCACCACCACCACCACCACCACCACCACCACCACCACCACCACCACCACCACCACCACCACCACCACCACCACCACCACCACCACCACCACCACCACCACCACCACCACCACCACCACCACCACCACCACCACCACCACCACCACCACCACCACCACCACCACCACCACCACCACCACCACCACCACCACCACCACCACCACCACCACCACCACCACCACCACCACCACCACCACCACCACCACCACCACCACCACCACCACCACCACCACCACCACCACCACCACCACCACCACCACCACCACCACCACCACCACCACCACCACCACCACCACCACCACCACCACCACCACCACCACCACCACCACCACCACCACCACCACCACCACCACCACCACCACCACCACCACCACCACCACCACCACCACCACCACCACCACCACCACCACCACCACCACCACCACCACCACCACCACCACCACCACCACCACCACCACCACCACCACCACCACCACCACCACCACCACCACCACCACCACCACCACCACCACCACCACCACCACCACCACCACCACCACCACCACCACCACCACCACCACCACCACCACCACCACCACCACCACCACCACCACCACCACCACCACCACCACCACCACCACCACCACCACCACCACCACCACCACCACCACCACCACCACCACCACCACCACCACCACCACCACCACCACCACCACCACCACCACCACCACCACCACCACCACCACCACCACCACCACCACCACCACCACCACCACCACCACCACCACCACCACCACCACCACCACCACCACCACCACCACCACCACCACCACCACCACCACCATGAACTTCTTTGTTTTAGATCATGTGATCTGTAACGATAATCTAAGAAAAATGGCCATGATCCCTCCATCGATGTCTTGGTCTTCCTTGATCTCTGTGCTTTTTGGTCTTTATACTAAAGCTAATCTTGAAAATCTCTCCCTTTACATTTTTTGTACATAGTTCTTCCACTGTTGCTGATAGTCTTGAGTTTCTTCGGTTATACAAGTAACTTGTAGTTTTTCGGATATCTATGTTTCTTTTATAGCCAATAACAATCTTAAAAAACGCATCTGACCTGCTTCAAGTTTCTGTGAATTTCGTTTATTTAATATCAAATTTCGCTTCCATAACTGAGTGCTGCTTTTGATATTATGTTATGTAGTTTTAACTTTGTATCCACTGTCATGTTTGCCAAAATGTCTTCTAATAACTCAATTCATTTTATTATATTTTTGTAATTTGATATCTAGATCAGTTTTGTGTTTTGCAAATAAATTTCCTAAGTATGTAAATTCAGAAACTTGTTCTATTATTTCCTCATTTATTTCAATTTTCACGTGTTAGATGTTTTTCCCACACATTGCCATTGCCTTTGTCTTTGAGGTGGAAATTTTCATGTCATATTCGCTTGCAATTTTATATAATTGATGTGCTGCAATCTACAGACCGTCTTCAGAATTTAATAAAAGTACCTGATCACTGACATATAGTATTGTTTGTACTGATTTGTTTCTTGATAGTTGTATACCATTATTGACAATTTTATTCCATTCTTGAATTACTCTGTTGATATTATGTTGAATAAAAGTGGGGATAAATCACAACCTTGTCGGACATCTTTATTGGTATAAATGGGTTCCAATATTTGATCATTTGTTAATTTTATTTAAACTTTTGAATTCTGATATAAGCTTTGTATTGCCTTTATTAAATGCTGATCTATATGTTCTTCCTTTAATATGTTCCAAAGTTTGTCTCGATTTAAACTGTCATATACCTTTTCAAAATCAATGAATAGTAGATACAATGGGAGATTAAATTCCCTTCTTTTCTCGATAATTTGTTGAAGACTAAATATGGCATCTGCTATACTTCTCCCCTTCCTGTAACCACATTGTTCTTCTCTTAGAATTAGTTCACTGGTTGCTGTTAGTCTAGTTTTCAATCAATATATTAGCATAAAGTTTGGAAGTAGTTGAGAGGAATGTAATACATCTGTAGTTTTTACATATACTGTATTTTTCCGTCCTTTTTTTGTGTATGTTAATTACTGATTTCCCAGTCAGATGGGATTTTAAGATCCTGCCAAATATTGTTGAACTGATCCAGTAATTTTCCTTTTAATTGTTGTCCACCATACTTGAAAAGTTCAACATTTAAATTATCTTGTCTGGGACTCTTTCTGTTCTTGACTTTTCTTAAAACTTCTTCTAATTCTTCCATTGTTATTTCTGATCCTTCTTTCATTTCTTCCAAGGATACGTTTAAATTATTGTCCTCATGAATATTTAAATTAGATTGAAACCTAAGTTTTTGATAAAAAATGATCCAATTTTGTTTTGGTATAAGATTAAGTTTATCTTTCGTCTCCATCTGTAGCATTTTTAATATTTTAAATCAGTCTTTGATCCTATAATATCAGGTTCTAGTGATTTTACGTATTTATCCCAATCTTCTCTTCTGTATCTTCTGGATAGTTTTCGGACCTTTGCTCTGAATTTCTTACATTCTATGTAATGATGCTCTTCTTTAGTTTGCAGATATAATTTATCAGCTGATTTCTTTTCATCAATAAGTTTTTAAGTCTGTATTCCAGGTTCGTAATTTATTTTTGTTTTTTACTGACTTTTAACCCAGACTCATAATATATGTTGCTTCCATGATTGCTTGTTCCCAGTACTTGGTTTGAGTTTACTTTCTGTTTTGATATATAATTCTTAAATCTTTATCTTCTAATAAATGAATTTTGAACTTTTTTTATTATTGTATTGTGGTTTTGAGGTTTGTTCGTTCTATTTATTGGTTACAACTTTCTGACATAGTTCTATTTTACTTTCAACCAAAAAATGGTCATTGTCAATTTCACTTCCTGTAAAAACCCTTGTGTCTCTAAAGGTGCATCTACACAGTTCCACTTTTCTTTCAACTTTTATGCATTCAAGCCATGCATGCAAGAGTGAACGAAATGCATTCACTTGTGCATGCCTTTTTCACTAAAAAATGAGAGCCCATGCGGTAATTGAAAGCAACCCATCGCCGGTGGGTATCTTGTGTGTATTTCATTTAACAGTAGCATACAGCGAGCAGCTGATTGTTTTAGGTGGCCGTGAATAAGCTGAAAATTCTTTTGTTTGGTGATTGGACCTTTTAAACTGAAAATGATGGCAAGTACGATTAGCTTCATTGAACATTATCGCAAATATGAGTGTCTGTGGAGTGTTCAACCACAATTTTGCGAATCAAGTAGTATTGGATTAATATTTAATATTTATTAATTAATATATATGCAGTGAATATGACGTTCAACACAGTGCACTGTGTAGACACAAAATCTGTATGCATCTTAATTGAGCATTCGTTTTCAACTTCATTCTTTCAATATTCTCCCCAGATTGCATGTGTAAATGCATGGAAAGTTGAACCATGTAGATACACCTTTACAGCTGTTTTCAATTTATGATTGACAATTATATAATTTATTATAGATTTTAATCCTCTAGCGACCCATGTATATTTGTGTATTCAAAGTTAACAGACTGAAATGTACACAAAGGGCAAAGTTTCATGAAGTGAGTTGAATTAGGTGAGGAAAAGGTATGCTGATCATATAAAAAAAAACTAATATGTGGGATGTTGTTTTTATTATATAAAAATACGAGTTTATAACCGTGTATTTTTGTTGTCAATTATGAAGCCACTGCAAAAATCGATTGGAGAGGTAACACTGGGGGGGGGGGGGTTGACAACAGCATGTTACAATTACTCAAAGAAAAAAATGTGGGTTGAATGAGAAAGAAAGATTAGTTGTACATTCAATGCATGAAATGCCTCTTATGAACTGTGTAAAGTATAACAGTGCCTCTACTAGAGATTTCGACCCAAGGGACTACAAATAAGATAGCAACTATGGTACTGCCTTTATTGTCATGATTTCAAAACATACCTAAGTATATGCAACCAGCTGCATACTATTTCACAAATGAAAACCTGTCTGCATTACAAATATATACAACATTCGAACTGTGTGCTAAAAATTAAACTAAAGATTCAATTTTCGTTCAAAGTACAGCATCCACCCACCACTGAACAAATAGTGCACACTTTTATCACTGCCTATGTGGCGCTATAAAACAATTTTCAACACTTTTATTACAGCCACAACATTTAGATTTTTACTGCACTATATATACATATAATATTAAATTGGATTATTGTTAAATACAGTGAAACAGTTAAAAATCTTGTCATTTTTATGGACAGCGATCTGAATTGGAACACTCAAGTAACACACACTTGCAAAAAAATATTTTCTCAACTTCACTCCTTGTTTCATATGAAAGAATTTCTACCACTTAGTCTAAAAAAGAATCTTATTCAGACGTTTGTAATGCCCCATTTTGATTATTGCGATTCCTTGCTAACTAATGACGTCAGGGTCTGCCGAACTTTATCACAATTCAAAATTAAATTGGAAAATTTTGTCTTAATTAATGCTTTTTAGGTATTGCTAGAAGTGTTGATTTTTGTTTTTTACTCTAGATTAAAATTGCAAGTTTCTTGTTTATGTTAATTAATTACGATACTTAATCATTCATCTAAAGTTTGTGTGACTGCAACCTGTGTATATTTTTGTTTATAGTGTCATTTTTCTTTTTATTTCTATTATTGTATTTGTATTTCTGGTGGTGTGGAAGAGAAGGCCTGATGGCCTTAACTATACCAGAATAAATAAATAAATGGAATTATCACTGCACTAACACACTGATTACTACACAAAACACACACTTAATGAACTAAATGTAATTATGAAGAATGGAGACAGAGTCGCCCGCCATCACATTCTACTTCTTCCACTAGATGGCTCCTGACATTACTTAGACCAAGGAGGGCAACATTTGCAAACGAAATGTGAGGAATATTACTACAGGTATGTAATATTATGTAACAGGTTAGGTTAGGTATGTAGTATTATGTGAGAGGTCAAGTTAGGTTAGATTAGGCATGTAGTATTATGCGAGAGGTGTCTGCGACACTGAAAACTCCGTTAATTTCTCCCACAAATTACGTCACATTCAGAAAATATTGCGATGTTTTTCATTCATGCGTGACGAATTTTGTATATAAGTAAGATACGTATTTGGGGTGAGCTGGGTGGACATACAGTTTTCCCAGCGATCACATTTAATTTCCACTACTCCATACTACATATAAATCCTAGGCATTTTCAAGGTATTTTAGTAATTTTTTCTAGTGGCGGTTCATAAGTAACCCTCACACAATTTTTTTACATTCCACAGGGACATTAAAGTGCTGAATATCCCTTTATTCAGTCTGGATGTAACTAAATTTTATTCTTTCTTTAAAAGCATAGGGAATAATTTAAACAAATAACAAGTTTCCTTCAGAAAAGACAATGAAGAGCAATGTGTCATGTTTGTACATGATAGCGGAACTTTTTAAATTGGACAAAATGAGAGATTATAGATTGGTTCCAAATTAGTGACTTGCCAAGCAATTTACCTCTCTGCCTTTAATTACATGAAATTAAAGTTAGCTTATGTTGCTTTTAGTCATACAGTTTCATCAGCTAAGAACATTTTAACAGATGTAAAGCTAAAATCCGAAAACGTCCTAGATCAGATGTATCGAACTCATTTGGAACATGGGCAGTTTTGCATATTACCAAACCTACCATAGGCCACACTTGATCTAAAGACCTTGCCTTTGCTGAATCTATTAATGTTTTTTTTTTATTGCTTGAGTTCTTGCTTGTTGCCAATTCATATTTATAGCTGACAATGCAGTAACAACTGTTTCAATGAAAATAAAAACATGCTAAAATTATACAACATAATATTATAATGAATATATTACGAAAAGCAGGTTCAATCCAGCATATATATATATATATATATATATATATATATAATTTTAGTAGGTTCTTTTATGACGCTTTATCAACAGCTCAGGTTATTTAGCATCTGAATGAGATGAAGGTGATAATGCCGGTGAAATGAGTCCGAGGTCCAGCACCGAAAGTTACCCAGCATTTGCTCATATTGGGTTGAGGGAAAACCCCGGAAAAAACCTCAACCAGGTAACTTGCCCTGACTGGGAATCGAACCCGGGCCACCTGGTTTTGCGGCCAGTCCAGCATATATATATTTAAATTTACAAAAGAACAAATTAACAAAAGTTATAAAACACAGTATCTCACCAGAAACACGAAACAATGAGAAACAAGTTTAATCCGGATTATATATTTCAATTTATAAAAGAACAAACCACAGAAGAAAAATTATAGAATACAGTATTTCACTAGTAACACAACCGACCAACTGATAATATTTTATGACTTTTTGCCAGACAATTGGCAATGCTTGTTTGCAACCAGTTTCACAAATTTTGGAGTAACAGATTCCGAGACACAACCTTCATTATGAAAGGAAGATTGGCATCTGTTAGCTTTCTTACGTGAAAACAGCTGTTCGTATGAATATGTGCTCCCAAAGTAACACAGGATTTCTGCTGTAAACTTTCTCATCTGTTGATACTTTTGCCCCAAATATGAGTAGTTTTCTGAGGTTCCAACTTCTCGGTGTTTTTATTTTAAAATTGAATCTTTTTGCATATCAGTTAATTCCATTTTTAAGGAAATAAGAAATACTTGACATTATAAGAAAAGGGATCAGTGAAAAGAATAAAGCCATTCTTATGACCTTGAGATCTTTAAAATATCGCTCATATTCTTCCTTTAATATTTTGTAATCTCTCACAGTATTCTGGACAACTATAATTTCAATTTTGAATTTTGAACAGTTCACATGTATGAAAGTAAGCCAGATTACCTTCTTTTAAATGATTTTTGCCACAAGATCAACTCTTTTTTTAAAACTAGCCAGTGTGTCGAACATGTGAGATATTAGTTGATCTCTCTCTTATAGTTTGATGTTAAGATCATTTGCTCTGTTATATCTTCTAGAAAGGCCAGATATTGTACCCATGACAGATTCTTAAAAAGAAATATATCCTCACCTTTCTTTTCCAGGAACAGTATTATTTCTTCCAAAAGTAAATAAAACCTCTTTAGTATGTTGTGGTGAAACAACCAGCGAACTTCCGTGTAGCCTTTCAAATTCACTGTCCACATCCTGAAAGAGTTGAGCAAACTGGTGGTGGTAAAGCCCTCTGGATCGAACGAAGTTTACAGTTTTGCACACTGTCTTGAGCACATCGTCCATTTTCAGCAATTTGGAACAAAGGGACTGCTGATGAATAAGGCAGTGGAAAGTTTGATACTCGTCTTGCAGCTTTTTGTCTACAATTGTTGCAAATCCTTTGTCTCTGCTGATCATCACTGGAGCACCAACCATACAAACTTCCTCTGGAGAGGATGTTTGTATTTTTGTAAAATTTCCCACACAGCATCACGAATGTCTTGCACACTAGAGTTATGGGGATGGGAATTCAATTCCAAAAATCTCTTGAGATACTTTCAAACTATCGTCACAGGCTCAAAGTAACAACACCATTTGTGCCACATCAACAATGTCACTACTTTCGTCAATTCCTATTGAAAAGCACTGAAATTATGAAGATACTTCTGGTAGTTGTTCACGCAAGTCGTCAGCCATTGTATTTTTTCACTTTTTTGAGACAGACGTTTTCTGCTGTTTTATCATATATTCTTTAACTATGGAACCTTCAATAAAAGGTTTGGAATGTTTTGCTGGTAAACAGCTATTTTGTAACTGGCTTTCACTGCTGATTTACTACTTTTATTCATTTTTATAAATACACTTTGCTGTCTTTGCAATTTATTTTTAATTTCCTTTAGTTTTTATTTTCTTAATTTATCCTCAATGCAGGAAAAAGTTTCTTTATGAGTTGTATCAGAGTGTCATTTACATTATATATACACTTTGACAACACTTGTTACGAGGTGTGTTTGAAAAGTTCGTGACCTGACACATAGATGACACTGAAAACGTGTCGAGTCCCTATTATGCTGACACATAGATGATATTGAAAACATGTCAATGAGCCCCTACCACGCAATAGCTGAGAAGTGAGAAAAATGTTCCAAAACTGTAGTAGCGAAAAGCCACCATTTGCAAAGAAGAAAACGTGCAGGATTTCGAAACTGCTATTTGAATATGTGTTGTACTGCATATTTGAGAGCTGAATGTTTTTGTTTATAGAAACAATACTTCCTTACGAGATATTTTCAGTATTGTGTTTCTGCTGCCAGCAGAGTTGTTAGGTTTTTTCCGAGGGAAATTGGGATATCAGAAGCTAACATAGACATTAGACCTATCACGACTTTATCATAAGATTTCTAGCTATTTTCTGCAAAGCAGTGTTCGCATGCTTTTTAAAGTAATTTTTGCCTCCATCAGAAACACTAAAATACGAAAAGTGCAAAATATAGTGAACACTATAATCGGCTTTTCTTTTTTCCTTTTATTAATCACGAATATGTTTTAACCATTTCCTACTGAAATAACTCTGCAACTTTTCTTTTTCGGAACCAGTACTGCAACAGTTTCACTATCTGACGATGAATCAATGTTTGAACATACAGTAGTTCACCAAACTATAAAACACAAGTAATTGTATGTGTTTATCATTATTGTAAGATAGGATATAAAAAACGCAATCTTTTTTTGCTACTCAACACAATTAAAATACACATTGTTTACTAACTGCGAGAGCAGTGACTAGGTACTGAAATGGATTAATCAACAATGCTATAGAACTAAGGGGAGTATCATCTTGAGAGTAGAGTTACCTTACGGCAATCAGCTGGGCTACTTCATACACTTATTATATATCTGCGGGTTACCTCTTTTACAATGTTGTCATTTGAGTCAATATATAATTGAAAATAGACTAATTTGTTTAAATATGTTCTAGGCCAATATCTGTAAAATAGGAATTTTTACCAATTACTTTATTTAGGACTCAACCAAGGAAATTGTGAGAATCTCGCCTAAACTGGGATACCCAGCAATCCTGGCAGTCAGACTTGCATAATGATATTCATAGGAACTCTGAATGTGAAAACCCATAACCACAGTTAATAATATAATTAATATGTCAACTTTTTACTTTAATCAGTAGGTTAAACTGCTGAATGAAGCCAAAAAGCATTATTATTATTATTATTATTATTATTATTATTATTATTATTAGTTGTAGAAGAAGTAGAAGAAGAAGAAGAAGAAGAAGAAGAAGAAGAAGAAGAAGAAGAAGAAGAAGAAGAAGAAGAAGAAAAGGTTTCATTGTTCCATAACTAGGACAAGAATTATTCTCAATCAGTCATAAGAACATTAAATGGACAGCTAATTTAAAAAAACAATCATATCACCAAAAGCATACAAATATTATACTTAAATTTTTAATGTCAGACTGGTAGCTGTTTATAATTTATAAAGTTACTGTACCTTTTAATTCAGTGAATAACTATTGATGTATGCATTGAAACAACAGGTGTATGAAGAAAATGAAGGATAGAGAAGGGATGAAGGGCAATAACAATGTATAGGTCTACAGAGTTGAAATACGTTTATTTTCAATTTAATTTCACAAGGAGTGTTTTTAAAGTAAGTACCGATATTTTTTTTTAAATAATAGAACATTATTTTTCACGTACTTTATCTTCATTCCTTACATTACACTACTTCTCCACATAGTCACCACCATTATTGAGGCACTTGTCATAACAGGAAACTAGTTTTTGTATGCCTTCATCAAAGAATGATGCCACCTGTGATGACAGCCAAGTCTGCACTTCTTGTTTCACAACATCATCGTCGTTGAAATGTTTTCCACCAAGGATTTTCTTCAGATGAAGAAACAGGTGAAAATCGCTTGATTCCAAGTGAGGACTGTAGGGAGGATAGTCGAATTGTTCCCAACCAAATGTTGTGACAAGATCTTGTGTTTGTTTGGCTGTGTGCGGGCGGGAATTATCATGAATCAAAAGGATTCCATGCCAAAACATTACATGCCTTTTGTTCAGTATTGCACGACGGAGATTTCTTAGTGTACACAATACACGTTTTTGTTGACTGTCGCATTCCTGGACAAGAATTCAACAAGAAAAACACCTTGTCTGTTCCAGAAAACCGTGCACATGATCTTGCGAATGGCTATTGTCTGTTTGAATTTCTTCTTCACTGGAGATGGTGTCTCCACTCCATGCATTGTTGCTTTGATTCAGGAGTGATGTGAGACACCAATGTCTCAGCACCTGTAATGATATGCGTTAGCAAATCATCGCCTTCCTCAGCATATGTGTGAAAAGTCAGTGCAGAGGCGAATTGCTTGTTCTTGTGCTCATCAGAAAGATTTCTTGGCATCCATCTTGAGCACAATTTCCGAAATCCTAAGCATTCTGTCACAATGTTGTAGAGAACTGATCTTGAAATTTGTGGAAAATGCGAAGAAAGCAACGATATTGTGAAACGTCTGTCCTCGCAAAGTTTTGTTTCCACAGCTTGCACCAAATCATCTGTGACCACAGATTGTCGGCTGCTCCGCGGCTCATCATGCACATTTTCACGACCTTCCTTAAACTATCCAACCTGCTTCCTCACCATTCCATCACTCATTATTTATTGTTTCTCCATAAACCTCACACAGTTGGTGATGAATGTCTGTTGGTGTAACATTTCTCTCATTCTAAAAAGGAATCACTGATCGGACTTCACAGTCGGAGGGTCATTCAATTGTTTCGAACATTTAGAATGCTATCACAATAAGGAAACACAAAATGATTGCCACTCACAGTTGCGTCTGGTTTCCTAAACGATGAAGGAAGTCATTATGCATGCTCAAAATTGCTACCACAGCGCTGCCGTGGAAAAATTTTAAAACGGTACTTACTTTAAAAATACACCTCGTATTTATTATATTCCATAGATCTTAAAGACATGGAACAATATGCAAACATAGATAGTTGCTCACCACCAGGATCGCTACTATCGCCTCATCACAGACTCTTTCCCTAGCAGACGAAAAATGTATTGTACTTTCGATATCGTGATCTTTTAAAAAAATTAACACCTTCCTTCCACTATTGAAATATGAAATACATAAGGTTTATATATTATTTTCATAAAATATATATTATATTCTATAAACTCACCTTCCTGGATCTTTCGGAAGAAGGATAACTCTGACCTCTTTTTCTTACAATTTATAGTGCTACAAACGAGTCCTTTTCGCATATTATTATTGAAATTATTGTATTTTAGCTATTTACAGTTATTACAACCGATAATGAACATTTCACATTTACACAACTTTTCACAACTATGCGAAATATGGCACAGTCAATGCTTTTCGATCCAAACCGTAATGTACCATATGTTCGAGTTTTCTATTTTAATGTATGGAACTCAGTGAAATAACTTTATTGCGTATCATTGCTAAGCTTTATTTAGTGTAATGTGTCCATAAGTTCCGTTTACTTCTTATTGCATAATTTGTTGCAGAAATAATTACAAAACTGTGTTATTTTAATGTGAAGAGAATTTTATATGTTAACATAATCCGTTTGCGTCAACATTTTAAGTTTAGAATGGAATCTATTTTAAGGTTTAATAAAAATAATTTATATTGTGATTTCAATTTAGCACATCTACCTTCCTTAATTTAGACAAAACATTTACCATACCACTCCTATGAAATTAGTGTACGTACAATTGTGTTACTGGTACTTCGTCTCTTAAGTAGTAGATAAATACAATAATTCAGTAATCAATTGTAGTATTAAAATACAAACTGAATGACCCGGGTATCATACATGACATTATGCTTAATTATAATGTATAATTGTGCGAATTTAGGAATATAAGTTAAATATAGTAAACATAAGCTATAATTTTCATATGAATGGCAAGGCATTGGAGATCACTAAATTTAGACAGAAAGGGGCAACTGATACAGTAAACATAACCTATAATTTCAAGATATCTAAATATCCGTGTGGTGCAATTGAAAATTATTGAATCGTGCATAAATGAATGTACAAGAATTACGCAATATTTAATCGAAATAAAGGCAGGTATTACACATACGAACAATGTAATTGTCACACCATAAATAATATTACACCTTAACTCCCAAGTGAATTATGTCTGAAGTGTCTCATAATCATTGTTTTAAATTTTATTAATGGAATTACACTACATTTTAGGGAAACATATGTTACTGTTTATGCATTCCAACTAATTTATATGGTTGAAATGCCACCCTTCGTGATCGGGTTAAGTGAGTTACATGGTCTGCCTTACGGCCTGTATTAGATCATGATGGCTCTGGCACAGTCTATTGTTCCTAGTACTCACAGCGCTCCAAGCAGCTAGCAACTATCGCAAGAATTGCGAAAAATCATCCCAAGCTTCGTGACTGTATATAGTAGACTGTGTTCTCCACCTCTAAATAAAGCAAAAACTGGTCAATTGGCTGAGAAAGTCATGGCGTCCATGTTCTGTGATTCTATGGAACAGTAGTCGAAGAATAATACTCAAATCTCCTAAAGCAAATGAAAGGGAAAATTCTCAAGAAGAAACCAGGTATGACCAAGAAGAAAGTGTGGTTTCATCATAACAGTGCACCTGCTCACACATCTGAAATCGTGGTTGCTAAACTACATGAACTACGATTCAAATTGTTGCTGCTATTCACCAGAACTGGCACCTTCAGACTTCTTTATTTTCCCGAAGTTCAAAATCACTGGAAAGAAATTTTCGTCAAATGAAGAGGTTATTGCAGCAACAGAAGGCTTTTTTTTTGGCAGACAAGGAATCTGTATACAAGAGGGGTATAGCAGCATTACAGCACTGATGAACGAAGTGTGTTAATCTCTGGGGGAATTGTATTCAAAAATAAATATTACTTGAGAATAATTCTAGTTTCATTTCTATGTCAAGCTATGAACTTTTCAAACAATGCATACATTTTAAGATTTTTCAAACAACCTTCATAGATGCACTGCAAATAACATATACAATTTTACCTTCCTTCTCTGTGCACAAATAACTGACTTCCCGTCTTCCCTGAAATTTTCTCCATTCATCAAAAATCTTTCTTTTAGTGGATGGTTTTGAAAACGACATCAAGCCAGAATTACGTAATATGACTCAAAATGTAATGTGTTTATAAAATTGTCGGTTACCATCCAGTATGAAAGCCACAATAGAACTGTCTCTTAGTATAGGAAACAATGACTTATAAAAGGCAATAGAACAGACTAGAACTCGCTAGAATTTTCTTGATCGAGAAACTAAATGTCTCGCCTGTCTGGATAGTCAATATTAAGTATTTTCTCCATAAAATGGCAGATCAGATCCCGATGTCTTAGATGGTTTATATAACTACGTTACAAGAATATAGTCACTTAAAATTCACCAGATTTAAATTCTGGATCATACACCAGTTATATTAACCCTCAGTTCAAGCAAAGCATACACACAAGTATTCCTGGAAACCCAATATTACAAACAAAATGTACTATAGACATTGCTATAATCATGTTCACTGATACTGTACAAGATGCCTTCAGAACAGCTACCCAATACCGGAATCCTATTCATATCCAGTACAAAAATCAAGTACTAGAACAACTCTTACTACATAAAAGAGCTCTGAGACGCACATGGCAGAAATATACATTTTTCAAGAAGACAAAACAAATCTAAATAGTATACAAAAGGAAATAAAAAAATTTATTAATTAGCATCAGACAAGATTCGTTTGTAGAAAAAATACTATTTAATGAATCAGATACTTCCAAACTATGGAAACTTGGTACTGTACGCGAAACTTACCTGGCCAGCTAAAAGAGAGAGGCGCAGGGAATAGAGGGGTCGCTTCTAGAGGTAGCGGGGCAGGAGAGGGAAGGATAGTCTACAAGGTGGATAAAATACATTTGCTTGCTTAGTGTGATCGTTGTACTTACAGAAATTTTGCGTTCTGTGAAGACATATTTATGCAATGGCAAGTAGTAATACGAGATGCAACAAGGTTATACGAGCCTTCTATACTCGAAGTTGCAGGTTCGATCCCGGCCGAGGTCGATGGCATTTAAGTATATGTAAATGCGACAAGCTCATGTCAGTAGATTTTACTGGCATGTAAAAGAACTCCTGCAGGACAAAATTTCAGCACACCAGCGACACTGATATAACATCTGCAGTTGTGAGCGTCGTTAAATAAACCATAATTTAATTTTAATTTAGTGTACACAGTAAGGTGAGGGAGATAATAAGGTCAGTGGTTGTTTGTTGCGATCAAGAGGCAAAAGAGAAATGTCTTACTTACGACTTTTAAGAAGCCCGGAGGTTCATTGCCGCCCTCATATAAGCCCGCCATCGGTCCCTATTCTGAGCAAGATTAATCCAGTGTCTACAGCAATCATATCCCACCTCCTTCAAATCCATTTTAATATTACCCTCCCATCTATGTCTCGCCTTCCCCAAAGGTCCTTTTCCCATTACCATCCCAACAAACACTCTATATACATTTCTGGATTCGCCCATATGTGCTACATGCCCTGCTCATCTCAAACATCTGGATTTAATGTTTCTAATTATGTCAGGTGAAGAATAAAATGCGTCCAGTTCTGCGTTGTGTAACTTTCTCTGCTCTCCTGTAACTTCACCCCTGTTAACCCCAAATATTTTCCTAAGCACCTTATTCTCAAACACCCTTAACCTCTGTTTCTCTCTCAAAGTGAGAGTCCAAGTTTCACAACCATACAGAACAACCGAAACTAACTGTTTTATAAATTCTGACTTTCAGCTCTTTGAGAGCTGACTGGATGACAAAAGCTTCTCAACCTAAAAATAGCAGGCATTTTCCCTATTTATTCTGCGTTTAATTTCCTCCTAGTGTCATTTATATTTGTTACTGTTGCTCCAAGATACCAGTATTTGAATCTTTCCACCTCTTCAACAGATAAATTTCCAATTTTTATATTTCCATTTCGTACTATGTTCTAGTCACGAGACATAATCATATACTTTGTATTTTCGGGATTTATTTCGAAACCTATCTCTTTACTTGCTTCAAGTGTTTTCCCTAATAATTTATGGATTTTATAATATGTCTCGATGACACCGGCAGTGATGACTATGATGATGATGATGATGATGATGATGATGATGATGATGATAATGAATAAGGGAAGAGGAGGAGGAGGAAGAAGAAGAATACTGATAATAATGACTGTGTGTGAAAGTGAACTTTTTGGAAACCCAACAATAACAGACCTGTGCTTCTAGTTTAAAGACTTCATGCATCGCTTACCATCAGTAACTCACGGTCAGATACGAATATTGAATTAATTGGAGTTGTGATCATACTGTATAGAAGAAGAAAAATGTAATTTATTTATGTTTGTTATTTTGTGAAACCATATACTTTCACCTACCATATCCAATGGAATGCACTGAAATTAAATACTGAATGATGTTTTTGTAACTGTACGTACAGCTGCTGCAGCTACAGTCAGGTAGCCAGCAGATAGCTATGGGGCAGCGAGAGAGCACTAGAGACCCAGCTGCCTAGATAAGTTGCACGGACAATAGCGTACTCACTGGGAAAAGATGTCAACTGACAAATCATGCTCTGAAGGATGAAAATGGAAAAGTGGCTTACAGTGATGAAGACAAAGGTGAAGTTATAGTCAATTCATTTACATCTAGATTTGAAACTCAGCAAGGACAAATAAACAACTATCTCCAAAACGTTATAAACAATATTCTTTTACGTTATTTCAGGAAAAATCTTCAACAAAACTTGCAGATATAATTAGTCCTTCAGAATTAAGAGACATAATCAGAAGTCTTAAACCTAACAAATCTCATGGTTCTGATTGAATACAAAATCAGTTACTTCAGTATCTTCCACTACAGGCTGTTATTCATCTTTGCAAAATATTTAATTCCTGCCTTCAACTCAGTTATTTCCCTCCACAGTGGAAAGAAAGAATTATCATAGCTTTATTTTTTTTTTCAGTAGGTTATTTTACGACGCTTTATCAACAGCTTAGGTTATTTAGCGTCTGAATGAGATGAAGGTGATAATGCCGGTGAAATGAGTCCGGGCTCCAACACCGAAAGTTACCCAGCATTTGCTCATATTGGGTTGAGGGAAAACCCGGAAAAAACCTCAACCAGGTAACTTGCCCCGACCGGGAATCGAACCCGGGCCACCTGGTTTCGCAGCTAGACGTGCTAACCATTACTCCACAGGTGTGGACTCATAGCTTTAACTAAACCTGGAAAGGTCCTTTGAACCCTGCATACTTAAGACCAATCGCTGTTCTAAATACTTTGAGTAAAATGTTGGAAAAAATTATACTAAAATTCATTTCAGAATTTGATTCTATCATTCCAAATGAACAGTTCAGCTTCAGAGAATGCCATAGTACAATTCATCAGCTCTACCATATATGTCAACATGTTAACACTATTATCAATCAAGTACAGCATACAGTCGATATGTTGTTGTTTTCTAATGCCAGGCATTTGACAATAAAGTAATTTGACCTATTGCACTCCAATATTTTTCAAAGATATTATCATGGTCAACCACTGAAGCATAGATTTTGAGGTGTTCCGAATCCATTTCTTGGTTTGAGTTGCACAATGGGCAGTTAGGGGACTGATATATTCCAACTCTATGCAGGTGTTTGGCCAAACAATCATGGCCTGTTGCCAATATAAATGCAGCTACAGACGATTTTCGTGGTAAATCGAGAATTAACTGTGGATTATGATGTAGAAAGTTCTATTTTTTTCCCTTGAGATTGTATTATCAAATTTTGTTTGTTGAAGTCTAAGTATGTAGATTTAATCAATCTTTTCACAGAGTAATACGTAGATTTAGTAACAGGTCTGTAAGTAGCAGTGCTGCCCTTCTTTGCTAAAGCATCCACATTCGTTTCCCAGGATTCCACAATGGGATGGTGTCCATTGGAATACAATTCTTTTATTAAGTGATATTAATTGCCAGAGCATTTTAGTTATTATACAGTCGATATAGAAAAGACCTTTGATACATACTGTTTGCATAAAAGGTCTGATCATGAAGTTAATCACAACGAATATATAAGATTGTTACATCCATATTCTAAATAGCTTTCTAACTAATAGAACTTTAAGAGTAAAAGTTAACAATTCCTATTCTTCAAAGAAACCTATTCAAGTAGGTGTTCCTCGGAGTGTTGTCTTATCACCAATGTTATTCAATATGTACATATCAGATTTTCCTCGTTGCTGCAGATGTCAGTTTGCACAATATGCAGACAACACAGTCATTTTTACAACAGATATGAATATATCAACCGCTTACAAGAATTCAAAATTATTTACAATTAATTAAACACTGGTTTATCAATTGGAAAATAAAAATCAACGCAGCTAAAAGTTCAACCATAATCTTCACAAAAAGGTGTCCTCAAGAACTTTCCAACTTAAGCTATTCGATGAAATTACTTCAAGGAAGGAAGAAATAAAATATTTAGGTATTCATCTCGACAGCAGACTCACATTTCAAGAACACATTGACATATCAACTGCCAAAGGATATTACATGTTTAATCGTCTATATCTGCTTTTTAAATCACGGTCACTAAGTTCATGGATAAAGAAAACCTTCTACATCATGTTAATCAGAGCAAGTATCCTTTATGGCTTTCCAGCTTGGTCATCACACAATAAAATCCTTCAAAGGAGACTACGAGGAGTTCAATGGGCAGTCCTTTGCTCTATCAGCAGAGCAGACTACACTACAACAAATAAATTCCTACATGAACTGCTCATCATTGAATCCATCAACAGTTTTTAACATCAATATCAAATCATCCCAATCAGCTACTGCAGTACCGGTATCTTCATTAGAATTCTACTCAATATTCAGCCACATCTTACAGTACATTTTTAAAGATAACAGCTATCGGAATAATTTTACAATGATCAATTACCAAACATTGCTTAACATCAATGAAGACAAATCAATTTTCGGAGTCAAAAGCAAATCACTTGATTTCTATGTCTATTCATCAAAGAAATAAGATGCTGGCTTAAATGTTTCTGTCTTAAGTAGTAAGTGTTGCTTCAGATAGATGGCAGGCATATTGACAATTATTGTCACAGCTATTTTGGTAGGGGTTTGCGCACTAAAATACAAAAATAAATTGTGGTTATATTTTTCCATACAGGCAAGATTTGTCGCAAAATAACATGCAAAGGACCACATGGGCTGCCAGTTTAACACACCTGTTCTAGATACAGCAAAATGTTACAGAAGAATTATGGTATAACAGCCCTTCAAAACATTAGTCTATGGTAGTACTGCCTTGTCTTCCCATACTATAGCAGTTATTTGCAAGTTGATTGGTAACTTGTTCTTCAGGCGTTCAGCCAGTTCCCTTTGTTGTACTTTCCCATTGACGTTGCCAGATGCTTAATCCATTTTCTTTTGCTTCTCTGATTATATGGCTTTCTGGTATCTTGTCGTATACACTATCTAGTGTATCTTCCATGGCTGCCTCCTTAGCAAGCTATCCGCCATTTCATTACCCTGAAATCCTACATGAGCTTTAACCCATTTCATGTGGATTGTCCATCTATTATCTTTGACTTGTTAAAATTTTTGCTTTATTCTTTCTATTAATTCATTTCGGTTTTCATTATTTTTAAGTAGAGCTATGGTTATATGACTATCAGTATATACTGCAGCCATTCTCTCTGTGATACTATTTTGCGGATTTTCTTCCAGTATCTGAAGAGCTTGTAAAATTGCGATTTGTTCCACTTGGTTATTGGAACAAATATTGTTTAGTTTAAATTTCAGTTTGTGAATTACTTTCTCGTTTTGGAAGATTACTTCTGCAGCACAAACTCTCTCATTAATTTTGCTTCCGTCAGTGTAGATTTCTATTGAGTATTTTATGTTATCCTGTGCCTCTTGAATGGTCACCCTATCTGCAGGATGGGGGCCAATGTCTCAGATGAAAGGGAGCCTTAATTTGTGAGGGCATATGGTGTACATTGTGAGTTACCTTGTAGATTTCTAGCATCTCTTGTATTGTAATGTCTATAGGTTTAGTTACAGCTAATATGTATGATGCTTCTTGGGAAATAGTTCTAAAAGATTTTGATATCTTAATATTCATGAGTCTCTGCACTCTTTTATATTTCAGCATATTCTTTTGTTTTAAGATGCCATCTTACCACACCGGAGCACAATATAATAGTAGTGCAAATATAGCGCCTTTATAAATTGTTTTAAGGGCCTGATATCTAAGTTCCCAGTTTAGTCTTGCTGATTTCACCAAAACATTGATTAATGTTGTGCATTTATCGCTGACATATTGAATGTGTTTATCAAATTGCAGTTTATTGTCAAATATTATTCCAAGATACTCTATCTCTTGAACTTTTCTAGCACCCTGCTATTTAAATAGATAGTTACTTGACTCTCGTATTCTCTTGTTTTCCTTGTGATTAATGAACTTTAGATTTACTGTCGTTAAATAGAATTTTATTTTCTTTTGACCAAATTTTGATCTTCTTTATGTCTGTATTAGCATACATTTCCGCTTGTCATGCTGTCGCCTGCAGTCAGGAGTATTAAATCATCCGCAAATGCTATAACTTGACTGTGGTTTGAGTAGTCTAGATTGAGTAAGGGGTCCACAGTCCTGGTCCACAGCAGGATCCCTGGGGGCAGCCTTTGGTCACTTCTCTTTTTGCCTTGCTATATTTTTATGAATAATGTAGCTGTTCCGTTACTGACATAGCTTTGAACTAGTTTATATAGATTTCTTGGGCATTGGAGTTTTGCTCTTTTTCTGATGTAGACTCTTCTGTATGAAGTTTTTAACTGCCAAGATGGCTTGCACAGTATTGGTTTATTCTATCAATCATGAGTTTTTCTAAGATCTTCCCTCCAACACTGAGCAGACTTTTTGGTCTAAACTTTGTGACTTCTTGACTGTTCTCTTTTCCTGGTTTTACTATTGGGGTTATTGTCGATCTTTTCTACTGTTTTGGGAAACATCCTTGCTTTAAGCATGAATTATAGACTGCAGTAAGTGCATGGGAGAAGTTCTTAAATACTCTCATTATTATGTTACTGGTAACCCCATCGTCCCTTGGTGCCTTTGTAGGATTAAATTTTCAGATCACTGTTGATATTTCTTCTTCTGTAAAATCTCTGTCATCAGGTGTATTTATTGGCTCCTCCAGTTATCTTCTAATCTGTTGGTGTTGTTCATTGTCACTGTTTTCATCGTCTCCAGGTGTGAATTGCTCCAGCATGTGTCTGATTGTCTCTTCTATATCTCTGGTATAGGTTCCATCTGTTTTCTGAAGAGTCATCAAACTGTTTTGGCTTCTTAATTTTCCTGTAGCTAGTTTATATGCTGCATTCCATTGGTTTGCACCATCGGAAATAATGCAGTATTTTTTCCAAGATTTCAATTTTTCGAACTCTATCTGTGTTTGATATTGTCGTTTTCCTTATATGTATCATGATTTTCTGTTTTGTCTGAGTTGTGCATTGTTTATTGTCCTCTGATACCTTCTTCGTAGTGCATTCACTTTCTTTCTTAATATTGACAGTTGGTCAGTCTACCATGGTACTGTTTTGCCTTAATCTGGAAATTTCCTTTTTGAGGATAGGTAAAATGCCTAATTACAAGCTGATTTTATGCTCGACTGAAATAGTTGTGTAACTTCTTCAGGATTAGAAAAGCAACTAACCTTCGTGCCGATTTCGTTACCTATCTCGTTGAAGTCCAATTCATTGTGTACACATTTAAATTCTTTAATCAGATTGGAGAGTTGGGTAGTGTCAATATTCAGTGCCCTTCCTGCTTTACTATGGATCTTGCTCCAGTGAAGTTTCCCTTTTCCTTTTCTTTGTGCTGTGCTGTTCCAATTTTTAATAAAATGAGTGCATGATCCAAACAGCTTTCAACTCCGCCGCACTTCCAGTCACTAAAGAAGCGCACAAGTTGGTGGTTAGAGATGGTAAGATCAATACAACTATTACCTCGCTCAGTCTCAAATGTTGAAGATCCTGTGTCTTCATTAATTACGAAAAGGCTGTTAGTAATTATGAATTCTTCAAGATGTTTTCCTCGCTGATTAGATAGTCGGTCATACCATGTTTTGCTCCTTACATACAACATACTCTTTGTGAAAACGGTTTTTTATTTCTAATACGGTGCAGTCTTTGTCCGACAATTTATTTACCATGAGGACATCTATCCTTTTTGTATTAGAAACTATTCCTGATCTTTTTCTCCCTTCACCAATTGTGTATATTTTAAAAGTTTTGGGAATGTCTGTGATGTTGTTGTTAATGGTGTATGGTTTTTGTATAAAAGCAAAGTCTATGTTGTTTTCAATTATTATTTGAACTAGGTTGTAGGTTGCAGACCTTGAATGCTGTAAATTAACCTGTATGCATTGTACCAAGTCATATGTGTTGTTCTGGCTACCCATAACTAGTAGTCTGTGTTTCTATTAAATTCTTTAGCATATATTGGTAGCAGCTGCATTTTTCATCCAGGGAAGAATGGTTTTCATTTATCTGTGCTCCTGGATTGTATCTTTTATAGTTTGTGCAGTTGATACATTTAGGTTGTTCTCCTTTTACACTAACTGAGGGTGTGATCTTCAGCGCAATATGGGCATGTCTGATCCCCTTTGCAGTCAGAAGCTCGGTGGTTGTATTTGCTACATTTAAAACATCTACTGATTTTAATGTAGTTGTCATTCTTGCAGATATTCCATCCGATCTTTAGCTTTCTAACAGAATTTTCCTAATGTCTGAACTAACCTCTATAATTAAGTACTTGTTTCTTCTTTTGTTCTCGAATATGAATTTAGGAACAATCTTGGTTATGTCTATATTTAGTTCTGGGTTTTGTGTAGTTATAGCCACTGCGGCGTTCTCAATTGTGATTTCTTCCATAATATTGTATACAATCATCCTTGGTTTCCTGAGTCTTCCCTCATTTGCAGTGAGTTCCTGTCCACATTTTTCGTTTATAATTGTGCATACTGCTTCAACTTCTTGTTTGTTTTGCGATTCAATTAGGAGCTGACTGTTCCTAAGCATTTTGAATGAGCTAATCCCTACTTTTAAATGGATTGGGTTGATCTTAGATTTGATCAAGCTTTTCATATACTCTGTGCTCTGAGTACTTTTAGGCTTGACAAAAAGTTTGAATTTCTTGTCATCTTGCAGACGTGACTCCCCCTCAGAGCTTGTGCATAACTAATCTTCTTGTTCTAAGTGTCTGTTGTCACCAACTGCTGGTTTAATTCTGTACTCCACTTCTCAACTTCTGCTAGAGCTTTGGTTTTCACTGTAAGTGTTTCGGTTTTCTCTGATAGACTGCTGCTTGCTGCCTAAAGAATGGTAACCAGCTCATTGTATACATTTCTTAATGACTTCACTGCTAATCTAATATTTTGTTTTAGATCATTTCTAAGATGCCCACTCTTTTCTGTAACTCCAATCAACGTTTTTATTGAGTTCTCAAATTCTAATTCCACTTCATGCAACAGTGTGTGTGTGTGTGTGTGTGTGTGTGTGTGTGTGTGTGTGTGCGTGCGTGTGTTTTTTTTAATCTTCATTCACTGCATGTCCCATTACATCCTTAGTAATACTACATGCTGATTCTTCTTAACATTGTTATTAATTCCATCCTTAGTTTAATATCTTGATGTCGCATAATTGTACCAATGGCTGAAAGTTGTTACTTTGTACTGTATAATTGTATAATTTTGTTTGTTTGTTTGTTTTAATCCCTTATGTTGAAGTTTCCTAGTATAAAACACCTATTATAGTGTAGTAAGTCATCTAGTATTTCTGTATCTTGACAGTAAGTTCGTACAATATTTTCCTGATTTAATATTCTTAAGTAGTGTTCTGATATGTGCCTAATTAAACTTAAACTCAATTTGACATTTATCTTGATATAAATAATACTTTTTTCTCTGGTATGTCTTGATTTCCTGGAGCGTATCATAGAAGCTGGAAATTATTCCTGTTGGCAAACTTAAGAAATGCCTTCTTGTGTGCATTTACCATTGAAGTTTTTGTTACTGGTCATTTTCCACCTTTTTTCCCAATTTCGTTTTTGAGCTCATTTCTTAGTTTTTCTAATTTTTGACATTCGTATATAATGTAATCAACTGTTTGCTCTGGAGCATTACATGTGCATTGCGGACTATCCATAATCTGGAAACAGTGATAATAGGATCTGAACTGTCCATGCCCAGTCAAGAGGACTGCCAGGTTAGGCGTAAGAGAGATGTTGATTTTTAGCCAATTTTTACCATGCGGAAGAAAGACTTGGTTACTTCTCCTTTTGTAGTCGTTTTTCCATTCCCTTTTCCAATTATCTTCACTCCTTTCTCGCTCTCTTTTACTATGTGGCTTTTGGGTACTCTCTGATAACAGATTTCTAAAGCCGTGTCTACTGTTGCTTTCTTCGCAAGTTTATCTGCTAGTTCATTCCTGTGATATCCTGCATGAGCTTTTATCCAGCTGAACTCTATCATCCAATTTTCATCTTCCAGGATCTTATCTTTTTTCCTAATGGCATCTATTAATTCGTTGTGGTTGTTGGGGTTTCTGAGTGAGTCCAGCGTTATCTCGCTGTCTGTATATATGTGTGTGTGTCTGTGTATGTATGTATGTATGTACGTACGTGTGTGTGTGTGTGTGTGTGTGTGTATGTATGTATGTATGGATGCATGCATACATGCATGCATTTATTAAGACTGCAATTTGGTATACACCCAGTGCAGTGATATATGTCTTGCGAAATATAAGTGATGGTCATTCTTTCTTGTAAAGTATGTCCAAGTCACCTTTCTTGTATTTTCAAATCTATTCATCACATCTGAAAATAATTAATATATTTATTGATTTATCTGATTAAATCATAAGAACAGGCATGAAGCAATAGATTATTTATTAATAGTTTTTTTTAAAGAAACTTTAATACTTACTGGTTCTCTATAATTAAGTGCAAACGTGAAGAAGGAACAAGATTTCTTTTGGATTTCATAATTATAGCAGCCATATACAGCACAAATTTTACCTGCCATATTTATATAAAACCTTCACTAATGCAATGTTAAATAACATGTGCATTGTGAAAATTCTCTTCATGAAAACACGAATAGATTTTCTACAAAATTAGCAGTTGGTTAATATGTTTCTGAAGTATCACCAGTGTGTTCAAAGCACTGCCCTGTGATCACTGCTTACGTAATATATTGTAGGCCTCGAGCTCACATATTCACACAGCACAATTAAGTCACTGAGTGTCATTACAATTTCTACTGCTAGATTGGCCCCAAAATTCTATAAAATGACGACTAGTTTCATTTCTTGTGTTTTGTGAAAATTGTTTCATTAATTTTGTATTACTGATGATTATAAGCAAGCCCCGGATTTTTAGGTTTTAAAGAACTAAAATTAGGTTTTTTAAACTCATGTTTTAGGATTTTATTTAACCCTTAAGAAGTTGTGTGGGGTGTTGTGAACACTCCAGTCAGATATTACGGAGCTCAGTAAGCATGTACTTCTGAAACTTTCAGTACCTTTATTGAAATTGGTAAGGCAACAATAACCGTAAACATTTTTGAAAACGGAATTTGCATACTCGAGATAATAACGATTTAAGTGGATGGGGTGGTTAAGCGTGACTGCTTAAGGGTTAAGATTTTAAATATACTACTTAGGAATTTACAGGCTCTTATGGAAAAAAATAAAAATAAGCAACATACTATTAATATACTGCAATACTATTAGACTTACATTATAATATTATAAATCTAAAAAAAAGTAGCCTTATGAATATGGTGGTAGTGAAATGTTTTATTTTTATTGAACTACTAGCAATTTTAATATAATATGTATTATGTATTATGTATTTAATGTATTATGTACAATATGATTCAGTTTGCTCAATTAAAGGGAGCATGCCTAATACAAAAATCAATTTAACTGCACAAATTGAATTATATTGTACGAATAAAATGTTGAAGTCTGTATGAATAGTTTACTACTGATCGATGATGGATTAAACTTTTCACACCTTAGGTGGAGAGAACACTAGCTGACTGGCTATTCTTTGCCCACGTCTTGATCACGTGATTGTGCCACATGTGACTCTGACATGAGTAGAGGAGAGGTGAGGAGAGGAGAGGAGAGGAGAGGAGAGAGGAGAGCAGAGGAGAGGAGAGGGGAGAGCAGAGGAGAGGAGAGGGGAGAGGAGAGAGGAGAGGGGAGAGGAGAGAGGAGAGGGGAGAGGAGAGAGGAGAGGGGAGAGGAGATGGGGAGTAGAAAGGGAAGAGGAGGGAGGAGAGGAGAGGAGAGAAGGAAATATGTTGAAAAGACATTGATAATTATTATGAATATTAACAACCATTATAGAAAAATATTCCATTTTAACTTTTTCCTTATCAACAATTAAACACCTCATGAAAATCTGTAAAATGTAAAAAAAAAACTTTTTCATTCTTCAGAATATTGATTTGCTATTTAACTTCTGAGGGACACATTTCTTTTTATTTATGAAGTTGAAAGTTTGAAGGGTTAGCATTAAATTTATATTACTACGATGAAAAGGAAAGTGCAAGTAATTTATAATAACTGTTGGCATTTAATGGTTATTATGTTGACGAGAAATAGAATCAATTTATGAGTCCTGCTGCCCTTATCTAAGTGAGAAATACAACATTCCCACTAGTCAGTGGAGTGTTTCTGGTCTTTTGTTTGGTGCACGTGACACACTCCCTAAATTCACATGTGATATTTTAAAAGCATTCGGACTCCAATTTTTTGAAATTCAAAAAATTTTGTTCAATATTCTTAAGGATTCAATCCAAATATTACATTACCATTTATATTTTGGCCATTGATGATTGTGTTGGGTTTGCATTTCTCTGAATTTTTTACTAAACAATTCCTGTCTTTCTAAATTATTCTGTAGTGCTTTTATTCTGGATCTTTATGGTCACCCTCATTGAGGGCAGATTATTTTCTTTAAATATTTATATATTTATTAACAGTACATTTCAGAAGAACCTGTAACCCCTAGAGGGCGCGTCCCCAGGTGGCGGATCGGGGAATGCCTCTCAGAAATGAGTGGTA
Organism: Periplaneta americana; assembly: GCF_040183065.1. NCBI lineage: Eukaryota > Metazoa > Arthropoda > Insecta > Blattodea > Blattidae > Periplaneta > Periplaneta americana. The sequence goes on along the minus strand of NC_091130.1, from coordinate 93,229,588 downwards.
GGAGAGAAATGAAATATCTCCCGTGGACCAACAGGTAATTATCTATGCTAGCCTGTCATGGCATAGAGATGCGTCCCACAGGAGGCAGAGGTGGGAACGGTCGGTGGACTCAAGTAAGCCCTCCCGGCTAGGTCCAAAGGACCCGCTGACCAAAGACAGGTGTGGTCCTCCTTTCATATAGGGGGTTGAGAAAGGACAGTACAACCGCCAACTCTTAAAAACATGGTGTCCTTCAAGAAAATGGTTCAAATCAGCTCATTAAAATGTTGAATCCCAAAGTAAAATATTCCGGAGTAATAGTCCCCCGATCGGATCTCCGGGTGGGGACTGCCTTGGGAGGGAAGAACGATGAAAACGTGAAGATACTACAATGGAATTCTAGAGGTTTTAGTCAGGATAAGAAAACAGAACTTGCCAAAGTATTGTTCACCAAACAAGTAGATGTTTTTGGTATAATGGAGGCCAATATATGTAACAACCAGAAGAAATATTTCAGCATAAAAGGATATACAACGTACCTCTTACTAAAAGGAAGACAAATAGCTAGTGGTATGCTCATTGGTGTTAGAAATAACCTCACATCAAATTTCAAAATTATGAAAGAAATGAATGAAACAGATAAGATAGAAATAGCATATCTGGATTTATGGAGATCCAAAGAACACTTTTCAATATATTTTGTTTACAATCCTCCAAATAACAGTCCTGATTTGAATATTTTTGATATATCACATAAAACTATAATAATGGGAGATTTTAATGCCCATTCCAAATTATGGGGTTATAGAAACCAAAATACAGCTGGCAAAGCAATGGAAGATTGGTTAAATACAAATGAATTGGAACTTGTATTCAATAGGGATCAAGAGGCTACTTACATGCATCATACAGGCTCCACATTCAACCCTGATTTACTACTAGTGGCATCAAATATAGCTGAAAGAACACACCGTGAAATATATGAAAGTCTCGGATCTGACCATAGAGTAGTAATTGCCAGTATTAAAGTCAAGGCAAAACCACCCAAAGTCCACTGCAAGAAATCCTGGAATTTTAAAAAGCTGAATGGAAGGGATACAAAAGTGAATTGGAAAACAGATTATCAAACGAGATCAAAATCAAATATAGCTCACCAGACACCATTAATAACGATATATGCAAAATTTTGATTACAACAGCAAAGAAATATGTCCCACGAGGGAAAGTTAGAATGTACAAACCATTTTGGTCAAAAGAGTTACAAAAACTAAAAGTTGAATGAGAACAGGCCAGGCAGGCAGCAGAAACCAACAAGGATAAGGAAAGCTTTCTTGATTGGAAAAATAAAGCTGCAAGATTTAGGAAAGGTATATTAAATGCCAAAAGAAATGCATTTGATAAGTTTGTAGAAAACTTAGATTATAAACAAGATAGTAACAAAGTTTATAAATTTATATCTACTGTACGGAAAGAATCTACACATAAACAACCAATAAGATATGGATACAAAAATATAACAGATGATTATAACATTGCATCAGCTTTTAATACATATTATTCTGCTCCTAAACTCTCAAGACAACATAGAAAGCTACAGAAGTCGATGAAATTAGAAATTAAGAAGAAAATGCAGGTTCAGAATCAAAATGTTACCACTACTGATGAAATTTTCTACCACAACTTCAACCTATTAGAGCTAGAAACTGCCATTAACAAACTTAGTAACAAAAAAGCCCCAGGCCCAGACAATATCCACCCAGAATTCATCAAACACTTAGGCACTAAAGCAAGAAATGCATTACTTGACTTCTATAATTATGTTTGGAACACCTCCGTACCTGCAAATTGGAAAAAAAGCAATATTATTCCAATTGAAACCAGGAAAGACAGCAGACAAAATTGAAAGCTATAGAACTATATCACTAACAAGCCACTTAGCTAAAATCATGGAAAGGATGATATCAGAGCGATTAAACTGGTTTTTAGAAACAAACAATCTTCTATCAACACAGCAAGCCGGATTTAGGAGAGACCACTCAACAAGAGAACAAATAATCTTACTAAGTCAAGCTATTAAGGATAGATTTAATAAAAAGAAAGATACATTAGCTGTATTCGTCGATTTGAAATCAGCACATGATAATGTGTTGAGATACAATCTGATTACAAAGCTCCAGAAATTAGGCATAAAATCCAATATGTTAAGATGGATATCTGAGTTCATCACCCAAAGATTTTGTTCTACAACTTATGGATCAGCAAGTTCTAAATATAAACAAACTCACTTGGGCTTACCTCAAGGTGCAGTATTAAGCACAACACTATTCAACATATATATTAACGACCTACCACAAGAGCTGGAAAAGCATGACACTAAAACAGCACTCTTTGCTGATGATTTGGTTATTTGGACGTCACATAAAACCAACGCAGTAGAGAAACTTCAAAATTCCACCCAGTCATCGTTAGTGGCACTTGTAACCTGGTGTTCAAATAATATGATGTCAGTGAACACAGAAAAAACAAACTTTCAACTCTTCTCATTAAGAAAGAAACCAGTGAAAATAAATCTAAACTATAGAGATGATAAGTTACAAAGAACTGAAAATGCAAAATACCTGGGTATACATTTCGACAATAAGCTCACATGGAGAAATCACATTGAACAGATCAGCACAAAGGCAACAAATCGTTTTAAATTACTAAAAAGACTGGCAGGAACGAAATGGGGTAGCTCAAGGAGTACACTCAACACAACCTACAACACATACATAAAGCGTATCTTAACGTACTGTGGTGAAGCACTAATAACCTCATCAACCACAAATAAACAGATATTAGAACGCACTCAAAACCAAGCTTTACGTCTTATCACTGGTGCAATTAGAACTACTCCAATTGAAGCCATGCAAATAATCACATCTAATAAACCAGTTGTAACAGATCTTGAAACACAAGCCCTTTTAACCTATGAAAAATTAAGAAGGCTTCCAAATTGGGATAAATGGAGTAAATACAAAGATTCTAAATTTACACTGAGGACCCAAAATGGATACATACAAGAGGTAGAAAAGCTTAAGCAAATTCTAGAAATACCAAGTGAAAAGGAAAACTTGATGTCTCGATATAATCCACTTAATAACTTCAAAGTAGATTGCTGCCTTGATCTTGATGAAGTCTTCAACAAAAAAGATACAAATCCAGAAATAGCAAAAGCATTGCCCTACAAACAATTAATAGAAAATATCCACAAAAGGAATGGTTGTACATTTACACTGATGGATCTCTCATGGATCAAAATGAAGGAGCTGGAGCAGGAACTACTTGCCAATACTTTTCTCTTTATAAAAATGTTGGCAAGTACACAACAAATTTTGATGGCGAAGTTGAAGCCATTTATACATCACTTCAAAATGTATTTGTTTGGCTAAACCAGTGCAAAAACATAGTCATCCTGTCTGACTCCAAAGCTGCAATCCAGTCCATCAGCTCAACTACAGCCCCTAAAATGGAAAAAGTAAAAGAAATTCATTGCATGGTAAAACAAATTCAAATGCTAAATAAAAAAGTGGTCTTCCAATGGATCCCGGCCCACTGCGGACTGAACGGTAACGAGAAAGCAGATATGTTAGCAAAGAAAGGAACTTATATCAACTTAAAAACAAATTTCAAGTTCCCATATGAATTAACAAAGCGAGTCATAAAAAAAATAAGTTACAGCGAACAGGCAAAACATCAAAATTCAAAATGGAAAGGATCATTCAAAGATCCAAAACTAATTCCTGATCTACCTCGAAAATCTGCTGTGGCCATGTTTAGTCTCTCTCTCTCTCTCTCTCTTTCTTCAGAAGACGGTAAATTAAGTTTTCAGTAGTTTGTCTATATCTGTATGCTTCCTATCAGGCTTGAATGACTTGGTCGGTATTTATCATGCATCTGAAAGCACCACAAGCTGGCACAGGACGGCGAAACACAACAATCCTTTCAGGTCACTATTAGGACTGTTTGACATCACGTGCAACCACACTGCCTGCCTGCTTGTGAGGGAGGTTGAAGGCAGGCGAGCACAGTCCATTCACGAAGTTAAATGGTTATGGGTGGGCCTGAAAGATGTTTTGCCGGTCTCTGACGTACAGTGATGGATTTTAATAGCACAAGTCTTTCATCAAAGTTATAATCTCGTCGAGTGTATAAACAAACAGCTAATTGCTAACAACGACAACTGCACAAAAAACAAACAGATCGCTTGGTCACTCAGCAACACACTGATGCAGTGTCAGACAAATGCGAGATTGTTTATAAAATATCAGGAGTGTTTTTGTTTTGGGTAAGTTAGTAAACTGCCATAGTAATAAGGCATAGTATGGGCAAAATATTACAACAATAGTGGAATAAAATTAATCGTGAAAATAAAAATTAAAAAGAATGAAACAATGAGTGAGGATCGAACATGGTAACTTTAATTTCGTAGAACATAGTAACTTTTGTTTTGTAGGTAGTCGAGCATTATATCACTTCGACAACAAGCTTATGACAATGTCCTTTCCACATGTATGCATAGTGAATATTGCAGGCACCTGGAAAATTATTTGTTGTTAAATTCGTGTATTTAGAATTTTCGTGAATTGTGCCATCATCTAAATTAAAAGCAGACAATGGCACAACACGGTTAGCTCCATTTTAAAGGCGTGGGAGGGGGAAACAGCAAGTGGAATCATAAAGGTATAATGATGCAAAAGTTCGGTACAGCTGTACTGCATGGCTCCTATGAAGACGTTTCTAAGCCAGCCACTTTTCTTTCCATGAGTGTACTTAATTATATAGTGACAAGGCATGGGGCAATCGCCCCTACACTATGAGCAATATTACCACATCCTACAAAGTATATGCAGAAGAAGATTTCCTTACTCATCTACAATATTGAGAGTAAGTGGTAAACCTAAAACTATTCGGGTTTTCCAAGAAATGTATTTTCATAAGTTTGCAACTCAACAATATCTTGCATGTCATAAGTTAATGCGTAATATTTTAAATAATACTATTGCCTATCAAAATCCCAAGCTGAACTGAGAAATGAAACACAAAAGATATTTAGGTTACCGTGTACAATGTTTTTAACAGTGCTTGGACTGTAATTATCACCAAATATGATTACATCTATGTCTCGATATCCATGTTATTATGCAGACTACACTGTATTATAAATCTCATTGTCTCTGACACAATGACTTTTACTAAAGACAGTATGCCGCTGGAAAATTTCCTTGAATTTATTCAAACTTTTTGGGAGACACACTTAAATATGGTAGAAATATACCAGTAGAGTCAGAAAGTATCCGACCTTTGGGTGGTACTGCCATGATCTGTAGGCAACTTCTCTGCCCTGTCCGTGTGGTATGTGGCCTACTCTCCAGGCATATAGACTCAGTGTGCCGACCGATCAAAGGAGAAAGTAATGCTTGAAGTGTAGTGTTCTTAGATACCTAGGGTCTTGTACATTTCGAATTTATTCCTGAGGGTCGAACTCAGTAAGGAGACGTATGTTATAATTCTTCGACGTCTTCATGATGAAGTTCGACGAAAGAGACCCAATTTGTGGCAAGGACAATCATGACAATACCTCAGTACATCAGTCACTCTTGGTAAGTGAATTCCTCACACAACACAAAATAACTGTCCATCAACAGCCACCATGTCCTCCAGATCTTACTCCAGCAGATTTCTACTTATTTTCAAAGATCAAATCCCTACTTAAGGAATGGCGGTTTGTGTCAGCCAAAGAGGTGAAAATTCATGCAACGTGCGCTCTGAGTGAAGTGGCCAAAAATGGGCTGCAGGAATGTTTCGAGAAGTGGTATGGACGTTGGCAGAAATGTGTCACTGCTCAGGGTCCGTACTTTCAAGATGGTGTTGTGTAAATGGTTACACGTCATCTGCAACAAAGGTATCTACACTTGTTGGGTTACTTTTTGACTCTACTAGTATATTGATGGATCACAGTTACTGGAGGGAACAGCAGCTGCCTATTACAATGCGACAAGTAAAGCTTCGTGTTTGGAGCATATTCATACGGATAGTTCTATACTCTCTGCTGAAATACAATAAGTTAAAAAAAGCTATGCTGTCAGTGACTGAATATAGTAGTGCTAAGCTCCTCTTTCTTTTGAATTCATTAAGTGTGGTTAAATTGTTCATGTCTACTTTGGTGCAAAGCAAGTTGCCATTGGGAATAGTGCAATGTAAACAAAAGACATTCAATCTACATAAGAAGCAAAATGATTTACTTATGTGGATACCTAGTCACTGAGGAATTCAGGGAAATGATATTGTTGATGAATTGGCAAAGAATCAGCATGTTTTGATCAGCATACATATATGAATATGAGCTTAGAGGACTTCATTCAGTTAAACAGTCGATATGTTCTTAATATTGAGGTCAATGACAATAATCCTTGGTTTATACAGTATTCTGTAACAAGAAAAGAAATGTCTCCATTTATGAGAATTAAGCATGATATGGTTTTTACCCATGCTTACTGCTATAAAATTGGACTTAAGGACACTTTTCTGCGTAAATGTGGTGTGAAAATAGGGTTGCCAGGTCTCCCATATTTTACAGGTTTTCCTGTATTTTACCCACATTTTCGCCAGTCTCCTGTCTCATGTATTTGATAATATTTTCTCCCGTAATTAATTAATTTAAATAGTAAATAAGAATAGTCCTATGATGCTATGAAAATTATTCTAATTACATATTTTTAAGTGTAATTTGTAATGACAAATTCTCATTAATTTTCAATCTGTTTCATTAAGGAAAATTTCAATTATAAAAGTTTCTGAATGAATACAAAGCAACTGGTACCGGTAAGTATTAATGATGCTATGAGATTCATTTTAAATTACTTTTGCATACAGTTACACTGTATATAACATGCTCCTAAAAGTAAAACATGTTGATAATGTCTTGGTGAACGATTTTGGCAATTATTTTCAAAATTTCCCATATTTTCAGTTTGAAAACCTGGCAACCCTATGTGAAAGGGAATATCAATCATGTTGTGTTTGGATGTAACATACATAAACTACTATATATTACGGACTTTATACGTGAAATTTGCGGTATCAAAGGAATGCATCCTCTCTTCTGTGCGGACATGAGCATAAAATTAGTAGAGCACAGGGTTGTTTCCGATCTCTGATAACGAATTTGAATGACATCACATATGTCAGAAGTCACATGACAGCTGAACTGTGAACGAAGTGACAGATCAGTAGTGAAAGATCTCATAGAGTGCAAGGCGACTCACAGTAGAAATTCGCAAGAAAATCGAGCCCTTTTGGGAGGGGTACATTACGACCCATTCTGATGCCAAGTACAATTAAGTGAAAATAAAAGAAGCCTGCAATAAAGGAGGTTTCGTTATTTCCAAGAAAGGCATCTTCTGTGTACTTAATAAGATTGGTAAAGCTCGAATGGAATTAATTTGTATCATCTCATGGGGTGCAGCGATTTGTGATGGGGTGTAGATTTGCTTGCTTTTTCCACTCTGGAATTAATCCTATCTGAGCTTTGCCAGTCTTATTAGGTACACACAAGATGCCTTTCTTGGAAATAACGAAATCACGTTTTTTGCAGGCTCCTATGATTTCCACGTAATTGTATTTGCCATTGGAAAGAGTTGTTATGTACCCCTTCCAAAAAGGCTCGATTTTCTTGGGCATTGCTACTGTGCACTCTGATTATGAAATCACTCACTACTGGTCTGTCACCTCTCGCCACAATTCAGCTGTCGGTGTGATTCCTGACACACATGATGTCATTCAAATTCATTATCAGAGATTGGAAACAACCCTGTATTACTACATTACATACGAAATTGTAAAATGAAGATTTGATGATTATACTGGTTTCCTCTATATCATCATAGGTTGGATTAATTACTTTATGTGGAATAAGTACATATTAAACTCTGGCCTGAAGGTGCCAGATATGATGTTTATAAATAAGTTAACAACAAACTTATGAACACTACTTAAACTGTGGTTTCAATCTACACTTGCAGGTCTGTGTGGATTCTAAATGGACGGCTACAATATATCACTCATAATTCGTGGCTAATGAGAAAGATCGGCTATGGTGCGATGTCACATTCTGTCATAACATGGCCAACATATAAATGTTTATATATAAATGCACATTTAACATGACTTTAATACAGCAATTCCTTTGTTTTTTAGAACTTCGAACATGTATTTATATTAGGCAATTGCCATGATTGCCATGATTAGACCGAGATAGTCATGTGACTCCGATTTGCGCCGTGACCTGTTTTTCTCGTTAGCCACATTATAATTCTACTCATGTTAGTATTAAAAATGATGAGGGAGGTGGTGGTGACGACGACGACAGTGATGATACTGATAGAAAGATATTAATGTTTGACATTATATTCTAGGACGATTGAACATGTTAAAGTACATATAGTATATTGAAGAGTATCATAATCTACGCTTTCCACCACTCATTACTGGTGCCTACCTTAATACCCTTCGTATCCTCTTCATCAAAAGAACCAATATCGAATGCGTCAGCTGCATTCACTTCTCCTCTTGGTGGTATGAGAGGTGGAGTGTACTTTTGAAGGTAAACTTGTTGCCAATCCATTCCCGCAAAGAAGGAGTGTTCCTTCACTTCATCAGCACTGAAATGAAACCACAATAAGGTAATTCCTCACATAAACTACACTGATGTCATATATTCCCCTACAATAAGGTAATTCCTCAAATAAATTACACTGATGTCATATCGTCACCTGAATGCAAGAACTAGGTAACTTGATTTTTAATATTTTGAGATATTGCCTATTTACTTATTTATTGCACTAAGGAAAATTTCTCATTTTCTTTTACCTATTTGTTACATTGAAAAATAGATGTCGCTGGTATCGTTCGAGCAGTTACTTAGTTCTTGCATTACATTTTGTGCGATTTTTGCCATGCTATTATAGAGGTAACTAAAAAACGCAAATTTCGAGTTACCTAGTTCTTGCATTCAGGTGACGATATATTCCCCTACTTGGATCTAAAAATACATTTAAAATTGCAAGCCTCATTCAGATTTCAGATGTTCTTCAAACTGTTAGATAATATCCTGTGTAATTTCTATAAAATAAACAAAGAAGAAATACCAATCTATATCACAGACACACTCATTGCTAAAAACTCCAGTTGTGAATGAAATTCCACCACGGAAATGGGTAATTCCAGAACATAACATACAAATTCCAGGAAATCATTGCAAAAATGATCCTCCATACATTCTTAAGTTAGATGCCATGGAACTACTCTGCAGCACATATAATCATCACCTTCTAATTTATACAGATGGATCTCTAAATCCTAATAATAGGACATCAGGAGGAGGGTATTATATTCCAAAATATCAAGAAAGTTACTTCATACCATGTTCATCCTCTTCCAGTCTTGACATTGGGTGGTATTAATAAAAACGAAGACCTTACTTTGCTCATCGTCCTCATGAGCAAAACAAGCTTGCTTTTTCTATGAGGAAGCTCTGAAATGTCATATTAATAAAAACTATCGGAGCTTGCTCTCATAGTTTGCTTCACTTAGCGTGGGAATTCGTAACAGTAGAGTCGTCAAACGGGTTCAGGCCAGCCACAACAGGCGATACCGCCACGTGTATTTCGATCGAAAGGATTAGTGATTGAGCTATGAATGATACAGAGGAAGACGTTGGGAAAAAGGGAGAAGATTTATCTTTATTTATGGACATCATTAAAAAATTTCCAGTTATATTTAAGAAGTCAATGTTACCGGAATCGAGGCAAAAGAAATCTGCAGCATTTGCAAATATCAGAGAGAAGTATGAAAAAGGGTTTGGGGTGCCAATAACCGAAGCACAATTAATTAAAAAAGTGTCCAATATGAAAACTAGATTAAAAAAAAATGGGAAACAAGAACATAAAGATGAATGACTGTCCGGGTTTGTATGGGAGCTTTAATTGAAATGTTGGGTTTTTCTTGGGGTTCTCCCGTTTCCCCTAATGAGGAATTTACATCATTCTGTCAACATTTCTCCATTCAGTCATTATTCCATAGCATTCCTCGAATGCCGGCTAGCGACATAAGGACGGGGCTGGCCTAGGGATTAGTGGAGTTGCTTGCTCGAAACCTGGATACATAGCAAACCTTAGTGTAGTCAGCCGATGTGAGTTTGGGAATGTGGCTAGCTTGAGGGTTAGTGCAATATATCTTGATAGGTCGCAGTGCTGGGTCACAGTGCCCCTCTCTCAAATTCTATTTCATTCCAGTGCATAATATTTGAACTGATAATTTCATGTAAGTTACATTTGTGTGTAAGTTGTAAATAAAGAGGTATTCGACATTCCGTGTATTATCAGCTGTGATTTGATAGTTTCCAAAGAGTCTTGCACACTTTTCCTTATAATACTCTCTGTGTTCCTTCAATGCCTCCAATTGTTCCAACAGCATTAGCCTCTGCAAATCTGTTAAGGAAATATTTAAATGCACTGCCTATGGTTTGGTTTGTGTCAAATAAGAAATAGTCTACAAAACAAGATCTACACTGAGTATTATGAAGTTTAAAATGTAAAACACTACGTGTTCACAATTTTCACAATTTTATGACCTTGTAACATGATTACATTTTAATTATGCATATGTTTGTACATTTTATATATATCATGATCAATTTTAAACAGTGCATCTCATCGACTATCATTGTAATTATCATACAGATTTATAATGAGATATTGTACACAGAACCTGAAGATGCCTGAATGGGCGAAAACGTTCGTAACTTATTTTGTATAAAACTCAATGACTACATATTATGAAATATATGTCATTGTTTTAATAATTGATTTGTCGTAAGACTGAATAAAACAAATATTATATTGTATTATCTGTATTAACATTGACAATCTGAATATTTACAAAACGCTTTCTAAGTTAAGAAATAGTCGGTTAAGCAATCCACATTTTCTTGATTAAATCGGTACGAAGTTTTGTAATCTCTCGAAAGTGAATCTCTGTGCTTCTTATACAACTTTTGAGGCCATGGATTATCCATGAACTCAGCCATTTCGATACAACAGCTTCACTCTGAGTTACCTATTTAGGTACCTCAGGTTTTTTGAAGCAAATGCTTCAGAGCAAGAAGCAAAACTCTGTTTTATTAATAAGTAATGCGAGGAAACTATTACGTGCTGAGTCCTTGCTCAACGGTGGGACTGAAACCGGATGGTCTATGGCGAGTCCTTGGCATCAACACCTTTGATTTGATTACCCCCTTTGATTTGATTACCTGGTTGGGTTTTTCCGAGGTTTCCCCCACCGAAAAGGCAAATGCCGGGTAATATTTTGGCGAATCCTCGGACCTCATTTCATCTCACTACATCTCGCCAAAATGTAAAAAAAATTGTACAACATTGTAAAAATTGTAGAAAATTACTAAATTGTAAAACTATAAAAATTTGTAAAAATTGTAATTGTAATATTGTAAAATGTTGACATGTTCCACATCTTAAAGCTTCATTGCTCAAGTAAGATCTATGGAATAAAATAAATGAATGAATGAATGAAATTCTTGATCAGCAAGCTCATTTTCCTCAACTTTATTAATAGGAAAAGGAGGAAGCTCACAAAATTTGAAGCAAACTCATCTTCCTCATCTTTATTAATACCACCCATTGAATTGCTAGCTATTGATGCTGCTCTTCAGTGTGTTACTCAAATTTCTGAAAAATCTATTTGCATACTTACTCATATTATATTTAATATAATTAAATATGTACCAAAGCTATAAGCACATAGAATTATTCCAATTCAGAAAAAATTAAGTAAATTAAAAAAACTCCAAAAGGAAACACCACTTCAATGGATACCTAGTCATTGTCGTATACCTGGAAACGAGAAAGTCGATAATATTGCAAAACAGGCAACATATTTGCAACCAAGACCTCTTCAAGTGATATCTCTATCCAGTGCTTTTGCTTCAGTAAAGTCTTATTTTATAAACCTATGGATCAACAATTGGCAGAGGAAAATTTTATTATTATTATTATTATTATTATAAAAAAAGGAACCAAATGACCTGGAAATATACAAAAACTTGCCCAGACATGTTCAAACAAGTTCAACAAGAACCAGAACAGGTCACATTGTCACACAATTGTACCTACACCGATTTCACCTTTCTAATAATCCTACTTATCTGTGGTGTAATAATCATGATGAAGATCTGGAACACATTCTTCTATACTGTCCATCCATAAACCACAAAAGAAGCAAATTAAAATCATCAGTATCAGTTGCAGAAGACACAGCCCTGCAGTATATATTGATTACACCCCAACTCTGGCTACTAGCAACAGGCATCTATAATGAACACTTATCAAAATACCCCTCATTTCTCATGAAAAACAAAAACTGAATAGACTACAGTGGACTATAGTGGACTTTATGTTGTCAGCAAACAGCTGGATACATTATTTATTTATTTGAATATACAATTTCTTGAACCCTATTTTACCCGAAAGTACATTAGGGTTATAGTTATAGACTGATAGTTTATATTATTACAAGGAGAATTAATTTGACGTGGGTAACCCAGTCTTGCTACTTGAAATTAACACATATCTACTACATTAATTTGAATTAATTACAAATTCTTAAATATATTACATATAAAATTATAAAACTGTTTATAACAGCATGTTTCTCTAAACACATTGAATAATGGTTTGTCATATATTACATTACAAAAATGTAAATGTCCGACCAAAATAAATCTTCCGTTTTCGAATATTGGACAATGAAACAAAAGGTGATCCACAGTTTGCTGTTCCTCACAGATACATAAGTAGCCATTTTCCTTGTGTAATTTAAATCGTTCTAAATAAGACCCAAATTTCCCATGACCTGATAAAAATTGCGTTAGTATAAAATTCGGTATAATTTTGTTGCTATTTAAGCGGGTGTCGACCCTAGGAAAAAAGATTTCTCTCGTAACTGAACCCTTTGTACTGCATAGCCACTGACTGTTTCACCTATTCATTATGTGCTCATTTATTTTTCTTTTCACATATGAATAAGGGCACAGACTATAGCTCAAATTGAAGTTCGAAACTGCAGCACATTTTGCCAGTTCATTAGCTCTTTCATTTCCTGCTGTTCCACTGTGTCCTCGCACCCATGAGAAGCAAATGTGTTTGTCGCAAGGTATTAAATTTCTTCTGATTTCCACAGCCAGAGGATTTAAGTTAAACTTATTATCTATAGATTTGAGGGCTGTTTGAGAATCACTGTAGATACAGCAATTATAATTATGAATTTTAGTCCATATCAGTGCCTCCTTAATAGCTAATAGCTCAGCTTGCACAATGGAGCATTCAGGTGAAAGTTTGTTCCTCTGTGTGTACACTTCTTGACCATTGCAATATACAACAAAAGTGCATCCGACCTGATCAATAGCACCTTCTTTTGGTATTTTTTATCCATCTGTAAAGATCTGCACATTATGGTTGCTCATGCAACTGGTGTATTTGACGAAGTCGTAAAAATAAGCTGGGTGTCCGGATGTTAAGAAATGGGCCTGTTTCTCAACTTGCATCATTAAAAGTGTATCCTCATATGGAGTTTCGAAGCAATGTAAGTTCTGCTCTAGCTGTTCCAGTCAAGTATAAGGGCTCGATACCTGCAATCACTAATGCTGCATCCGTAGAAATGGTTCTATATGCTTTTGTAACCCCGTTGAATTTGTATTAATTTATTCTGAGCCCAATGCATACTGAAGCATTTTCGAAAAGCTGAAGCACAATATTGTATTAGAGGTTCCACTGCTCATCTATATATATTTCCTAACACACTTGAGTTTACATTAATACATTAAGAAAGAGCTCTTTCTAGCTCTCAGAGTGACTTTTCATTTCAGAAATCACTGGCTAGCTGTCTACTTTATAGACTATAGATTATAATAGAGATAGGCTAATAAAGAGGACCTAAAAAAGGAGAAAATAAAGGCCAATATCATCAGATAGTTTATTAACATTTAATAAGCACTACACTTGTTCATGTACATTAAACATTGTATAAAAATATTACATGTACAGTGCATTTACATAGATCCTCCTGCAGCTGGTCCTCCAAATTCTTACCAATGATTTCTGTTCTCATCACAGTGTTCCGAGAAAGAGACATGTCTTTTATGGTAGACAGTATTTCCATTTTATTTTTAAAACCACTGAAAAGTACCTCCCCTGTTTTACAGAAAGCTTCTTTGACGACCTTGCTGTCTTTAAGGGGTTAGGTACAACTTACAGCAGTAAAATTTTGGAAATATTCAACATTTTTTTCCTCCATTACTTTATCTTGTACAGTAATGAAAATTAGTATGTGTAAAACACTGTCCTTCTGCTAAATGAAAAAAAAAAAAAAATATTTTTCGGATTTAAAAAAATTATTTATATATATATATTTTTTCAAAATTCAGTTTTCTGTGCAGTGATGAAGTGTTTTCCACATAACTCAAAAACTATCCAACATTCTGTGATGAAATAGTTTGTGTGTATTTATACATGTCGTACTACAATATGATGCAAGATCACTTCAATACCTTTAATAAATTGTCTGATAAGAAATAAATTCATTTAAAAAATGGTCAAATATCAGTATTTCCTTTTAACACAAAATAAAAAGATATTATTTATTAAGGAATGTAGTTGAAAGAGCATGATATTGTAAACACGAGTTTCAGCAATAAAATAAAAGAGAGAGAACATGAAAAATTTAACAAGTTTATGAGTTATGAGGGAAAACTTCATCACTGCACAGTAAACTGCCATCATTTTGAATTTTGAGAAAAAAATATAAATAATTTTTTTAAATTGTAAAAATATTTTTTTCGTAAAACAGAAGGACAGTGTTTTACACATCCAATTTTCATTATTGTATAAATTACAGTAATAGAGGAAAAAATGTTGAATATTTCCAAAAATTTTAGTACTGTAAGGTGTACCTAAACCCTTAAATGGTTTCTTTCTTTAATAATGTCAGTGATCATAAAGGATGCCTTTGACCTATAGTCAGTTTTCGTAAAAATGAACTGTTGAGAATTCATCACTGACTTTAAGTCAGAAACTTTGGTCTTTCGAAGTTCACTACCTATAGAAATATCTCTAGCGAATTTGTGGAGAATAGTTCGAAAATGTCTTTCTACATTACCTCTTTTTTTTTCTTTTTAAAAAGCGCAACAGCTGAGTTACAAATAAGACACAAAAGCTTATTGTAACGTTTATTCAACTTTTAAACCACACCTGTCACAAGGTGACTTTTATTCTTAACAATCACCCTACAACAATGGGTATTCCACTCAACACAGCAACACAGTAGTCATTACTGCACTCCACACAGCGACAATGACAATACACATGTATTATTGAGAAGAACAACAATGTACTCCTAATTTCAACTAATGTTCACAAAGCACTATGCGCAGAACAAAACTGTCAGTTCTCAGTTCACAATACGTCGAACACAAGCCTTCCAGAAATAGTTCACTGCACTTCGAACCCAAGCCTTCCAGATACAGTTCACTGCACTTCAAACCCAAGACTTCCAGATACAGTTCACTGCACTTCGAACCCAAGCCTTCCAGATGCGGTTCCTTGCACGTCGAACCCAAGACTTCCGGATATGTTGCACTCATCTGGATGCTCCCACAGTTGCGGACTCACTCAAGTTCACTGCACCTTGAACTCAGATCCTCTGGATACGTCTCCACTGTCCAAGACAAGACTTGAAGGCTGACTGAAGACTAACTAGCTCTCTCGCAGCTGACTAACTAACTGACTGCTCGCGCTTTTATTACTAGACCATAACATCTCGAAACTTCTATCTGCGTGGCTTACAGAATCTTCGGGAAAGAACTGCTTCCAAATGTTTTCCCCTGCTCTCTCCACTCTGCATCGGGACCGCAGTTTTCCTTGCCCTCGCCCTGTACCACGCCATGGCGTCTACCAAAGCCCGAGTTCCGCTTCCCTGTGCCTCCCTCTCGCTCCGTGCCACGCTGGATGCGTGTGCACACTCCTGAGGCCACCAGGATTTTCCAGAATGCTCCAGACGGGTACCACATTATCTTTCATCATTATAAATAAGAACACGGTTTTCTCTTAATATCTCCTGGATGACTGATTATGACTGAAAGCTTCTACAAAACAGGTGGGAATTTCACTGCCAAAACACTAATGCAGCAGAGGAATACACTGTACCATCTCAACACTGTAGTGAAGTCATCTCGGTCATTTCTCGCACAACTAATCTACACGTCACTTGCTGACAGCATTTAAAGTCACAGCAAGTTCACAGTCTTAAGATCGCGAACTTTTGAGAGGTGTCAATGTTGGCATTCTAAAATATAGAGTGTTCCTGAAGATTTTTTTTTTCGTCTGTTCACTAACCTGCTAGAGGGAGTCAATCAATAATAATTTTGAATAGGTACAACATGACAGAGACCACTGTGGGCTACCTCTCACAGCTTACTGGTTGATGCATTGGCCAGCACTGATTTATAGGGTAAGGAGAATGACAGGTTGTTGTACACTTCATGGCAAAAATAATGGGTCGAATCTTGGTCATTAAAAATGCAAAGTTCTACCATACAATTCACAAGTGTAAACGAACTGCACTGGAAGACATTGCTGTGATGTTTGTTCATTGAAGATCGTTCGTCTACAATGCGATCAACCATACGAGATATATGTGGCATTGGGATAATGTATGCTTTCTGTTCTGTACCATAAGTTGTGAATTTGCCTCCGAAAAAAAAATATATTTTTATTTGAGTTTTTAACTGATTTATTTTAAATATTAAATGACATTTGTTAATTAACTTCGTTATGCCTGTCTTGTTAAAATATTATTGCCCATCACCAATGGGCATTAAGGTGAGATCTGGCCTATCTAGCTTTGGGTGATACGCATTTCATCAGGCAGTACATCTCATTTGACGATATATGTCAGAGGAGCATCAACTGTTATATACATCTTAGTCTGATTAGTGTAATATGTTACTAGTCAGAGATGTATGCAATGGAAATGCAATGCTTAGTTGCCTCATGAGTAATGCCTTATTGGTGTCACTTATAAGGTTCCAACCAGTACTAGGCCTGTATAAACAAAAATAATAGTTGTTCCACTTCTTAAAAGAAAATGGAATCAATCAATCTTCTTAATGTATCCAGCTGTTTGCTGACAACATAAAGTCCACTATAGTCCACTGTAGTCTATTCAGTTGTTTTTTTCACGAGAAATGAGGGGCATTTTGATCGGTATTCATTATAGATGCCTGTGGCTAGTAGCCAGAGTTGGGATGTGGTCAATATATACTGCAGGGCTGTGTCTTCTGCAAGTGGTACTGATGATTTTAATTCACTTCTTTTGTGGTTTATGGATGGACAGTATAGAAGAATGTGTTCCAGATCTTCATCATGATTATTACACCACAAACAAGTAGGATTATCAGAATTGTGAAATCGGTGTAGGTACAATTGAGTGACAATGTGACCTGTTCTGGCTCTTGTTAAAAATGTTTGAACATGTCTGGGCAACTTTTTCTACATTTCCAAGTCATTTGGTTTCTTTTGTACAGACTAAAATTTTTCCTTTGTCAGAAGAGAGGCAATTGTTGATCCATAGGTTTGTAAAATGAGACTTTACTGAAGCAAAAGCACTGGATAGAGATATCACTTGAAGAGGTCTTGGTTGCAAATATGTTGCCTGTTTTGCAATATTATCGACTTTCTCATTTCCAGGTATACCACAATGACTAGGTATCCATTGAAATGTTATTTACTTTTGGAGTTCTTTTAGTTTACTTAGTTGTTTCTGAATTGGAATAATTCTATGTGCATATAGGTTTGGTACATATTTAATTATATTAAATATAGCCCCCTTGGAGTCGGTAAGTATGCAAATAGATTTTTCAGAAATTTGAGTAACACACTGAAGAGCAGCATCAATAGCTAGCAATTCAGTGTTAAGACTGGAGGAGGATGAACATGATATGATATAACTTTCTTGATATTTTGGAATATAATACCCTGCTCTTGATGTCCTATTATTAGGATTTAGAGATCCATCTGTATAAATTTGAAGGTTATCCTTATATGTTCTGCAGAGTAGTTCCATGGCATCTAACTTAAGAATGTATGGAGGATTATTTTTGGAATGATTTCCTGGAATTTGTATGCTATGTTCTGGAATCACCCATTTCCATGGAGGAATTTCGTTCACAACTGGAGTTTCAGCAATGAGTGTGTCTGTGATATAGATTGGTATTTCTTCTTTTTTTTATTTTATAGAAATTATACAGGATATCAACTGACAGTTTGAAGAACATCTGAGATCTGGATGAGGCTTGCAATTTTAAATGTATTTTTAGATCCTTTTGTAATATATAGTGTCTGATTGGTTGAATATTACATTCAATTTCTAGGGCAACAGTTGATGTGGTTTTTGGTACTCCTAGGCATAATCTTAAGGCTGAGTTTTGAAGAACAGAAATATTTTGTAGATGAGTTGCCGATGCTCCTCCTCATATTTCACATCCACAAATCAATTTTGATCATATATAAGCATTATAAAACAGACGCATTGTCGTGATATCTGATCCCCATTTCTTATTAGCTATGATCTTCAAGAGATTTAATCGTGGTCGGTACTGTGAAGCAACATTGGTTAAATGTGTTTTCCATAAAAGTTTTTCATCAAAAATTAATCCTAGGATCTTAGGAGTTGGATTGTACTGAATTTCTTGATTATTCAAATAAATGTGAGCTTTATAGTTCTTTAAGCTATATCTTCTTGTGAAGACAGTATATTCAGTTTCTGATTGTGAGATAGATAGATTCCATTTGGATGCCCAATTACTGATATTATTTACAGCTGTTTGTATAACTCTTAATGATTAGTTTGGATCTTTGTTCGTAGCCCATAGTGTAACGATCATCTGCATAAATACTTATTTTTACCTCAGGTAGAACAACATCAGGTAAGTCATGTAACATTATATTAAATAAATTTGGGCTTAAAACCTTGAGGTATACCACCTGTAATTTTTTTGGATAAAGATAAATGATTATTTACTGAGGTTTGAATTGTTCGTTCATTAAGAAAAGAATGTAGAAATCTTAGCATTCTGCCCTTGATACCAAATTTCATAGATTGTAATAAAATGGATCTATGTGGAGTATTATCAAAAGCGGTTTCAAAGTCTATCATTACAGCTAATGTGGTCTTCTTTTCTGTGAAACCTTTATAAATTTCTTGAGCAAAATATAATAGAGCTTCAGTTGTGCCACATGATGGTCTAAAGCCAAACTGAGCTTTGCCTGTTATGCATTAAGATCTGTTATATTCTATTAGAAAATGAACACCCTTAAAATGTCATACTTTACATACTTTCATTTCATAATGAAATATGGATTAATATTTTGGGGCAAGCTAAACATATTTTTCTTTCACACAAGAAAGCTACAAAGATAAATGATTGGTGTGCATAAAAGGACATAATTTTTTTACAAAAATTTAGAAATATTGACCTTGCGTTGTGAGTAGGATCATGCTATCAAAATATCAACCTCCATGTCCATTTTCGAAACTATTCAAACTGCTATATATCTATGAAATACTCAAACTCTCTACATTGGATGTGAATATAGTTTTTTGCATAGGAAAATGGATATTGAAGTGCATTTGAAAAATTGTAGTGGAAGTAGTTCATATTGCAAAAGTTGACAATATGATTTAATAACGGAACCAAGCACAAGGACCTTTAAACTTTTCTTGTCATTAGAGTGCCCATTTGATTCGAAAATATTATGGACTGCAATTTCAATCATTATGTCCAGAATGAAATTGACGTTTTTTCTCTATAGAAAGTTAAATGTTGAATTTTTTTTCTTTAAACTTTACTATATCAGCAATTTTTTTTATTTGTTTCATTTAAAGGTACTCTTGCAAATTGAAAGTGTGTCCAGAACGAAAATTCTGCATTGATTTTCGGGACACAGTAATTGTGTCGTATTTACGTATTTATTTAAATGAAGTAACATAAATAGGATCATGTTAATGCTGTAATAATATCGTACTTCTCACCTTCCCTTATCCACACTTGTTTATTCAAGGTACGCAGGGTTCAAGTAAATAAGGCAGACTATCAGTAGAAACTTAATCTGCAAGAGGAGCAAATGAAACTAGTTCTTCTGTAAGACACTATCTTCAACAACTTGATACAAATTTAAAGAAGGAAGAGAAAAAAATCATTGACTCTTCGTTTGTTTTTAGACTTATACATGTCCCAAAACAAAAATAGTATAATGTTAGTAACTGTAGCAAGATTTTTAGAAAAATCTAGTGTTTTTTCAGAAGTCAACCATTTTTCCTCATACACGGGCATAGTTTTATGCCACCAGACAGGGTATTGGGGAATGTTGAAAGGCAGTACAACATGACACCAAGGGCTGTAACTATTTCAGTAAAAAATACTTTTTACTGAACTGTCAACAGACGTGGAAATTCTCAGACTTTCAGGGCTATGGATGAAACTGTTATACTGAAACATCAAAATCTTATCAGTGAAAAGGTGAATATATTAAGAAAATTATATCTTATTTTGACATTCCAGAGAGTGCTAAATCATTCTATGACGTCATCTTTCAAGAAAACAGAGAAAGTGAAAAAAACAATGTTTAATCTATTATTGAGGACTCAGATGTAGTAGAAACTGAATGATTTAGTGTTTTGTATGTTAGTCTATGATATTACAGTATTTGCAGAGAGTGGACTACTAATATCAGTCTTTTGGTGTGATCTTACTGAGCTTAATATTTAAAATATTATTTCTAATTTTTCATTAACTTACGAGGCGTGTTCTTAAAGCAAGTTCCAAAAGGGTGTAGTAAATAAACGGAAAGATATTTGCAAACCATTTTTGTTGCATTGTATTCCCCACACTTCAATTACTTCTCAACATAATCTCCACCATTATTGAGGCATTTATCGAGTCATGGCACAAGACTTTCTATCCCCTCACTGTAGAATTCGCCTGCCTGCGATGCGAACCACTCCCGCACTGCTGTTTTCACTTCATCGTCGCCATCAAAACGTCGACCATCGAGGAACTTCTTGAGGTGCAGGAAGAGATGAAAGTCACTCAGAGCCAAATCTGGGCTGTAGCAGGTATGATGTTCCCAGCCAAATTTCGAGATGAGATTTTGGGTGTCACGAGCTGCGTGTAGCCGAGCGTTATCATGAAGCAACACAACTCTGTCAGTCAGCATCCCATGTCTCTTGTTCTGAATTGCGCGACGGAGCTTCTTCAAGGTCTGACAATAGGTTTCTCTATTAATGGTTTCACCCCGAGGCAAGAATTCGATAAGTAGGACTCCTTTTCTGTCCCAAAAAACAGTGCACATGATCTTGCGTGTTGACATGATTTGTTTGAATTTCTTTTTCCTTGGTGATGCAGTGTGCCTCCATTCCATGGACTGCTGCTTCGATTCAGGTGTCATGTGAGACACCCAAGTCTCGTCACCTGTCACGATATGGTCAAGAAACTCATCGCCTTGCTCACTGTAACGTGTGAGAAAGCTCAATGCACTGAAAGCTCGTTTGGTTTTGTGTTCCTCGGTGAGCATCTTGTGTGCACAATTTTCGATATCATAATCGATCTGTCACAATTTTGTACAGAACACTCCGCGACATTTGTGGAAAATTCAAGGAAAGTGAAGAAATTGTAAACCTCCTGTCCTCATGAATTTTTTCATCCACTGTCAACATGCACCAAATCGTCATTGATCAAAGATGGCCGACCGGTACACTGCTCGTCATGCACAGAGACGCTGCCCTTGTTGAACTTCCTAACCCATCTCCTGACCATTTCATCACTAATGGCATCATCACCATACACCTCACAAAGTTAATGATGAATGTCAGTTGGTTTGATGTCCTTGCATTCAAGAAACGGATAACAGACCGAATCTCACAGTCGGTGGGGTGCTCGATCACTTTAAACATTTCAACTGATCACAACTAACCACACACACGGACTGAAGCTCTGAAACTGCATGCACAGCTTGCCTGAGGACTGAACAAGAAAACACACATGCGCAAAATAACGATTGCAGTGATGCGACGACTATAATTGAAAATGGAACTTACTTTAAGAACACGCCTCATAGTGTAACAACAATTTGTCCAAAAATTATGCAAAATAATAATATAACAATCTAAATTAATAATTCTGCATTTTTGTGTGCATTAATGATACAGTTCTATAGTTTATTATAATGTTAAGTATAGTGTTAGGTTGAAGAAAGCAAGTCTTGGAAAAACTGTCAAATAATAAAAAAGTACCACTAAATTAAAGTTAATTACAAAATAACCTGTTAGTAGACTTTTGATGCTGTAATTGATAAAATGTAAATCACAATTTGCACCTATAACCTACTTGCCTCCATTCAGTTTTTGTGTCTCCTGTAAAATTCAGTTTTTACAGTTAGTAAGTTTTGGAAAAACGGTCATCAATTAAAGAAAAATGGAAAAGAAACGAACCAATATTCGGTACATTAAAATAATTGAAACTGATCTCAGAGTAATAATAATAATAATAATAATAATAATAATAATAATAATAATAATAATAATAATAATAATAATAATAATAATAATAATAATAATAATGGATTATTATAACTGTCAGAGGTAAGGCCATTCAGCCTTCTCTTCCACTCAACCAGTATGATATAAAATTACTACATTGCTATAAACAAAAATAATTAATACAATACACAATTAATATAATACAATGACGATTCTTTTTATCTTCCCAACATACCAATAAAATAATTATGTAGTAGTAATAATAATCCATGTATTGTGGGTCCCTATCACCACAGCATGGCGCATCCTCAGGTTGCAGATAGAGGAGACGGCCTCCAGATATGGAGGGTAGCTGCGAATATATTGAATAAGCAGTTGTGGACACCCGATAAGGGGTGGTCCTCCAGCTTAGGGGTTGGGCGAAGGCCTAACAATCCATCACCGTAAAAAACAGCTTGTTACGAAACCTAACAGTAAGCCTTGGAATGGGACTGATTCTCCGGCACGACCACAGCAAAGGAAAATAGTCTTTATGGAACAGGAGGGGTAACATTAGTAGCAAAAGAACTAGCTAGATATAGAATAGACTTCGTGGGAGTACAAGGGGTTAGGTTAGATGGGAATGGCATATCACAAATAGGCGATTACTTATTGTATTATGGGGAAGGAAACGATAATCACCAATTAGGAACAGGATTCTTTGTACATAAAAAAATAAAATCAGCAGTAAAAAAGATCGAATTTATCAGTGACAGGTTATCGTATTTATAAATGCTCACGCCTCTACAGAAGAGAAAGGCGACCATATAAAGGATAGCTTCTATGAGGAATTGGAACACACTTTTGATCAGTTACCTAGATATCACATGAAAGTTTTATTGGGGGATTTCAATGCTAAAGTAGGACGGGAGGATATTTTTAAACCAACAATTGGAAAAGAGAGCCTACACGTAAGTTGTAATGACAATGGAGTTAGGTTAGTCAACTTTGCCACATCAAAAAATTTAATTGTCAAGAGTACAACATTCCCCCATAAGGATATACATAAATATACGTGGACTTCTCCAGACGGAATGACACATAACCAGATAGATCACATCTTGATAGATAAAAGAAGGCACACTAATATAGTAGACATTCGAACTTTCAGGGGGGCAGACTGTAATTCTGACCATTATTTGGTAATTGGAGAATTAAGAGAAAGATTATCAGTAGCCAAGCAAGTAGAGCAACAAGCTAATATTAGTAGATTCAATATTTTGAAATTAAAGGACCAGGAAACTAAGCAACGTTATCAGGTTGAAATTTCAAATAGGTTTGCTGCTTCAGCAACTGCTGACGAAGCTGAGGAAGAGTTAGATGTTAATAGCGTGTGGGACAATATCCGAGATAATATCAAAATTGCAGCTGAACAGAGCATAGGTTATCATGAAACTAAGAAAAAGAAACCATGGTTTGATGAAGATTGTTCCATTGTAGTAGATAGAAGGAAACAGGCAAAATTGAAATTCTTACAGGATCCAATTGTGGAGAATAGAGATAATTATTTCAATGAAAGACAAGAAGCAAGTCGTACACTTAGCAATAAAAAGAGAGATTACTTGAAGGAAAAACTGAATGAGGTAGAAACAAATAGTAAGAATAAAAACATTCCAGATTTATATAAGGGTATAAAGGAATTTAAAAACGGATATCAGGCAAGGGTAAATGTGATCAAGGATGAGAATGGTGACTTACTTGCAGACTCTCATTCAATCCTGAACAGATGGAAAAACTATTTTGGGCAACTACTAAATACACATAGGCTAAATAGAAATGATCAGCACGAAATTCAAATATAAACTGCTGAGCCATTTATACCGGAACCCACACTTTCTGAAGTCGAAATTCCGATACAAAATCTAAAGAAGTACAAGTCTCCAGGTATTGATCAAATTCCAGCAGAATTAATACAAGAGTGTGGAAGGGCATTATCTAGCGAAATTTATAAACTTGTACTTGCAATTTGGGAAAAGGAAATTGTACCAGAACAATGGAAGGAGTCCATAATCGTACCTATTTTTAAGAAGGGAGACAAGACTAACTGTAATAACTTTCGAGGAATATCACTTTTGTTGACGTCATACAAAAGTTTGTTGAATATCCTTTTGAGAAGATTAACTCCATATGTGGATGAAATTATTGGGGATCATCAGTGTGGTTTTAGGCGTAATAGATCGACTATTGATCAGATTTTTTGTATTCGACAGATATTGGAGAAAAAATGGGAGTATAAGGGTACAGTACATCAGTTATTCATAGATTTCAAAAAGGCTTATGACTCGGTTAAGAGAGAAGTTTTATATAATATTCTTATTGAATTTGGTATTCCCAAGAAACTAGTTCGATTAATTAAAATGTGTCTTAGTGAAACTTACAGCAGAATCCGTATAGGCCAGTTTCTATCTGATGCTTTTCCAATTCACTGCGGGCTAAAGCAGGGAGATGCACTATCACCTTTACTTTTTAACTTCGCTCTAGAATATGCCATTAGGAAAGTTCAGGATAATAGACAGGGTTTGGAGTTGAATGGGTTACATCAGCTTCTTGTCTATGCGGATGACGTGAACATGCTAGGAGAAAATCCACAACCGATTAGGGAAAACGCGGAAATTCTAGTTGAAGCAAGTAAATCGATAGGGTTGGAAGTAAATCCCGAAAAGACTAAGTATAGGATTATGTCTCGTGACCAGAATATTGTACGAAATGGAACTATAAAAATTGGAGATTTATCTTTTGAAGAGGAGGAAAAATTCAAATATCTTGGAGCAACAATAGCAAATGACACTCGGAAGGAAATTAAACGCAGAATAAATATGGGAAATACGTGTTATTATTCGGTTGAGAAGCTTTTGTCATCTAGTCTTCTGACAAAAAATCTAAAGTTAGAATTTATAAAGCAGTTATATTACCGGTTGTTCTGTATGGTTGTGAAACTTGGACTCTCACTTTGAGGGAGGAACAGAGATTAAGGGTGTTTGAGAATAAGGTTCTTAGGAAAATATTTGGGTCTAAGAGGGATGAAATTACAGGAGAATGGAGAAAGTTACACAACACAGAGCTGCACGCATCGTATACTTCACCTGACGTAATTAGGAACATAAAATCCAGACGTTTGAGATGGGCAGGACATGTAGCACGTATGGGCGAATCTAGAAATGCATATAGTGTTTTAGTTAGGAGGCCGGAGGGAAAAAGACCTTTGGGGAGGCCGAGACATAGGTTGGAAGATAATATTAAAATGGATTTGAGGGAGGTGGGATATGATGGTAGAGACTGGATTAATCTTGCTCAGGATAGGGACCAATGGCAGGCTTATGTGAGGGCGGCAATGAACCTCCGGGTTCCTTAAAAGTAAGTAAGCAAGCAAGTAAGTAAGTAAGTAAGTAAGTAAGTAAGTAAGTAAGTAAGTAAG
The DNA here is from genome assembly GCF_040183065.1 of Periplaneta americana. NCBI lineage: Eukaryota > Metazoa > Arthropoda > Insecta > Blattodea > Blattidae > Periplaneta > Periplaneta americana. The sequence continues at coordinate 93,203,451 of NC_091130.1, read as the reverse complement.
TAAGTAACTAAGTAAGTAAGTAAGTAAGTAAGTAAGTAAGTAAGTAAGTAAGTAGTAGTAGTAATAATAATAATAATAATAATAATAATAATAATAATAATAGTCATACTTAAATATAATTAAATTATTAAACTCGATCATGATTATAATTATAACTTCAATTTGACTGCGTCGGTAAGTAATCGTTCAGAGTACTGAAACATTGAAAACTTTTGAGCGTAAATATAGCTTACTCCATGTCGATACATATGTTAATTCGGAAGAATAGCTTTTTAAAGATGAAAAACAGTAAAGGTAGCAAGAATTGGTACCTTAAGCGAGATATGGATATGTTGGAAAAGTTGCTGCCCAAGTTTATCATTCACTGGTTTGTGATAAAGCAACAGTCATTAATTACTTACTTACTTACAAATGGCTTTTAGGAACCCAAAGGTTCATTGCCGCCCTCACATCGGTCCCCATCCTGAGCAAGATTAATCCAGTCTCTACAATTATTTCGCACCTCCCTCAAATCCATTTTAATATTATCCTCCCATCTACTGTATGTCTCAGCCTCCCAAAGGTCTTTTTCCTTCAGGCTTTATAACTAACACTCTATATGCATTTCTGGATTCGCCAATATGTGCTACATGCTCTGCCCATCTCAAACGCCTGGATTTAATGTTCCTAATTATGTCAGGTGAAGAATACAATGCATTCAATTCTGCTTTGTGTAACTTTCTCCATTCTCCTGTAACTTCATCCCTGCTTCTCAACTGAATAATAACATATTTATTCTGCGTTTAATTGACTCCTGAGTGTCATTTATATTTGTTACTGTTGCTCTGAGATATTTGAATTTTTCCACCCCTCCAAAGGATAAATTTCCAATTTTTATATTTCCATTTCGTATTATGTTCTGATCACGAAACATAATCACATACTTTGTCTTTTCGGGATTTACTTCCAAAATTCGTAATTGTGCTCATGGTGAAAACATGCCGATACAGGTAGATTTCAAGGAAAATTACGCAGTCCAGTATGAGGCTGAGGTACAAAGTGCGCATTGGAGTCAGGATCAAATTTCAATTTTCATGGCTGTAGTGTACTAAATAATAGAAAGCAAATTACGCCGTAGTGTCAGACTATTTATCTCATGACAGGTATATTTGTTCATTGATCTTCAATTTAAAATAATAGAGAAACATTAAAACAAATCACTTCTTCTCAGATGGAGCTGCCTCACAATTCAAACAGCGGGTCAATTTTATGTACGAGTATTCGACAACCACAAACTCTAGGCACATTGTTAACTGCATATGGAACTTTTTTAATGGCCATCGCAAAGGTGATGTAGATGGGAGTGGGGGGGAATGGTGAAGAGGCTTACAAACAACTACTGTTGTTCTGAAGACGCATGTGCTAGACTTAGAGTCACCAGAAACCAAAAGGACAAATATTATGCTTGTAACTGAGAAAGAGGTTAAAGGTAATGCAACTGACATCTCTTAGCTCACTGTGGGAAAATGTGAGACAAATACTTTCGACATGAACTATATTATATTCAGCCTATAGGAATAGCTAATAGGAGAAGGTGAAACTGTGTTTATTTAAAGTTACGGTACCTAGAGCTCTGTTACTTCATTTTTGTCATATTATTTTTAAAAAATCCTATCAATATAGGAATTAATCTACTCGAGTGCAAAGAATAACATGTTTGTTGTGATGTTACGGTTGCTGGTGTTGGTCTATATAACTTATCGATGGCCGCATCTCCACAGATGAGCATAAGAGATAAGAAATAATTTTTCTCATGTGATGAAACTGGTTTCTTCAATAAATATCCAAGCCCTCTATTCGAATACAAACATTCTAAGAAATTCTATCAGGAACAGCTTTTCCTACACAATCTGTAGTAACTTGCTGGAGAACGGGGTTCCTGACCTGCCTTTATTATGGCACAAAGTAGTAGATATTCTCAATGAAGCTCAAAGCACTGCAAAGGCTAAGGAAGCACTTCGCAACAATGAAATTGTTGCATCCCTTGATTTCATGAAATCAAACTTCATCGATCTACCTGAAGCTATTCATAATTTGAAAAGCGATTCTATATTGTTGAAACAATCTATGGGCATTATTGCATCAGTGTCTATCTCAAACAGAGATTCCAGGATCTGTGGGTGCAGCTTTGCTCTATAAAGAAGAAGAAGAAGAAGAAGAAGAAGAAGAAGAAGAAGAAGAAGAAGAAGAAGAAGATTCTTCTTCAGTGAAACCTAGGATTTGACAAAATGGAGTAAGTGTGTGCAGTTCTCAAAGGGGAAAAAATTGTGGACAAACCACCTTGGGGTCCAACATCTGTGGCAATGATAAAATTTTCATTTTCTCCCATGACCATCCTGCACTTTTGAAACGACATTTTCAGCATACAAAGCACTGTTTACAGATAACAGAAAAAGATTTGCATCAGAAAATTTAGAAATGTGGCTTAGTCATATACTGTAATCAACACAATTAGTAAAAGAATATTCTAATTTTTAAGACTATGGTGAACATTTTTTATCAGTATGACTAGTCATATCCATGTAAGTAAGTTGTATTATTATATGCATCTAAGTTAGGAAATGATCTGTATAGCGCTAAATGCGCTGATCGATCAATAAATTGAAAAAAAAAAAAAAAAAAAAAGTTAGGTTACATCAGTACACAGTATACCACACCTTGTATTATGACAGTATTTGTAGTGACAATATTATCTGATATACATACAAATCATATGCTAAACTTTACACAATACTTCGGTATTCCCTAATTGTCTACAATGCAGCAGTAACTTCTGAATCACATAAAAAATCTGAATTGGTTACATTGACTACATATCAAAAAGCAGTGGATGCCTCAGGTCCTTACACAAGCCTTAATTTCTCAAATGCCTGCAGTATACATATAACTGTATTTCATCAATGCATACTTCAACTTAGTGCGACACAATGTAACTCTGATGTTATCTTCATTCTTCATAGACGTAATTTTTATCTGTTGCAATGGCTCTTTTCTGAAAATCTTTGCTGTATGGTATTGGAAGACTGCATTATATTATACAACTGTTTAAAACAAATTAAAAGAAAAGACTTCTGTTAAGTAATTGTCATGTGATTTCCCCTATTTCGACGACCCTGGGACATAACTACTTGGACGGACAGTATATTAACTATCAAAACCTTTGTGCCATTGAATATGGATATTTAATTTAGCAAATTCGATTTTTAATATACTGATACTGTATATACGTTTTAAGTGTAATATCAGTAATCTTAGGGATGGTTATGTTTATGTCGTATGAATATATAATTTTAATTACATCATTGTCTTTTCCCAGCACTAAGTATGGGCACCTGTTCCGGGATCAGTGGTCAAACAGAAAATGGCAAATTTCAAATGCTTACTGTAACAACAAAATGAGCCACAGTCGAATGCTACTGTTATTAGTAGTTAGGCCATGAACCAATTTATCTTGTGTCATCACTCCCAATGGCACCATCTTTCCTTGCTTCAGTCATGATGGCGCCGAAGTCATGTATAAAATTAGCTGTACCACTTGGTCTCTCTCAGTAACATCTCGGCATTGAAAGCAGTTACAGATCTGTGTGACCACTCACTTAATTTTTAATCACAAGTTCCGCAATGTTAAAATGATAATAAACATGTATGATACACTTGGGTGAACCATAATGAAAATTGTTTGTGAGCTGGGGCTAATTTTGGAATGTCCTTTCATGTGAAGAGAAAATATATTGCGTGTCTTTAATAAATTACTTTCTTATTATAGACCCATACTCTCTATTTGTAAACCGAAACACAAAAACATTCAAACCAACACAAATGTAGTTTCATTTCCGAAATTAAGTGGCATATTCTACTTGTTATTCTATTGCTAATATAGCACAGAATTTTTTTTCTTCATTATGTTAAATGTTCACATTATAGTTTGTTTTTCATCCAGAACATTACAGACATGCACACTGGTAGTTTCTTACTTGTATCAAAGAATGGATTATCTGACCCATCTGTCCTGATGATGGAATCTGTAAGTAGTGGCAAAATTTTGGAAATGTCAAGTTCCAGGATATGGTGCAATGCCCAAAAGCCTAATTCTTATCACAGTCACTGTGAAAGCCTAAAACTCATTATACAGTAATAGATGATCTGTCTTGTCTTTGGCAGCATAACATAACACACAAGGAGAATACGGAAATTGTAATAACTTCAGTCGGTTGGTACTGAAGTGCTTAAAAATTTGGATATGTACTTGAGTCTGTGGAAACACTTAATGAATTAACACAGAATTTGGTAAACCTAAACCTAATCTTGGCAACAGAACATTGTGAAATTCCAAACAAAGAAGACGCCGAAAAAACTTTCATGGAAAGAGTCAGAAATCTTGTTAGTTGTAATACCTAACTCCTGTGTGGAGTTACTGGTCTCCCATCAGGCACCTCCCCAGGTGGTGGATAGGGGAACGTTCACCAGATATGGTGGGTACTGGGGAAATAAAATACCCAGGGCGAACCAAAAGCAGTGCTGCTCCCTTGCAGTGAGTAGTTGGCTCTACAAAGGCTAGGGGAAGAAAACCAGGGCGAAAAATCACCTGGCCTTCCAGGTAGGGGGTTTAGACATGAGGCTGACAACCTCACTCTAGTAAAAAAAATTTTACCGTTGAGAAACCTAAAGAATTTAGCTGGATTGATTTAAGGAAAAGACCCTGCAAACGAAAATGGACATGTATATGGCTACTTGGAATGTAAGAAGTTTATACCGAACTGGGGTGTTAAGGAACCTTACTCAAGAGCTTAATAAGTACAATATATCAATAGCAGCTATCCAGGAGATTCGATGGCAGGATTCAGAAATTTTTGACTCTGCAAATTATACTGTGTTATATAGTGGTAGTGGAGATACAAACAACTTTGGTACAGGCTTTTTAATTCACAAAAAGCTTAAAATAAACCTACTTAATTTTGACACAATTAATGAACGCATGTGTTCGATAAGATTGAAAGGAAGGTTCTTTAACACCACAATAGTTTGTGTACATGCCCCTACTGAAGATAAGGATGAAGCAATTAAGAATGCCTTCTATGACCAACTAGACAGAGTATGCCAACAAATCCAAACATGATGTTGTTAACATTATGGGTGATTTAAATGCCAAAATTGGCAAAGAATGTATGATTGCTAATATTGCTAAATATACTCTCCATGACACCACAAATGATAATGGGGAAAGATTAAGTGATTTCGCGATATCTAAGGATTTTGTAATGTCTAGCACTATGTTCCCGCATAAAAACATTCATTTACAAACCTGGATATCACCTGATGGTCACACTACTAACCAAATTGACCATATATCGATCAATACAAGACATGCATCAGATATCTTAGACGTGCAATCGTTATGGGGTGCAGATTGTGATTCGGATCACTTTTTGGTGAGGGTCAAGTATAATGTGTACAGTAACTTCACACTCAAATAAGAAATGCATCAAATTTGACATCAGACGACTAAAAGATAGTATAATAGCAGATAAATATAGAAGAACTATCGAAAATAATATTGGCATGCAAACGATGGAAGATATGGACATAGAACAGAAACTGAATTTTATCAAAGAAACTATACATAACACAGCAACTGGAGTAATTTCAAAAGTCCATAATAAAAGCAGAAATCAGTGGTTTGACAATGAATGCCAGGAAACAATCGACCAAAGAAATCTCCTTAGACTTAACATGATCCAAAAACGAACTACAGCAGCGGAGGAAGAATATAAAGTTGCTCGTAGAATCGCAAAAAATACATGTAGGAAGAAAAAAGAAAGACTTTGAAGAAAGCATACTCTATCAATTAGATGATAATTTTGGGAGGAATGAGAGTAAAAAATTCTTCGAAAGTGTGCGCAATATTAAGAAAGGTTTTCAATCAAGAACCATTATATGTAAAAATAAAGAAGGAAATCTGATTGCTGGGGAACAACAAGTTTTAAAATTATGGGCAGAACACTTTAGTGACTTGTTAAATAATAATCGGAGAAGATAAAGTAGAATCAGATTTATTGTTTTTTGAGCCAGACCCTTTTATATCTCCACCAAATGCTTCAATGGTATATGATACAATATGAAGGATGAAGAATAATACAGCCCCAGAGGAGGATTCTATTAATATTGTGACAGCCGGGAGTCGATCACCCGTCCCACAGAGGGCAGGGCGCGCGTGGAAGGACCAAGGCACGCGGAGAGAGGGGAGGCTGCAGCCACGCAAACTGGAAGGGATGGATGTAAGGGGAACGACGGCACGCTGGGCTGCGGCAGAGAGGGGGAAGTAAAGCAACTGCGACTGAGAGGAGAAATCCAGAGAAGTTTTAGGAAGCGCCATCCTCTTGCCATCTGTAGATTGTTCGCGAAATCGTAGTTTCTGGAAACTATGGTTTAGTGATAAACAGGAGACGCGAACAAGGAGCGAGTCAGAGCCAGTTCAGGTTTTGGTCAGCAAGCCAGTCAGTCTTGTGTAGCAGTGAAGCCAGCTTCGAGACTGGAGTTCGACTTGAGTGTGTGTCCGCAACTGTGTGAGCGTCCAGGCGAGTGCGGCGTATCCGGAGTCTGTGGTTCGACGAGCAGTGGACCGCAGTTGGGGGACTTGAGTTCGAAGTTCAGTGGACTGTCTCTGCAAGTCTTGGGTTTGATATACGGTGACTTGAGTGAATGAGCTAGAAGAACTAGCTAAGGCAAACGAACTGTGAACTGACAGTTTTGTGTTGTAAATAGTGCTTTGTGAACATTAGTTGAGATTAGGAGTACATTGTTGTTCTCAATAATCCAAGTGAATTGTCATTGTCGTCTGTGGAGTGCAATAACGAATACTGTGGTTGATGTGTGGAGTGAAATAGCCATTGTTGACGGGAGTGTTTAAATTCAATTATAGAAAGTGATTATTGTTGTGACAATAAAAGTTACATTACTCATCTTGATTACACAACTTTTAACACTGTACACAATTCCGAAGATGACCGAAAATAGGTCGAAACATGTTAACAAGGTACGTTAATATTTAACACAAGAAAGTTCTTATCATACATATTCCGAAGTTACATTATTGTTTGAATTAAAAAGTAACAATATAGAACTAATAAAACACAGTGGCAAAGTATTATGGAAACATATTTATAAGTTAATTCTTGACATTTGGCATCTGGAACAGATGCCTAATGATTGGAATGTAGCCATTATATACCCGATAATCTATCCTCTCTTAATGATGTCTTGAGGCAGATACAACATGAGACAATTATATCAGGTCTGGAGATTAATAGTACTAAAACAAAATACATGAATAACGCAACCAATAGTAATAACAACTTAATAAGACTCTCATTAAACCTACGGTTACTTTTGGAAGTGAAACTTGGACCCTACCTGAACAAGCAATAACTATCTTAATCACTTGGGAAAGGAAAATTTTAAGAAAAATTTATGGTCCTGTTTATTATATGGGAGTTTGGAGAATCAGAACTAATTCTGAATTACAAGTATTATACAAGGTTACAAATATTGTCACTGATATAAAAATCAGAAAGTTGGAGTGGCTGGGACACATCATCAGGATGGACAATAATAGGATTCCTAAAATATTACTAGATGTGAAACCAAGTGGTAAAAAAAGAGTTGGTAGGCCCAAATTAAAAAAGGCAACAAACTTGAATGTAACAACTACAGAGGAAGTTCACTTTTAAATGTCAGTAATCAGAAAGATTATTATCAATCCTGGTGGGACAATATTTAACAGAATGTTCCAATATTTTGCATCTGCTGACAATGGCTGGATGATGTCCAAGATGATCTTGTCAAGGCAGGAATTAGGAGATGGAGGCAGAGAGTGTTGGATAGAGAGGATTGGGTGAAGATTCGTAAGGAGGTCAAGACTAAACTAAAAGGGCTGTAGGATCACAGATGATGAAGATGATGATGATGATGATGATGATGATACCTAACTAGTGAAGAGAAGCAATTAACAAATATATCAAGAAACAACACAATATTTAAGGAAAAATACAGACTACAGCAACAAGCCGGAGTATACTTGAGCAGCCACAGCTCTATTCGTACAAATCTACACACTGGGCAATGCCCTATGAGTAACGTTATAAAAAGTAGTACAATATCAAAGGTTGAAGATGGCAAGATGTGTACAACAAGTGATATCACAGCGTGAAAAAGCAAATGAAGAGAAGAACCAGACAATAGAAAACTTAAGACTAAAGGTGGAAAACAACTGTGAGAAGACAGAGATGCTACTACGTGAGAATAAAAAAAATTAAGAAGAAAATTAATTATTACGAAAATAAACTAAGGAAGAGTGATAATCTTTAAGGTGGATGACGGCTAAATGACGCATGTTAACCTAAAAAGGGCTAAATGAAGCCTAAAAAGGACAAAAAATACTAAAAAAACGTACGTAATGAAAGAAATATTCCTTCTTCTACTTTGGCACTACAGCCCTTGTAGTCTAGCCTTGGCCTCCCTTAGGATTTTGTTCCCCTCCTGCCTAACCACAGCCTTCTGCTCCATCTTCTCACTCCTAAAGTCCTTAGATCATCCCCTACTCCATCCAACCAACTTAGTTTCTGTCTGCCAATATTGCGTCTACCTTCAGGTTTTGAATTTAAAATCTTTTTAGGTATTCTGCTATCATCCATCCTGATTACATGTCCCAACCATTCCAATCTACGGGTTTTAATTTCAACTACAGTATCTGGAGATCTATATTGAACTTTTAACTCTGTGTTGTATCTGATTCTCCAGTAACCATTGTCAAATTTTGGACCATAAATTTTCCCATGTCATCAATTGCTGTTCCATTTTCTTAGACAGCATTCAAGTTTCACTGCCATAAAGCACAATTGGTCTTATTACTGTTTTGTATAATATAAGTTTTGCTTTTTTACTTATATATCTTGCACTCAATGTTTTATTAAGGGCTCTCAAGCATCTGTTTCCTGCTGCAATTTTATGCCTCATGTACGCATCTGCAGTATTTTCTTAGTAATCAATGAAAGAAATAATTATTATTACTTACTTACAAATGGCTTTTAAGGAATCTGAAGGTTCATTGCAACCCTCACATAAACCCGCCATCAGTCCCTATTCTGTGCAAGATTAATCCACTCTCTATCATCATATCCCACCTCCCTCAAATCAATTTTAATATTATCCTCCCATCTACGTTTCGGCCTCCCCAAAGGTCTATTTCCCTCCGGTCTCCCAACTAACACTATATATGCATTTCTGGACTTGTCCATACGTGCTACATGCCCTGCCCATCTCAAACGTCTGGATTTAATGTTTCTAATTATGTCACATGAAGAATACAATGCGTGCAGTTCTACATTGTGTAACTCTGTCCATTCTCCTGTAACTTCATCCCTCTTAGCCCCAAATATTTTTCTAAGAACCTTATTCTCAAACAACCCTAATCTCTGTTCCTCTCTCAAAGTGAGCATCTAAGTTTCACAACCATTATTATACTTGATAAAAAATTGTCTTGAAATGGTAAACAATCTACTGTGCTATCAACAATGCACTTCAATTACGTGTTTAACACACTATTGGCTGAGTCTAATTTTGTCCAGTAGTTGAAGCAGTAGTACTGAAATTTGTACGCTAACATAACATACATTGTTGCGTCAAACATTCTGAAATCAAATTACACTTGTACAATTTAGTTCTCCTCTAGCATTTCACAGGTGATGTTTGTTCGATCAATTTGTTACTTCATGGCACAGTTATAGTTTAGACATGCCGAAATTTGTAGTATCATATATAAATTTATTATGAAAATGCATAGACGACGATTCTAATTTCACAATAGATAGTAAAAAAATCTTCTACCAAAAGAAAGTAAGTATGCTATGCAATGAACAGTTAATAAGTATTAGCTTTCAGACCAGGACGTCTGTTGGCTAGTGTGATTAACTGAAAGAGAAAGGTTCTAGCTGGGAGTTGAACCCAGATAGTTCAAGTGGTTAGAGCACCAGCATTTACAACTGGCAGACACGGGCTCAAGTCCCAGTCCACGATAGAATTCTTATCTTTCAATTATGTTGATCATCGAATTTTACTTACCTGTATATGTGCAACTATTTTCAAAGGAATTTATATTCTTTCCTGCTTTTTTCTATTCCAATTGAGAGTTTACTATTTAAATTACTACTTCGTATTATTTCTTGGTTCTTTCAAGGCAGGGCTTGCCAAACTATGGCCCGCGAGATACTTTTGCTCGGCCCATTTACTAACTTGAAAAAAAATTAAAAGTCAATAAAAGAAGATTAATTTATTCCGAATTTCGATTGATGAAATCAAATCAGAGGCCCAGATTCTTAAACAAATTCCTCATATACTGTGGTAACAATGATGTTGTTACAATATAGGCTACTGGTTGCAAGCGTTCAGCAGCCAGGCGAACGTGGGTTGTCCAGCCCAAGCGTGAAGTGTGACAACAGAGCAATCAGAGATTGCACTGCTAACAACGACTTCTTTCGGTACACGCTGACACATAATAGAGCAGTGAAAATGTGAAGGGGTAAGTATTATCCAGTTAAGAGTAGTATTAGCAGTTTGAGTAATCCACAAGCATTTTCTAGTAGTTCTTACAGTGTCACTTAACTTTAATTATGGCAGGGAAAGAAAAAAATAGAAAATGGGCAGTATATGTTCTATGTTTAAACAACAATGGAGTTGGAACTATTTTATGATTCAAACTGGAAATAAAGTAATTATACCTGATTTGTAACGAATCAGTTGCTGTCTTTAAAGAATATAATATTCCCAGGCATCATGAAATCAAACATTTTTTTAAATTTTCACAATTTACGGGGAAGTTACGGGATGATAAATTTGATGCAATGAAGCGTGGACTATCATCTTAACAGAATATTTTCAAGAACCAGAGAACAGACAATGAAGCAGCAAGAGTGGCTAGTTTCGCATGAACTGGCGATGGTGAATTTATTGAATCGTGCATGATAATGGTGCCAAAGGAGATTTTTGTCCTGAGAAAGTAGTAGATTTATTTAAGAACATTAGTCTTTCAGTATATACAGTTGCTCACAGAGTGGAAGATATTGCCAAAAACATAACTTGCCAGTTGAATGAAAAAAAGAAAGCAGTTTGAAAGTGTAGGTTTTAGGTCAATAAAACACAAAGTTTGAATATTAATGTTATTTATGAGCTTTGTTTGTTAGACTTAATTTAAACTTAGTGACCTGGCCTGCGATTCTTTCTCGGATGGTTAATGTGGCCCTCACTATGAAAAGTTTTGCAAGCCCTGTTTTAAGGTATCCTCTGGCAATAAGTCACATTTTTTCCAACATAAAAATTCAGTAGTAGTACATAAAAACAGTCTGGCAAGGAAGGAAAGGAAACAACCAGTTCAGCCATTCATTTCTACATCCTCTGGGAGTAAAATGCTCAGTTTCAACCTATGCTTATGCGAGGCTGTAGTGTCTGCAAATATACTGCTGAAAGTCCTAAAGGAGGTTAGTGATCAAAAAATATCACACGAATCAACTTTGCAGAAAAACTGTTTAATCAACTTTGCAGAAAAACTGTTTAATGGAATTATACCAGAAGACGATGGAGAACATAAGGCAAAACAAAGGCAACCATCACATAAGGCCATCAATCAATAAGACTACAGTTAATTGTGGCCATTTTGTAGCCGATGTCATGGTTGGGGAATCTGACTCGAAAGAACCAGGTAAGCTTCATCCGATTTACTGTGAAGTGCTTGAGAAGACAAATCATTCCACTTCAGTCTGGGCAGTCAAAGAAGCTTTGAGCACTATCTGGCCAGAAGAGAAACGAGATCACCAGTTTTTGTTATTAGTGACACACGGTGGCTTATATGATAAAAGCAGGGAAACAATAATAAATTTATACCCAAAAGTCATATATGTAACAGGACTAACTGATAGCTTCCACTAGGACCATCGTGAAGTTCTGACCTTATTTCGTTGACAATTCAGCTTATATGATGTCACATGACGCGTGCTTTCAGTAAACATAGTATCACAGAAGTTTGTATTGTTTAGACTTTTATAACATGATACATTCAATTACCAGTATTAATTTTTTTAGTGGTATAGGCTGTAATTTACAAAATGTGACGAAAGTGTAGTGTATATCTAATTACTGTTCTAGCAAGGAAAGATCCGATTCAACATTTACCTTATTTGTGACGAAGAAAGACGAGAAAAGTGGATTTGTGCTGCAGATTTTGAGTCCAGTAAATTTTCTTATGTCTGCATTTTAAAAACCTTTTGGAAATAAAGGCCGAACGAATGTGATTTACATGGAAAATGTACAAGGCTACATGTTGTATGTAGTTAATAATTGTTGTTAGAAAGGTTTGCCATAACATGGTAAAAAGTTTTTGGGACCACACATTTCGGGAAATAATTGTTCAAAAATAATTAATGACAACACTGTGTACTCAAACAAACGCAAAATAATGATATTTATGATCGCCATAAAACCCAGTCGATAATACTGCAAAACAGGCAACATATTTGCAACCAAGACCTCTTCAAGTGATATCTCTATCCAGTGGTTTTGCTTCAGTAAAGTCTCATTTTATAAACCTATGGATCAACAATTGGCTCTCTTCTGACAAAGGAACAATTTTACAGTCTGTACAAAAGACTGTCTGCTGTCAAAAAATCTTAAAGTTAGAATTTATAAAACAGTTATATTACCGGTTGTTCTTTATGGTTGTGAAACTTGGACTCTCACTTTGAGAGAGGAACATAGGTTAAGGGTGTTTGAGAATAAGGTGCTTAGGAAAATATTTGGGACTAAGAGGGATGAAGTTACAGGAGAATGGAGAAAGTTACACAACACAGAACTGCACGCATTGTATTCTTCACCTGACATAATTAGAAACATTAAATCCAGACGTTTGAGATGGGCAGGGCATGTAGCACGTATGGGCGAATCCAGAAATTCATATAGAGTGTTAGTTGGGAGGCCGGAGGGAAAAAGACCTTTAGGGAGGCCGAGACGTAGATGGGAAGATAATATTAAAATGGATTTGAGGGAGGTGAGATATGATGATAGAGACTGGATTAATCTTGCTCAGGATAGGGACCAATGGCGGGCTTATGTGAGGGTGGCAATGAAACTCTGGGTTCCTTAAAAGCCAGTAAGTAAGTAAGTAAGTAAGTACAAAAGAAATCAAATGACCTGGAAATGTACAAAAACTTGCCCAGACATGTTCAGACATTTTTAACAAGAGCCAGAACAGGCTTACACAATTGTACCTACATCGATTTCACCTTTCTAATAATTATACTTGACTGTGGTGTAATAATCATGATGAAGATCTGGAATACATTCTTCTATACTGTCCATCCATAAACCACAAACGAAGTAAATTAAAATCATCAGTACCAGTTGCAGAAGACACAGCCCTGCAGTATATATTGCCTACACCCCAACTCTGGCTACTCGTAACAGGCTTCTATAATGAACACCGATCAAAACACTCCTCATTTCTCATGAAAAACAAAAGCTGAATAGACTACAGTGGACTATAGTGGACTTTATGTTGTCAGCAAACAGTTGGATACATTAAGAAGATTGATTGATAAAAGCCAGGTGAGTAGGCCTACTTCATTTGAGTGTTTATTATAATTGAAGTGCATATTATGTTGTGTTATAATTAATTTTGAAAGTGTTTATTTAAAGTTTCGGTACCTAGAGCTCTGTTACTTCGTTTTTGTCATATTATTTTTAAAAATCCTATCAATATATGAATTAATCTACCTGAGTGCGAGGAATAGCACGTCTATTGTGACGTCATAGTTGCTGGTGTTGACCTGTATAACTCAATGACGGCCACGCCTCCACAGATGAGCATAAGAGATAAGAAATAATTTTCCTCATCATGTGATCAAACTGGTTTCTTCAATAAATATTCAAGTCCTCTATTCGAATATAAACATTTCAAGAAATTCTATCAGGTACATCTCTTCCTACACAACCAGTAGTAACTTGCTGGAGAACAGGGTTGTTGACCTGCCTTTATTATGTCACAAAGTAGTAGATGTTCTCGATGACACAGAAGCTCAAAGCACTGCAAAGGCTAAGGAAGCACTTCGCAACAATGAAATTGTTGCATCCCTTGATTTCATGAAATCGAACTTCATTGATCTACCTGAAGCTATTCATAATTTGAAAAGCATTTCCACATTGCTGAAACAATCTATGGACATTATTGCATTAGTGTCTATCTCAAACAGAAATTTCAGGATCTGTGGGTACAGCTTGCTCTTCAAAAAAAAAAAAAAAAAATTCTTTAATGAAACCCGGATTTGACAAAATGGAAGAAGTGTGTCCAGTTCTCACCTTGGGGTCCAACATCTGTGGCAGTGATAAAATTTTCATTTTCTCCCATGACCATCCTGCACTTTTGAAATGACATTTTCAGCATACAAAGCATTTTTTACAGACAACAGAAAAAGATGATTTGCATCAGAAAATTCAGAAATGTGGCTTAGTCATATATTGTAATCATCACAATTAATAAAAGAACATTATAATTTTTAAGACTAGAGTGGACATTTTCACCAGTACAACTAGTCATATCCATGTAAGCAAATTGTATTATTATATGCATCTAAATTAGGTTACCTCAGTACTGTACACATTTTCAGGGTACCGTCGACAAGGGGGATAACTTTACACATTTCTAGAAAAATGGTGTATAACAGCTTTAATAATGGCACACACTTCAGTCTACTACACATATGTGCTGTTGTCACATAGAATCAGTTCCACAGTGTTGCTACACATTGTCTGTAATGTGCTGCCTTCTAAACATTTTTTCAAGAAATGTGTAAAGTTACCCCCCTTGTGTAAAGTATACCCAGTCGACGGTAGCAACTTATACAGCACCTTATATTGTGGCAGTATTTGTTGTGACAATATTGTCTGATATACATACAAATCATATGCTAAGCTTTACACAATACTTCAGCATTCTCTAATTATCTACAATGCAGCAGTAACTTCTGAATAACATAAAAAAATCTAAGTCGGTTACATTGACTACATATCAAAAAGCAGTGAATGCCTCAGGTCCTTACACAAGCCTTTATTTCTCAACTGCATGCAGTATACATATACTGTATTTCATCAATGCACACTTCAACTTAGTGCAACACAATGGAACTCTGATATTATCTTCATTCTTCATAGACGTCATTTTTATCTATTGCAATGGAATAGTTGAAATATGTGAAGAGAATAAGCTCCATGTTAAAAACAACTACAGAGCCTTTAATTTTATCAAATGCGCATTAAAAATGACATGTTGCACTCATGCACACACAAACACATATGAAAGTTTTATAATAATATAAAGCAAATATCCATATTCAAAGACTTCATGTGCCATTTACTGCAGAACGCCCACTTCCACAACATAATGACATGCAACTGCTAATAGCATTCAATCTTATTTATTCAACATAATACTGTATACTGGTAAGTTTTAATTAATCGAAATATGAAAACATTAACACTAAGAATAACTTTCAACATGTTGTGCTATTTAAGTATAAAACTCCACCAACATTGAAGTATAAGTGTAACTTACCCATTTCCTTTGCATCCCAGCCTTTTGTCAATGTCTCGTTGAAGTAATCCTTCCAATAACGATCTAAGATCTTTAGAAAAAGATTCAGGTAATTCGACATTCTGAAATCATAACACAACCATTTCATTATATTCTTATGTGCATCATATATTTATATGCAAGATGCGTTTTATGGCTCATGGACTTCTAGAGAATAATAATTATAATCAAGCATTGCAAGGATTATTTTTTGTAACATAAATAAATAGTACTAGCGTACCTCCTAGGAACATAAGAAATAGTACATACACAGAGAGATATAAGCTGCAAGTGTCTTTTCTACAAGCCTTTTCTCCTAACTTTGTAATTGTAATTCTTTTGTAAACTCCAAAAAATACCCCACGAAGTTCGACAGTTTCCTTCAGAAGAATACAATCCCTCCAGAGAGTCTGATTCCAAAAGGTTAGGTTTTGTCTCCGTAGATTGTCCACATTGACAACATAAGGAGTTTTCTAGAAAGAGCTCCAGTTTATAAATACTTCCTGAGAGACAATGGACAGTAATTATTACTATTATTATTTTTTGTTCTCCTTTCTATTGCCTTAAATAAAGGCTTCAGTCAGTCAGAGTATTATTACTGCACATTTCACTCATGTCCGCACTATATATCTTCTTATATATAAAAAGTCAATGTGGCTATGTATGTGTGTGTGTGTGTGTATGTATGTATGTATGTATGTATGTATGTATGTATGTATGCATGCATGCATGCATGCATGTACTCTACAAATCTACATGCTGTGACTGATATTTGTCAAAGTTTGCACATTTAACCTTCATAACTAGGAGAAGAATATAGGCTACATTAAAATTTAACAAATGGACGTTAAGCTATTGAAAACAATAAAAATTAGAAAGAAATACGTTCAAACATGCATGTATAATATAAATTGGACGTTATCCAATCAAGAATCAGAAATGCAGTGACACGCATCTTTTGTTATAACTCTTCCTCCGTTGTAAATGCGGCACCATATTGCTACTGAAATATTAAATAAAATAACATTAAATTAAAATTACATAAATGAGGAACGATTTCTTGACTGAATGTGTCATATGGTATGAATATATAATGTAATATGGCATAAAACACATTTTTGTTTAATATTTAAGAATTCAAAATCAAACATGATAGGCAGCAAACATGAAAGTATTCATAACACGTAAATTCAACTACTTTACTACATAGCTCTCTGTAGCGTAGTGATAAAGTCAAAGGCTTTGGTGTAGGGAGATCCAGTAACGAACATAAGGTCAACTGATTTTTTTTTATTATTTTGATAATTTATTTACATTATTTTAAATACGTTATTTTATTTTAACGCGACATAAAGGGGGTTTTGCTACATAAATAATATATTTGTAGCATTAAATTTTTATTTATGCTGTCTCAAACAAAGTTATCATACAATTATGTAAATGTACATATGTAAGCTCACTGAAAATAACAGTGTATTAATTATAAAATATGTCTTCCAAAATATTGTTGTTCATGTCCGAATATGTGTTATAGCTAAATTATATCTGTATTATCATATTGTGAATGTACAGTAGTATGTATGTTAAACTTACAGGAAAGAATAATCTGTTCATTTTTAAAATACACTTCTCTCAGAATATTATTC
This sequence comes from Periplaneta americana, assembly GCF_040183065.1. NCBI lineage: Eukaryota > Metazoa > Arthropoda > Insecta > Blattodea > Blattidae > Periplaneta > Periplaneta americana. The sequence goes on along the minus strand of NC_091130.1, from coordinate 93,186,099 downwards.
TTCAAGTCCAAAAATGATTCATTGCGAGATTATATTGTATTCTGTACATAAAATAAAAATATAATTAATATACAGTATTATGTACGAGTATTTGTAAGACGTCATTTTTCAAGTCATATTTAAGAACCCAGGTATGACATAAACAGGCATAAAGCGGACAAGGGGTATAAAATTCTCCAATGCAAGAGGTCAAATGACTTTATTGTCAAATGCCTGGCATTAGAAAACAATAACAACATATATATTTTTTATTTACATATTGATTCTTTGATATGACTGATAAAGAGGTAAATTTTAACTCATCACGATACCACAAGGGGTTCAGATTGAGAACAAGAGAATTCCCTATTTATCGTCAACTTACTGAGAGACATAAGCCCGCCATCGGTCCCTATCCTGAACAAGATTAATCCAGTCTCTACCATCATATCCCACCTCCCTCAAATCCATTTTAATATTATCTTCCCATCTACGTCTCGCCCTCCCCAAAGGCCTTTTTCCCTTCGGCCTCACAAGTAACACTCTACCATCAACTGTTTTTAAATGTGAAGTGAAAGCAAACACACGAGAGGAAATTACATTAAATTTGTGTCAGTACAGCTTTAGATCAATGTAGAACATTGCGTCTATGCTAAACAGATGTAAAAGGACCAAGGAGATATTTTTGTTTAGCTAAACTACAAGACAAAGCTAATTAAAAACAAAAACGGTAAGGCACGTGATGATATTTTTCTTTTCAGTGCCTGATTTTCAGCTGTTTTAAATTGTGTTAATCTTGCCAGGTATTTTGGCTAAGGTCATTAATTCATGTAAGTGACGCTATGTAAAGATTCAGCTTTAGCGACGAGGAAAGTTTAGTAAAGACAGTAGAGATCTCTATAAGTCAGAAGCAAAAAGGAAAACCCAGGCAACGTGGGTGCTTTTAGCTAGTATATAACATATACAGTAGCGTGCAAATTAATCCGAACAACGTAATTACTTATGCAAAAACACTCAAATGGGATAAAAAAAAAAGGATCCAAGACATACCTCAGTAATCTATGTGGCCTCCCTTGTTCCTAATAACAGCTCTGAGACGATTTGGCATGGATTCCACTAATTTCCCACAAATATTCTTCATTTTTTCATCGCGAAACCATACACCAATGAGGGCAGAAATCATCTTCTCCTTTGTAGAACAATCCATTTTTTGCATTTTCTTTTGCAAATTGACCACAAGTTCTCAATGGGGTTGATGTCGGGTGAGTTGCCTGGCCAGGGGAGTATCTGAATATTCTTCTTGTTGAAGAATTCTGTAATTTTTCGAGACGTATGGCATGGTGCCAGGTCTTGTTGGAACACAGCTCTGCCATCCGGAAATGATTTTTGCAGCTGGGGTACAATTCTGGTTTCCAATAAGTGAATATATTTGTCAGAATTCATCATTCCCTTGATAGCTATTAATGCTCCAGGCCCTTCATGTGTAAAACAACCCCAAAACATTACTTTAGGGGGGTATTTGGGTGCTTGTTGGAGATGAGCTACTGTTACTTTTTCGGATCCTTTCCGTACGTAAGAAACATTGTGGCCATGGACTTCGAAATGAGACTCATCGTAAAAAAGTACATTCTTCCAGTCATTCACTGTCCAGTGTTGATGTAATTTTGCCCACATTAAGTGTTTTTTGCACATAACAGGGGTTAGCAGTTGCTTCTTAATAGGCTTACGAGCCCTTCGTCCAGCTTCCAAAAGCCTACGCCGCACTGTTGTGACATGAATATACGCCCCAGTGGTAGCCATTAACTCGCAGGTTAAGTCGACAGCAGTTAGTCTAGGATTTAATTTACTTTTCCTGACAATTAAACGATCATCTGCAGGTGAAGTGTTCCTTTTCCGCCCACAGTTTCCTTTTTTCTGGGGTGTGATGGATCCAGTCTCCCTGTATCGTTTTATGATCGAATTAACAGTAGCCAAACCGATGTGACATTCTGCAGCAATTTGCCTCTGTGTCATAGAAGAATGCTCTGCTAATGTTATAATCTTAGACCGTTTGCGTGGAGTTGTATCCATTTGTGAAGACGACAGAATGTACACAGGATTGCAGTATTAAGTCTTCAACACAACTGAAATGCTTATAAGTACAAAACGACAGGCAAAATGTCACATATTATAAAAAAAAATAATAACGACAGACCTTCAACAATGGAATTACACATACTACAGATGTCAATTAAAGCAGTATGAGCAGCTGTGAGGCCAACAATGACAGAAAATGTAAAAATATGTCGTGTTCGGATTAATTTGCACGCTACTGTACACTGACCGGTGAGCCGAGCTCGAAGCGTCAGTCATTCACATAGTACGTCACTTCGCCCGACAGAGTGCACTCAGACAGCATATCATAGATAGTGCTACTATCTCCTTTCATTTTCATACCTAAATTTTCCTATTGGCCGGTTGGTTTCGTCAAACAAAAGAGAGAGGGAAGGCGAGGTTACTTGGCTATGCTCAGATATATTTGAGTTTACTCAGGAATCAGGGCGTGTACCGACAACTTTACTCAGAAGCCAGGGCGCGTAGGGATAGCTACATTTAGGAATCAACACTCAGGAAGCAGGGCTCGAATAGTAAACTACACTTTGCAACTTAAGTTCGTCGTGTTAGATTGTTCAAGAATTGTGCATCATTATATTTCACTTAGAAATCTTCGGATTACATGAAACCTTGTTTGGAATATATATATATTTTTTTTTAAGTAGATTATTTTACGACGCTTTATCAACATCTTAGGTTATTTAGCGTCTGAATGAGATGAAGGTGTTAATGCCGGTGAAATGAGTCCGGGGTCCAGCACCGAAAGTTACCCAGCATTTGCTCATATTGGGTTGAGGGAAAACCCCGGAAAAAACCTCAACCAGGTAACTTGTCCCGAGCGGGAATCGAACCCGGGCCACCTGGTTTCGCAGCCAGACGCGCTGACCGTTACTCCACAGGTGTGGACGTTTGGAATATATCTTGGGCTTCAGTGCTGCTATAAGTTTGTATCAGATTTATTATTGGAGTAGTTAAATTAGGCTTGTGATATTATTTTCATATTTGGTTGTAAGTGTTTGTGGTATATTGGTGGATCGTGTATCAAAATCACTCGCTAATTATACGTCTTGGTTTAAGTGATTGGGATTACGTGAAGAGATATAATTTTGATGTGTGAGGTTGAATTGAAATTCCAAGACAGTTTTGCTTACATCATAATAGGCGGTGTAATGAACTAGAATAGTATGGCTTTCGTAATTATTCTAGTACTTGCTACTCCATATTGGTTATCATTAGTTTCCACATGCTGGTATTCAGGAATCCGAGTGTATTGAGTTTCTGTTGCTATTCAAACGAGTATTCGTATTTGAAACTATCGTCGGTTACATATTATCTATCGTATTGCTCTCTCTCTCTTTTGGGCATTAAATTGATTGTAAAGTAAAGAGATTACTATCAGTACTATGTGCAGAGTTTATGTGAGACATATGTTTAATTAGTTATCTGTATATTGATCAGTCGTGTGACAGTTTGTATTGGGTTAATTCTTTGTGAAATACTGAGTCAATGTGTACATTGAATTTGCTTATTGCATTTCATGGTAACTGTAATTTAATGGGGAATGTGTTATGAGTTAGCATACTGACTGGGCATTCATGTTAAAGTTTATATGTTGTTGGCTATATATATATATATATATATATATATATATATATATATATATATATATATATATATGATGATCGTTCCCCTCAAATGGTAGCAGAGCGTGGTTATAAATGGTTTTGAGTGCTTATAAATGGTTTTGAGTGATTAATTATGGTTTTATGTGATTTTCTTAAGGCATTTAGGATTTTGTATAGTGCAGTGTTTGTAAATCTCTTGTGGGTGTTTTTGATCAACTATTTGCATTTTTGCAACACTTTTGAGGTGCATTGGATTGATTGGTGATAATAGCGTGAATGTATTGAATTTTGATAATTTTTTTTGACTTGAGATTTATTTGACATTTCTTTGTTCAAGTATGAAGGATTATTTTGTTCAAATTGGTTGGTGTTGGGACCTCTCGAAGGCCACTTTGGTTTCAGAGCTGGAGCGTGTCGGCATAGTTACGGACGGCAGGAAGCGCGAGTTGCAGTCTCGATTTTCCCAATACTTGGAGACGTTGGACCCGGAAAGTGTGATTAGCATTCGCCTGAGAGTTGAGGATGAACTCAGAGACAAGTATGCTATGCAGGGGTTAGGCTCACAACCTTCTGCGGTTTTTGAGCCAAAGAAGCGAGCCTCCATTCAGGTGGAAGGCGAGGGTCCATCTAGTTTGTCATTAGGTGGGGAAAAACAGATTGATGCCATTAATATGACACAAACTGAGATAGAGAAAGGAAAATTGGGTAGTGAGAGAAGAATATTTTCTTCTGATGTAAACCAGTGCCATATGAAAGTATACCTAGATCTGGTTAGGAATTTGCGGTTGACAGATGGCAAAAACCCGAGGTTATTGATGGGATTTTTAATGGAAAGTATAGGTATCCATGCCTTGGGATTAGTTGAGGATCGAGAGTTTATATTGGGCTTAATGCCGCGGACTAGTAGTTTATTATTGGAGATTTTTGGTCGGGGAATCCGATTTCAATGGACATGGCCCATTCTACTCGAATGAGTTGTTTTGGAACTTCTTCCTTCGCGTTTGCGAGAGGACTTGGTAAGGGATTACTTGTCGCGCCGATTTAAGCTTCCGGAAGAGAATTTTTTGGAATTTCTTGACTCTTTATATAGGGCGAATGTCATATTAAACTATTATTCTACTGAGTCACAGTTTATAGAATTAGTTTTGCAAAACATGAGTCCATGTATTAGATCACATTTTGTGTTTGAATCTAGGCCGTGCATGATCGAAGAATTGCGTGAATTGGGGCGAATTGATCGTTGGATCCTCAGGTTGGCCCCTTTTAAATTTAACATCGTTCATATTCCCGGGAAGGTCAACGTTGTGGCAGATTGCTTATCACGAGTCTTCCAAGAGGAGCCAGCGCGGGAGGAACAGTCTAGTATTCCGGTTAACATCTTGGGGCAGGTGCCTATTACCTTCGAGAGCCTCCGGGAACATCAAACTAACGATGAGGAGTGTGTTCAGTTTTGTGCCAGAATAAATAATCAAGACTCTAATGTTAGGAATTTTCGGATAGAAAGGGGATTGCTAGTCTATCATTCCTCTAAGGCTAGGAAGAGGAGGGTGTTTGTTCCCCAGGCATTAAGATCTATGGTCTGTCATTATTTTCACGACTCGATGTTGGGAGTACACTCAGGAGTAACAAAGACTCTCGGTAGGATTTCCAGAGAATTCTTTTGGCCTAAGATGAGATCATATGTACGGGACCATGTCACCAAATGTGAGTTCAGACAGAGGGCCAAGCCTCCCTCCAACACTCGAGTTGGTTTGTATTCAGTGGAAACAGACTCCAGACCTATGCAGAGGCTATTCATTGATTTTGTAGGGCTTTTGGTGCGAACCTGTAATGGGAACAAGGTGATTTTGGTTATGGTGGACGGTTTTTCCAAATTTGTTTGGCTATTCCCGTTGAGGGAAATGACATCGAAGCTAGTAGTTAAGACTTTGAACTGTCAGGTGTTTGCCCAACATGGCGTTCCAGAGGGCATAATTACTGATAATGCCACAGTGTTTAATGACATGTGTTTTCAGTGGGGGATTAGACATATAAATACTTCCCCTTATTATCCCCAACCGAATTTGGTGGAAAGATTCAATCGGAATTTGAAATCTGCCCTAATTGTCTTTCATCATGACCACCAATTGGCTTGGGATGAACATTTACATGCCCTTCAGATGGGCTTCAATTCGGCGTATCATGAGGCCACGAAATCCACCCCCACTGAACTGTTTCTGGGAAGGAGTCTATATCATCCCCTACAACTACAATGGAAATTGAAGTTGAAGGAAACCATGTCGCAAACTGAGTTGGAGGCCCAATGGCGCTATGCCATTCGCAATTTGCGCGAGGCAAACAGAAAGACTGCCGCTCGATATAATGCCGCTCATCAACCGCATAAGTTTTTGATGGGAGATAGAGTTAGGGTAAGGGTTTTCCCGCAAAGCTCAGCTCCGAATCAAGTATCAGGGAAGTTATGTTTAGATGGTCCCAACCCCTGACCATTTCTAGATTTCTTCCCCCTGTTATGGTGGAATTAAGTTGCCCAGATACAGGCCGTCCACTTCACAAAGCCCATGTCTCGCATTTAAAATTAGTCGAGAGAGAGCAGAAAGCAGACCAGACTGTAACTGAACAGCATTAACTTCCTGAGTCCGGGGGCACTTTCCATGTGTCCTCGTTATTGTATTTTAAATTGTTGATGACTGTTTATTTGTGATTGCTGTATAGTATATTGCTGTTATAGTTACCTAGATATCACATGAAAGTTTTATTGGGGGATTTCAATGCTAAAGTAGGACGGGAGGATATTTTTAAACCAACAATTGGAAAAGAGAGCCTACACGTAAGTTGTAATGACAATGGAGTTAGGTTAGTCAACTTTGCCACATCAAAAAATTTAATTATCAAGAGTACAACATTCCCCCATAAGGATATACATAAATATACGTGGACTTCTCAGACGGAATGACACATAACCAGATAGATCACATCTTGGTAGATAAAAGAAGGCATACTAGTATAGTAGACATTCGAACTTTCAGGGGGGCAGACTGTAATTCTGACCATTATTTGGTAATTGGACAATTAAGAGAAAGACTATCAGTAGCCAAGCAAGTACAGCAACAAGCTAATATTAGTAGATTCAATATTTTGAAATTAAAGGACCAGGAAACTAAGCAACGTTATCAGGTTGAAATTTCAAATAGGTTTGCTGCTTCAGCAACTGCTGACGAAGCTGAGGAAGAGTTAGATGTTAATAGCATGTGGGACAATATCCGAGATAATATCAAAATTGCAGCTGAGCAGATCATAGGTTATCATGAAACTAAGAAAAAGAAACCATGGTTTGATGAAGATTGTTCCATTGTAGTAGATAGAAGGAAACAGGCAAAATTGAAATTCTTACAGGATCCAATTGTGGAGAATAGAGATAATTATTTCAATGAAAGACAAGAAGCAAGTCGTACACTTAGCAATAAAAAGAGAGATTACTTGAAGGAAAAACTGAATGAGGTAGAAACAAATAGTAAGAATAAAAACATTCCAGATTTATATAAGGGTATAAAGGAATTTAAAAACGGATATCAGGCAAGGGTAAATGTGATCAAGGATGAGAATGGTGACTTACTTGCAGACTCTCATTCAATCCTGAACAGATGGAAAAACTATTTTGGGCAACTACTAAATACACATAGGCCAAATAGAAATGATCAGCACGAAATTCAAATACAAACTGCTGAGGCATTTATACCGGAACCCACACTTTCTGAAGTCGAAATTCCGATACAAAATCTAAAGAAGTACAAGTCTCCAGGTATTGATCAAATTCCAGCAGAATTAATACAAGAGTGTGGAAGGGCATTATCTAGCGAAATTTATAAACTTGTACTTGCAATTTGGGAAAAGGAAATTGTACCAGAACAATGGAAGGAGTCCATAATCGTACCTATTTTTAAGAAGGGAGACAAGACTAACTGTAATAACTTTCGAGGAATATCACTTTTGTTGACGTCATACAAAAGTTTGTTGAATATCCTTTTGAGAAGATTAACTCCATATGTGGATGAAATTATTGGGGATCATCAGTGTGGTTTTAGGCGTAATAGATCGACTATTGATCAGATTTTTTGTATTCGACAGATATTGGAGAAAAAATGGGAGTATAAGGGTACAGTACATCAGTTATTCATAGATTTCAAAAAGGCTTATGACTCGGTTAAGAGAGAAGTTTTATATAATATTCTTATTGAATTTGGTATTCCCAAGAAACTAGTTCGATTAATTAAAATGTGTCTTAGTGAAACTTACAGCAGAATCCGTATAGGCCAGTTTCTATCTGATGCCTTTCCAATTCATCACTCTAGAATATGCCATTAGGAAAGTTCAGGATAATAGACAGGGTTTGGAGTTGAATGGGTTACATCAGCTTCTTGTCTATGCGGATGACGTGAATATGCTAGGAGAAAATCCACAAACGATAATAATAATAAAAATAATAATAATAATAATAATAATATTAATAATGATTTATTTTAGCTGGCAGAGTTATTAGGGAAAACGCAGAAATTCTAGTTGAAGCAAGTAAAGCGATAGGGTTGGAAGTAAATCTCGAAAAGACTAAGTATATGATCATGTCTCGTGACCAGGATATTGTACGAAATGGAACTATAAAAATTGGAGATTTATCTTTCGAAGAGGTGGAAAAATTAAAATATCTTGGAGCAACAGTAACAAATGACACTCGGGAGGAAATTAAACGGAGAATAAATATGGAAAATGCGTGTTATTATTCTGTTGAGAAGCTTTTGTCATCTAGTCTTCTGTCAAAAAATCTGAAAGTTAGAATTTATAAAACAGTTATATTACCGGTTGTTCTGTATGGTTGTGAAACTTGGACTCTCACTTTGAGAGAGGAACATAGGTTAAGGGTGTTTGAGAATAAGGTTCTTAGGAAAATATTTGGGGCTAAAAGGGATGAAGTTACAGGAGAATGGAGAAAGTTACACAACGCAGAGCTGCACACATTGTATTCTTCACCTGACATAATTAGGAACATAAAATCCAGACGTTTGAGATGGGCAGGACATGTAGCACGTATGGGCGAATTCAGAAATGCATATAGAGTATTAGTTGGGAGGCCGGAGGGAAGAAGACCTTTGGGGAGGCCGAGATGTAGGTTGGAAGATAATATTAAAATGGATTTGAGGGAGGTGGGATATGATGGTAGAGACTGGATTAATTTTGCTCAGGATAGGGACCAATGGCGGGCTTACGTGAGGGCGGCAATGAACCTCCGGGTTCCTTAAAAGCCAGTAAGTAAGTAAGTAAGTAGTATAGTTGAAATTTATGCTCTGTACTATATGTATTGTATATGTTTGCAGATTTTGTAATCCGGCGTATTCCTTTCCTATTTTCCTCTCTAATTACCTTAATTTTTCCTAATCTACCCTACTTTAATTGAGTGCTGTCTGTGAGAGTGATATCATCATGGGATCAGCATGCACCGAGGACTTGACGAGCAGGCACTCATCTGACATTGGCCGGGCTGCCGAACGGATCCTGGGGACGCCTGGTTTCTATTCTGCAATACTCGAGCCTCTTCACTTCTCGACTTGCGAACCCTCCCGGATTCGCTTAATCGGATCCACACGACTTCTGGAATTCCGTCGTATCAGTCATGTTTGATGTGGTCGTGCATAAACAGTAACCTCTGGTTTATGGGGACCAGTTGGGGGCTGCCTCATGCTCCAAGCGCTTCTTGGACTTACGGCTTCCCTTTCTTCAACTAGTTGCAGTTCTACGAGTGACGGCTGGTTTATGGGGACCGGCTTGGACTTAGGGTCCAGTAATCATCGATTGCAGCAACTGGCGGGAAGCCACTCCGGACACCTATTCCAGAGCAGAGGGCATCGGATTCTGGAGTGACGGAGTTCCTCCAGGTGTGGCTGCTGGAGTGCAGTCAGGAGGTATCAGGGAATGACCCGAGCCTCATCTAGGTCGCTGGGAATCGCAGGGGCCGAGGTGCCCGAATTGGGGATGTGGATTCCCCAATAGTTAGAGCTGGATCGACGCCGCACAGGGATAGCGTGGCACTATGGAGTTCCAGCGAATTGATTCTATACCCAACGTCCAACGATAATTTCAACCGTTGCTGGCTCACCGGTTGAAATTCAGCGTAGTGGGGGAGAGTGAGCCAAGCTCGACGCGTCAGTCATCCACCTAGTACGTCACTTTGCCCGACAGAGTGCAGTCAGACAGCATATCATAGATAGTGCTACTATCTCCTTTCATTTTCATACCTAAATTTTCCTATTAGCCAGTTGGTTTCGTCAAACAAAAGAGAGAGGGAAGGCAAGGTTACTTGGCTAAGCTCAGATATATTTGAGTGTACTCAGGAATCAGGGCACGTACCGACAACTTTATTCAGAAGCCAGGGCGCGTAGGGATAGCTCCATTTAGGAATCAACACTCAGGAAGCAGGGCTCGAATAGTAAACTACACTTTGCAACTTAAGTTCGTCGTGTTAGATTGTTCGAGAATTGTGCATCATTATATTTCACTTAGAAATCTTCGGATTACATGAAACCTTGTTTGGAATATATCTTGGGCTTCAGTGCTGCTATAAGTTTGTATCAGATTTATTATTGGAGTAGTTAAATTAGGCTTGTGATATTATTTTCATATTTGGTTGTAAGTGTTTGCGGTATATTGGTGGATTGTGTATCAAAATCACTCGCTGATTATACGTCTTGGTTTAAGTGATTGGGATTACGTGAAGAGATATAATTTTGATGTGTGAGGTTGAACTGAAATTCCAAGAGTTTTGGTGATATCGCGGTGATTACGATCTCTTTGCTTACATCATAATAGGTGGTGTAATGAACTAGAATAGTATGGCTTTCGTAGTTATTCTAGTACTTGCTACTCCATATTGGTTATCATTAGTTTCCACATGCTGGTATTCAGGAATCCGAGTGTATTGAGTTTCAGTTGCTATTCAAACGAGTATTCGTATTTGAAACTATCGTCGGTTACATATTATCTATCGTATCTCTCTCTCTTTTGGGCATTAAATTGACTGTAAAGTAAAGAGATTACTATCAGTACTATGTGCAGAGTTTATGTGAGACATATGTTTAATTAGTTATATGTATATTGATCAGTCGTTTGACAGTTTGTATTGGGTTAATTCTTTGTGAAATACTGAGTCAATGTGTACGTTGAATTTGCTTGTTGCATTTCATGGTAACTGTAATCTAATGGGGAATGTGTTATGAGTTAGCATACTGACTGGGCATTCATGTTAAAGTTTATATGTTGTTGGCTATATACATATATACATATATATACATTGAGAGAATGTTCCAATGGGTAAACGCTTAATAGGTCAGCAACCTGTTATTGGGAATTGGGTTAATCAGATTGTATCATGACTTGTAGGCACATTGGCCCAGTTTAGTTAAAGTCTCGACGATTCATTGATTGTTTTATTGCTTATAGAGATTAACTTGCAATATCTTTCCGTTCACTTAACTTCATATATACATGTTACTTTCATTCTATCATTTATATAATTGTTATCCATTATTTGTTAATTATATTTGTTACAAAAATTCATACTATTTATTTGTAAGTCTTCCACTGCACATATCCCAATCATCCAATGTACCATTCCATCTGGTGAATAACAACCCGGTAAAGATAAAGAGAGGATGATCGTTCCCCTCACCGGCAAAAAAAGTGGAACACTTCACAATTTTATAAAAATCTTAATTTATTACAATAAAAAATAATTTACTTCAAATATTTACAATTTTATGAAAACAAAATATTTGATTATAGAAAATAATAAAACATTATTAGCAACATGCATGTAACTCACAATTTTCTCTAACTTTCGCAGATCTTGAAATTCTGAAATTTTTTAAAATTATCTTGCATCATGATTTTGTCAATTTAATTAAGGTCAATGAAAACAAAATTATATTTACATTTCACCTCTTGAGATCACTAATCACTAAAAACGGGTATTTCCACCCCTGACGTCTATGACAGCCTGTAAGCATTAAAGGCATACTGCCCACTAATCATTGGAGGGCCTCTTGTGAAATGAGATCTCACTCCTCCAGCAATGTTGCCTTCAACTGCGCCAAGGTTTGATGTCATGCCATTGGACATTCCTTCTGAGCATATCCCACACATGCTGAATAGAATTTATGTTGGGACTATGGGCTGGCCAGTCTAGGGTTCATATCCCAACTTCTTGTAGGTACCTGCACAACACAACAATCGATATGCAGATGGACATTATCGTGCATGAGTATAAAGTTCTGACCAACGAAAGATGCAAAGGGCATCACATAGTCCTCCAGGATCTCTTCGATGTACCTTTGTGCACAGAGGGTCCCATGATAGATGAACACGAGCTCAGTAAAGGGCACATTGTTCATGTCAGCCCACACCATTACTGAGCCACCCCCAAATGGAGTCCTCAAGGAGAAAGCAATGGACAAATACCTTTTCCATGCCCTTTCTCGTCCATCAGTACACCTCAGGTTAAAGCTGCTCTCATCAGTGAAGAGGACAGAGGCTCACTGCTCTGGAGTCCCTGGTGCTACCTTGTGAAATAAAGGCGTGCTTCCCTGTGCCGTGGCTCGAGTTGGGGTCCATATGTAGGTCTTCCGGACAGAAGATTAGCTTCTGCAAACCTTCTCCTCACTATGTCCGCTCACTCACTCTCACATGACTGACATTTTCCAGTCGATTTCTTGCCTGTGCTGCTGTGGTATGGTGATCACGCAGAACTTGCAGGGTGAGAAATCTGTCATTCCTGGCACTTGTGCTCCTCCTATGACCTCATTCCCATCTCCTGTTATATGTTTTCCAAGTTCCCTATAGCATTGCATTGCATGGTGAATGCTACTGAGCGATTCTCCGATGACAGAGTCACATAACGAAGACTGCACCTATCCTCCACCAAAGCAACTGTCCTTGCAATATCTTCACGGCTAGGCATGTTTTACTCAAACAGCACATGAATAACTGACTAAAATTTTAGTGAATAGTTGAAAATATCTTCTGATATTTATAGATCATCAATAAGGGTTCGACAAGTTTGTAAACCTTAAAAGCTTTTATTGCACTATCCTCAATAAAATCATAAAGATAAATACTTTGGGGATATGGGTACAATAAACTGCCCTAAAGATGGTCATATCCTCAATTTCTTTTCATAAACAGTTCAGAGGAAAGTTCTAATGTGTTAAACATCTTAAAAATGGGAAGAGAATTCTTCGGTTCCTAATTATATAGAAAAAATAATTTGTTGTAAGTGTTCCACTTTTTTACCGGTCAGGTGATTCACGAGGATTTATCGCCACTTACAGAGCTTATTTCTGAAGATATCCTGAGCAAAAAATGTCATATAAACATGTGTCCTAATTTCAATTTATTTATTTTTTATTTTATTGGGATATTTTACGACGCTTTATCAACATCTAGGTTATTTAGGTTATTTAGCGTTTGAATGATATGAAGGTGATAATGCTGGTGAAATGAGTCCCGGGTCCAGCACCGAAAGTTACCCAGCATTTGCTCGTATTGGGTTGAGGGAAAACCCTGGAAAAGACCTCAACCAGGTAACTTGCCCCGACCGGGATTCGAACCCGGGCCATCTGGTTTCGCAGCCAGACGCGCTGACCGTTACTCCACAGGTGTGGACTCCTAATTTCAATATTTTCAGAGTTACATTAATTTGAAGTTGTTAGTAAAATACCAATATTCTTTAGTTTTAAGGGTAAAAGAATATTACAGATATAGAATAAACTATTCAGGACTATCATTTCTTTATTTAGCTAGTATTCTAAAGCTAAACGTATGTTGTGAATTCCATAGCTGAATCATACAGAATTTTTTTTTTTTTCTAATTTTTAACTACAAAATTACATTTTTCTTACGCATTTATCACAACAATTGTTACAAATCACGCCACTCTTGTAAATTCTTCAAGACTGTACATTAGGATGCATAATAATTAAACTGTAAAGAATCAAGTTCCTAAAGTCGTATGATTTGTAACAATTTTTGTGATAAGTGTGTAAGAATAATGTAATTTTTAGTTAAAAATTTAAGAACTAAATCTGTACAAAACAATTAACAACACATTTTTAGCTTCAGAACACTAGCCAATTATACTTCTGAATAGTTCATTCTCTATTTGTAAAATTCTTTTACCCTTAAAACTAAAAAAAAAGTTATTTTAATAACAACTTCAAATTAATGTAACTCTGAAAATATTGAGATTAGGACACATGTTTCTATGACATTATTGGCTCAGAATGTCTTCGAAAATAAGCTCCGTAAGTGGCGATAAATCCTCGTGAATCACCCTGTATAGTCACTATGCAAAGGCATTATTCTCTCTTGCAGATGAAGTATTTAATTATACGAATTATAGTGCTTCCTCTTAGGCAACTCTTCTTCAAGCAAGCTGGGACTTAAAAGTGGGTAGGTCTACTAAATGCACATGTAACATACAACAAATGTGTGCCTAAGCCATTTGCTTATAGGTACAAGCAACAGTTCTTTTACATGCACTGTATCAATGCTCCTTCAGTCTTAAATTTACAAATTTTACGACGTTTGTCTTATATTATCTTAGATCAGAGTGAAGTCTCGTTCATAACGGTGCTATCACAGTTTAGGCTCTGATTCTGTTGTCCTGACAAAGCATTTTATTGAATGCTGATCATCACTTCTTAATTCAAGTCAATGTTTGTCCTCTTTTTTAACAAAAAAACATAGCATGATTTCATCCCTTCATAAGCATAAATATTTTCAGCAACATTACTGAAGATAGAAAGAGAAAATTTTAGGAAACTGAAGTTGCAGAAGGAATGAAGTTCCTCAGACAGAAAATTACAAATATAAAAAAAAAAACGGAAAATTTAAAACACTCAGTATCACAATTATTTTATAACTAAAACATGAGCTTACATTTATAGAATAGAATTTGTAGACACAAGAAAATATTATATCACTGTTTCCTAAAAAATCTTAATAAATGGAAGTATAACATCTATTCACTATTTCATTAGATTAAAGTACAAGCTTCCATACCTTGGGCTACAGATGTATGCAGCCTAAAAACCATCAGTGATGTAGATTGCAAATAGTAAACGTTATTAATGAAAAAAAAAAAAAAACATTTGATGAAGATAACCATATAAATAAGGATATGAATATTAATACTGAAGAATGAAAGAAGAAATGAAGTTTTTAAAGTACTCCAGAATAAAATACGTATATACACTACAAAATATGATGTTAGTTGTTCGGTTATGGCATTTCAGTGACAAAGGCAGCCATGGAAAGTATTTTCTCAATTACAAGTTTTTAGTAGATGGATGGAAACCCGTTTAATCACTGACTGCAAAGGAAAGATTGTGCTCATGCATGACATACTTTCAGAATATTTCGTGCATTTCATTTCTTAACTATCTTGCAAAAAATAAAACTTTTGGAACAAATACCAATTTTTTCACTATTAAAAGTGTCTTGACAACTTGCTGAAACACGTATAGTACTTGTAATGGGATGCACAAAATGCATAGCCTGATTTAATTTACATAGTATGGTGGCACTGTCTGCCAGATATGAACAGGAATGAGAAAGGAATTACGTTAGTAATCATGGTATTATAGCAGAACATTGTGCATTCACCATGGAGACTTATATTAAAAGTATCAAGTCTCTGGAGACTTATAGTAAAAGTATCAAGTCCCTATCACTATGCAAAGGGTTTTTCATCATCATTTTGGGTTTGGGACATTAGGACGAAGTCCCCAACCATTGGATTACTGTAAGGTGAGTGAGACACTTGCATACCATTGCATCATGTCATGACCAAAAATGGCACATCCAAAGACAAAGCAGAAAAATTGGCGACTGATGACCAAGACAGAAACTAATATTAGTTTAACTCAAGCCATACCCCTCCCTCAGCACTCTCCCCTGTCCACTAACTTCACTGCTAGAAAAACTGTTTGCTGTAAGATATTTGGATGGTTCCTCCGAAATTATTTCTGAGCTGTGTAGTGGTGACAACTCACGACAGAAAGTGGAAACTTAAAGGAAATTATTATGTCGGGACGCATTGAAAATCAAAATCTGTAATTAAAATGTTTTCTATCCTCAGAGGCACGAAATTGAACTGTAGGATCATCCTCATATCCTTCATAGAAGAATCGCCACTGATTAGGCACACCTTGGCACTGGGATCCACGATAACCTGCACATTCATCCATACAAGATGCAGGTTGTACAGCATTTGAGCAAATGGGAATACTTGAAAGGACTTTCGCCATGGACTTTCTTGGACACATGGCAGTGGACCCCAGATCCTGAATAATCTTGTAATGTCTGATGAGGCGCATTTTGAAATATCCAATACCGAGCATCAGAAAATCTGCTCCAACTGCATCAAAAACTGCTCCATTGTCAACGTGTAACAGTGTGATGCAGCATTGCATCTGTCGGTATTACAGGCTCGTATTTCTTCTAGCACGCACATGATCATGCCATTATCATTAATGAGACTGCTACATTGAACTCCAGAACAGGCCAACCAAAAAAATACCAGAGATACCCATACTGCCCGCAGTCCATGTCCATCTTGTGACCTCCATTTCTTGGTTGTCCGATTTCAAGATATGAGGACATTCATTGGTCAGACCAGTCACCAGATTTTACCGCAGTTGACTTGCTCTTGTGAGGGTACATGAAGAGTCTAGTGTTTGTCATATGTCTTCAATCACTAGCTGGTCTTAATGATAGGATATGAGCTGCTGTGCATTGCATTTGTCTTGGACATGTTAAATTAATTGATCCAGGGCTTGAAAGAATATGTTGCCTGTAATGATGGACACCTACCTGGCATTATATTCAAGAATTGTGATTTGATGTCCATTATATAAAAGCGGTGTATCTTTGTGTACTGCCATTGTTTTTAATATATTCTTCCATTACTTATGTCATGTTGCTACTATGCTGTTATCCTACTATGGATTTTGCCCAACCCTGTCTAGCCTATAAACTAGTAAAAAAATAATAACACCACCAAACACTCTCAAATCTAAATCTTACTACGCATTTTGCCCAACCTTGTATACATACTAATAAAAAATTATAATAAAACTAGCAAATGCTCATAAATCTGCAATGTTCTGAAATTTGGCATTATCATTGGATAGTATTAATTATCACTATCAGGCTTGCATTATATATCCTCTAACAAATAACAGAACATTATATCCCTTACTGTACTTGACAAATTCAGATCAAAAGGGCGAAGAAAACAGTGTTAAACATAGAGCAGGAAATTAAAAGTTCAATGTTATAATCAACATGTTAACTTCATGCACATACAATAGAATATGAAGATTATCTTAACTCACCATTGTCAAAGTCATTCTATCTATTTCATGCTTGTCTTTTGTTTTATGCTGTCTGAAAGGACTGTGACCCTTGAGCAATTTGTATAGCATACATCCGAAGGAGAACCAGTCTGCACTAGAATCATAAGCTGTCCCTTTGGAAAGCACCTCTGGAGCCATGTAACCATGGGTTCCTCTGGAACAGAACAATCAGAAATATGCACAAGGTAAAAGAGAAGAAAGTTTTATGTAAAGAAGCTAATAAAACAGACATATTTAGTTAAAGAAATATGCATCATACATGGGTTGGCTGGCAGCAACTGATTCATACTATACTATACTTATTGGCTTTTGAGGAACCCGGAGGTTCATTGCCATCCTCACATAAGCCCGCCATTGGTCTCTACCCTGAGCAAGATTAATCCATTCTCTATCATCATATCCCACCTCCCTCAAATCCATTTTAATATTATCTTCCCATCTACATCTCGGCCTCCCTAAAGGTCTTTTTCCTTCTGGCCTCCCAACTAACACTCTATATGCATTTCTGCATTCACTCATATTTACTACATGCCCTGCCCATCTCAAACGTCTGGATTTAATATTCCTAATTATGTCAGGTGAAGAATACAATGCGTGCAGTTCTGTGTTGTGTAACTTTTTCCATTCTCCTGTAACTTCATCCCTCTTAGCCCCAAATATTTTCGTAAGCACCTTTTTCTCAAACACCCTTAACCTATGTTCCTGTCTCAAAGTGAGAGTCCAAGTTTCACAACCATAAAGAACAACCAGTAACATAACTGTTTTATAAATTATAACTTTCAGATTTTTTGACACCAGACTGGATGATAAAAGCTTCTCAACCGAATAATAACAGGCATTTCCCATATTTATTCTGCATTTAATTTCCTCCCGAGCATAATTTATATTTGTTACTGTTGCTCCAAGATATTTGAACTTCTCCACCTCTTCGAAAGATAAATTTCCAATTGCAACTGATTCATATTTAATTATTTTCCTATAAGATATGACAGTAAATTAAATAATCATAAAGAGTATTTTCACAAAGATGAACAGATGAAATGCAAAAATGCACATACAAATAACTATAGATAAATAAAAAAATAATAAATACCGGAAAATTAATAAATAAATAGAAAATCATAAGAAGATTAAATTCGCACGTTATCTTTTCTTATTCCATATAAAATGCAATCTTATTACAATATGAGTTCGTAAAATTTAAGAAACTCTAGAAATGCGAAAGTGATATGCAAAAAGAAAGGCGAAGAGTGGGAGCTTCTTAACTGATGAATTATAGATATTTGCAGATTGCGTCCTGATTATCAGTATTGAGTGTTGTGGGACAGTCTGTACGGTAAGTATGTATAAAATTCCTATTATGCAAATGGTTGGAGACTGTGTGATTAGCATTTCGCAGACTTTGAAGTGGTATCGCTACTAAAAATGTAAAAAATTGTGGGCCTCCCTTCTGCCTTATACATCTCAATTCTTTCAAATAAATTTCATGTTTCTCTATTAGGAATTGTATATTTTAGTTTCCTGCCGTTTAAAACCTGTATCTTTCACTAGCCTATTGAGTGTTTCCTTGGTCAACAGTCATTTTGTGCCAGAGACAAAATTAACTATCTTTACTAATTTCGACCTGCTGAATTAAAAAATAGCAAGTAAAATGTTCCATCAGTTCGGATTTTTCAGACACACAATCAGTAATTTTTTTTATATACCTATTTTCCTAAAAAAAATTACATTATTTCGCGATTAACACATCTCTGTACAAATATGACAACAATGTTTTATTCAAAACAACATTAAGATTTGTAAACCACCCTTGTATAACCACTTACTGATGCACACGATGTTTTATTACCCTGTTGGAGTGGTTTATTGAGGGATGAAATAGGAGAGCCTTATGAATTTGCTTTAGTTTAGTTGCAACCTTCAGTTGAGGTGGTTTTCTGTTTGAGACGTGAGTTTTCTTTTCAGTATGCTTTAATTATTATTGTTGTTGTTTAGTCAACTGTCTGAAGACAGGTATGAACCTCATAAGTGATACCAAGAAGGCACCACTTATGAGGCAACTAGACTAGAAGATAATGGGATAGAGTGGCCAGTTTCTTTCCCCTCCATTGAATTTATCGCCAACTATTACACTAGTCAGATTTGAGATGCATACGAACAATTGTTCTTCCTCTGCAGTGGCAGCTCGTGAAATTTGTTGTTGGCGGTTCACGTAATGAATATTCAAAAGTCACAACATTATTTTATATGGGAACGAGTTCATGTTCACGAAAAAGTAATGCTATTATATTAAATATAAAATAAGACTATAAGAGTCAAATAAACTCTCATCTATCGCAATAATGTGGAAGGGAATGGTGTTATTGTTGAATGTTTGTAGTGAAAATCCATCATTCTACTTTGTTGAAAATGTGATCACTCTCGTTGAAATCAAAGTTTTTCTTTCACCACGTCATTATGCCTTTCCGTATTCCTTCTGAACGCAGTGTCGAGTTATTCCCTGATATATCGTTTTTGAAGCATTGATAATATATCCAGGGTTGAATTCTTACGAACCATAGATTCTTTGTGTGTTTTCAATTATTATTTTTGTTAGATTGTTCAAATCACACACTTTTGCTTTCAAACAACTAGCATCATCTCTTAGTAGAGAATAAATACAGAAAACGTAACAATTCGTTTGTGACTTTACATTTACTGATCCAGTTACTTCTTTCATAAATTTGAGGTTTGAACACCCTACAAAACGATTTACCCTTACATATATTGTACGCAAGAAATTTTTGAAAGTCCAAGAGGACCCACCCAAAACTTTAAATAAAAGTTTTTTTTCTAACATAAGAGTTCACCATTTTCCGCAGTTGTAATTCCTCCATTGATAGTTTTCTTCTCAAAGGCAGGTCTTTCACTGCAAACCCACCATTCTCCAATCTTTCCTTTTTTTGTCTTCCGCTTAGACTCCACGCAATTTTATTATTGTTACAAGCTAGAGGTGGGACATATCCTAAATTCTGTCGAATTAAAATCTTAAAAGTTCTCTAATCCCTCGAACCTCGAATAATAATAATAATAATAATAATAATAATAATAATAATAACAATAATAATAACAATAATAATAACAATAATAATAACAATAATAGTAACAATAATATTAACAACAATAAAATATAATAAAAATAAAATAATTATAAAATAATAATAATAATACACTTGTAATATTATAAGGGAATAAAGAAAAAAACTACTAAAAATTAATTTTTTAACTGAAGAAAATCATAAATCTGTGGTTAATGAAAAACAAATTTAAGAATAGTTTACGAGAAAAATATACCAGTAGATGGCATACAGCATCAAACAATGTGGCACTTAGAACCGTCATAAGGTACTGTAATACAGGTGATCTGGGTACCACCGAAATTGCAACAATAGCCTTTTTTGGTTAGTGAACGCGTCTATTGGACGTCAATGGAGTTAAAACTATTCTTTCTAAAGTTTAACATTCTTTTTTTCTTTATGATTCGAAAGCTCTCAATGACGAAAAATCACGAGAATTCGAGTTTTCCAATCTTCTTCGAGTGATTCGAATGTTTCATCCTTATTCGAAACATCTGTTCTTCTGTTAAATGTATTTCCATTAATATCGGTATCACTGGTATCTTAGATCATATTGTAAATTTTATTAGTAACAACAATGTAATTTATTCGTCACAACAATAATTCCTTTCTACAATTCACCTTAAACGCTCTCGTCAACAATTGGATCTTCACTCAACACAGTATTCGTTATAGCACTCCACTGACGACAATGACAATTTACTTGGACCAGTACGAACAACAATGAACTGTTAATCTTAACTAATATTTACAAAGCACTATTTACAAATCAGAACTATCAGTTCTCAGTTCACAGTTCTTCTATCTCAGTCACTCGAGTTCACAGTATCTCGAACCACAGACCTTCAGAGACAGTTCACTGTACTCGAACTCAGGTCCCTCCAACTGCGGTCCACTGCACTCGAACTCAGGCCTTCGGATGCTGACGCAGATGCGGACGCACACTCGAGTCGAACTCCGGCACACAAGTCTGGCTTGCTTGCTCTGGCTTACTCACTGACTGAATAACTGAAAACTGAAAACTCTCGAGTTCGCTGGCGCTTCTTCTTTTATAGCAAAATCATAGTTGCGAGAACTTTCTACAGGTGTGTAGAGAATTATCTGGGTATCTCCACTTCGACGGACTTCTCGAAGAGTCGGGAAGGTCCGTTCCCCATTCACTGCGTACGCAGCAGTTGCGCGCGCACTCTCGCTCCACTCTCTCGCCGCGTTGGCCCTTTCCCCTCTCCGCCGCGCGCCTTCCTCCGTGCTCCGCGCGATCTGCTTTCTTGCGGGACGCTGGTCGTGAGTTCGAATCTCACGTCGCTGTCACATTGCTCCCTCCTTAGGACTGCTCGTCTCGGGCAGCCCCTTGGTAGGCTGCTAGTCGGTCCAACGTTTGGGGTCCTCCGGCTGCTCCCTCCTTATGGTGGCGCCACCCCATCCTTGGCTTGGCTGGGCAGCGATACTCGTACTGCGTGGGCGCCGTCTTGCTTTTCCACTTGGCCCTCCAAGGAGAGCTCGCCGGCCACGGGTTGGTCTTCGGCGTCCATCAGGAACACTTCATCCCGACCAAGACGGAGTATACGGCGCCGGACGTCCACCGTCGCATCGAGTAACCGCATGGCGTCGAGTCCCAGGACGACGTCCTCGGTGATGTTGGCGACGAACACCCACATCTCCAGTCTCCTCTTTCCCAATGTCAGATCCAGAAAAACCTCCTTTTGGATGGGCAGGTTCTCGCCTGAGGCAGTACGTAGCTCATACCGGCGCAGCGGCGTCCTCCCAGGTAGTCCACGCACGACTTCCGGTCTGGCGATAGTGAGCGACGCCCCGGTGTCTACCAGTACTCTGCATGGGCGGCCTCTTATCCATCCATCAGCAATCAGCCCATCGTCGCATCTTCTGTTAACCGTCTTCAAGATCAGCCGAGGGGATGGTGATGACGGCGCCGACGTGCCCCTCATCGCATCGGCCCCTTTTAGTTTTCCTGTTTGTGACCAGATCGGTCACAGTCCCTCCTCAGGTGTCCTGGCTCGCCGCAGGACCAGCAGGTAGGCACTCCTCGTCTTCGTCGCTCGGGTGATTTCGGTTGACGCTCCTCGACGTCGGCCGCCGCGACGCTCCTAATCCGGTGCGATGCCGAGACGTTCGCAGTCAACTTGGCTGCCTCCATCCTGAGGGCCGCCGCCAGAGCTGCATTGATGGTGCGATGCTCTGCCAAGAGTAGCTGTTGTCTTATTTCCGGGTCTCGAACTCCGCTGCCGAAGGTGTAGGCCGCCTCTCCAGCGATGAAATCATTAGGTAGGCCCGTGAGGGCCTTATGGGCCAGTTGTTCCACCGCCATCGCGAATTCTTGTAGGGACTCGCCTGACTGTTGGACCCTCGTTTTTAGTTGGGTCCTAAATGCTGCAGCAAGTTGATGGTCACCATAACGTCCCTCCAGGGCCGCCATTATCTCAGCGGCTGTCCCATCTTCTGGAACGCTGTGAAGAATCTCCGACGCCTGTCCTTGAAGCGCGGTCAGCAGCTGAGTAGTCTTCTCTGCTGGGGTCCACCCATTATGTGCTGCGGTGGCCTCGAACTGGCGACGGAATATCGCCCAAGACGTCGTACCGTCGAACTTCGGCGTCTTGACGTTGTGATGTCTGGCTGAAGGCGATGATTCCACAGGGCCACTATATGGAGTCCTCAACTCTGTGGCCGCTTCTTGCATAGCACGTCGAACCTCCTCGGCAACTATCTGTTTATGTTCTCTAGCCTGGCGATCCACCAATGCGAGAATGTGCTTGTTTTCTTCAGCATGTCGGTCCATCAACATGAGTATGTGCTTGTTTTCTTCAGCATGTCGGTCCATCACCTCACTCGTCTGCTCTTGACGACGCTCGAGATCGCGGATTTTTCCGTCGAAATGGTCTACATCCTGTCTCAACTCGGCTACTGTCTCGTTTATAGTTGTAAAATTCTGGTTTAGTTTATCCAGATCGGCCTTAAGTTCGTCTCTCACAATGGCGACAATTCCATCTACGTGGGCCGAAACACCTTCGATTTGTGTAGTGACGTCATCTTTCACTCCGCTTATGTCGCCTTTCACTCCGCTTATGTCGCCTTTCACTTCACTTATGTCACTTTTCACCTCACTGATGTGCTTGTTCATGTCGTTCATGTCGTCTTTCATTTCTGCTTTTACGTCACTTATGTCCTTTTTCATTTCAGCTTTCATTTCCGCGATGGCTTGCAGGATTTGCTGTAGGTTCTCCATTGTCGATAATGTCCCGATTCTGACACCAGTGTAAATTTTATTAGTAACAACAATGTAATTTATTCGTCACAACAATAATTCCTTTCTACAATTCACCTTAAACGCTCTCGTCAACAATTGGATCTTCACTCAACACAGTATTCGTTATAGCACTCCACTGACGACAATGACAATTTACTTGGACTAGTACGAACAACAATGAACTGTTAATCTTAACTAATATTTACAAAGCACTATTTACAAATCAGAACTATCAGTTCTCAGTTCACAGTTCTTCTATCTCAGTCACTCGAGTTCACAGTATCTCGAACCACAGACCTTCAGAGACAGTTCACTGTACTCGAACTCAGGTCTCTCCAACTGCGGTCCACTGCACTCGAACTCAGGTCCCTCCAACTGCGGTCCACTGCACTCGAATTCAGGCCTTCGGATGCTGACGCAGATGCGGACGCACACTCGAGTCGAACTCCGGCACACAAGTCTGGCTTGCTTGCTCTGGCTTACTCACTGACTGAATAACTGAAAACTGAAAACTCTCGAGTTCGCTGGCGCTTCTTCTTTTATAGCAAAATCATAGTTGCGAGAACTTTCTACAGGTGTGTAGAGAATTATCTGGGTATCTCCACTTCGACGGACTTCTCGAAGAGTCGGGAAGGTCCGTTCCCCATTCACTGCGTACGCAGCAGTTGCGCGCGCACTCTCGCTCCACTCTCTCGCCGCGTTGGCCCTTTCCCCTCACCGCCGCGCGCCTTCCTCCGTGCTCCGCGCGATCTGCTTTCTTGCGGGACGCTGGTCGTGAGTTCGAATCTCACGTCGCTGTCACAATATATACCTAGATTGCTCGGCGTTATAGGTTTTGACGGTAACAACTTCTGTCAGGTTTACTATACTGCCATCTAGTTGTTACATAAGGAGTCACGTTATAATTCTCATTTGAATTGCATTAGTGACTGTACTGCCATCTCGTGTTCGTTTACAGCGGACAGGTGGCGATCCTGGCAGTTGTTCTCTTCAAAGTGCAACCGATTTTAACATAGCATGAGCAATCTATATGTGATCTGGGCTAATATACAGATATCCAGTATCTCCACGCACTGGGAACATATGCTAAAGACTGCATATTTTCTTATAAATTCATGGGAAAATTATTCCTCACCGCTATCCCCTCTGAAGTGTCAACAAAAGAGAAACTTCTTCCATAGATAGCTTGGAGAGAGAAGTATGACTGACAGAGGAGGGTAGTGTGTGCGACATAAAAGGGATGTATTGGAGCAACGATTTTCGGTGGCGACTACTTCACATTTGCCCACTGCCGCAGGCTGTTTTAGCAGTTCTTGCTGGTCCACTTCTGCGAATGAACCCCAAGATGCCACTCACTACGGTATTCCACCCAACTTTACTGGCTGTAGTTCAGTGGCGTGCGGTGCTATTTCTCGATAGGGAACAGGTCAGAAACAACACTAATAATAATAATAATAATAATAATAATAATAATAATAATAATAATAATAATAACAATAATAATAATGATAATAATAATAATCTGTTAATGCATATAGAGTGTTAGTTGGGAGTCCGGAGAGAAAAAGGCCTTTTGGGAGGCAGAGACGTAGAGGGAGGATAATATTAAAATGGATTTGAGGGAGGTGGGATATGATAGTGACTGGATTAATCTTGCACAGGATAGGGACCGATGGCGGGCTTATGTGAGGGCGGCAATGAACCTGCGGGTTCCTTAAAAGCCATTTGTAAGTAGTAATAATAATAATAATAATAATAATAATAATAATAATAATAATATGTATGATTTAGCAACATTACCAATTCCTTTTTTTTTTACTTAATCAAAAAAAAAATGTTAATGTAATACATATTAATGATATTATATTATTGTTATTATTATTATTATTATTATTATTATTATTAGTATTATTATTATTATTCCTAAATATATAATACCGTTAACTAAAAATAAATAAACCTCAATTAAACCTGCAAGTTACCGCTTCACGAGCACCCAGTTAACCATTTCACAGAAGTATAGTAACTACTTTGGAAATGTCTTGTATAAGATTTTGTTTTAGTTTAAGTTCTGTAAGGAGAGTAGTGGGTTTGCCATTCAAAATAATCGCGCTTTTCTCAGCAACATTGATCGAATTAAACGCTCTCGACTTCAGCTGATCGATAACACAACACTCGCTGTCTTGGTTGTATCAGAGCGCTCGCGCTCGGTCTCGTTGAAGTTGGAACAGGCAGGAGTCAGCTGTTCCATTGCCATTATTTCGTCAGATTTAACTCAGGCCGTGAATGCTTAAATCGTACGGATTTTTTTTTAGAACTATTGTATAATTTCACACGTAATATTACGTCACACGAAAAGCTCTTCGAACTTAATTGTTTTCCGAATTATCACTATATAAATAAACTAGCCTGATGAAACAGTATATTCCACACTCCTCAATACTTTGCAAGGGAAGAGGTAACTCTACAGCTTCCAGCGATACTCGGGTAAGTTCGTGTCCGCTCGAGCCTGCTTCGGAGAAAACATTGCTTGAGACTCCCACTCAAATCATCACGCACAGCAGACGAGAAGGGCTCGAGTCGTTTTCACTTAACTGCAATAAGCCTGCTAACGATAGCTGCTCTCGCTTTTCAAAAACTGCAAGTAGGCCTATCCTTTAGAGTGAAGTATATCTCATAATCTCAGTTAAGGGGCAGGGAGGAAGGGAACAGCCTGTTCCCTCTGTTCCATGGAGGAATCGCCACTGCTGTAGTTCGCTTATGCGCTAACCAAAAGAATCTGAACATCCAGTGATTTCATTTCTGCAGTTACCGTTAGAAATGTCAATTATGAAAAGAATGAGTACCACCAAGAGACAGGGGGTTCAGTGAACCTAATGACGAGCTGCATCTGTTCCTCTGACACATATCGTCAAGTGAGATGTACTGCCTGATAATAGATGTACTTATCAGCCAAAACCTCAATCAGAGGATTAATTATTATTATTAGTTATATTTTACAAGTTAGAACTGAAAAATGTCTCGTAAGTGTGTTAATAAAAGTGATCATTTTTGTTACGTTTGTGAAAAATTCACTCCAGTGAAACAAAAGTGCAAATTAACCCCATTGACTCGAAATAAAATTGTTCCCCAACAGTGCCTTACTTAATCATACAAGGTGATTTGACTCTTAAATGTAATTCTGTTTGATTCCCCTCCATGGGTATTTAAAGTCTCAAAGCAACAAGTAGTGAAGGTTCGAAAATTCTAATCATCTTCATCAAGTGCTCCTCCAAGATTCGAAAGTACCAGCATAGTGTGCCATTATTGGCATGAGGATAACAGCTACCATCTTTTTTAATATCTAACGCTAATACTAATCTGAAAAATATTTTTCACCTCTTTTTGGCGAGTTAACTGAGGAGGATACTTTTTTCCTTTTATTTAGATTCTACACTACATACAGCAAAGATTTACATACAAGATTATTCAACATTCAATTCCCCAATAGTGTTTTAGAACAGATCCTTCAATTTAACCCTAGGTGAATTTTACCTCTCGACAAATTTAAAAATAGCGCACAACATAAATTCACATATCCCAAAGAACTGAAAAAATAACATGTCAAAATAATGCTTCCACTTCTGAAAGCAAACAAACTACAGACAGTGAACCTTGAAATCTGTTGGAAACAAATTAATATCCTGTTTCTCATAATTTTAAGCCAATAATTATTAATTAGTTCCTGTTTAACTATCTCTAAAGCAAAAGAAAAAGAGCTATTATTTGCCCCTCCAGGAGCATAGGGTCGAATCCCGAAAGAATTTTATTATTGGCTAGTTTCTAAGAGAGAACGGTTAAGAGTGAAGTTTTATATAATATTCTTATTGGATTTGGTATTCCCAAGAAACTAGTTCGATTAATTAAAATGTTTCTCAATTAAACTTACAGCAGAGTCCGTATAGGCCAGTTTCTATCTGATGCTTTTCCAATTCACTATGGGCTAAAGCAAGGAGATGCATTATCACCTTTACTTTTTAATTTTACTCTAGAATATGCCATTAAAAAAGTTGAGGATAACAGAGAGGGTTTGGAACTGAACCGGTTACATCAGCTTCTTGTCTATGCAGATGACGTGAATATGTTAGGAGCAAATCCACAAAAGATTAGGCAAAACATGGAAATTTTACTTGAAGCGAGTAAAGCGATAGGTTTGGAAGTAAATCCCGAAAAGACAAAGTATATGAAGAGTCCATGCAAGAATGATGGATGTCACTTTTTTGTCGAAAATGAACCAAGACTGTCAATGCATAGCTTAAGACATATAGAATGTAGATAGAGAGTTACATGGCATTAACAATGATAGTCATTGTCCAGTAATGATTGGAAAATCACAGTTAAGCTTTTTGAGCACTAAGCATTTCAAACTTTCAACCGCTTCTCCTGCAAAATGTATTCCAAATGACATCCATCATTCTTGCAGTGGACTCTTCATATGATTATGTCTCGTGACCAGAATATTGTACGAAATGGAAACATAAAAATTGGAGATTTATCCTTCAAAGAGGTGGAAAAATTCAAATATCTTGGAGCAACAGTAACAAATATAAATGACACTTGGGTGGAAATTAAATGCAGAATAAATATGGGAAATGCCTGTTATTATTCAGTTGAGAAGCTTTTGTCATCTAGTCTGCTGTCAAAAAATTTGAAAATTAGAATTTATAAAACAGTTATATTACTGGTTGTTCTGTATGGTTGTGAAACTTGGACTCTCACTTTGAGAGAGGAACAGAGAATAAGGTTCTTAGGAAAATATTTGGGGTTAAGAGGGATGAAATTACAGGAGAATGAAGTTACACAATGCAGAACTGCATGCATTATATTCTTCACCTGACATAATTAGGAACATTAAATCCAGACGTTTGAAATGGACAGGGGATGTATCACATATCGGCAAATCCGGAAATGGAGTGTTAGTTATGAGACCGGAGGGAAAAAGACCTTTGGGGAGGCCGAGACATAGATGGGAGGATAATATTAAAACGGATTTGAGGGATGTGGGATATGATGATAGAGAATGGATTAATCTTGCACAGGATAGAGACCGATGGCGGGCTTATGTGAAGGTGGCAATGAACCTGCGGGTTTCTTAAAAGCCATTTGTAAGTAAGTTTCTATTTGCTCCTTCCACTGTATTTTTTTTTGTATATTTTTGTTATGTGTAGGCAAGGGCACCAACTTGAAAATATTGAGGGGGCCAGGCATGCCCCTATCATATTCACTTTCTTAGGTTTGGTTGTCAGTCTCAGGTGGAGTGTCTTTGCCATCATTCCCATAATCTTGTTAGCAGGAAACGTCCAAAGAAAAAAATACACAATGAATAAAATATTTTTCTTTATTTCAATCGCTTGATAATTATTATACCATAGGAAGCTTGTGTTGGTACTGCATAA
The DNA here is from genome assembly GCF_040183065.1 of Periplaneta americana. NCBI lineage: Eukaryota > Metazoa > Arthropoda > Insecta > Blattodea > Blattidae > Periplaneta > Periplaneta americana. The sequence goes on along the minus strand of NC_091130.1, from coordinate 93,157,128 downwards.
TGAAGTATAGACTTATGTGCTCTTAAATGAAATTCAGTTTGCCTTTTATTAGCGAAAGTTGACATAGGTATCTCTGGCCTAGATATGAATTTAGAATTTATAAAACAGTTATATTACCGGTTGTTCTTTATGGTTGTGAAACTTGGACTCTCACTTTGAGAGAGGAACATAGGTTAAGGGTGTTTGAGAATAAGGTGCTTAGGAAAATATTTGGGGCTAAGAGGGATGAAGTTACAGGAGAATGGAGAAAGTTACACAACACAGGTCTCCTCGTAATGAATATTCAGGAGTGCAAGATGGTTTAATTGCTGAATTCATGTAGGTTCCACTTTCTGCTGTGGAAGTTGATGTAGAATCATTAGTAAGAGTTGAACTTCAACAACTCTTACAGCTTTTTATGAACATCGTCAACCATAGATGCCACACTGATAATGCTTTCATTCCCAGTTTTCAAGACATACTTTAAAGTGTTCACTGAGTTACTGAAATGAAACCTAGTTTTTGCACCGATTAGAAATTTTTCTACATTTACGATGAAGTCAATATCTTAGACTTGAATCAGGTTACAATGCACTCTATGATCATATTGACAGCTTCATTGAAAACTTGGTGGTGAAAGTCTTGATATTAATCACGAAGTTATAGAGTCGGATGGATCATCCTGCAAACATTACATTGCCTTTCCTGTCTTAGTAGCCAGCTATGAGGGGAATCAGTGATGGTTTCTCTACAGTAAAATGTCCGATTCGACTTACAAACGAAAGTCAACTAAAACATTGCCTACTTCTGATTCAAAGTACGAGCTTTTATAGTTTATTTGAAAATCTTTACATGCCTTATAAGTTAAAATCATATTTCCAAACAAAATAAACCAGAAGAACATAAACCATGAGCAATCATTAAAACATATGAACAGTATCTGCTTTGGTTCATTCATCAACTTTAGTTACTGCAGGAGTTGTCATTATTAATTCACTTTAGAGCTGTTTTTAGTGATTGATTAAATATTTTTAGTTTGTTGCCTTTTATTAATATGTGCGATAAAACCCATTTTTATGGATAATAACTGCATGTTCTCATGGGTATTCTTAAATATACATAAATTAATGTATGTTTGAGGGACATAATGATAACTCAGAAATGTAACCCAATAGAGCAATTTGGATGCTTTTCCTAATTCAGAAGCTCAAATTAAACCCCAATCACGTATTTGATCGAGGTTATTGAAAAAAAGTTAAAATTTGTTGACTAGTGTAATTTGAGAGGTTTGATGACAGAGACTGTAACATTGTCCAACGAGTCGGATGGAAAGGATGCAAATTCTTGGATGGTCCGTTGTTGACATCATTTGAAACTTTTTAAAGATGTTGAACCTTTTTGGAGAATTCTGGACGAAACTGATTATGTCGCAAACAAAGCTTGGTAAGCTGCAGCATCCACTAACTTACTTACCAAGTCTTGCACAGTGGGGCTCATTGGACCATGTAATGCACAAAGACTGCGCTTGGTTCCTCCCTCTTCATTCTGTATGCTGCCATGTTCTGAGCTCCATCATAATACTGATCTCTTTAGGGAGTGACCTGCAAGTTGAATCTGCGAAGGACATCCATGATGATACCAAATAGTGTCTCAGACTTCGTATTTGTTGCTGAATTGAATCCAAGAAACAATTCTTCTTTTTTAGATCATCTGTGACGATCCTGAAGCAGATACTTACTCCTGGGTCATTCCATGAAATCTTACACCCCTCTAGAATCTTAGTACTCTAAGAATTTCATGAAGGTTTGTATACTTGTTCTATGATTGTCAAAACAGCTCAATTAAATATAGTTTTTCAATTCTAGCCAATAGTTCTGTAAATAAGGATGTCCAAAATTTACTTGTGAAGTATTTATTTCAAGAAAATTATCGTAATTGGGAAAAATTGCCTTTCATGGTGTACATCCAATCCAGTTCGTACAAAAATATATATATATATATATATATATATATATAAGCAAAAGCTTAAAAATCTCTATCTCATAAGTAGCTCCTTTGATTCTTGCCAGACTGTACAGAGATAGGCCTACTAACAATATATAACTCTACATATTGTAAAAAATTCTGACTGGGACATTACTATTTGCAGTAATTATTTTTTATATTGATAAAAACTTCATAACATGTAGTAATAGATGTACTCCTAAATTCCAAATTATAAGCTAATTTACAGTGTAGGATGGTGTATTTAACCTGTGTGTATACTGGAATTGTTATAGAACCTGTGTTGCAAGGTTGGAGTCGATTTCTGGGAGTCTGTAGGTTCATCCAATCTCCGATGTAGGATTAGCCAGTGACAAAACAGACATTTTTTTATACAGTATAATTAGCAAATCAGGATGATGTGAATATGTCAATGAAATTGCTGGTTCATAAGCGTGTAAAAGTCTTGTGTGTTCATATTTCTCCATAACACAACCTAACCACTAATACCCACTCTACATAACAGTGACATATCCACTGACAAGGGATGTGCGTGAACTCGAATGCTCATAACAGCACAAAAATGTGCTTAGAATATAAATCGCTCATCCCAAAAACAATGGTATGAGTCATTCTCATGCACAACTGCATGTCTTACCACGAGAGACATTTGAATGATCACCTATTCAAGGTCTAAGAGAGGAACTTTGGTAAGGCGAAGAAACAAAATATCGATATAATAGGACAAAAAACACACATTTCAATGTCGTGATTTTAGTGCTATATTTCCCTCTGTTTAAAATAATTACGCTATCTGAACAACAAACTTTTTCTACTGACCTGATAGTGTTGCACAGCTATTCAGTCTTCAAAGTGCAGGTGTGGGATTTCAATGAAGTGGTCAAAGCAAAGTGGAACAGAACAATATGCACATCTGACTAAAACCACTTTTTCACATTCAACATCACTTCCACATTCAAGCAGTGCAATATCAAATGCCACACTGATTACATTTTCAAACGATGATCAATGTCATAACCTGTCTTTTGCCTTTTGCTAAGCATATTGTAACATAGGCTTGTACTTTGGTGCAGAAAGTTGATTGTATAGCACAGAATGAAGTCTGATGATGAAATGACGATCATGTAACTTTACATGTAGTCTTACAAAATCAACAATCCTTCTCATGTAGAGCTTATATTGACTAAAGAAGTACACATCAAGAGGTTGGCAATGTTTTGTTGTCTTCGGTGGCAATATCTTGAGCGGAACATCCTTGTTCGGAAATCTTTCATCTAATAGAGTACGATCTTTATGGCCTGACCAGGAATCACACAGCAATAGGCTCTTCTCATCATCACGTACATGTTCATCGTCATTTTTCCACTTTTGCTTGCCTTCACATGAATATTTCGCGAACATGTTGCTTCACGTTTCTTTGAAACATTTGGGCCAAAAGTGCCTTGTGTTTCTTGAAAATAGATATAGAGCTTGTTAGCTAATCTGCCACTCATTGATAAAGCCACATCAATTGTATAGCTGTGGGCAGAGCTATGCACAGACTGCAACACACCAGCTGTAGTTTTCTCTCCTCTGTGGGGCAGTGTTGACAATGAAGACATTTCATAATTAAATTGACTTTGGTCACTGTTCCAAACATTTTCTTTGTCCACACTCCCGTCTGTTACATATTTGTTCACTTCCTCCACAAATCCTTGTGCCTTCTGACGAATACTATGATCTTCTTGTATGTCCTTATGTGTGATGAAAGTAGTAAAATGCCTGGAAGAAATGCCATATTCAGCCTTAAGTTTGTTGATAAAAGTAGTCGAAGCTGTGAAATTGTCCAGGCCAACCACTTCAGACGCTTCTAGTGTCCAATAGTGAACTGCAGATCCATACGCTCTTGACCTATCAAATTATATCACATACTCTTTTAAAGTTTTTAATTGTGACAGCCTATTTCCCTTGAAGTGAGCTCGATCTCGCAATTGCTAGTTACATAATCTAATATTAACTTGCAATTTGATTTACTTCGAATGCACTTATAGTGCCTCATAAGTTTACTATAGGAGTTGAAGCCACAACTGTAATAGTCTTCCTAAATGTTCTCCAGTATGTTGTCATCAATATCTTGTAATACACTGGGCCTCGACATTTTGGGTGGAAATGGTTAGTACTCACTTTGACTTGAAGTTTCCTGTTGCTCTGGAGATGAAAGTCTTGTACTGAAAGAGCCAACTTCAGGTATGGGCTCTTCCTGTCCTTCAAAATCACTATATCTATCCAGCGTATCTTCATGCATTTCTGTGTCATTCCCATTGTATTTGTGCATTATTATGCTATATAACATATTTGCGAACTCCATATCCTCGACTTCGATTACGTTTCCATAATCAGCACGTTGCAACTTTGTCTCTAACATTTTAACAACATTCATGGGATTAATTCGCTTCATGATACAGATATACACTGTTTACACTCTAACCCACAACCGAACACTCCAAAAAAACGTCCTCCTACTGTAGCTATACTATTCACACAACTAGATTAAGTACTTGTTAGTGCAGGTATAACATGCTACTGTCGAATGACGCTAGCAGACAACAGCTGAGTTTTGCATGGGAATAACTCATACCACTGTTTTTGGGATGAGCACATTTTCGTGCAGTTCTGAGTGTTCGAGGTCACGCACATTCCTTGTGAGTGATCCAAAGTGAACCTGTTGTATCTAACATTTCAAAATGATTTTCAGTTCTATTAACTTTCTAGACGTATGCATGGTAGGAGTGAGTACCTGGGCACAAAAGAATGAATGGTTGTCAGCTCATTATTCCAATATTATCATTGAATTGAATCCTGGCTAAGAAAGGAATAATTTTCTGCAAAATCTGCTATAATTACCACTTCCCTTTCTACAAAATTGAGTTTTGCTCATTGCAAAAATAAAGCTTGCTCCTGAGCTATGAATTCATTTGGTTTGTTTCCTAAATTTGTCTATGAAAATGTCCACAAAGTCTCCAGCTGATGCATTCATAGTCTCCAGAGTGCATCTTTCAGTCATCAACAATCGGAATAGCTGTTCAGAAAACAAACTTCCATTGGTGGATTACACATGATTAATACTAGGCAGTGTTTGTTGGTACTTAAGTCTGTAGCTATCTTTGATATATCTTTGAATTTACCTCCGATGACTTCCACTTTACATTGTCATGAACAGTCCTCACACACAGCATGCACTGGCAGCACCAGCAAGTACGCAGTGTTTCGGTCTTAGCTCACAGTACTCGGAAAACCCAACTCTAATTTCAGGAAAGACACTTTTAAATTTCGTATAAAATTCTTGTTGATGTTACTAGTGTCAGCCTTTTCTGCACATTTAATTCTCTTACCATCTTTGTTCATAGATTTAAAGTATTTTCTTACCAGGATAAGCAATAAAACATTTATTTTCTTGGTGTGTCTCCTTCTATACAGAATACTGTGATCTATAGCATGTTTATTCTCAATGATAGTACATCTTACCAAAAAATTTGCTGTAAATTCTAAGAAACTAGAAGTCCCAAAATATTTTTTCTCCTATTTATGTAGGGAAGTTTGGTACATATTTCTGCTAAATGTGAATGAAATTGAAGGCACTACTTTTTTGCAAAATAAAATGTAAGTTTTTCAAAATGCAACTGTTAATTTTATTATCTTAAATAGTAGATATTTTTATTTATGCCATAATCAAGTGTATTTCGTAAGCTTTAAAATGATATACTTACTTCAGTCTCGAGTTTGAATCGAGTTATTTACAAAAATATGTATTATAATATCATTTTTATGCTAAAATGGTTATTTTTAACATCCTGTAATTACACAACCAACATCAGATTATCAAAACTTGCAACATGACACACTTTGTGTATGATATGAATCTGTTAGCCAAGTTTAAAAAAATCAAAGATAATGTCGGTCGAATTTGTTGCCATAGGGTGTGAGTTTTCATGGAATGACTCTCCTAGATGTAAAAGTCCGAAGTCTCGTCCACTATAATCACGTAGTATTTGATCTTAATGGTTCAAGGAATCAATTAACGTGTTATGTGGTGGATCATCATTTCCAGCGCTACTGCCCATTGAAAGCCAGGGCCTTATTGACTACTTGTTTCTGTCATTCGTCTCTCAATGCAGCCAACCATTCCAATTTCGAATTCCCAACCTGCTGAAGTCATCTTCTACGTTATTAAGTCATCTCTGCCCAGACGTCCCACTGATCAGCTTCTCTCTGGTTTCATGTTCAGAACCTTCTTCAGTACTCAGTGGTTTTCCATCCTTTCCAAGTGTCCTATACTAGGGGCAGAAGAAATAGGCGGGTATGGCGAACCCCTCATTCATTACCCTGACTCCTATACTCCTCAGAACCTGCTTGGTGTATGGTCCTGTCCCAAATAACTTACTCCTCCATTCACATATTTTGCACTATAGAAAAACTTAAAAGAACAAATAAAATAATAACATGATTTCTAGTAATTACAAATACCTGATTTACTGAATATTGTTTCGTTTAGTCAACTGTCCGAACACAGATCTGAAACTCATAAGTGACAACAATAAGGCATCACTAATGAGGTAACTAAGCCAGGAGATAATGTGTTATGATGGCCAGTTCTCTTTCCCCCTTCATTGCATACATCGCTGATTAGTAACATATTATACTAATCAGGCTTTAGATGATATTATCATTTATAATATTTCCCAAGTTAGCCATTTTACAAATGTAATAATTATTATCATGTAATGTAAACTTAATACGAGAAATCAAATATTTAGCATTACACACAATTAGTAATTTGTTTTTATGTGTTTTTAGAATATTGTATTGAAATACTAACTACTAAATGATGTTTATATAGTTATCAACTTTGTGAATCATGAGGAAATTAAAAATGAAAGTATAAAAAATTAATATATTTTTACACAATAAGGACTAAAAAATCGTTCTGCACAGGTTCTCTTAACAGATCATGGAGAAACACTACACGCCTTGGCAGTGGCTGTCTGAGTTGATGATAGGACACTTTTAATGTCCTCAAAATCTTTAAGTTCTTTCAAGAAACAGTAAACTTGATAACTAATGCCTTTAGTATGAATTCTGATATCAGGGCTCGACTGAGACATGATAGAGATTACTTGGATGAATAGTATTTAAAAATACTGTTTATTATGTTATTAATATTATGATATCACAGTAATATCACAGACGAGCACTTGTCAACAACTAGCATTCAAACGCAGCGACAGGAAGGTCTCTTTGTTCAGGTCATAAACAGCTAGAAAAAGTGTGGTGTGTGTAGTTTCCGCATAAGACCAAAAACCCGCCTATTTTTTCTGCCTTTACTATAGTCATCTCAGCTTTTATATTAGCTACAATAAATAGTATCAGCTTTGTAAAGTGGTTCCAGTTCAGCATTAGTTCTAATCCTTAATTCATTATTAACACAAATGAGGTGGCTCATGATCTTTAATATATTGCTGCAAGTTTCGTGGGAGCAAAATTTGAATGAATCTCAGTCCAGCCATTTCTTCAAAATTAGGAAATCTTCACACTGCAATCTCAAAAGGTTAATAAAGTTCCTTCACTCATCAGTGTGCCTGCAAACCGCAGTTCTTGGGCGACGAGAAATGTCAGAGAAGACTGTTTTCATCAAAGCCAACCTGTTTCCCTACATCTCGATTTTTAACATTGGAAAGTTGACAAAAACGTTCACATTAGTCTTCAATGACCCTAATTTTAAAGCCTGCTTATACAGTGTGTTGGGACGGGCAAACAAGGCGTTCGAGTGGGTTGCGGAGCAGCTGGGAACACGGTACGTGGACAGCAACTCGTGGCTGGATGACAGAGATTTCGGGCGGGACGGGGTGCACCTGAACCGGAGAGGGACGGTGGCGATGGGAGCTCTCTTCGCTAGGGTGGCGGCAACGACGAGAGAGGACAGGAGTCGGCAATGAAGATGGGTCAACGCGGAGTCGAACAGTGAACAGGTGAGGACCAATCTGTTAAGGTTGGTACAGGTTAACTGCAGAAGTATAGTAAATAAAATAACTGAATTTTGGAATTTAGTTGATGTCTACAATCCGGAGATAATATAATTATAGGTACGGAGTCATGGCTTCACAGTAACATATTATATGATGCGGAAATATGTAGGAATGATTATAAGATTTACAGAAGAGACAGAGATGCCAGGGGGGGAGGAGTATTTGTTTCTATTAAAACAGGTATAGATAGCAGATTGTTATGGTCACATGCAGAAGCAGAAATTATAGCGGTACAAATCAATAATAAATACAATGGTGAAAAGTGGGATATAATAGCATGCTATAGGCCTCCGAACGAAACAAACTTATTTACTTTGAGTAAGTTACAAGAAAAGATTTCCTCAATATCGTTAGATGGAAGGTCGTGTTAGCAGGGGATTTAAATCTACCCGCAGTGAACTGGAATGGTCAGGTAGAGACAAACACCCTTTCACAAACCTTTGTTAATTACCTGGTATGGGAACAAGGATTTACACAAGTAACAAATGAACCTACAAGAAACAATAACCTTTTAGATGTCTTCTTGTTACGATCCTGGGATAGTTTTCATTCTTCACAAGTATTACCTGGAATCAGCGATCATAACAGTGTTCAACTCGAGTTAAACTGGCTTCAGACAAATGTCCGAATAGATATCACTAGGAAAATATGGCAGTATAACAAAGCAGACATAAACGGTTTGCAAGGTTACCTTATAGATCAACATAACAAATTCTTAAACGAGGGCAAAAACATGGATCAAGTATGGGAAAATTTTAAACGAATATTAACCGAGGCCACCTCCACATATGTGCCATACAAAATAGTAAAAAGTAATTCAGACCCAGAATATTATACAAAATATGTCATCAGACAACTTAAGAAAAAGGTTAGGCGAGCGTCCAACAAAAGGAATGTAAGCTTAGAAAATTACCAGAAATTCAAGGACCTTACGAAACAGTTAGAAAGAGAAAAGAAAAAGGCAGAAGCGAACTACCTGCAATTTATTGAAAGAAGATGAAAATAACTGGGGTAGGTTTTATAATTACATGCGCAGAAGAAGGGGAAATCGGGAATCAATACCAGTTTTGAGAGACACTAATGACCAAATAATTATAGGGGACAAACAAAAAGCAGACTTAATAAACTCAAAATTTATTTCTATTTTCAATAAAAAGGAAAGAGAGATTACAATTGATGAAAATGAATGCACAGAGATGTTCGAAATAATGGCTAAAGATGTTCGGAACAGAATAAAGAGACTACAAAACCGAAAATTGCGCGGTCCAGACGATATTCCCACAGAAATTATAAAGTTAGGAGATGAAGCCATGATCCCGTACTTAATGCGAATTTTTAATATATCAATAAATAATTGTAGTATCCCAGACGACTGGAAATCGGCTATCATAATCCCCATATATAAAGCCGGAGACAAATGTGATGTGAACAATTACAGACCTGTCAGTCTCACATCAGTTATCTGCAAAATAATGGAACATCTAATAACATAATATATTCGCAACATTTTAGAAAATAACGAATGGCTGAACAAAAATCAACATGGCTTCAGACCATGATACTCTTGCGAAAGTCAAATCACATCCTTAATACAAGATTTATCTGATGAAGTTGATAGGGGGGGGAAGAATAGACGGAGTTGTGATCGATTTCTCTGAAGCTTTCGACGTAGTGCCTCACGAAAAACTTTTAGAGAAACTAAGCAGACTTCCAATAGATAATCGAGTAGTAAGATGGATAAATAAATTCCTAGAGAACAGAACCCAAAAGGTCAGACTAGGAAAAGAAATATCGGAACTAGGAAATGTAACATCAGGCGTGCCACAAGGGGCGGTCCTTGCACCTCTATTGTTTCTTATATATATAAACGATATAAATAGAAATACTACGTCTCAGATAAGGTTATTCGCGGACGACTGTATAATATATAGACAAATTAATGATGAATCTGATATCGCCGCCTTACAAAACGATCTTAACGTTATTGAAACCTGGACGACAGAAAATAAAATGAAAATCAATGTCAGTAAAAGTAAGTCAATATCCTTCTGTAGAACGCATAAAGAAATTTGTCTCAGATATCAGCTGAATGGTACATCGGTGCCACAAGTGAACACTTGTAAATACCTAGGTATATATTTAAGTAACAAACTGGGTTGGGAGGAACAAGTCACTAATACCACAAGGAAAGCCTGGAAAGCACTACATTTCTCTATGTGTATTCTGAAGAAATGTAACCGAAAGTCAAAAGAATTAGCGTACAAAACCCTTGTTCGCCCAATTATGGAATATGGAGCAGTAGGTTGGGATCCATACAGACAAAAGCAAATCGATTCAATAGAAAAGGTCCAACGGAAGGCAGCAAAATATGTCAAAATGGGGAAGGGACATGGTGAGGAGATAGTAAAAGACTTAGGGTGGGAACTTCTCAAATCAAGGTGACGAAAAACCAGACTCACCGCATTGTTTAAGGCACAAATGGGACACAAAGCATGGACCAATATCAATGCTAGATTAGCAGCACCATCATACTTAGGAAGGGCTGATCATATTAGGAAGTTTAAATGTAGAAAACAAAGAACGGACGTGGCAAAATTTTCTTTTGTTAACCACACAATAGTAGACTGGAACAGCTTACCTGCGGCAATTTTTCGGGGGGAGGGGGGTCCTCTTAAAATCAATACATTTAAGGAAAGGTTGAGAAGATTAGACTGAAAATGTAATTGGAGGTGCAGTGTAATTATTTAAGTTGTGTCATGTACTTAATTGAATTGATATATAATTAATTAAGTTGATATGTAATTAGTAAGTTGATATGTAAAATAATTAATCTGATATGTAATTAATTAAGATGATATGTAATTTAGTTTATATGTAAATAAATTAAGGTGATATGTAATTAATTAAGATGATATGTAATTAAGTTGGTATATAATTAATTAAGGTGATATGTAATTATTTAAATTGGTAATAGTTGGGTGAAACAGAAGTACTTATAAGTTAGATTTACTTTTGCTTATCGTAGGGGATATTATAGAATAGTTTTTAATTATAATCCTAGGTTTCTTGCATCTACTATTTATAGATTTACGTTTATTTTATTTTATTTCATTTAGGTTTATTTTATTTTATTTCATGTAATTGTAATTATTGTATATTATATATCACTGCCACCAGGTGTATACCCAATTGTAGTGTTAATAAATACATACATACAATCCGATTTCTCATGTTTTTTTTTTTTTTTTTTTTTTTAATTTTTCAATAGCCTCTTTAACTTAATTCTAATTTAGAAAACACCACATATTTTTGACTGAATGTTGTTCATATTCCAGCCAGGGGTATATTTTTTCAACCAATGAGGCTGCAAATTCATTTTATGAAACCTACTTCCACTTTCTTTTACGTATACTTCTGTTGAGTCTTGAACTTGGCTTCATCATTATAGAGAGTCTTGCCTCATAGATGGCTACTGTGCACTTTGTCTTTTAACTGAAACTCTATCCATTTTAGATTTTAGCCTTATAAACACTAGAATTCGCATAAGAATAACAAACACGCAATAAGTATGAAATGAAAATTTGAACTGGCTTCCTGCCTTCCCGAGCTCATGTGTTTTTATAAAGATATCAACAGTTCTAGAATTATCCCGAGCCTAGCTTGCTACCTTCCTGGGCTCACGTGTTTTTATAGAGAGATTGCTGGTTCTACAGAGCATTCCAGTGATAAGTACTGGTTCATTCTTCAGCTGCTGGGTGGTACTGTGCTTGAGCGACCACTGGCAACCAGGCTCTTAAACTCATGCCACTTCACCGAATTAAAACTTACATCCATACTTACTAACCATAATATGCTGTATTCAACATTAATTATTATATGTTATATTAATTACAGAATTTTGTACTCACCCTCATGACAGTAGCTGCTGGAAGTGTTGACCATTTTGCGCTATACAGAATTCACATCGCCGTAAAAAATCATCTCACATTCATGAGCTCCACTGCACTGATTTGCACGAATGTTATCTTTCAGTTGTTCAATTGTGCGAGGATTATTTGCATATATTCTGTTTTTTTTAGTGTTCTCCATAAATAAAAATCTAATGGTGTTAGATATATGTACTTCGGTACATTAAAATAATATATATGATATGCGTAAATCACTTCGTGATTTAAGACGGCGCTTATTCCGTCGGATCCCGGCCAACTAGTCACTCATTACGATTGCACCTCAGCACATGTGTGGACTTCGGTCCTAGGTTCATAGATATCTATGACGTAGTGCAGAGGGCGGCCACTAGAGGGAACCCAAGAGTTGGAACTTAAAACTGACACGATTCTTCCGACGCCGGGGTGGAGTCCGGTGTGGCTTAGTGGATGAAGCGTCAGCACGTAGAGCTGAAAACCCAGGTTCAAATCCCGGCGCCGGAGAGAATTTTTCTCCGTTCCATTACTCTTTCATCGTATAATGGTGTTAAATCTAGGGAACAAATTGGCCATAATCCCCTAAAGATAATTCTCCACCCAAAGATACGACTGAGCTCTGTCATAGACGCACTGGCAGTATGAGCAGTCGCATTATCCTATTGAAAATACTCCATTAATCGTTCATGATATGTCAGTTCTTCACACATTGGTCCCCAAATAAGGTGTATGTATCTTTCACTGTTTATTGTCTCTTCGTAGAAGAAGCCAATAATTCTGTTAGCACTGATGGCACACCACACTCCTACTTTTTGCCCATGTTGTGGAACTTCGATCACATGTTCAGGTTTTTTCTATTGCCCAGTGTCTGTTATTACGTGATGATACATGTCCATTAACAGAAAACCATGCTGCATCAGAAAAAAAATCGATCTGGGATTATGAACTTTTTCTACCATCCACTTAAATTAATTAAGTCTTTCTGTTAAAATTGAGGGGTTGTAACTGATGAACTGCAGTTATTACGAAGGGCTTTAATTGTAACTTTTTTGTTGCTTGATGGGCAGATGTTTTTGTAATTCCAGTCTCCTGTGTTATATGTCTCAGAAACTTGTCAGGTGTATGTTCCAAAGCAGCTTCAATATCCGTCAATTTTTTTCTTCTGTAAGCATACGAAATTGTGGTTGTTTTTTCTATCAATTACACTTCAATAAACATTTTCACTAATTGTTTTATTGTCCTCTTGGTCAGAATTGGGCATGACAAAACACAACATGACTCTTCTCTACGTATTTCAATCTCAAACTGACTAGTCGCTGAAACATTACATGAGGTACTGAACGCCGAGAGAGGGGGAACTGGCTGCTCGCCAGTTGCTCAATCGCCGCCGACAAATAAACCGGAATTTATTACTGGAAAACACTGTAGAACTGTACCGAGCCAAGTGCTAAAATGACGATCATCTCCCCCATTTCTAGCTGCCAGGTCCCTAAGCGTGACTTATTTCCTTGCTGCATCCACTAAGCTTGCAACTATGTCCCGCCTACACCACATATTTTGACTCATGTCCATGTAATGCAGATACAGATAATACTTTTATGTCGCATGTACTGTATTCCATCAGTGCTTTCCGTATATTTCATTTACTTAATAATTACATTTTTTGGGGGGGAGGCATGGTCCCTCCAAAAAATTTTTTATGGAAGCTGAAGGGACCTGTGCCCTTTAAAGTTGACACCCCTGTGTGTAAGTGAAATGCGAACAGAAGTCTCATTTGGAACAGGACAAAAAATCTGCATCTCACATAAGTAACGTCCCTAAACAAAACAACAAAGTTCAGCCATTCATTTCTTATGTTACTGGAAATGAACCAGAGCACATTCCAACATCCGAGTATGCAAGAAGCTCGTTTCTGCCAATGAACCGTTTCACGTTCTGAAATGCAAGACCTTAAAATTATTTATGGAAGATATTATAAGCAAGAAGGTTCCTGACAATCTATCTTATAAAAGAATTACCCGGCCTGAATAAATAGAAGAAAATTTAAGAAAATATGGAGAACCTAGCTAACAGCTACACATGGCTCTTATAGAGGATTCCAGATTAAGAGAAAAACACTGGTTTCATGCGCCTTGCCTAATACTTGTACAAGTTATGTGGTAGGTAGGCGTTTCTATGGCAACTGGTCATTTGATGGAATAGCCCCATATGCTCAATGCTTTTTTCTTAACGTGAAATCCTCTACAGTAGATGAAACTACAGACAGTTGCGGCTGTTCATTGCCATTGTTGTAGGAAGCTGAATGCTGCTGAACTGAGGAGACCCCATCTCAACAGTACCATAGCTTGCATTACTGATGTTAAGGCCTCGAGAGGACCAGGATCACATATTTTTACTTTCAGTACGAGACAATGGTCATGGTGCGGGAGCTACTGGCGCTTCGTGTCAAGTGTCTGGTACATGGTCTCTGCCATGTGGCAAAGAAGATTAGAGAACTTTTTTGGAATGTCAACACAGACATTTCTCTGTGAAGGCCGAATGAGAGTAAACACTAATATGGTACCTTAATTTGTTCTTTATATTCTAGGCAAATGTTTAAGGTTTTTTCGGGATCATTCTAGTTGTTCCAAGATTCTCTTGCAAAGAAGAATGAACTTTCAGATTGAAAACTTACTTGTAGAACAAGAGCAGCATGTTACAAAAAAGACTAAACCATGTAGCAATCTGCCACACACACGAACTCTATTTAAAGCATACGTCCAAGTACAATTACCGACAAATTTATATGACCTCATGAAAGACGAAAGCATATTTTCTTTCCTTAGTTGTCAAGATAATCTGAGTGTCTGAATTAATAATTTTATGAAAAAGAAAAATAATGTACACTTAATGGCAAAAATAATGAGCCGGCGACAATTTCGTAAGTTCCAGAAACATAACATTGTGCATGCTTGTCTCATCAAAGCCATAGTTCACCAGGTAACACATAATTAAACCATTTAAATTTGCTGTATTTTGTTTAAGAGTCTAAAATATGCTATAAAATCGAATAGAGGGTTGATTCTAGATACATCAGGGCCTCTGAAGAGTGAAATAATAATACATTTGATAAGTACAAAATCAACAAAAGCGAATATGAACAGGAACACCACGTATTATGCCGAAACGATATTAGCGTAAGTTGTTACAGCAGTGATCTATTGAACAAGTTGATAGTAGTAGCTTAAGGTTCGAATCTCCCACAATCTATCTTTTTTAATTACAAATTTTTTTCCATCATATATGTCTCGCAAAGCTATATTTATGTGGCAATATCTCTTAGAATATGCCCAAACTCTAACAAATAATAAACCTCCCTATCTCTTTCAAGCAATAAAATGTTCTGTCTCATCATTACGATTGAAGATGGAACAGAGACAATAACTCATTGCCCTGATTCGCTAGGCTATTCTGCGTATGCTACTCTCTGACAGGACTTCAATTGGAGAAATGTCATTTTCTCCGACGCGGTAATTGTCTTCAATAGCAATGAAAGTCCAGCCCTAGTTTATCGTATGGATAGCCATCGATGCGATGAACGCTTCGTGAGATGACTTAACAGGTTGGGTTGCATGTGGGTCGCGTGTTGGGGGTGGATGTCATACGATGGGGCAGGACTTCTGGAACGCATTCATGATCGGTTTACGGCAGAAGCCTACAAACACATTTTGGCAAATGTAATGATCCCTTCTGCCCAAAAACGATATCCAGAAGGAACATTTTTCTTCCAGCAGGATAATCATCCGATACACACTGCCAACTGGATTCAAAGATGGTTTACGAGGCATGATGTCGACCCAGTCGACCGGCCTCCAAAATCACCAGATATGAATCTGATTCAAAATTTGTGGGCTGCAGTCAAAAGGATTGTACGCTCTAATTGAGCAGAACAACCATCCATTCGGACACCTGAGGAATTGTGGGACAGAGTTCTAGATGCGTGGGAGGAGGTGGCCAAGAATTTAGACCTGTTCCATAATCTTGTGGACTCCATGCCACGCAAAATGAGGGCAGCTGTTGACGTAGGTGGTTTGTGGACGAGATACTAGTCCCCACCACAGGCCTATTTTGTTAATATATTAACAAATTGTTTGTTTTTGTTTATTTAATTATTTATTTGTGTTTAATATGCGTCCTTTTTTTAGGATGTGAAACAAGTGTTTTTGTTTATACAGGCCAGGTCTCGCCTATTAATAGCCCACAGGTAATGGGCAATAATATTTTTACAAGGCAGGCATAATGATGTTTGTTAACAAATGCCATTTCACATTTAAACTAATAAATTAATTTAAAATTAAAATTAAAAAAAAAAATAATTTTACCCTACCGGGCGGGGAACATGCAACCTCTGGTACGGATGTCATACATCTTACCACTGGGCCACACACAGCTCGTAAGGTTCACTACATTATAGACGGATGACTTTCAATGAAGGGACACCAAAGCAATGCCTTGCAGTGCGTTATGTTTACACGAGTGAACTGCGCGATAGAATTTAGCATTTCTATCGATCAAGAGTCGGCCCATTCTTTTTGCCGTTAAGTGTATTTTATTTTTTATTTTATTGGGTTATTTTACGACGCTGTATCAACATCTAGGTTATTTAGCGTCTGAATGAAATGAAGGTGATAATGCCAGTGAAATGAGTCCGGGTCCAGCACCGAAAGTTTTTTTTTTTTTTAGTGGGTCATTTTACGACGCTTTATCAACATCTTAGGTTATTTAGCGTCTGAATGAGCTGAAGGTGATAATGCTGGTGAAATGAGTCTGGGGTCCAGCACCGAATGTAACCCAGCATTTGGTCGTATTGGGTTGAGGGAAAACCCCGGAAAAATCTCAACCAGATAACTTGCCCCGACCGGGATTCGAACCCGGGCCACCTGGTTTCGCGGCCAGACGTGCTGACCGTTACTCCACTGGTGAGGGTCGTTAAGTGTACATGTAATGTAAAAATATATATATATATATATAAGTGTTTTGTCCATGGCTAAATCTTTCATTGCAAACCCAGCATTCTCCAATCTTTCCTATTTTCTACCTTTCTCTTAGTCTCTGCATATGATCCACATATCTTATTGTCATCTATCATCTGAAATCTTCTTCTGCCCCGAACGCTTCTTCCATTCTCTATTCCTTCCAGTGCATTCTTCAGTAGGCAGTTTCTTCTCAGCCAGTGACCCAACCAATTCCTTTTTCTTTCTGATCAGTTTCAGCATCATTCTTTCTTCACCCACTCTTTCTAACACAACTTCATTTCTTATTCTGTCTGTTTACTTCATATGCTCCATTCTTCTCCATATCCACATTTCAAAAGCTTCTATTCGTTTTTCTTAATTTCGTCATAATGTCATGTTTCTGTCCCATACAATGCCACACTATACACAAAGCACTTCACTGGTCTCTTCCTTAGTTCTTTTTGCAGAAGTTCGCAGAAGATGCTTCTTTTTCTATTAAAAGCGTCCTTGGCCATTGCTGTCCTCCTTTTGACTTCCTGGCTGGAGCTCATGTTACTGTTTATAAAACATCCCAAGTATTTGAAGCTGTTCACTTGCTCTACTGCCTCATTTAGAATTCGCAAGTTTACGTTCTTTATTTTTCTTGCGGCAACCATGGTCTTCGTCCTGTTTGCATTTATCTTCATTCCATACTGCTCACAGTTGTCATTTAGCTTCAGCAGTAGCATATCCCTTAGTATCGTCTCCTCTTCTGCTAACAACACCATATCATCAGCAAATCTTATGCACTTTACTCTTCTTCCTCCTACTTTTACCCCTCCCATCTTCTGAAAACAGTTCTTCACTAAATCTTCCAAGTAGATGTTGAACAGGGTAGGTGATAAAGGATATCCTTGTCATACTGTTCTCCCTATTTCACTTTTTTTTTTCACTATTTCACATTTTTTTTTCCTATCCTGACTTTGACTCATTTCATAATTATATAGGTTACTGAACAGCCTCCTGTCTTTCCAATCCACACTAATTTTTCAGTCCGTACAAAAGAAACCAAATGACCTAGAAATGTACAAAAACTTGCCCAGACATGTTCAAACATTTTTAACAAGAGCCAGAACAGGCTTACACAATTGTACCTACATCGATTTCACCTTTCTAATAATTATACTTGACTGTGGTGTAATAATCATGATGAAGATCTGTAACACATTCTTCTAAACTGTCCATCCATAAACCACAAAAGTAAATTAAAATCATCAGTACCGGTTGCACAAGACACAGCCCTGCAGTATATATTGACTACACCCCAACTCTGGCTACTAGTAACAGGCATCTATAATGAACACTGATCAAAATACCCCTCATTTCTCATAAAAAAACAAAAACTGAATAAACTACAGTGGATTACAGTGGAATTTATGTTGTCAGCAAATAGCTGGATACATTAAGAAGATTGATTGATTGATTCCATTACATCCCTCGTACCTTTTTCCTTCCTGAAGCCAAACTGCTCTTCTTCCAACTGTCTTTCCATCTTAGAATATAAACATCGATTCAGTATTTGCACGAGAATCTTCGCTGAGTGTGATAACAGGGTGATAGTCCTGAACTCGTTACATTTCTGGCATTATTTTCCTTCGGTATTGGTAGCAACACTGTCTCCGTAATATCTTCAGGCCATTCACCTTTCTCATATATTTCGTTGCATAATGATAGAATTTTTTTTCTTGTCTTCGCCCAAGCATTTCACTAATTCAATGGGGATTCCATCAACTCCTGTTTCTTTCCCATTCTTTATTTTTTTAAGCATTAGTTCAACTTCTTCTCTTAAAATAGAAAATCCTTTTTCGTCTTCTGATACAGATACTTCATTTTCCACATCCAAGTCATCTGGACGATTCCTTGTTTCATGTAACTCTTCTACATATTTTGTCCATCTGTGCAATATTCCTTGTTTGTTTGTTACTTCATTTCATCTTCTATCGAACGCATGGATTTCCTGTTCTTATATTTATGTGAAGTCCAAACATTTTACATTATTATTACTATTATTATTTTTATTATTATTGTTAATAACCTTACTTCGCCATGAATTTTGCAAAATACAATGCCATGTATAAGATTATTATTAATTAAGATTGTGTATGAGTGTATGATATAACATGTTTAAAAAATAATCACGAAATTTAGAATACATTTTGTAAGTTCGAATAAGTCAAGTATAAACAAATGAAAAACAGATATTGTTCAGTCATATGACTTATTTTTAATGTAAAATACCATAGTATACATTAAAAATAAGTCATATGACTGAACAATATCTGTTTTTCATTTGTTAATCACGAAATTATTGTCACATTTTTAACTAACTACGATATTTTAATAATCATTTTTCAGGAAAAAATTTGTAACATTTTCACCAAAAAAACCTATACCTGTTTAATACTAATCATTTTTGTGGATGCTGTTTCATTTCTTGCAACCAAATCTCTCTGGTACACAGTATCCAACATGAACTTGGTTCTTGACATCGTGCCACTATTGCTGAGAATGCATGTGTGTACTGAGAAGAGGCGAAAGAAGTGACCAGATAAACAATTATTCTCAGCAGCAAATGTCATGCATATGAAAAGAACAAGTCAGAGATTTTAAATTTAAAAACCATAATGAAAATCCGATAAGCTATTATATTAAGTTAAGTTAAACACAAGATCCGTCTATGCTTATCTGTTTGGAACAATTAACTAGAAGTTATTTGTACACATTGTACCATTGTATTTCGTAACTTTTAAACTTGTGCATTTGACTTGTCAATGTTTGCCCACCATATGATTTGCATAGCCCTATGATATATTTCTCATACAGTGTTTATTATTGCAGTTGTGTTCAATCTTCGCACAAGCAACTATACTGCAATCATGTGATTTTCTATCCTCTGCCATAGACCGTTCAACACATCATAGTTTGTACTTCATTTTAATATTTTACTGATATAACAGTTTACACAAGCATTTTATTGATGTTTTAAATTAAAAAAAAAAAAAATTAATTTCACAATTGTATTGTTTCACAATAGATGTTTGCACTTTGTTTAATTTTAACAGTATTTCACATTATATTAGATTACACACATGTATACCGTATTTAAACAGATGTATTTATGTATTCATTGGCATAACTTCTGAAGATGACTCAGTCGAGTCGAAAACGTTAAATAGCCTATTTATTAAACAAAATATGTACAAATAATTTCTAGTTTATTGTTCCAAACAGATAAGCATAGACGGACCTTGTGTTTAACTTAACTCAATCAGAGATTGCTGCGGCATTGTATTATAGATGGCTTGTGAGAGAGAGACAGTAATATTGGAACCAGAGGGAGGGAGAAATCACTTTCCTGCTGCATTAAATATTTATCATGTTGTAACTCCTAAGATAGGCAATCAATTGCGATGTAATTTTTATGACTGATAGGTGAATGTCTGAGAAAAGCATAGAAAAAAAAAATTCGAACTCAAAATCTTTTTGAAAACAGAGAGACAAAATAGTAACTTCGAAGTGATCTGTTCAAAAGAGACATTTACACCTTCAAACATTGGTAAGCAGCAAACTTTTTTGTTTTCATGTTAGATGGGAGGTCAAAGTGAGAGAAATGTTGAAAAAGAATAGAAATGACTTTTAAAAGTTATTGTTCCTCAAAATCTTTACTGGTTTCCGAGTTATGGAGCGTTAAAAAACTGTTTTTGCTTAGTTGAAGGACTCTGTCAAAAGAGGAAGAATGCTAAATATTAAAAAAAAACTAACTCGTAAAGTCTAAATACCAATTTTGGGTGATCTGCATAAAACACAACCTTTTGTCTCTCTTTTATCACTATCACTTGTTTTACAAAACAACAAGGTGTAACAGTTTAGGTGAGGGGTTTGGACTTTTTCCATTGCTGGTTGTCACAATAAAAAATTAAGACACTTAATTTTTTATTGTGACAACCAGCAATGGAAGAAGTCCAAACCCCTCACCTAAACATTAACTATCCACCATTGCTTTCCAACCCCTCATTTAGATCAAGTGTAACAGAATAACAGAAATATTCTTTCACATAAACGAGAAATGACCTGCTTTTTGTGCAAATATAAATACAGAGGAAGAATGATAGAGTGTGTCAGCTTGACCGTGTGTGTTTGTGTTTGTTTTTTGTTTCTTGTATCTACATGTCTTGAGTGATGCAGGCATTCTAAACAATAACGCTATTCTTCCAGAATGCATTAAGATCGAACACTGCACTACTGTATAACCTATATTCTTGTAATAACTGTACAGAGGAAATGGTATGACCTAAAATTACGGTCTTTTTTCGGCTGTACTTATAAATGCATTCTCTTTATATCTGGCAAGCTACTGAATTTCAGAATTAAATAAATGCCATACCATCAACGTCCCCTTTGATAGCAATATTACTTTATCAGGCAACACTGCACTCCTGTGATTCATGGGAGCTGTGAAGATGCTGAAGGTCATATACAGGAGGTTTGCCGCAGAAAATAGTGCAGAGACAATAATGAACAACTTACACACTAGCATGAGGTTTCTTCTTTGAAAAGTCGCAGGCAAGACCAAGGTC
Source organism: Periplaneta americana (assembly GCF_040183065.1). NCBI lineage: Eukaryota > Metazoa > Arthropoda > Insecta > Blattodea > Blattidae > Periplaneta > Periplaneta americana. Next base: position 93,135,550 of record NC_091130.1, on the reverse strand, counting down.
AGATATCCTAACATGACCATGTTCATCCAGAAGAATATTCGCTGGTTTTAAATCCCTGTAGACAATATATCTTCTATGCATATGTTCCAAACCTGTGAACAGATAATTTTAATGAATATACAGTATAACGCAAATCATCTGAAACACACAATATTATTTAAATATAGTCTTTTATCTACATCTAGCATCTAATTAAAGCTCTGACAGATGGAAAAAATAGAGTGGGCTTTCTTCTACAAACTCCAATTTTCCCCTAATGTTGAAATCTGTGTATATTTGCAAAGTGCGTTTGCTGATAAAAAGTCTTCAAATGTTTCTGTATTTTATGAATAACAAATGCATAACAGTAGTTAGCTTGGGTATAAAAAAATAAGTTATTTTACTAGCCTGTACAATTTATTCAAAACTAGTTACAAGATTTTAGAAGCAAGCAACGATATGTATGTGTTCAAATGTTCATATTATTGTGTTATTGTGTAGAAGGGAATATTGTATAAAGACCTACATGAACAGACAACTTAAAATTAAATGGTTCAGAAACTACTGTCTGCAATTAGTCGATATCTTACTTATACTCATGTTATTTTAAATTAAATCTGGAAATAGCTATAAATACATCTTTCTTTAGCCTACCTGTAAAAAGTAATTTATGTTAAACAAATCACCATAAAACATGTAATATTTACTAAAGGTCTTTATTACTACTATAACTAGTTAAAAACCGTCTGTTAGATGACGAATTAAAATTAAATAACAAATTACCTGAAAATAAAAACACAAGGAAGACAGAATCTGGTACATTTACCACCAAAATAAAAGAAAATAGAATTCAAAATTTTGTAAATAGGTCCAAAAAAAAAAGTACTCATTGTGGTAGAGAAAAAATAACAAATGTTGGTATAAAAAGAGCTTAGAAAGAAATTAAGCAATTGCCATAAAAATGTTTTGTGCAGAACTGACCTACGATACAATTTGTTGTCAGTTAACACAAAAAAACAACTACTTTGAAGGTTATATTTTTCAGTAATAAAACTCCTCTGACTCTCTGTACAAATTAACTTCATATATCAGTGAAATTAAATACTCTGTAATGACTTACTTTAGCCGAACCGAACTTGTTAACACGCCCGACGTGGCTACAAGAGAAACTAGAAATATCTGGGAGGAGGAAAAAAGTAACTCTTATCCTGGTTACTAGATGGCTTTTTCCTCTGTTCCCTTCTCTTTCTCTCTTGTCTCTACTTAGCTCTCCTTACTTGCTCCTCCTTCTGACTATTTTAAGTATTGGACTTCTTCTATGTTGCAAATCAAGCTTTCAGGTATAACTCCCTGTAAAGTTGATTTGAATAATTTCGAGGGAAAAATTGTTCCAGGTCTGGGTATTGAATCTGGGACCTTTGGTTAAACGTACCAATGCTCTACCAACCGGGTTCGATACTCAGCCCCAAAACAATTTTTCCCTCAAAATTATTCAAATCAACTTTACTGTTCGTTAACAGAAAACCACAATTTAAGTCACACAGAGTTTGTGTGCACTCAATGTTGGTTGCTTGACGGTTGTCAGCCCACTTTGAGGTCTGTGGATATAGAGGGAGAAATTGGGTCGGTGTCTGGTAGAGTTCCCGGGTAGCTCAGTTGGTAGAGCATTGGTATGTTTAACCAAAGGTCCCGGGTTCGGTATCTGGCCCCGGAACAATTTTTCCCTCGAAATTATTCAAATCAACTTTACAGGACGCTGTCAGAAAATGTCAAAAGGCATTGTAAACTTAACAGGGAGTTATACCTGAAAACTTGATTTGTATAATATGCATCACTGTTCGTTAACAGAAAACAACAATTTAAGTCACACAGAGTTAGTGTGCACTCAGTGTTGGTTGCTTGACCCACTTTGAGGTCTGTGGATATAGAGGGAGAAATTGGGTCGGTGTCTGGTAATGTTCCTGGGTAGCTCAGTTGGTAGAGCGTTGGTACGTTTAACCAAAAGTCCCGGGTTCGATACCCGGCCCTGGAACAATTTTTCCCTCGAAATTATTCTTCTATGTTATTTTCAAGTATATATTTAGTATATATTAAATTTTAATTCATCTTGGGTGGGACTGAACCCTGCGATCCTGAACACATTAAGTCGAAGTGTTAGCACTCATACACCAAGACGGTTGGGAAACATATTGAAAATATTTCTAATAGAGTTGCACATTACAGTTCTTTATAGTCCAGGACAAATATTCGAGGTAAAAAACACAAGATGAAAGGAAATTAGTGGCAAAGTGGAAAATGAGGTGCAAATGTTTGATTAAAGCAGTAGAAATTCAAAATTTTAAGCAGAAATTACGTTAATTGAAAGTGATGTTATGAGGCGAGTCTTCAGTTATGTGATGTCTATTCAAGATTATCTTCTTCTTCTTCTTCTTGAGATCCCTATCCATTCTATATGTTGGCAATCATCTTGGCGATCATGATTGCTGCTCTAAAGAGTTCTATAGAGAATTTCTTGAACCATAATGTAAGGTTCTCCAACCATGATATTCGTCTTCTGCTGATCCCTCTTCTCCCTTCAGTTTTACCCTGAAGAATATTTTGTAGTTGGTATCTTTTCCCATTTCTCATTATGTGACTGAGATACTGAAATTTCTTACATTTAACTGTACAGTATTAAGAACTTCCATTCCTTTATTTATTTTCTGAAGGATTTCACTGCTGGACTTTCTTTCAGTCCAAGAAACACTCAGTTTCCTTCTGTACAGCCACATTTCAAAAGCTTCTAATTTCTTGGCTGTGGCTTCAGTAAATGTCAATGTTTCCAATCCATAGAAAAGTACAGAGAATACATAGCATCATAACAGGTTTATTTTAATATCCAAATTCAAGTCATGATTTCTAAATAATTTAGCCATCTTATAATATACTACTCTGGCTTTTTCAATACGACTTCTTATTTCTTGTGACTGATCCCGCTGATCATTAATATTAGTGCCCAGACATGTGTATTTATTCACTTTTTGACCAATTAAAATACAGTATTATACAAAGCGATGAAATGAAGTGTGGATGGGAGAGTTGGGGTTTTCACTGTGCACTTTTGATGTACTTACAGTGGGGAACGATGGGCTGGCAGAGGTGGTGACGCAAACATGCACGTCAAGGTTAATGAATCAGTCTCCAAGTGACCGGTGAGTGACACAGTACATAATATGGTGTATTATCATGGTGTTTTCTTGTGTATTTAAAGTGAAAGTGTGAATAAGTGTGAACTGTATAATGGCTAATCAAACGTTTACTATTGAACAACATGTATATATTTGTGATTCATATGAGTTAACACAGTCTGCTAGACAAGTAAGAAAGCAGTTTAAAACATGATTCCTGGTGTAAAAATTCCATCACATACAACAATTCATAATATTTATAATAAATTTCAGGCAACGGAAAGTGTTCAGCCTAAGAAACAAAGCAGACAGTGTAGGGTTCTCACAGAAGAAACATTAGATGACATTGGTCATTGTTGGAACAGTCTCTCAGAAAATCACTTAGGCATCTTTTACAACAAGTACGAATTTCTTATGGCTCTGTGCAAAAATCTACTAATTGTTAAAGTTGCAGCCATATAAAATAACTAAGATACATTCTCTTCAACTGGGTGATCCTGCACATAGGCGCACATTTTGTGAGTCGGTGCTGAATAATAACTTTCTCAGACTATTGCCCCACACATTTTTCAGAATATTACACTGCAAATGAATTTTGCCATGAAATGATCCAATTAAGTGAATCACGAACAAAAATTAACTGAAATTAATTTCGGAATAGTATTAAATTACGTAATTGTATGCTTATACTGTACATTTGCACTAAACATTTATATGTAGACTAGTTATCAGTATTCAGTCTTAAACACAATGCACAGCATATTGGAATATTTTTATAGAAAATAATATTATGTGCAATATGTCTGTACCAGTACCAATTTCATTTTCATTATATTTAATGGAAATATTAGGTTAATGGATATCTGAAACACAGGATTATCCAAAAGATTTCATAGATCCTACCTAAAATGACTTCAGCTGCATAGAATTTCATTTCGTGTTCATTGAAAACTCCATGCTGAGACAGGTGATAATGCAAATCTCCACCATTCATAAGGTCCAGAATGAAGCAAAGTTTATCAGGTGTATGAAACGCATAGGTCATACACACTATGAAGGGGCAATCAACCTGAAAACAGAAAATCATTATAAATGATATATGTCTTCATTTAACTAGTTAGTATACTTTGAATTTAAAATAAGTTCTGCTATTACTTTCATACCAATGTGGCTCTTTTTTTTTTTTTTATATCTTTCAGTATTATTTTGCTCTGAGGACGTGCATCGTCTAAGAAAGTATTCTTGTACATGAAGCTTTTAAGTTATTCACAAAGGAAGAAGATTAGTAAGCTGAGATCAGATTACTGCAGGGACTAATTCAGCAGCCAGTCCACTATGTTACTGAACCAGCAGAAACTGAAAGAGGGAATAAAGTTTCACAACTTCATCTGCTGGAAATTACACAGAATCTTAGCTTCTTTCTATTTCATAACTGAATTATTGCTAACTTATCAATAAAGTCCAGATTTTTATGTAATTACATGTTTTTTCCTGAGTATGTATCTGTCTGAAAACTGAAAATGTTGGAGAACTAGGCTACTAAGACTAGTATATTTCATTTTAATATTACATATATTTCTTATATATTTCGCACAATACCACATATTTTTAAGATAATTACATACTTTTTCATAAAATTAACATATGTGCCAAATGTAATTTAATTAAATGCCTTGTAAAGAAAATTATCAATATTTCTGCATAAACTAAAACGAAATTATAAAAATATTTATACAATTTTTAACTCAAAGTTGTCAGTACATAATAGGATACAAATTTCAGCATTCAGGACAGGACTACCACTCAGCAACATGGTATTTATTTCCCTACTAATCCTTCCGTCTTGCACTTTGTTCTCAAATCTGGAAAAGACTAGGTGATTGAAAATATAATGATCTCATGTCGCTCCACTGCATGAAGGCAGTTCAGCTTTTAACTTTGTCTCTTTGTCTCTTGTTAGCTGGTGTTCACAGAAAAGTAGAAAATGGTGAGTGGCTGGGGTATTTCCTGTAACTGGAAGAGGTTATGTTTTGTTATACTGGACAATGACTTTACCTTTAATTCTAATATTTACTTGATTGCTTCGCAACGTGTTTTACAGAATTCTAAAATTGCGTATAAAGTGATATATTATCGACTGCAACTTCAGTTGCATTTTCGAAAGCATTGAAAAGTTGTCACTCATGGTATCGATGGACAACATCTGTGATGCAAAAAATAAACTCAGTGCTGTCCGTGGAACTGCAAGTAAGCAAGTAGTAATACAATTCGAAGCAGTCCTTGAAAGAAATCAGGATTATATCAGTTTATCTACTGTTAGCCAGATTCTGAGCGGAGAAATGTACAACCCTCCAGAAGACATTGCTGTCAGCAACATTCATTTGTTTAAATATACACCAATAACTTCATGTGGTGTTGAGAGATCATTTTCGGTGTATAAGAACATACCTACTGCCTGATTGTCGACTAGGGTTGCCAACCCTCCCATATTTCTCAGGATCTCCCGTACTTGCCCCTAATTTTTAACAGTCTCCCAGCTCCCGTATTTTTCTTCTTTTCGAGCATGCTTCTCCCTTATTTTTGCATAATGTAAAAATCTTTATTTTAAACATTTCATTTTGTCGTGAATGATGATTATTTACATGATCAATTTTGTTGTTAAAGAGATGCATTAAATATGCAGTCTTTTTAGAATATAATGGCTTGCCAGAAATGGGTTTTATCGCTCACCTGTTTAAAATCAAACTGTGTTAATTTTATAAATTTGTAAAAACTGGCTAATTTTCTTCTAAGCATACTAAGTAGTAATGCTCATACAAAGAGGGTGTTTCATCTCATGAACAATAATTGGATGAAACATGAGCACGACACATCAAATCAGAGCTGAAAACTGCAGTCGACTTCAATTATTACACAAGACAAAATCTGTCTCAAAATACTCTTAATTTAAGCCTAGCTGCGAAAGTGTAGAATAAAGTTGTTTTTCAGTAACTGTACAGTTTGTTTATTTTCTTAAAAAAAGTTGGAAACCCTATCATCGACAGAACACATTTCTGAAAATATGGAGAAATATTTTGTGGTACATTCTGCTTCATTTCTTGATTACATTTAGAATCGCATCAAAACTATATCATGACATATATAAATGTGTAATTTGTATGAAATTAATCTTCTAATTTATCTTTACTTGAAATAAAATTATGTTCCTAAATAAATAACAATTTTTAACTCCCTGTGCAATTTTGACATTACATATTTAGTACATATTTTGAGGTATATAGTCACATATTTACGTATATATTTTTAGGATCAATATTACATAAAAATTCGGACTCTACTTATCACTTATCACCTTATTTAAAAATGGTTCAAATGTTACCTATCATCTTACACAATACTTCAGTGCAATTCTCAAAACTTAGTGGGGTTGTCTCAAGACTCACGAAGAAGAAAACAGCTAGTAGCTTCCTTAATGACTCAGCAAGGTATGATGAGAGTATGAAGGTCTCTCCAAAATATATGCCTATAAATTAAGTTACAAATGAAAACTTATTTTGAATATGCCATGTAAATATGTAAATCTTTCTGCACATCCTTCAAGTTTCACTTGTCTCCACTATATTGCACACCTAGCAGTGAGTAAAATCGACAATGACATCCACTTTCATTTGAGAAAATTATATATGTAACACCTGAACGTGCTGATATTATATTTAATATGACAGATAACAGCATCTATATACCAGAAATTGTCATCAACAATGTGAGGTCGTGGTTTAGCATGTGAGTGAGATAGGAAGTAGCTTAAAAAAGGCATGTCACCTTTGAGTTTAATTACCATTAGACCACAATGACCAAAAAGGAGTAATTCCCGTAACATCTTAGAACAAACCCTTGTGATAATGTTGCTTGTTATATTCAGATAGTGAAGGAAGTATTCGACAGTAAAAATACCTATAACACGATCTTCAGCATGATAATACAAGGCTCCTCTCTGCAACTTGACAAGGAATTGCAATGCAAAATTCTGATTGATTGTATTGCCATATTCACCAGAATCCTGATTTGCCATGAGTTGAGCTACCCATATTGCGAATGGAGGAATGGATTTCTTTATAAAGAGAAGGATAGTGGCATTTATGTATAGTAACTCTCTGGGATTCATTTCCTGGTATATGAGTTGCCAGAACCATTATCATAAATCAGATCTCATATGTTTATTCTTTGTGTAACAACTTATAATGAAAAATGAAAAGGTCCTGATGGTTGAACCACATTTGAAGTGGCTGGAGACTTTACCCCTCTTTGGCCTGATTTAATCAAAGGCAGTTGTTGAGACTAAAACAATTCGATGAGTTGGCAGAGTCGCTGATTGTACTGCTGACAGGGTAAATTACATTTGTTTGTAGGGTGTGGAGTGGACCTTTTCTGAATAGGGAGTGTCTGCTTCTGTACAACACATTTCTGAGAGCTGTAATAATCTGTTACCTCTAGTATCGAATTTCAACATCTCCATATGGGGCTCCTTGGCAGGTGGGGTCAGGGAGATAAAAGCAGACTTCAGTATGAATACTGAACACTGTACGACAAAAGAGAGTGCATCCCTGGGTACCCTTCAATAAAAATCTCTCTTAGCAATAACAATAGCTGTACAAATGTGGAAGTGGAGTTGAGCAGAAATTATAAAGGAAGGCTCACTTCTTGATAGACAACTCTGATGCTAGTACCAGCTCCACAATTATTAAAACCTCTGTACCTCCTCAATGGCTAACCTAGGGAAGAGATGCAGGATGAATTTAGAAGTAACCATTTTTACCTCCAAAGAGTTGGCTTTTCAAACTAGCCCAAAGGGAGAAAGAGAAGAAGAAAGCACTGTAAAATAGACTTAAGTTGAATAATAATAATAATAATAATAATAATAATAGGTTAAATCCTAGTAAGAGGAGCTGTCTTCAAGCCACTGGTCAAATATTAACTTCAGAAATATAGCCACCAATATCTTCATGTGGCTATTATCGACTATCATTTGGAAAAAATATCGTGAGGCCATGCCATACAGATCAAATAAAGGCAAGAATGAATACTGTACACTCAGTGGCATACACAGAATTTTGTCAAGGGGAGGTCATTATTAAAACTGTTTACAATTTATATTATCGGTATTTTAAGTGTTGTGTGTTATTATTATTATTATTATTATTATTATTATTATTATTATTATTATTAAAAATACGAGCAGTCAAATGCACAAAACATTAAACGAATGTTTGACAATAAAGTCAGAACTTAAACAAACGAACAGGTGAATACCTCTCTTAAAATGAGTTTAAAATCGACAATGCACAATATTTAACATTTGCACTGCAGAACTGTCAAAACAACCTTTTCAATACGTTTCACAAGTGAAGTTTCACATTGTGTCGGGTTGATTTTATTACAAAGTCAGTACTAGGTGGTAGTTATCTCTATAATAAAGACAGCATTGTTATAATTCGAACGTTCCACAATATGAAGCACAGGGATTATATTGAAGGAGGGGTAGGAGGACTATGCCTTACGTTGATGTAGATTTTATTGCTCTGTCAATGAAAAATTAGAGAAGGGAAAACGATAATGGATAAAAAAAAATATTCAAATCTAAATATAGTCCGGATCAGCTTACTTAATACCCGAGGGTGAAACCTAACCAATTTTCCCCTATTACTACATAGGTCTATGCTATGGATTATAGTGATTATTCTAAGTGTCTGTTGAATTTTCTTTTATAAACTTTGTTTCGAATTTCGACTCCTAACAAATACGAGAACTGCCGGTTATTTTCTAACTGTTATGTTGGCACCAATAATTTTGGTTTGCAGTAGAAGGAATCTGATGAACTGGAAGGAACTAGACTTGTGAAATTTGAACGTAATTAATAATTAATTAGTAATACTGGTATTAATATTAATACCAATGCATAATTCAGTTGTGTTGCGTTGTGATTCCAATTCAACACTATATTCAGGTAAGTGTAATTATATAAGATAATAACTTATAAACCTAGGCCTACTTGGTATGAAACATACACGTGGCTAATGGAGAGAAATATATTTCTTAATCCTCTGAGGTTGTGGCTGATATGTACATCTATTATCAGGCAATACATATTGCTAGCTAGTCGGCAATGTATGCAATGGCGGGGGAAAGGAACTGCCCACTCTACCCCATTATCTCCTGGCCTAGTTGCCTCATAAACAGTGTCTTCTTGGTATCACTTAGAGGGTCAGACCTGTCTTCGGATAGTTGACTAAACAAAAATATTTCTTATTGTTCAGATTTTTATTTAAATGTCCAAGAGAGAAAATAGCATGGTAACGACTTAGAAGTAGGGTATAATGGTGTTTTAAGTAGGGTTTACATTTCAAAGTGGTATTCTGTTTTCGGAATTAGTATAAATCATTTCACGTGATCAAACAGAATAGATTTTTAGGTTAGGTCTCGTAAATCATACACTGTTTAGACAAAGCATTGAATTTCATGTTGTCAGACAAAATACATTTTAATATTACATCATACTAATCTACTAATTAGCAACATAATGTGCGAGAGGTTTTTCAGAAATTATTGAACCATTTAGAAAACACTTCCCAACATAAAGAAGAGATGTGGTAAATACCTAAGTAAATAAGCAAGACATTGTTACTGTTAATACATTACTATTATTATTACTATTATTATTATTATTATTATTATTATTATTATTATTATTATTATTTCAGTACATGGCATTGTGACTTTACTCACTTTGGTGATATCTGGTAATAGTTGACAACACTAAAGAGACGGCCAAATTAGCCTTTTAGGAACTACTCTTACTTGATCCTCACTATACGTAATTTTTTTAAAGTTCAAGAAAGAGGGTTCAAACTCAGTAACCTGCCTTTGTGTACGCCACTGTATACACTGTTGGACAATCATTTATCTTTCCTCACTGAAAGCCAACAGGTACCTATCTTCAGGAAATCACTTTACACTAAGAAGATAAGGATCATCTGTGATGAGACTGCAGACAGCCATTGCCAATCTCCCTTCTTTATGAGAAGAGGCGTGTCTTGACAGTTAGACTGACTATCTAGAGTGAAGGCAGCAAGAGTAAATACAGACTGTAACATGTTGCCTATTACACAAAATCCTGGACTGGCATGAGGACTGATGTATATTTCACAGTGCCGTGAAGGCGTCTCTAGACAGGTTTCTCATTTATGGCATCAGTAATGAAAGGAGGCAATTATTAAGAACTAAACAGTTTAAAAAGGAAAGTCTGGACTCGAACAAAAATAATAATCATCATCATCAATAGCAGCAACAATATAGCCCTGTACAAGATCTTCTTCCAAGTCTTTCTATTCCTGGCAACCATCCACCATCTTTTAACTCCGATTCTACTCAGATCTTCCATCACTCCTTCCAACCATCTCAGCCTTGATCATCCTATACTTCTTCTTCCCTCTGGCTTGAATTCCAATATCCTTTTGGGTAATTTAGTTTCTCCCATTTTTTTCACATGTCCAGCCCATCTCTATCTGAACACTTCTTATAATAATAGGCGATATGTAAAGTTCATATAACTCATAACACCACTCTCCATGTTCTTGTACTGGACCAACAATTTTCTTCAAGATCTTCCTTTCAAATGCAATTAGACGTGTGATATGTTGGTCTGTGACAAAGTCCATTTATTAGAGCTGTACATCAGAATGGGCTTTATAAGTGTTCATATAGCTTGCATATAGTTGCTCGAGTAAGTAATTTTGATGAAATATATTTCTGAAGATCACAGTTAACATTTATTGAAATTGTGTATTCTTCTATTAATTTCCACCAAGATATCATTAGATGCAGTGATCACAAATCCAGGTATACAAATCTAAGTACTCTTTCAAATTTATAGTTACTTATATGAATATATGACATAGCTGGCAGTTGTTTTTTATTATTTGCTATCATATATTTTGTTTTTCATTCATTTATTGGAAAAAGAGAAAAGTTGATACATAAGTAGCTAAAAGGAGAAATTCAGTCAGAAGTACCGAACAACTTATCATAGCATATACAGATTTAAAAAAAATAATAGGTCCCCTGCCCAACTTTTGTTAGATTGAAATTTTCCTCTCCAATTAAGTTAATTTCTATCTTCCCAATCATAATTCTGTAATCCTATGGCTTCCATCACGTCAATAACACTCTCCAGCCATGTTTTCTTAAGTCTTCTTATTCTTTTCTTTCCAGTTGGGACTCATTCTAAACTCCTCTTTGATAACTCATTTGCATCCTTTTCACGTTTCCAAACCATAGTAATTGTTTAGTTTCCATAAACTGTGCAATAGAATTTTTAAAGTTAATCTTTTTTCTTATTGTATCATTTCTAATTCTGTCTAGTTTAGAACATTGTCCTGGCCTTTTTTAAAATCTATTTCTGTTGACTGCAATTGTTATTTAATTTTACAATTGTATTCCATGCTTTCTCACGATAACTTTTCAATATTGATTTATAAATATGCACTTTAGTTAAATATTTGTTTATCCCACAGAATTCCCTTCAGTATTATTATGCCCTTAATTATTCTCTTTGTTATTTCAGAATCATTGTTTCCTTCACTGTAATTTAAACTTCCAAACATGAATCGCTTCATAAAGAAAGGACTTCAGTCCAGTTTAGCTAAGTAGTGGGAAATGAAGAAAAACTGTCCAGACCAATGCCTCTTCCTTTGCAAAACGCTCACATTCCGAACACAATATCACGATGAAAGAAATGTTGGACTGGTTTCTTTTCTTGATAAAATGATGTGTTGAGCATTCAAGATGGGAAATTCAATGTTAACTCAATTTCGAAAAAAAAAAAAAAGTGACTGATGCCCTTTCTTTAAGAAGTGATTCATATTTAATATTGCCATAAACGTCACTACACCCTTTGGCACATTCTAAAAATAGTTTTCGTTCACTCTCACCAATTACTAATGTACTGAGTTTAATAACATTTTTCCTACTATTCTATCAATAAAATTTTCTTGCCATATATCAGTATCATAGTCTACTTCTTTGTAGTCTTCAACCAGTAGTACCTGATCATCTGCAAATTGTAATATGTATGTTATCATTCATTATTACGCCCATATTATAACATTTCTTTTTTCAAGTTTTCACCAAACAACTTACACAGCCCAAAAAGGAAAGTATGCAAACAAGAGATGAAATTGTATAGAACCTATTTGTATCACCCAACACGATAATTAAAAACTATTGTTTTCATCTCTCGTTTGCATTATGGGCAGTACGAGGCAAAAGTGAATTCTTACCAAGGAGAAAGAGTGGGGATGATTCTCCCACTATATTTCCTCCCTTAGTAATGTGGAGAACGATATTCATAACAATGAAAAGAGATATTTCTCTAACAAATATCTGTTACATAAAACCAGGAAATACCTATTTCGTATTTAATATAAATAGTTTGCTTCTGTCACCTTTGAGACATATAATAAGCGAGTAGGGATCTTGCATATCAAACTTGATTCGAAATGGCTGAACATTTTCAAGAGTCCTTGTGCAGAATTTTTGAAGATATGATAGTTTAGATAATTAAATGTTGTATTATGAAATTACGGTATAGAGATCTTGTGTCAATTGAGTGACAATGGCTCAAATGATGCTAAGGTTGAAGACAATTAGGCCTACATGGCTTATTCAGCATCATCCTTTATAATGACTTACAGTAAATGTGTGCTCGCAAAACCATACAATAGCACAATGCCGTTTAACATTTACGAGGTTACGTCAGAAAGTGTAACAATGTGTAATGTGCATCTTTATGAACGCCACTTCATTGACAACTTTGTTTTATTAGTTGCCATTTGAGAAGGTGATATGTGTGCATTAATGGATTTTGCATTGCTGAGACAGCGACTTCTTCCAATCTTCATGTTGACTGCAGTCTCATTAAAGGCATGAATTTGCAGCATTAAGCTTTTCCTTAACTGAATTTTAAGTTCATGCCAAATGATGGAAAATATGTAAAATAAAATGTCTAGCAATTTTATATTTATAAACAATTTTCATACTCAAAAACCAAACTACTATTTCCTTCTCTTAGACTGTAACAGACACCAGATCTAATACATGCAAGGATGAATAATGATAATCATAAGATGATGATGATGATTAAAGCCCGGATTTCTAAGAAAAATGCATATTCTTTTCCACACTTTTAAAGATAAGCAGAAAGGTTTTAACTATGTTTGTTAGTGCTTATAAATGCTTATTTCACATGAAAACGTTTTTGCTTATTTATTATACGATTTTAAATTAAAACAGCATATTTTACCCAAAACTGTAATTTTAAAAGTGCATATTTCACTCCCACCCGTTATGTATCACTGATTCCCTTTTCTTATTGGCTAATAAAAAATTAACTTCAGTTGAATGCGTAAGGAAGCAAAATACCCGAAATTTTAAACCAGTTGGAAGCTAGAAATAATTCCTTGGAACATTCACTTTCTCTGATAGACGAAATTTCGGTAACATTATATTCAGAAATACATGGGGTTGCAAAAATTGTGTTCGACAAACTCAGTCAAGTATTACAGAAAAGCTCCGGTTACAAAACATTGTGTCAAATTTCTAAAAAGCTTTCTGGTGAAGAATCAGATACTGAAGAGGAATTCACCGAAGAAGAACTGTGGTGCGTTTCACATGCGCCTGTGACGTCATTTTCACTTCACAAATCATTCTTCACTGACAGATGCAGGAGTTTCACACAGAAAAATATCAGCATGACCTTCCTTGTATACTGCAACAGACTTCAATAAGGTAAGAGTTCTACGAAACAAATAATTTATCATTATATTTCCGTGTATTCGTTTTTGCTTATTTTGGTGCTTATTTTCACCATTTTTCGTGCTTATTTTATTGTTTCCGTGTATTCGTTTTTGCTTATTTTGGTGTCTATTTTCGTCATTTTTCGTGCTTATTATTTTGCTTGCTTTTTTTATTTATTTATCTCAACGATAACAGCTCCCTGTATTAACAGGCTGCCACAAAGACAGAGCATATTGTGCAATAGGCAGTTAAAAGTATAAATAACATACATATGTTTAAGTTTAATGGAGTTTTACAACAATGACAAGAAACGACTGAATAAATAATTAGGTACTAATTAATTATCAAATTTTGAAGATCACTGTTGAACGTAGAGATGGTTTTGGAGTACAAATATTGATCCTCTCAGAGCTGCAAGAACGATGTCATCAATTGCCTTCCTCTGTAGGCCGAAACGTTGCCAGGTCTGGAAGAAGAAACCGGAAATAGTTCTGCGAGCTCCAACCATAAGGCCTATTACTTCAATTTGTTGTAGATCATATTTGTCCATGAAATATGGAACGGTACGTACACAGATGTCGTTTTTTTTACTGTTTGATTGTGCTTAGAAATCCGGGCTTTAATGATAATGATGATGGGACTGGAGAGGAGGAGGAGAATTTAAGGAATTACACTGACTTTACCTCTGATCTGATATAAAAGAAAGTGCGTTCACTAACTCCTTCACCATACACAGATTTATAGCTCTACACTTACCCCAGTACTGACTAGAGACAACATAATCCTCTCATTGAGGGCTAGTGTTTCACCCTGTTTCATTTTAATCCTCTTCTTATCCAAGCATTTCATAGCATACATTTTGCCAGTATCTGCTTTACGACAGCCATACACTTCTCCAAAACCTCCACGCCCAATTATTCGATGAACACTGAAGTCATTCATTGTTAACTGAAATAGAATCATAAACAACACCAAAATAAAAAAATTAAAAGGAAGAACAAAATAAAGGCAAGAAGGAAAATTTGTGTTATCCATATACTGAAACAACAGGTAATACAGAATGGCGCATATATAACTGGCCTCTCACCACAAAACATAGTTTAACAGTTTTATTTAGTAATAATGCTGTACCATATAATGATTTTTCGACTCTTCAAACATTTGAGACTTGTTGTGGTAGACTTTAACCCCTTACTGAATGGGACAGTCTTGCACACACCGGTTTAATATTAAAATAACTTAAGTAGTTCTTTCTTTCTCAACTGATGTCACATATGGTCAAATCCAATTCATGACCGTGTGCCATATCTGTCCCAGTATGCAGTTTGAAATATTATATGCTTATATTATAAATTACATGAATATAAAACCGGTATGTGCCATATCTGTCCCAGTGAGCCTTACACGTAAAATCGCAGAGTGATAAGTGGGAACAGTAGGCTGACCACTGACACTATTATTGACTGTCCTTTCCTAAATAAGTTCACTGTGGGTGGACTTGGGCAAGTGAATGATGAAAAATATGGCAAGTCACTCTGTCACGTTGAAAGAAAATGTAAGTGATTTCATGTCGAGTCAATTAACTTGCAAATTCTTCGCAGATCTGTAGATATAAGTTCTAGCTCCACATTCTTTTCGAAAAATTGGTCCAATTTTCTGTTGCTTTGGCATCCCACACCAAATACTGATTGTAAGTCGTAGAGTGCATTCTGATAAAGTAGAATCCCTCTTATCTGACACCAAAGGGACCAGGCCAGTTCTGGATACGAGATTTTGCCAGATAATTGAATAAATACCCTATATACTTCCTTACTTATGGCTTTTAAGGAAACCAGAGGTTCACTGCTGCCCTCACGTAAGCCCGCCATCGGTCCCTATCCTAAGCAAGATTAATCAAGTCCCTACCATCATATCCCACCTCCCTCAAATCCATTTGAATATTATCCTTCCATCTACGTCTCGGCCACCCCAAAGGTCTTATTCCCTTTCCCTCTGGCCTCCCAACTAACACTCTATATGCATTTCTGCATTTGCCCAAACGTGCTACAATGCCCTGCCCATCTGAAACGTCTGGATTTAATGTTCCTAATTATGTCAGGTGAAGAATACAATGCATACATTCTGCGTTATGTAACTTCCTTCATTCTCCTCTAACTTCATCCCTCTTAGCCCCAAGTATTTTCCTAAGAACCTTATTCTCAAACACTCTTAACCTCTGTTTCTCTCTCAAAGTGAGAGTCAAAGTTTCACAACCATACAGAAGAACTGGTAATATAATTGTTTAATAAATTCTAACTTTCAGCTTTTTTGAGAGCAGACTGGATGATAAAAGCTTCTCAACCGAATAATAACACTCATTTCCCATATTTATTCTGTGTTTAATTTCCTCCCGTGAGTCATTTATATTTGTTACTGTTGCTACAAGATATTTTAATTTTTCCACCTCTTCAAAGGATAAATTTCCAACTTTTATATTTCCATTTCGTACAACATTCTGGTCACGAGACATAACCATATATTTTGTCTTTTCGGGATTTACTTCCAAACCTATCTCTTTATTTGCTGCAAGTAAATTTCTCGTGTTTTCCCTAATTGTTTGTGGATTTTCTCCTATCATAGTCACGTAATCTGCATAAACAAGAAGCTGATGTAACCCATTCAATTCCAAACCCTCTCTGTTATCCTGGACTTTCCTAATGACATATTATAGAACAAAGTTAAAAAGTAAAGGCGATAGTGCATCTCCTTGCTTTAGCCCCCAGTGAATTGGAAAAGTATCTGAAAGAAACTGGACTATACGGACTCTGCTGTATGTTTCACTGAGACACATTTTAATTAATCCAACTAATTTCTTGGGAATACCAAATTCAATAAGAGTATTATATAAAACTTCTCTCTTAACCAAGTCATATGTCTTTTTGAAATCTATGAATAAGTAATGTCTGTACCTTTATACTCCCATTTTTTCTCCAATATCTGTCGAATACAAAAAATCTTATCAATAGTCGATCTATTATGCCTAAAACTACACTGATGATCCCCAATAATTTCATCTACATATGGAGTTAATATTCTCAAAAGAATATTGGACAAAATTTTGTATGACGTCAACAAAAGTGATATTCCTCAAAAGTTACTACAATTAGTCTTGTCCCCCTTTTTAGAGTTAGGTACAATTATGAACTCCTTCCATTGTTCTGGTACAATTTCCTTTTCCCAATAGTAAATACACGCCTTTTTAGAGATAGGTAAAATTATGGACTCCTACCATTGTTCTGGTACAATTTCCTTTTCCCAAATAGTAAATACAAGCTTATAAATTTCGCCAGATAATGCACTTCCACCCTCTTGTATTAATTCTGCTAGAATTTGATTGATACCTGGAGACTTGTAATTTTTCAGTTTTCCTATAGCAATTTCTACTTCAGGAAGTGTGGGCTCGGGTATAAATGGCTCAGCAGTTTGTATTTGAATTTCGCCCCGATCATTTCTATTTGGCCTATGTACATTTAGTAGTTGCCCAAAATAGTTTTTCCATCTGCTCAGGATTGAATTAGAATCTGCAAGCACGTCATGATTCTCATCCTTGACCACATTTACCCTTGTGTGATATACATTCTTAAATTCCTTTATGCTCTTATATAAATCTCCTATGTTTTTTTTTTTTTTTAAGTTCGTATTTCACGATGCCAAATGTTGAAACTGCAGCCATGTGAAGCTTATTCCTTTATCACTTGCTCATAACTGAATAACGATAAAAAACTGTGTGGATTTTCTTTATTAAAACACATCACACAACACAAATAATTCACTGAAAATTAAAGTCTGTGCGAACTTCCTAATGTGGCAACACTGACGGCTCGAATATAATTAAATAAACATAAAAACTGTGTGAATTTTCTTTATTAAAACACATCACACAACTCATATAATACACTAATTTTGGGTTTGATTATTCACTGAAAACGAAAGTTTGTGCGAATTTCCTAATGTGGCAACATTGTCGGCCCGAACATAATTAAATAACATAAAAGGTGTGTGGATTTTCTTTATTAAAACACATCACTCAACACAAATGATACACTAATTTTAGGTTCGAATATTTCCTGAAAACGAAAGTTCGTGCGAATTTCCTAATGTGGCAACACTGACTGGCCGAACATAACTAAATAAACAAAAAACTGTGTGGATTTTCTTTATTAAAACACATCACACAACATAAATAATACACTAATTTTGAATTCAAATATTTACTGTAAACAAAAGTTCGTGCGAACTTCCTAATGTGGAAACACTGACGGCTCAGATTATGGCAATGTGGCCTATTTAAACTTTTTTTTTTTTTGGCCCAGCCAGAAGTGCCGTCATTTTGGTATTGCCGGTTACTTGGGTACTGGTTATGAGGGATTTTATTGTACAACAAATGTGGTTTTCCGCAGCTCAGTGCCGTATGTTCTACAAACTGACATAATATCTGAAAAGGTGCAACCTTAGTTTGTCTGTTGAAATAATAAGAAATGAGCCGAGCTATCCTTCAGAAACCATCTCTAAGTATCACTGAAACTACTGGACGCATTTTCCTTTATTAACTTTTATTTCATGAACAACACAAGTTTCAAATTATGAAATGTGCACTGAATAAACCTGCAGTTAATTTCCTTTGCGGGCTAACACCTGTGTTGGGGCTTCTAATGATAGGATTCGGTAAGTCAGTGACAGCTTCTAGTGTGTGTGTACAGGTGCATGTTTTACTTTCTTTGCTTTGATCACAGAAATAGTTTGACACCATTTCTTCACTAAGTTCTGAATTGTTGCTTTTCTAAGAACTATGGCACATGAATCATTCATGAACCAAGAAAAAAGAACATGTGCCTATATACTCCCTCACAAAAAAATAACTGTTGTTCAATTCAATGCCGCAGGACACACACATACACAGACAGAGTAAACTGAACTCATATGCACAGGTGCAAGAATGATACTGTGAAATGAATGTATGTCGATTTGTCCCAAGCAAATGGTACCAGTAACTTTCATCCCAATTTTTTTGTCCCAGAGATGCTTAACTTCTTTTTTGTGTCCCAATTTTTTAGTCCCAAACGTGTGTACATCCCATTTGTTGTTCTGGGTGCAGATCTGAAAGTTCCATCACATATCCAGTACAAACAGCGACTTAATTCTCGCATCTGGTCCCTTGTTGATAACAAGGCCAATTTGCTTTTATTGTCAAACTGTAGAAGCCATTCGCGACGATCTATGTCAAATTTAACCTATTGAGAATATCTTTGTAAATCCTGGGTTGGGCAGTAAATGTGCTTGCAGTACTCTTTGTACAGTGTGACTCATGGTTCTTACCTTGGAAAGCTTCAAGTACGTTTCACTTGATGTGGAAGATACATGTCGATTTATTAATAATGATGTACTTTCACTTGATGATAAAGCTCCAAGGTACCTATGGCCAAATGTAATCGACCTGAAGACTGTTCTCTATTCTCACATCTCCATTAGGTTTTAACATCTGCTTCCCTATGTTTTTGTATAAAAATCCCTTGCAAATGAGTTTGAGTTTTCCCCTTTTAGATGTCAGCCTTGGCTGGTCCATTTACAGATAATTTTGTAATTTACACTTCCAATTTAGAAATCTACTGATTTGTAATGCTTTAGCAACGATAACAAGCACTCTATTTTTAAGTGACAATGTTGTATGAGTTCTGAGAATACTCTAACATATAGGCTTGTCATTATATTCGTACCTAACGAGTGGAACGAACAGAAATGTGGGAAAAAAATTTTGGACAAAAGTGTCTCACTTTGGTTCCAGTCATGTGGTACGAACATTAATTTGGAATGAAAATTTTTTGGGACAAAATAATTCCTGGGACGTTAGTGACCTGGGACGAACTGCTCGGGACGAAAAGTTGTACTATGACAGAGATGCAGAACTGGCGAGAGAGGGGTGAAAGCATGGGGAAAGCGTTGGTTTCCTGTCCACAGTCCACTGGAGTTAAATGATGTCTCTGTGACCCGTACGCAATCACATAACACAGATACTGAATACAAATCCCCTGCCCTACCAAGTCAATGACGTGGGGATGGAAGGAAGGAATGAGTGACGTATTCTGGCCCTATGACACACGCAACAATTGGCGCCCATTTCTGCAAGTCTATACTATCGTGTGAAATAGTGTCCTGGGCAAAAATCCGAAATATGCAGTAAAACCCCATTTAAAAGTTCCAGTTTTTAAGGAATAATCTGTCAAGTCCAAGCCAAACTACCATAAGAATAGTGTAATTAATTCCTGCTTTTAAGGAAACCGATTCAAGGATAATTCCGTTTTTAAGAAATACTTTTCATGTGGATTTTGTGATAATGAAGCCTGAAATATCGAATCGACTTTCAATAATCAATAGTACCAGCATATTCGATAGTGCATCTCAATTGATAGTGATGTGGCACTATGTGGTGACATTATTCTTTATAGTTCTTTATGGTCTTGCTTTGTGTTGTTTTCACAGAGTGGTTGCTTTGCTTGCTTTGTTCTCACGAGTGGTGTAGATCCTGTCTCCAAGTTTTTTTTGTTAGTTTATGCTGTTTATGCAGTGCTATAATGGCGACTAAACATATGAAATTAATTATCGAACAGAAAGTGAAAATAATAAGGGATGTCGAGGTCACTTCTCAAATAACACTATCGCATATGGCAAAAAGCCATGATTTGCCAACTATGTACTTCATTATGGGGAATAATGAAGAAGAAAGAAGAAATTTTCAATGTTGAGCTTCAGTGTGCTTCAGATTCAACCAAACGGAAAAACAATCGTGTCTCACCATTTGAAGAGTTAGAAAATATTATAACGACTGTATTTTAAATAATAATTATAGGTCTAATTAAGTAATTATTATGTTTGGTATATAACACATATATTAGTACTAGTTATTTTAGCCTTTCCTTTCCATTTTATGTAAACCCCCTTTTAAGGAAAACCCCTATTTAAGGAGGGAAAAAAAGTAATCCCTCAGAGATTCATTAAAAAGGGGTTCTACTGTAACATGAACACTGTGTTAGGAAACTGGTTTTGCGTGGCCACTTTGTATATATCCACTACAATATGAACTGGATAATATTATATCTATTACAATGTAAAATATTACACAGTAAGCAATATTTATGTCACAAAAGATTAAGTAAGAAATTTACTGTGCTAAAATCCTAAATTAAACAACACATCATCTCCACCAACACTTCCACCTCTACCACCATATTATTGTAATGTTGTGACACTTTTGCTACCCTGTTTAGTTTAGACTGACAGTTACAATTCTACACATAATAGTATATTACAAAATTAATAACTATTCTTACCTGAATATTTAATTCTAAATTTTTCCACTGACAAAATCTGGTATATTTATCACTGAAAAAGACGAAACAAAACTTATATTTTTGTAAGCATCACACACACACAAACATGCTTATGTAATAGAAATAATTATTTATACATGTCTTTGATGAACTAAAACAAGACTAAACAAAAGTGGTTACATTGTAATATAATACAAACAAGTGCTGAAAGTGATATACGTAGCTGTACATCTTATTTGCTATATTAGCATGAATTCAAACACAACTTTATAAGATGATAATTTCACAATAAACCTCAGGCCAAGGTGCAAGCCTTAGGGTCCCTCCTCTGTGAAAGGGGGAGGGGGAAGATAACAGTGAATTCATTACAATAAATTCATAATGACTGACGTGGACCTACAGTATGAATTTCAAGCTACTGCAATTCTACTTTAATATGTTAAATTTTTGTCTACAGCTATCAAAAGTGTGTTACATGCACAGCTACAGCACATGATGTAAACAAACTGTACCGAAAACCAGATGTGAGGACGTCTAAAGCGTTAGAGCAAGAATCTATGGACAACTTACAGCAGAATCAACATTTTTGTATTTATTTCTTCTCATACAATACAACCTCATGTCATATTTAGCTTAGTGCTCAGAATTAATCATAAGAGTAGAACAATGCATATTCTCGGATTTTGTCAACATGTTGGTTTTCAATCATACATGCAATGCTTTTTTTCTGGCAGAACATGCTGGAACAGTGTTCTGGCACTTTTTTGTTTTATTTTCCATAATGGAACAAAGAAATGTGTTAATAGTTGTTTTAATATAATTTTTCTTTCAACTCTGCTTATTAGGCCTTGACAGTCTTAAAGTTGGACGAATGGAAGCTTAAAAACAACAAAATTCTCGTGTAAAGGACAGTAATCATCTCCTTATCTGCTATAATATCGAAGGCTGAGAACCAGACTGTTCTAAGTCCAACTTTTTATAAGAAAAAAATCTGTGTTCCAGTTCTTGTCTCCATATATGAATCAAACAAAAAATTGTAAATATTCCTCTCCAAAAGGTTGATATGAAGCTATTCCAAATTGTTTCATGAAGTTTTGAATGTCAGGAGCTTTAAATAGCTCTCCTGAAAAAAGAAATAGTAAAATGGACTTGGAACAGTCTGGTTCTGGGCCACTGATATATCATACACTGAGTTCCACCACCTTTTTCTCGAGAAAAAAAGCACTCCATACATGCAGGCATATTTTTAACAATATACGAAATAAGTTGTATATTCTTAAATATGTTGAATTTTCTGGGCAGTTTCACTATTTATATAATTATAAAGTATTTATAATTCAAGGAAGAAAATAGCAAAACCGAAATTAAAAAATATATATATATATATATATAATATTTCATCTTCCAGAGTCTATATGGTATCTTTTTAAACATGTTTCATTTCTTGCATGAAAAGTTAAATCTCCACTGTAATGATTAATCCTGAAAAAAAAATCTTTTACCTTTATTCCTACCTTTCTAAAAACTTCTTAAAAGGTTCCCCTCTTAGATGATTAAAAATCTCCTCAATGTAGGGCTAGAAGTAGAAAAGAGCAAAATATACGTATTATATTAAAAGATGTGTCCTGTCCTACAATACAGATGTAAGTTTCACATAATATGCAGTTTAATATAAAACTCACCTCAAATAAATTAACCGGAACTTCATTCTTCATTAAATACTTTTGTACATGAGCCACTGCTTCTTTGGAATAATCCTGAAGAAAAAATAAAATTAACATCATTTGTAAAAAATTCTATCAGTGATGATCTGAGTAAAAAAATTTCGTAATACCAGTTAATTCTCTAATTGAAGACCTGAGAATGATAAGGATAAAGACCAAGACAGTAGTTTTGAGATAATCGAGAACAACTATTTTCATAATTTTTTTTCAGCATTCAATAAGTGTTTTAATAGTCACTGAAAAGTTTCGGACATCTTTTAACATTTTATACCATTAAAGTAAATATTAAATTAATCTCCAATGAACAATAAATAAAAAAATGACGATGAAGTTACCCAGTTCTCACTCTCAATCAAAATTCTGAATTTCTTTCAATACAAAATGACAAAAATGTAAACACTAGCTACATGAATAACTTTACTTAAAATGTGATTTAACATAAAAAAAAAAAATCATTTTATGCCATTATAGTAAAAATTAACTAATTCCCTTTATATTATTTTGAACAAATATAAGAATAAACGTAGCCACCGGTGTAGCTCGATCAGTTAAGGTGCTTGCCTGCCGATCTGGAGTTGCGCTCGGGCACGGGTTCGATTCCCACTTGGGCTGATTACCTGGTTTGGTTTTTTCCGAGGTTTTCCCCAACCGTAAGGCAAATGTCAGGTAATCTATGGCGAATTCTCGCCCTCATCTCGCCACATATCATCTCGCATCACCAATCCCTCGATGATAAATAACCTCGTAGTTGACACAGCGTCGTTAAATAACCAGTAAAAAAAAAAGAATAAACGTATCCAGTTCTCACACTCATTGAAGGAATTCAAATTATTTCAAGACAAAATGTGTATGTAAATGTAAATACTATTCGACAAAATAATAATGTCTGCAGTTAGTTAAAATAATAGGAAACATATCATATTTATATTATGCTAGTATTTTGACTCTGAGTCCATCTCTATGTCCTTTTTATTAATATCCATACCTACTCACGAATATGATTATACCACAGTTTATACCCTGGAGGAATGAACTTCTCAAGCTTGAAAATATCACGCAATTTTTTTCTGATTTCGTGGTAATGACAATTCATACAGATTTCCAGCTAAATCCAAATTAATTTCATCCACATGCACTCTTTTCTTCGTAACAACAAAAGTATCAGATACGTGCATGTTGTGTCCCAGACACTGCAATATTTTCACCTGAATATACAAACATTTTACATATTCTACAACTCAAATAGTAGAAAAAATTGTAAATTGTTTTATTTAACGACGCTCATAACTGATAAGGTTATATCAGCGTTGCTGATGTACCAGAATTTTGTCCCGCAGAAGTTCTTTCACATGCCAGTGAATCTATTGACATGAACCTGTAGCATTTAAGCACACTTAAATGCTATCGATCTGGGCTGGGACCAAACCCGCAACCTCGGGCACAGAAGGCCAGCACTCTACCGAATGCGCCATCCAGGCCGATTCAAATAATAGAACTGTATAACATTATATCATACCTTGCACTAGATAGCATTGAAATCATCCCTAACAAGTATGCAGCTTGTACATTTTTGTCTTTTAAGTCATTAAAACTATCAAGAATACTCTTCTTTATATCTACAGGAAACTTCTGTGTACATTGTCTCTTGCATTTGCAGTCCTCAGAGTTACGTTTTGGAACTAATTTTCCACTGGTGGACATGCATGTTTGTCCATTGTTAATGTTAAGTTTAATTTTCACAGTGGCGTATACTGGTTAAAGGGTTTGGGCTACCGCTGACCCTATTATTACACAAAATATATCTAACAATCACTTTAATTTTAATTACTATGGTAAAACTAATAATACAAAATTATTACATTATGTTATATTATAAACTTTTTCTTTTGTAATTTCCTTGGGCTACCGCCGGTAGCCCCGGTAGCCTGCAAAATACGCCCCTGAATTTTCACTTTCCATTTTTTAGTTTTAGATCGCTTCTTGGACTTTACAGGAGATTCCTGAACAACAATATCATCACTATCACTTGAGTCTGTCACAACATAACTTGGATCATTAACAATGTCATCCAATAAATCATGAAAATTCAGAGAAATTGCCATACTTTAGACATGCCTAATGTACATACCACGCTACTCTGCTGTCACATTGAGAATGAGAAAAGGATAATCTGGTCTTTGTCCACTTCTCCTTCTCAACAACAGTGGAAATCTAGAAAATTATGACATTCAGAGTCTTGTAGTTCTGTTTGTACGAAGTATTTGACTAAATTTCACATCAGTAGATGAAGTAAGGACTATAGTTGCGTTTGGTATTAAAATCTCGATTTCTCCTTCTCAACAAAAGTGGAAGTCTAGAAAATTATAACATTCAGAGCCATGTAGTTTTCTTTGTACGAAGTATTTGTCTATAATTTCACACACCATTAGATGAAGTAAGGGCTATAGTTGCGTTTGGCACACCATTAGATGAAGTAAGGGCTATACTCTTAGTTTCACAAGTAAAGAACCTTCGTTGCAGGGTTGGGTTCAGGAAGCCATAAATCTGATTGACACGCTCCCCCAATTAGTGAAACTGTGGACAAAAATACCGCCAGAAGACCGCCGAGAATGCTGTGTTGTGAATTTTCCATTTCTGAAAGAATCCAACCAGTTGCAAAAGAAAATACATTTAAAGAGTCAAGCCAAGCGCAAACATGGCAACAGCTGAAAGTTTTAGCAAGTTTACCTCCCCTAACTGGCCTGTCAATCACTGTCATCTGTGTAGAAGTGGTGTGAGACCAGGGTTCTTTAATTGTGGAGCAGAGAGTAGTTGCGTAGATGAAGTAAGAGCTATAGTTGCGTTTGGCATCTCCTTCTCAACAAAAGTGGAAGTCTAGAAAATTATAACATTCAGAGCCATGCAGTTCACTTTGTACGAAGTATTTGACTACAATTTCACACCAGTAGATGAAGTAAGGGCTATAGTTGCGTTTGGCATTAAAATCTCAATTTCCTAAAAAATAGTCTTCATCCACTTATCATTCTCAGGTCTTCAATTGTTCTTTCCAGTTTCCTCAATTCCTCAAGTATTACTTATTTATAGTTCTGCATAATACAACCCTTGTTCTTAACCCTATCCACTGATATTGAAAGATTTCGAATATGTATGTAGCTACTTTGAAAACTAATTACCGGTATCAATTTTATTTCATACACAAACTTACAATAGTAAACTATTAAGTTATTTAAATTAAATAAATAACAATTTCACTGTGTTAATATTTAAAATGTGGTATCATTTTACCTGTTCGAATAATCTAGAATTCAGAGGATGATGGATTAACATCGAAACTAGTCAATTACGTGAAGTAACATTACAATTTAAATATTAACACAATGAAATTGTTACTTAAATAACTCAGTAGTTCATCAGTGATACATAAGTGTTAAAAGAGTGTAATCAAGAATGAAGAAACAGCAAACTTCGTCATTTTGTAGAAAGAGAATGGAACAAAATGTACAAATGAAACTGAAACGAAACATTTGAGAAGCATAATTTAATAGCAATATTCAATTCGGATTCCCTTCAGTTATACGCCCTTTTCTCTGCAACACTTTTATTAATAACTAGCCGTACCCGTGCACTCCGCTGCACCCGTTAGAAATAAATATAAAGTAATTACATAATTAAAATAGGACATTTGATTCAGAGAATATTCGTGTTTGATAGAAGGATAAATCGTTTAATATGTTACTTAATTTAAATTGCATCCAAATAATTAAAATGCGATCATTTTGATCCAGAGACACTCATTTGGTGCAATGACAATTTCTTTAACATGTTTCTTAATTTTTATTACATACAACCATAGCTTAATGAAGATTGACATCGTTTAGATTTAATGTGTATATTTTATTTTACTTGTTATAGGTTTCCATTGAATTATGGTAATAACTTAATTTTAACCCTTGTTTTCTACGTATTCAGTAAATGGCGCTTGGCCCACTATGGTTCTGAACCCTTCAAATAACTTAAATTATATTAAATATAATATTACATATTATATTATATTATATTATATTATATTATATTATATTATATTATATCAGAAGTTACTGTAATAACATTATAGCATTATGTCCATCTAGAGAAACTACATTTTCCAATGGTGAAATAATAATTATACAAATTGGTTAATTTAGCTTCCGATATTACTTCATACAAACACAAAAACATTCTCTGTAGGCTATCTTTCAGAGCTTTCGATTGTTGCTGTCCAAGGCCCCTTATAGACGAAGTAATTTGTTTTTTAATTCATTACACGGCCTTAGATGGCAGTTATTTTAATTTTATAACTCATTTATCTCATTAAATATCAGTCCTATCAAAATTTTTCAAGGAATAAAATTTATCGCAAATTATTTTTAAAGAAACTTTTGTTGTGTAATATTTTTCACAAAAATCAATAATAAGCAAGATATTTCGATTTATTTAATTCAGGCCCCCTTATAACACCCCTTTTAAATAGTGTATTTTGAATGCCATATAGCCTAAAATCTAAGTTACAACGAACTTAATTTATATTCCAATTTTCATCGAAATCCGTTCAGCCATTATCGCGTGAAAAGGTAATAAACATAAAGACAGACAGACATACAAACAAAAATTTCAAAAAAGCGATTTTCGGTTTCAGGGTGGTTAATTATATATGTTAGGACCAATTATTTTTGGAAAATCGAAAATTACCAGAAAATTTTCGGCTACAGATTTATTATTAGTATAGATACATGTGTTTTATTTATTTATTTTTTTTTACTTTTTCACCCTTACTCTACTCCCTTGATAAATTGGGAAAGGAAATGAGATTGAATAAAAGTTGAAAGCCTACTTAAAAACAGAACTGTTGTTTATTGTTAAGAAACACAAACAAAAATGAACATTTAAAAGAACAAAATGAAAATTCATACAACGTCATCTGATATCATGATTTCATCAACTTATTCATCGTCATCGGAAACAGTTTAAGGATCAGAATTTAAGCCAAGAAAAAAAGAATGGTGACAAGGGGGTATACACTGCAATAGATCCCCTATATCTCTTTTCTTTGCTTTTGTGACGAATCTTCCATCAGCGTAAGTCATTTGAAGTTGATGCCGAGTCGGGCATATTGACGGTCACCCAGTTCTGTCACGACTTTTCTCAAGTCAAGCTCTTCGATCTCAACTATTTCGTTCAGATTTCCTTTATAAAGGATAAAGGTTCCATGCGCCTTACTGTACTTGATATGACGCATTTTCAGCCAGTTGCTTTCATTTCCAGCCAGATTTTGTTTTCTCTTCATGACACTGTTGAAGACCATTGATTGTCAGAAAATCTGGACGTTGCATCTCATGAACCACAAACTTATTGGTTCTTCGGATTTCTTCCATCATGTTGTACCAATCTTTTGGTACATAAATGGTTCTATTTCTACTGGCAGTTTCAACACACCAAAAATCACCATCGTTGGAAAGGTATAAATGTCTCGAAACCAAACATTTTTGTTCAACGGTTTCGATGTCATTGTCACTGGACAGAACATTACGCGGAAGTGTGAGGGCTACATACAAATTTCGATTCTGTCCAGTACAAGAATCGGACTAAATCACAATATGCTATATAGCTGGTTTAGAAGACAGCAATTCTTGAAGTGAATAAGCAAGGATGAGGCAATCTCCAGGGAGCCCCGAGCTGCAATAGCTTCATCCCAACAATAGAAATATCCCGTTTTACTTTTCATGTCATTAATGCCAAAGTTATAGACGTATAGGTTTCTTTTGTAGTAAGCATCACTGACTGTCAGTATTGGGAATGGAAGGGCCTTCTGTACATCCATAGATATCACGTACATTTCAGTATTAGGATTGGAAGAATCACGCTTCATATATTCACGGGCTCTCTCAGCTTTCCTTAAATGTAGTTCATGGATTGTCTCCAATGTTGCTTTTTCTTCCACTGTGAGATTTGTATTCATTTTCTTGATTTTGAAAGAGACACAATTTTTAAAAATATATTTTCTCGGGTTTTGTAAGCGTAAGTTGAATTGTGTATTAAAAATGTGACGATAGTAACTTTCTTTTACAAACTCCCTATTGCCCTTAAGGCATGCTTCTTTGTACAAATCATACATCTTTCGAATGTTCAAAGAAGACTCAAGTACTTCCTGTTTACATTATCATTTCGGGTATAGTGCGATTCACTAACAGGAAAACTGTTTATATGCTGTTCAATGAAAGCTATTTTATCTGGGTCTAGCATCGTGATGTACTTGGGGAGCTATGATAGGTAGCGAAACCCGGTTGCAAATGCCAGCTATAACGGCTGGGGGGGATCATCGTGCTAACTACACGAAAATCTGACAACAGGATTACGGAGACAGTGTAGCCAAACTTCCCAGTTCATTTGAAATACCACGTGCATTACAAGTCGCATTTCGTACCAGTGTCATGAGCTCGTGCTTTGTTCTAAACAGTAATTTTAATACTAATATTGTTGATAGAATTATCGAGAACTATATACAGTAGGCCCTGGTACTTGAATAATGAATTCTCCAGAGTGCTACGATACAAAAAGAAAGCGGGTTTTTAAGTCTGGAGAGAGAGAGAGAGAGAGAGAGAGAGAGAGAGAGAGAGAGAGATAATTTTGTCTGTATACAAACACTACCGACAAAAACTTGTAAATGGAGGCATCACATCAGTAGAAAAAGCAGCGCGGCAAACGGCTGAGGCACTGCTTGTGACTTACTTAACTGTTCTAATTTTCATATTGTGTGTACTATAAATTAACAGTAGACCTAATAGTGTCCGAATAGTCTTATTTATTTATTTTAAACAATGGCTCAGCCGGCTTGAGTTTTCCTTTTAAATTTGTATATTTGCTTATTGATATATTATGTGAATTAATAATAATAATAATAATAATAATAATGATAATTGAATATACTCGTATATGACGAAAATAAGTATAAATATAAAATTAAGATCATATCCATTAAATTATTATTATTGACTAGCCGTACCCGTGCACTCCGCTGCACCCGTTAGAAATAAATATAAAGTAATTACATAATTAAAATAGGAAATTTGATCATTCCTGTTTGATAGGAGGATAAATCGTTTAATATGTTACTTAATTTAAATTGTATTGTAAAAAATTAAAATACGATCATTTTGGTCCAGAGATCACTCATTTGGTGCAATGACAATTCCTTTAACATGTTTCTTAATTGTTATTACATGCAACCATAGTTTAATGACGATTGACATCATTTAGATTTATTTTGTGTATATTATATTACTTGCTATATGTTTCCATTGAATAATGGTAAAAACTTAATTTTAACCCTTGTTTTCTACGTCTTCAGTAAATGGCGCTTGGCCCACTATGGTTCTGAACCCTTCAAATAACTTAAATAGTGATACAGCTCATATAGTGATATGTAATTATATTTCTTTCTTTCGAAAATGTAAGAATTCACGATCTCCTATGTACCATTGCCATGGAATGAATAAATGTGTTTTTTTCTTCCTACTCAAAAATTTTATATTTTGCACATAGGAGTTATTGCAGGAACAACAACGCTATAATCTGAGGCGGCAGTGAAAATGTATTGTACTGTTATTTTAAGTCTTGTATATCCTTTAATCGATATTACTTCATACAAACACAGAAACATTCTCTGTAGGCTATGTTTAATAGCTTTCGTTTGTTGTTGTCCAAGGCCCCTTATAGACGAAGTCATTTGTTTTTTATTTCATTACAGCGGCTTAGATGGCGTTATGTGAATTTTAAAACTCATTTATCTCATTAAATATCAGTCCCATGAAAATTTTGCATAGAAAAAAACGTATCGGAAATAAAAAAAAAGTTTTGTTATGTAACATTTTTCACGAAAATTAATAATACGGGAGATTTTCGATTTACTTAATTCAAGCCCCCTTATAACCCCCCTTTTAAATAAAGTATTTTGAATGCCATATAGCCTAAAATCTAAGTTACAACGAACTTAATTTATATTCCAATTTTCATATAAATCAGTTCAGCCACAATCGCGTGAAAAGGTAACAAACATCCAGACAGACAGACAGACCAAAGACGTTGTAGTTATATATCTAGACACACAATTGGCGCTGGTGTCTTGTACAAATTTGAAACCTCTCGCGCAGGTTCGCGCGGCGCCATGTTTGGGGAGCACGAATGATTGTTTCTATCAAGCATTCGGAGTTTAGAAAATACCATTCAGTATTTAGGCGTTTTCTTAGCGCATTTCCTCCTTCATTGTAATATAACTAAACTTATTTACGTATTTTCTAACGTATAATATAAAATAACAGAAGTAAATCTAAATAATGTAACTAAGCATTACTTTAAATATAAACGCCTTATATTGCTCATAAATAGACTTATTAGTTTATTTCTATTTCCTATGATCGAATACATGGAATATTTTTACTTATGTTATTTTATATACGTTAGAAAATACATAAATAATTTATTTAAATTATATCACAAAGAGAGGGATGTCCGCTAAAAATGTCTATATACCCAATGGTATTTTCAAAACACCTAACGCACTGTAATAATAAACCTCAATGTTTTGAAAATCAGAGGCGATATGACTCTTCTATTGTAGACATTGATTGCAATTTCCTCATTCTTACATCATTCTCAATGACACAATATTGTCAAAATGTGATTCTGTTCATTGCTGGGTTAATTGTTAAATCATTAAGAAAAATATGGTGTAACAAATCTAAAGACTCAATTTATGGTACGTAGCCTACCAGCAGTAAACAAAATCTCTTTTATTTTTTAACGAAAGAATAATGGGAGTCTTGTCATATCATCATCTGAAATTATAGACATATACCGCTTAAGTGAAAGAGCGATTATACAGATGCTGACAGTTTAATGGCATATTACTACTCACTCTTACATCGTGTGAAAACAATGTGCTCTAGAAGTAGAACACTTGTACAATTTTTCTACACTTATAGGAACATATTTCAGAAAATGGATCCCAGATTCCTCCCGAGAATCATATTTCAAACTTGTTAAACTGATCATAGAAGTACATAAAGATCTACTGACGTAGCTCAGTGGGCTAAGGACTGTCGGTCC
The DNA here is from genome assembly GCF_040183065.1 of Periplaneta americana. Taxonomy (NCBI): domain Eukaryota; kingdom Metazoa; phylum Arthropoda; class Insecta; order Blattodea; family Blattidae; genus Periplaneta; species Periplaneta americana. The sequence goes on along the minus strand of NC_091130.1, from coordinate 93,103,324 downwards.
GGAGTCGCGCTCGGTCGCGGGTTCGATTCCCGCTGATTTCCTGGTTGGGTTTTTTCTTATATCCCCAACCGTAAGGTGAATGTCAGGTAATCTAAGGCGAATCCTTGGCCTCGTCTCGCCAAATATCAACTCGCGATCATCAATACCATGATGCTAAATAATATAGTAGTTAATAGAGCGTCATTAAATAACCAAATAAAAGAAAGTACTACATAAAGAGCAGATGTTAGCACACAGCTTAAGGTTACCAGTACAATACGACTTTACATAAAAATGTTGTAAGACAATATTTAACGGAGTCAATAATAATAATAATAATAATAATAATAATAATAATAATAATGATAATAATAATAATGAATCAATAGGCAAGATGTTCTGTACACTAGGCCTGAGTTCTATTATATGACTAATTCATGCATGTGACGTTTATTTCATACTACAGCTGTGATAATAAGCTATTGCACGGTATACCTACTTATATTTCTAACTAAAACGTTAGGTACGTGTTTCTATTTTACAGGTGTAGGCCTATAGTATGTGGTATGGAAGCGAATAAATAATATTAATTGTTCATTTCTCGTCCACATCAAAGCAAATGTGTTTATAATATCGGCCTAATGTAACGTCTTACACAGGCAGTATTTTGTTAATAATAGTTAATACTAATAATTTTCTTTTCATCTGAACTATTACTACAATATGCATTTGTATTTCTGTTCGTTCTATATGTTGTCAAATAACTATACAACATCTTTAGTTACGGTATCAAATTGCTGCAGTTTTCTTTCGTTTCATGTCAAACTAACGGTAACTAAGCTTTATTAGGTCTTTAACGTGGTCGCTTTAAATGTTAATAGAATTTTTTTTTCATTTAGCCATTCAGATTGATTTATAAGAGACACCAAACATATATATTAAACATTCAGCATTGTATAGTGCAGCCGTCTGCTAGCCGGTGCTTCTCCCAAAACATGGCGGCGGACGCAAGCTTCAATTTGTCCCTACTCTAAACTTATGCGCAGCCTCGGCTGTAGGGGCTCGAGACAGACATACAAACACAAATTTCAAAAAAGCGATTTTCGGTTTCAGGATGGTTAATTATACATGCTAACACCAATTATTTTTTGGAAAATCGAAAATTACCAGAAAAATTTTGGCTACAGAATTATTATTAGTATAGATGTACAAAAATAGCTAAATAGTAAATTCGATTTATAACGACAACTCAAAATAAAATAAAAATTACTATAATGTATCTTGATATATCTAGTTAACACTATTGTTATTATGATTATTGTGTTATTGTTTTTACTATTATTATTATTATTATTATTATTATTATTATTATTATTATTGAATCATTCTTTCGTTTAACTGAAATGTTTGAAGGAACAACTGGATAATACCCACGGCATTAAGAGAGATGATTATACATCTTATGGCCTACACTTGCATTCTAGAGGCAAGAAGAAGCTTTCGCATCTGATCGCTAATAGAATAAAGGGTAGGATTCCAGTGATTACCAATATAATTCCTGCTGTTCATCATAGGGCATCTCCTTTTTTAGGATAAAATATAAATTAGAAAAAGAAAATAGGCCTACAGGTAATCAGAACAGTGAAGTAAATACAAATCATAAATTTTGTAGGGTTAATTCAAATTCAAAAACAAAAGATACCGGAAGTCAGTTTAGTTTATTTCATCAAAACATACAAAGCCTTAGAAACAAGTCACAAGAGTTATTAACATTCTTAGAAATAAAACAAATAAACCCTTATATAATATGCATCACTGAACATCATATGAAACAACAGGAATTATCGGCACTTTCACTGGAAGGATACAAACTAGGAGATAGCTATTGTAGACAGAATCTACAGAAAGGAGGTGTGTGCATATTTGTTAGAAACGATATAAATTTTAAAAATATCAGCCTTTCAAAATTTAGCAGAGAAAAAAATTTAGAGATGTGTGCGGTAGAATTAGAATTAAAATCTGGTAATCTTATAGTTATAGGTATATACAGGTCGCCCTCTGGAGATTTCAAACATTTTCTTCATCCACTAGAAAATACATTACAACACATACAGAAAAAAACACGAATACATATTTTGCGGAGACTTAAATATTGACTACCTCACTGAGAACACTAAAAAAAGAAGAATTTAACACATTATTAGCAACCTTCAATTTAATGCATACAGTCAATTTTCCAACTAGACTACAAAAAGGATCGATTTCTGCAATTGATAATATAATTATAAGGAAAGACAGATTAGATAGTTACCGATAGTCTTTCAGACCATGATGCTCAACTAATAAGAAAAAACGATAGCATTCCTGCATCAAAACACCCGAATAAATTTAGGTTAAGGGTCATAAATGAAGAATCTTTAAAGGACTTCGAAGCTAAACAAAAAATGAAACATGGGAATCAGTATATGATAATGGTGATATGAATAGTAAATTCAATGTGTTTCATAATACATTCTTAAATATCTTTGAATCCAGTTTTCCTGTAAAGTACCAAAATTCTCAAACATCTAAAAACATTTGGATTACACAAGGCATAAAAATCTCTTGTAAAACTAAGAGGTCTCTCTATATTCAAAGTAGAAATAGTAATGACCCCAAATTAATAGCTCACTTTAAAAAGTACTCTAAAATATTACACAAAGTAATCTTAAAAGCCAAAGAACTTCACTATAACGGAATTATTCTAAACTCGAATAATAAAATCAAAACAACTTGGAACATAATAAAAAAAGAAAGTAGAAAGTTTAGAAGTAAAGAACAAGGTTACACTCTTGTAACAGATAATAGAAAAACATCAGATACAACAGAAGATGCGAACATATTCAACAATCATTTTCTCTCAATAACTGATACCGGTAACCTAAACATCCTACAGAATAATAATAATAATAATAATAATAATAATAATAATAATAATAATAATAATAATAATAATAATGCCATCGATTGTTTGAAAATATCAACTTTCTCAAATATTCAAATTTTTCCAACAAATTCACGAGAAATAATTACAATTCTAAAGCAATTAAAGTCTAGAAATTCCTCGGGATATGATGAAATTACTAACAAAATATTAAAAGCCAGTTCACAAATAATTGCCAAGCCCCTGTCTTATTTATGTAACTTTTCAATGTTTAATGGTGTATTTCCAGAGGAACTGAAATATTCAGTTGTTATTCCTTTATTCAAGAAAGGGGACAGAACCTCGCCCGAAAACTACAGGCCCATATCCCTTCTACCAATCTTCTCAAAAGTCTTCGAAAAAGTTATATATAAGAGAGTATATCATCATCTTGATAGATACAACATTCTCATTACGGAACAATATGGATTCAGAAAGAATAAATCAACTGAGCAAGCGACCTTTAACTTAACTGATAAAATTCTGGAAGCTATTAATAAAAAATTACAAGTAGGAGGGATATTCTGTGATCTCTCCAAAGCTTTCGATTGTATTAACCATAAAATTCTACTACAAAAATTAGAATACTATGGTATTAAAGGCATAGCATATCAATGGTTTGAGTCATATCTCCTAAACAGAAAACAAAATGTGGAAATCAACGCATTTAATAACTCCTTTAAATCTACTTCAACATGGGGAAATATTCATACAGGGGTCCCACAAGGATCTATATTAGGGCCTCTTCTTTTTCTAATTTTTATAAATGACCTTGGCCCCATAATAAAAGGAATAGGTTATCCTGCAGATGACACAAGTATCATAATTACAGACAAGAACTTTGCCACATTCAAATATAAAACAAAAATAATTCTCCTTAAAATTTATGACTGGTTTACAACCAATAAACTAGCATTAAACATTAATAAAACTAACATAATTCAATTTAAAGCCACTTCAAATTTAATTCCTGAAACAATGGACACAACTATCAACAATATACCTCTACTAGAAACACCAACAACCAAATTTCTTGGTTTGCATATTAATAATACAATAAATTGGAAAAATCATATCAAAGAAATAACCCCCAAACTTAGCTCAGCATGCTTCGCAATTAGGTCGTTACAACAATTTCTAAACAGCAGTATCTTAAAGACAATATATTTTGCCTATTTTCATTCCATTATGTCCTACGAAATAATATTTTGGGGAAATTCTGCAGATAGTAAAAATATATTCTTATTACAAAAAAGAGCCATTAGAATAATAGTTGGAGCAAAGGCTAGAGAATCACGTAGATTATTAAAAAAAATGAGAGATTCTAACCTTACTAATCAATACATATACTCTACAAAAAATTTCCTCTTGTGTAATAAGAAAATTTTCCAACTAACTCAGCCATACATAGTATAAATACCCGCAGAAGGAATGATTTTCATACGCCATCATCAAATTTATCATGCTTTCAAAGGGGAGTACGTTACATGGCGATAAAAATGTTCAATAGTCTTCCTGAAGACATTAAGAATCATAGCCAAAACCCTGCATTATTTAAGGTAAAACTAAAAAATTACTTAATATCTCACACTTTCTATTCTGTAGATGAATTCTTGACATTTCACAGTACTGTGTAAATATTATAATACTATTAAATGGTAAACATATTACGTTGTATAAAATATTATTGTTATTAAGGTATTAATTCTGTACATATTTCATATTTGCATTTTGTATGTATTGCATTTTATTGTTAAACGTAAGAATTGGACATGTTCTTTATTCTATGCTATAAAGCAAATGTAAGAATATTATGGAACGAATCTGTCTGTCTGTCTATCTGTCTATCTGTCTACCTACCTACCTACCTACTTATCTATATTCATACTCGACGCTACTCGCTGGCCATCAGTCACCGGGCCGTACCGAGCCGTATCAAACAAAAGACAATCGGAATGGTGGTAGTCAAATTCGCGACTATATTCTTAAATAATTCACTGCATTAGTCAAGTTCAAGGTTTTATGTAGTACAACGGCGGTTTTTTGAATGCATTAAAAGAAAATGCAGATGTAGTAAGATCTTAAACTAGATTATCACAAGGAAATGAACAGGAAGAAAGGTGTGTGTCACGGAACATTATTAAAATGACGGAAAGTAAATTTCCGGTTAATGTTCGCCAAAGGGGGAGGTACGCAATTATGACCGCGTTGCTGTTTTATTTCTGGCCTAGAGAAAAAACCTAGCCTTTTACGAAAAAAAAATTTAGGAACCATGAAATTATTCACCGCTTTCATTATAGGCCTATCATTGTTTATCAATATTACAAATCAAAAACTGTAATATTATACAATTTTAACTACTGCATGGACGAATGAAATCAAATTTTATGTTAAAATTAAAAAGTTTCGTCAAATACATGCAAATGATAACAGTAATATTACATAATATGTAAATGAACTTCATAAAATCTCCTGTCACTTCCCTATCCCTAAACTAACCTAACCAAAGCTAAGCTAAGCTAAGCTAAGCTAAGCTAAGCTAAGCTAAGCTAAGCTAAGCTAAGCTAAGCTAAGCTAAGCTAAGCTAAGCTAAGCTAAGCTAAGCTAAGCTAACCTAACCTAACAAAGCTAACCTAACCTAACCTAACCTCACCTAACCAAAGCTAACCTAACCAAAGCTAAGCTAAGCTAAGCTAAGCTAACCTAACCGAAGCTAACCAAACCTAACCTAACCTAACCTACTCCCATTCCTCGACCTCATATCAATTATCACGTGCAGCTCGCGACAGGATCATATTACCTGTCTGGGCATGCGCGGACTTGATTAATAAAAACCTGAACTAACCAAACCTAACCTTCGTATATGCAAGGTCTGTAACCGGAGTAAGAAGGGATCTCAATCATTTAATCTGCAATGTACACGCGAAAATAAATTCAAGCAAGGATCACGCTCCCACTACATGAGAGATCCGCGCATGCGCTACAGCAAAACTGTTTCTGTCCCGAGCCTCTCATCTAAGCCAGTCATAATTTACTCGCAATATTTACGCAAATACACATTGTCGCTAACAGAGGTGCTATCTCTCAATAATGTTCAGAACGAAGGAGGTAGAGAGAGAGAGAGAGAGAGAGAGAGAGAGAGAGAGAGAGAGAAAGAAATATAGCAAAACTGTTTTGTCTCGAGACTCTCATCTAAGCCACGTAATCTACTTGCAATATATTTGCGCAAATACACCTTGTAGCTAACACTGGTGCTATCTCTCAGTAATGTTCAGAACGAAGGAAGCAGAGAGAGAGAGAGAGAGAGAGAGAGAGAGAGAGAGAGAGAATTTCTCCCGCCAACTACGCCACACACCAACGTCATATGCTTATGTTGGTGACATTGTGTATTTAGTTAAATTTGGTGGTAAACGTAACGGCACGGTTCAAAGCGACCGTGGTAATTCTCCAGTTTAGCGTGTTTGAATTAGTTATATACTTCTTTATTATATAATAATTGAAAATACAGCTGCGACAGTAATTTTAAACATATAGGACAAACGGTGAACACGCTTTGAACCTCGCGCCATTATGTGGCAACAGAGCCCAGAAAGAGAGCAACAGAACATTGCTTCCGGTTTAGTTGGTTCATAACCTGGCCACAGTCTACTATATACAGTCGCGAAGCTTGAGGTGATTTTTTGCAAATCTCGTGATAAAGCGCTCCAAGAGGTTAGCAACTAGAAACAATAGACTGTCCACGGTCGACTTTGGACCGTGTAGTATTTCCATCGAGTGATAGCTCGTTGCAGGGGCGGATGCAGGATTTTTTTTCGGGGAGGGATTTGAGGAGACAGTAAAAAATGGAGTAATGAGAAATAAGTTTATATACTCACAATTTGTTTCCGAGTCACAAACATTTACAAGTTGGCCTGAGTAGCGTAGTCGGTATAGCCTTCAGTGCTCGAAGTTGCGGGTTCTACCCCAACCCAGCTCGATGGCATTTAAGTGTGTTTAAATGGGAAAGGCCTCATATCAGTCGATTTACTGGCATGTAAAATAAGTCCTGAGGGAAAAAAATTCCAGCACATCGGCGACGCAATGGCAATTGCGAGCGTTGTTAAATAAACCATTTTTTTTTTTAATTTTAACATTTACAATGACTGCAATACAAGAACAATGGCAGAATGACATTTACAGAAGAAGGCGATGAGGCTTCTTAGACATTTCATCCTGTACTTCATGAGCTTTTACTTCTACATTTTTATGTATATACATCATATACATCAAGGCCAGTCCATTTAATCTGTCTGCTCCCATCGTGCTCCTCAAGTAAGTCTTCAAATACCCAATGTTGAGAACGACCGTTCTGGTGTTGCTGTAGTTACAGGCAACGTGCAGAAAAGTTCAGCGCCTTGCAAGTGCAGGGAAAAATAATTTCATTGCACCTGTTCAAAGATGATATAAAATCAGTAGGTATTAGGTGAAGATTTTTCTGATCAAGGAAATTTCTTCTCAATATCTTCAATTCATTGAAGAAAGACTCTGGTGATGCATCAACATCATTGGGCCACTGATTTACTATAGCCTCAACAGCAGTTTCTAAATCTTCATCTGATGCTCGCACTATGTTTTGAGGCAGAAAAGTTTGTACAGACTTTAGGATTCCCTTATGATTTAAAAAACCCTTGAGCTGAAATAGTCCAAAAAGGGAAGGAAAATTGAAAGCCTAAAATACTCTTCATGAATCTCTATCTTGAAGTAAGAACGCTGTGATTGTCTTCCTGCAGTTCTTGGAATTTAACATTGTAGCAAAGAGAATTTACATGGAAAACTCTTTAATTCCTTTGTACATTCACGAATTAAAATTAATATTATTTTTGTTTCTTGTTTCGTATTTTTCTCAAAATTTCGGGAGGGGATATATCCCCTTAGTCCCCTTCCCTTGCATCCGCCCCTGGCTCGTTGCGTATTTCACATTGATGCTTGTGAAACGTTTGTTATTGGTTGTAATGAAAATGTTAATGGCTAAAATACAATAATTGGAATAAAAATATTTTACTAGAGACGTAGAAAAATTAAGTTTGTTTTAATGAAATTTATTGATCACATTTTATTTTCAATTCTGGTGGGATTATTATTGCTTAGGCCTACTTTTTTTTCAAAGGACATGTTTTTAATTATAGCTGTTAATTTTGTTGTTATTTTTATTTGTTACTTTACTAGAGACGTAGAAAAAGTCTGTTACAATAAAATTTATTGATCACGTTTTATTTCCAATTCTGGTGTGATTATTATTGCTTAACCTCAACCCACTTTGTTAACTACGTAAGCCTACACTACAAGTACCGGTACACGTAAGTTACTCAATTAATTCATATTTCCATTATTATTGTTGTAAAGGGAAATGAAAATTAATATTTACTGGTTTCATAGTTAATTATCGCTATAATCTTGAATGAGTGAAGCGATTATAGTAAATTTCCAGTTCGTTTTGCACAAATAAAAATAATATTAACCTATTTCTTGCAGGTATCTTCGAGTTTATGGTGGAATTTAATATACTTCATTAAAATAATAAATTAACTTTATGCATTTAATATTTCAATAATGGAAGGAAGGTGTTAATTTTTCCAAAAGAACACAACGAAAGTGTAATATATTTTGTCGTCTACTATCTTAGGAGAGAGATCTGCGATGATGAGGCGATGGTAGCGATCCTAGTGGTGGGCAACTACCCATGTTTGCATTTTTACTACATATTGAGCTTCGCGACTGTATATAGTAGACAGTGACCTGGCTTTCAGTATAGTGATCGATTCAGTACCCTTATCTCTTAGGAACAGGGAGTCTGTGACGTTCTCACAACTTTCTCCTCTACGTCGTGGGTTTGCGCATGCGCATGATACAGTAACAGCAATCGGGCGGTGACATTTGATTATTTTTTCGTGATATTTTGTTCAATATTACGGTATTTTTTGCAAAGTGATGATTTGTTGCAAAGTTATTAGCGGCATTATAATAATATAATCATCGATCTGATATTTTTGTTTTCATAGTTAGTCTGTATATATGTTTTATAAATATTTTTATGTAGTCTATTCCCGGAGATCTTTACATTTTCATGTAACTGTGAATTTATATTAACTTATATGTATTTTCCACTCAATTTTTACGCAGTAACAATATTTTTTCAGTTATACTTTCAATTACAAACAGAATAGTTAAAGGACCCTACAATATTATTTTAATAATGTCACTGAACGTTATGCTTTTCCGAGCTTTCGAAGCATTTCTCAGAAGCCGACAACAGTACAGTATTAAAACCGAATGAGACAAAACTGGCTAATATGGTGGGCAACTTATTCGGCTAAACTAACCTTGAGGTAATTTTCTTCGTATTCCCCTTATACACTTTGCATATACGAATCTGTGACAGGTCAGGTTTGGTTATTTTAAGCTTTTATTATGCCTAGACATATACGATCAACAACTAAACTAGCGTTGAGGTAGTTCTCTTCGTACTCCGCGCATACACCTTGCATATACGAATCTATGGCAGATTAGGTTTGGTTAGTTTAGGCTTTGCTATGCCTTGCATTTACGATCAACTGCATCTCCACAAAAATTCAAATTCAACGATTTTCACTTCCGATATCACCGAAACTACCTCAGCGCTAGATTAACCCTATCAACTGCATCTCCACAAAAAAAAAAAAATCCTTATAAATGCAATGATTTTCACGTCCGAAATTGCCAAAACTACTTCAGCGCTAGTTTCACCATCTCATTATAAATGATGTGATTACTTCCGATATCACCGAAACTACCTCAGCAGTAGTTTAACCCGAACAACTGCACCTCCACAAAAAAAAAAAAAAACCTTATAAATGCAACGATTTTCACGTCCGAAATAGACAAAACTACTTCAGCGCTAGTTTCACCATCTTATTATAAATGATGTAGTGATTACACGATTTAAATAATACCATTGATTACCAGTACTACTTTCTCTTTTGTAAAATCCTATCTGAACAACTGTTTTGTTTCGTAATTATTTTCCAATGTTTTTCCGAATACTTATGTTTCGTTAATTTTTATTCTATGACTCAATATTATAATGTTAATGCACAACTTAAAATAATTATCCATTATATTATATACAATAAAAAGGATAAATTTTTAAAACGATTAGGATAATCACAATCTCAATTTCTCCATATCAAACTACATTTAAAAATGATCAATTGATTCAATATCTATAATATAACCTCTTGGTACATGAGGTTAACTTTTGACATTTATTTATTTATTAATGGTACATGTACATAATTTATTTGTTGGATTTTCCCATATAAATCACTGATGTGTGGCGTATATAGAGAAATCGTATTCACATTTCATTGCTCTTCAATATTTCCTGCTATTTTTTATCGGTGTGACAAAATATCGGTGTAATTCATGCATATTGTGCTTACTGTACTTATCGATATAAAATATCGGTGTGACAAAATCACAGATATTTAATTGTCACAGTCACAATTGTCAAAGATACTTGAAAACAGGGGCGGCTCGTCCATAAGAGCTGCAGAGCTGCAGCACTCCCTGCTTTGACAGGAAAATAAAAATAATATTTATTTTAATTTGTAGAAGAATTGTTACAGCTTTTATTGGTAAATTGCTTTATATTTCATCTGGCCGGGAATATGTACTATTATCTTATGCATAATCTTTTTGCGCGTCGACTGTATTGGAATTGACACTGCATTCAAAGTCGTCCTGGGATCTGCAGGGTGGTCAGCTCATAGAGAGTGTGTCTTGAAGGTTAGGGGGTAGAGAGGTGAAGGGAAGCAGAGGGAAACTGCCGCTGTTTAAAACCCATATCTCGCTGCAGTGGCTTGCAGAGCTAGGCCGCCAGGCCACAAGGGATCTTTCCTCTCCTCCCACACCGCTATTGTAATGCTGCGTCAAATGAATTCTCTATTCCCTTGAAACTTAATGACAAAATTTTTATTTTCTTTTCACATACTTATTGTTGTAGAATCTTATCAAGTTAATATAACGAAATTAATATTCTCTTTTGCCTTATTATTACGTATATATCCAGCCTCCAACAGAACCTAATATTTGCCTTAAGTCAAAAATGATTGCGCGAGTAGAATCCCTTTGATATAGCACGTAAAATACGAAAGAGACTTCTTTTCCAGTTTCAGAAAATTGTTGACCATCAGTATATCTGAGTGTTGCTTTGGTGTGACGTCTTAATACCTTAACTTAACGTGCAAATTTGCAAGCATGAGTGTGTGTGAATTACAGAATATTAATTTACTTTTCTCAACTTTCCCTTGCAGAGAATATTGATGTAATGAAGTGAAATTAAAGGGTCGTCCGTTACCCGACTTAAATCTTACTTAAGCTTCATCCAGCCGAAATAGTGCATATATGTAAGGAAGTATAACAATGAAATTTACGCTAAGCATTTGTGGTTACGTTGATGTGAACAAAAAAAAAATCTGTATTTTGTTTTCCTTTCCTCCTCTTCGGTGGTGATGCTGCATGGACTGGGAGTGATGTGACAGATTTAGGACATTTGCCCCTAAAAAGCAAAATGCACGAATCTTCGCAGTCTCACCTGAAAAATGTTGTTTCATTGGACGCAACTCATACTGCTGTGCAATTAAGTGAAACGAATAGAACAAACATTCTCAAACATAATCAAGAAGTGAGAAAAAATCGTGAAATTATTTAAAAAAAAATATTGATTGTATCAAATTTTGTGGCCAATATGAACTTCCCCTTAGGGGACATTACGAAAAAACGATTCGAAGAACCCTGATGTGTTTCGTGGGTTGCTACATTTCGTGAGTAATCTAAACGAGCCTCTCAAAAATCATTTGGAACATGCCACTGTTTAAGGTTATTCTAAGACAATTCAGAATGAACTGGTAGATTATAAGTTGAGTGTGTGCCGATCTGAAATTCAGACTGAAATCGATGGTATTAGTTTTTCTTAGGGATTAGCAAATGGTCCCACAGACATCTCCCAACTAAGTCAGGAAGTTTTGGTTTTTCGATATGTAATGCATTTATTTTTGTCCTATACTTACCGGTATTAGTAATGGTATCAAGAAGTGAAATTTGTATGTACCGAAATCTACTGCAGCTCTCCCAATCCACAAGTTCACGAGCCGCCACTGCTTGAAAATATCGTTTACGCTCATGTCTAGTGTTAGACAATTTTTCAATTTTTGTGACTTACACCACTTGGCAGCCAACCCGCCCATATGTGTAAAACCTGTAGCTTTTTTCTGCATTATTTCGTTTTACTTACCTATTAAATACGTTGCCAAAAAAAGTTGCTGTGCATTACTTTTCGATCCTCCCTCGTACTTCGTCCACTGGCCCAAAAAAATTTACGATGCTTACTAAATAACCTATGCAAATCGTACACATTTATTTAGCAAACAGTAAAAAAAAAAAAAAGTGGCATATAACAACAATATTTAATACATGCAGGGATGAAGTTACAGGAGAATGGAGAAAGTTACACAACACAGAACTGCACGCATTGTATTCTTCACCTGACATAATTAGGAACATTAAATCCAGACGTTTAAGATGGGCAGGGCATGTAGCACGTATGGGCGAATCCAGAAATGCATATAGAGTGTTAGCTGGGAGGCCGGAGGGAAAAAGACCTTTGGGGAGGCCGAGACGTAGATGGGAAGATAATATTAAAATGGATTTGAGGGAGGTGGGATATGATGATAGAGAATGGATTAATCTTGCTCAGGATAGGGACCAATGGCGGGCTTATGTGAGGGCGGCAATGAACCTCCGGGTTCCTTAAAAGCCAGTAAGTAAGTAATCTGAAGCAGATATCTGCGAAATAGGAGATATTGAAAATTTATTTTCAGCTCGTTTTTTATTATTTCTCAAAATTGTACTGTCTCTACGAATTTGCAGCCCTGGGCCCCGGCCTGTATTTATACCGTATTTATTCGCGTATTTCAAGCAATTTTTTTACCATACTTTTGTCTTCTAAAATGGAGGCGCGTGATTTATGCGAGGAAAATTTCAGAAACTACATTTTACAAGAAAGAATTGAGATCCTACACTGGATTGCATTTGTTGGGGAAAGAGAGAGAGAGACTCCTTCTGTTCCCTCCAATAGCGCGCATTGAATTCCGGAGTTGTGAACTCACATCCAACTCTTCTGTTGCCATGCTTTTCAGTGCATTCTATGGCTTTCAATTTAAAACTCGCTGTATGACTTGAATATTGTTTTATTCATAACTATTTTAACTGATATAACACACTTTTACTGATATTTCTCGTCTCACCGCCAGCACACTATCATTAACAACTGAACACTAACACAACATGTGTTAATATATAATCTGCAGGTACAAAAAATTCCCAAAATTTCTTACAAGAGTCTCATGTATTGTGTTGTGTAGTTCAGGACTATGCCACTAGCGATTTTTTTTTCCGTGAGAGTACTGGCCATAAAGAAGGTAGCATAAAAATCGCACGGAAGCCAGTTGCACAGACATCGAGTTTAAGACCCTCATCCTGTCTTCCAGTGCAGCAGGTAGCAATGCTAAATCGACCTTTAAAATACGCTGTGTCCCTTTCAAACCTCCCACATTTTAATTAATCACTGCTAACAAAGTATGAAGAATTATGAAATGATAATGGTATAAAAAGAGAGAGAATCTTTAAGAGATATGTTATTTCATTTGTTTAAACTTAATTAATCTGACACATGTTGGGCAACAATGGCATAAAACAAAATGGCGACTCCGCAGAAACTCAAAGAATTGTTACCGGTATTTCATTTGTTTGAAGTAATTCATCTGTCACATGTTGAACAAAAATGGCATAAAATAAAATGGCGACTCCGCAGCAATGCGCACATACTGTGGTATGCAGAGACGAAATCAATAATTACAGTGCAAAGAAATTACCGGAGAGAATATAGAGGAAATGCACCTGATGGGAAAACCATTAAGGCATGGCGTGAGAAGTTTCTGGCGACTGGAAGTGTGAACAAACAATCCGGAGGTTCTCGTCGACGTGTCTCAGAAGAGAAAATTGAAGAAATTAGAGCAGGATTTCAGAGAAGTCCTCAAAAATCAATTCATTATCCATCCCGGCAGTTCAATGTGCCGAGATCAACTGTGCATCGAGTGCTTCATAAGAAACTTCGTTTGTACTCCAACAAGGTGCAAATTATTCAACAATTAAAACAACATGACAGGCCACGACGACAGACATTCGGTATTGAAATGCTGGATCGTATTGACACGAACCCTCAATTTCTTGGAAACGTCTTGTTTTCAGACGATGCAACGTTTTATGTATCAGGATCTGTCAATTGGCACAATGTAAGAATCTGGGATACACAAAATCCACACGTCTATCGTGAACATGCCCGGGATAGCCCAAAAGTAAACTTTTGGTGCGGCCTAATGAAAAACAGGATTATCGCTCCTTTTTTCTTCCATGAGGAGTCAATAACTGACCCGGTATACCAAGACATGTTGGAACAGTTCTTGTACCACCGGGTAACTGATCTGTAACCTCAAGTAATCTTTCAACAAGACGGAGGTCCCCCACACTGGAGCCTGAATGTTCGGAATTCCCTCACAGAAACCTTCTCAGATCGCTAGATTGGACGAGGCGGACCAATTTGGTGGCCACCACGTTCGCCAGACATCACTCCACTTCCTCTGAGGCTATGTAAAAGACCGTGTGTTTGCGACTCCAGTAAAGGATCTTCAAGATTTACGAACCCGTATCCGTGACACAATTGCAACAGTGTTGGACAGAACGTGGAACGAAATCGAATACAGACTTGGTATTGTTCGTGCTATCAATGGTGCACATGTTGAGGTGACAATGAAAATTCTTTGAGTTTCTCTTTCTTTTAATATCAGTCTCATTTCATAATTCCGCATACTTTGTTAGCAATTATTAATTAAAATGTGGGAGGTTTGAAAGGGACACATTCTATATTAAATTAAATTCCTTTCAGTATGAAACGTTCTTGGAAAAAATTAAGAAATATTACAGGAAAAGGGGTGAAATATTCGAGGATATATAATTTTAAAAATGTTGTGGTAAAAATTCAGGTGCGTGAATTATGCGAGTAAATACTACACAAATTTCCACAGTACAGCTCGCATATACTGATTAATAAAATATGCAAGGGCCACAACATTGGTATCAATAAATGTGCGGCAACACTGCTGTTGAATGATGAAACAATGAATGTGCCTCAGTATCGGCTAGTGCTGTCACGTTCCGTTCCTGCGGAGTTTATGAGCGAGTCAGAATATAGGTACATAAAAAAGGGAGAGGTATAAATAAAAGCAGCCGCTCAAAACTCACAAATTTTAAGCAGCTGTTTGGCTTCATATAAATAAAAACCACTTTCCTCTACCTCCTCGCTAGCAACTGCTCAATGGCCTTGGTGGCTAAGCTGCTGCTCAAAATTTGGTGTAAATATAATTAAGCCACTGCTAATTATTATCATCAACTGCTTCCCATTTCTTAAACTTACCTGAGGTTGGTAAACGCATTGTCAGGGTTCATAATGGTAGTTAGGCCTACTGAATGGAGAAGAAAAAATTACACAAGACGCAGGACTCAGATGTACAGACCGATTATTTAGTCCTGACAGCTCAGCGACGCAAAAGAGGGGAAGGAGTAGGAGTAGTGGGGAGAGTTCCTGAGTAGAGATAAGGGCCAGCGGTTGGTAAAGGAATGCAGTACAGCTTAACTGTACTGGAAATACAACACTATACCGCACGCTTAACATCCGATCGCTCTGACTGCAGGCAACAGACTAACCTTAACATCCCTTGGCGTAACTTAATGGACTCGCCTGACCAAGGCGCACATTGCTGGTGACTGTCAGGACTAAATAATCATACTGTATACAATTATAAAGATCTGTATGTATTTGAAAAGGGACATGTAGAATGGCTTGTGCAACACGAGATTGCACATTAAACGCACGTGTTCTTTTATGCAGTCTGCTAGGAAAGGAAAGGTAAATGGAAGACAATAGGCCTATTATTCTCTTTCTCAACGAATGATCAGTTATGATTCATATGTTTGTACTGAATTCGCTCGTGCAGTCAGCAAGAGATCCAGGTCTTATTACGATTTATTACTTGGTTCAATCTATCTAATCCTCCTTGACCGGAAGAGAATGGGCTGGGGACTGCCCAAGCACGTAGGTCGCTTGGGTGGGACCATTTCACTACCTGCAATGGAATTGTTGTATGCCGTAAGACCTCCCACGCAACTGATTTCCCTGCAGGCTGCCACCGATCTCCCATACAGCCTGCAGAATCCTTTTACCTTTCCACATAGGCATCGCTGTGGTCCCTGAACCCTGGTCCCACAAGGTGCCAAGGGCCCAAAGAAGAGCCCACGATACATAGCTATGACCACGACTCTACATCAAAGCAAGCCCAAAATACGGAAAGAAATGGAGATGATGGAGACATAGGGGAAGTGTGATTATGATGGCGAAATGAGTCCGACGTCCAACGCCGAAAGCTTCCCTGCAATTATGTTGAGGGAAAACTTCGGAAAAAACCTCAACCAAGTAATTTGTCCCAACCAGGATTTGAACCCGGTGAGAAATGCAAACCGTCACTACAGAACAGTGGATTATAACTTGATTAATAAATTTCGTGAGAAGAGAAGTGTTCAATACAAGAAACGACAAAAGTCGCTGTACAGTACTCTCAGAGGAAACTGTGGACGACATTGGACACTGACTGGAAAATTCCCTTAGTATCTTCGACATTTTTCTCAACAAACGGGAAAAGTGACTTTAGTCACATGTGCATATTGTTCAGTTCCCCTTTTCTTAGATCACTTCATTGAAATCTCATATCTGCACATTGAAGACTGAATAACTGTGCAACACTATCAGATCAGTAGAAGAAACACTTTTTTGTTCACGTACCGTAATTATTTTAAGCAGAGGTTTTGTGATATTGTTGAAGGAAAATGTAGTAATATATTCACGACATTGAAATATGTGTGTTTTTGGCCCTATTATATCGATATTTTGCTTCTTTGCATTACTATTTTCTTAGATCTAGAATAGGTCAGCATTCAAATGTTTTTCGTGGTAAGATGCGCAGTTTTGCATGAAAATGACTGGTATCATTGTTTCTGTGATGAGCGATTTACCGGTATTATAACATGTTTTGTTCGGTTCTGAGCATTCGTGGTCAAGTAGGCTACATCCTTCGTCAGAATTATTGATATTTGTTGAAATTACTGGGGGAAACACCATGTCAATTAACAAAATGCTGCTGTTATTTTATATTGGTAATTATCCATACAGCAATAGTTTTACTAAATCTGAAAATAATATAGGTACTTCTAAAATTGCAGATATAGCGTACGTTGAGCATATAAAATTTCAAGGTTAGAATTATTTATACAAAGTGAGTTAGGACCTCTGTGTGACAAACTCTGAGGAATGATAGACCTCATGTTGACAAATGTCCCAGATCAAGCCACATAGTCGCTGCCCTGAGTGAAGACTGTTTCATTGTAATAGGATCCCTTTCCCTTGACTCAACACATTTGTAAGACGTGAGTGACCGTACAGTTTTATATTCAGTTGTTGCAGTAAACTCATAGAATGACTCGAGAGATTCAACCCTTACTGTATATGTATATGTATATATATATATATATATATATATATATATATATATATATATATATATATATATATATATGTGTGTGGAAGTGCTGGTAGATTTTGTTCACAATTAACTGACAATCGATTGGTAAGCAATCTGAACCAGTTTGTAAAGAATTGTGCACCACATGTGCAGGGCAGCCAACACCTATAAATTATTCACTGTTTTATTGCAGTTTATAGAATAAATTGTTTTTCCCTTTCCTCTGTTTAACATCAAAATTGGTGTTCGTGTTGTCTGCAGAAATTGCAATTACTTTTTCCTCAAATTCTTTTTCTTTAAAACTTTCGACACATACTTCTGAAGTAAATTTGAAGTTTCCCCACATAAATTAACTAATTCTAGCACTTTCACCATGATACCATTTTCAGAATGAAAATATCTCTGACTAGGAGAGGGACCAACTTCAACCATATGATTAGATGTATCGATCATTACTGAAATGAATCGATCACATTTGAGTTCATCCAAAACCTCCTGAGCTGCATACGGTGCAATAACATTAGAAATTATTGTCTTACATTTTGTGTGACCACACATGAATTTAGGATTGAATTTTTTTTATTACAATAGTTGAAGTACAATCCACTGACCTGAAACTATAATAATTATGCATTGCATTATAATATGCGAAAGTAGCTTTTTATGCTGCCTAACCATTTCAGTCACTGCTTTTAAAAGGATAAATAGTCACTCGAGGTTTTATTTCCACTTTTTGAACATCCATGTGATGTATTTTTTGTCTTAACGTGATTCACACTATCAGATCGATCACCATGTCCAATATCAAACTTAGATTTGCACAACGTACATTCTAAAGTCTCTCACATTACCGACGATAAAAAGAAATTCACTTTTTATCTTGCTATTGAAACAACACCTTCGTTTCGGCATGTTGGAACACAGAAACAGTGATTGCAGAGATTTAAAAAGCTCAATGTAATTAATTGTTAACACTCCGAACACAAGGCACTTTTGGCCCAAATGTTTCAAAGAAACTTGAAGCAACATGTCACGAAACATTCAAACAAAAGTGGAGACAAACAAAAGTGGAAAAATGACGAAAGAGTATATGAAAAGTTTTATAACTACATTCCTTGGTGAACATGTACGTGACGATGAGAAGAGCCTATTGCTGTGTGATTCCTGTACTTGTTAGATGAAAGTTTTCCGAATAGGGATGTTACGCTCAAGATATTGCCACCGAAGACGACAAAATATTGCCAACCTCTTGATGTGTACTTCTTTAGACAATATAAGCTCTACATGAGAAGGATTGTTGATTTTGTAAGACTACAATGTGAAAAACCACAAGTGAAGTTACATGATCGTCATTTCATCATCAGACTTCACTCTGTGCTCTATAATCAACTTTCTGCACCGAAGTACAAGCCAATGTTACAATATGCTTGGCAAAAGGCAAGTTATGACCAGACATCGGATTCTAGGGCAAATGCCTATTTTGTTTCTTTAGGAGAAAAGTAAAAATAATTATTAATATATGTGTTTCATGGAAATTGAAAGGTATTCAAAGAGTTTTATAGTGCCCTAAAATGCCCTAAAACGGTTATTAGAGCCTAATTTGTTAATATTCGCCTAAAAATGCCTAACTCACTGTAAAGTTTCGCATTTTACTCTTACTTTTTATAATTTATACATGCATTCACTGCGAAATTTAAGGCATTTAAAAAGTGGAAAGTTTACTTCACACCGGCCATGAAACCATTGATAAAGGAAACAAAATGTTTTGAATCTCACAACACTGGCAATAGATTTCACCGAATTTAACATGTTTGGAGGCATAAATGCCGACAAAGAACCAACCTTAGTTTTGAAGCAGGCAACAATCACAACATGTGCTGCTACCGATTCAGAGATATACTATACTATAAAAATGACTGTTTTCGGTCTGAAACCGATTAGCTGTACTGCCCTTCAGAGTGTCATAAAATCACAATTTTTGGAGAAAGAGTGTTTTTGAAATATTTATGAAAAGTCGTAAAACTGCGAATTAGTAGGGTAAACCGTTACAAAATATTTAAAAGAATGGCCCTCCTAGTGTTAACACTACCAGGAAATGCAACAATAATTGGAACTTTATATTTTTGTCCAATTGAATCTCAATAACAACGGTTCATTTGAATGCTCGTTAACAGTTGCTCTTTCCCTCACCTTATTTGTGTTGAGAAGTTTTGAGCGGTAGGACGTTTTCCTGTGAAGTTTAACGCGATAATGTCGAAAAATATAAGTGCAAAATCTACATTGATCCGGCAATGGCTAACAGAAAATTCAGAATTCACTTATGATGGAAAAATAATATTCTGCAAGATTTGTAGCAAACAGGTATGTAACAATAGTTGAAATATTTAAATTCTATTAATTTTAATGAGTAGGCCTATAATATTTATACATTGACTGAGCTATCCTGAGATATAATTCTTTTTAAGACCACTACACTTTAACTTTTTAAATTCCGATAGTTAAAGTATTTGCAGGTCATTAAAACCCACTAACTTTGTGATAGAAATACGGCAATACAACAATTAGGATTTTATTTTAATTCAGTTTACTTTACATTTTTAGATTTCACAAGAAAAGAAGTGCCACCTAAAGCAGCATGTGCAAGGAGCGGCTCATAAGGCTAAAGCTCAGCAGAAAAATCAACTGCAACAAACTTTACTAACACAGCCTACTTCAATCTCAGCAGCAATTTCTATGCTGATTTAACCAGAGCGTTTGTTGCTGCTAACATTCCCTGGAATGCAATTGAAAATCCGGTTCTAAGACAGTTTTTACAAAAATACTGCAAACAAAATATCCCATCTGAGTCGACCCTAAGAAAAAATTACTTAGACAGAATATACAATGAAACTTTAGCTTCCATTCGGGAGGATATAGGTGATTCTTACATATGGGTCTCTGTGGATGAAACCTCAGATACTATGAATAGGTATATAGCAAATATGGTAGTAGGAAAACTTAGTCCTGATGGACCTTCGATTCCACACCTCGTATGTGTTAAGGAACTTTCGAAAGTGAATAGCCAAGCCATTGCTTATTTTGTAAATAAAGGCCTACAGTCTTTATACTCAGGTAATATAGACGATTCTAAAGTTCTGTTGTTTTGTACTGATGCTGCCTCATACATGGTTGCTGCAGCTCCACTTCTTAAAACATTTTATCCTAATCTCACGCATGTAACCTGTCTAGCACATGGCCTTCACAGGGTTTCTGAAACAATCCGGAATGAATTTCCTCTTGTCAATTAGTTTATTTCTAACACAAAAAAAAATGTTTTTGTAAAGCCCCATCCAGGATTTCAATATTCAGAGAGAACTTTCCAGATATCCCACTCCCACCTCAGCCGGTTGTTACACGATGGGGAACCTGGATTCAGTCAGTGGTGTATTATTCTAAGTATTTTAAAGAAGTGGTCACAGTTATTGATAAATTACCTGAAACTGATAGTGCAGCGTGTGTGAAAGCAGTGAAAGATTGTCTGAATGACTCACGAGTGAAAAACGATATTGCCTACATAACATCAAACTTTTCTTTCATACCTGCAAGCATTGAACAATTAGAACGTGAAAAACAATCTCTTTGTAGCCAAATAGCAATAGTAAAGGAAGCTCAAGTGAACATACATTCTGCTTTGGGTGAAACTGGGAAAAAAGTTAAAAATAAGCGGGACAACGTATTAAATAAGAATGTAGGATTTTCATTGTTGGAAAAAGTATCAAGAGTGATATCGGGGGAAAGTGTAAATGTTCCAGTAAGTATTGATGTTTCTATTGTACCTAATTTAAAATTTGCGCCTCTCACATCAGTTTCGGTTGAAATAAGTTTTTCTGCTTTCAAAATTATTCTCAGTGACAAAAGGCAAAGGTTAACTGTGGAGAATTTAGAAAAAATTCTGGTGGTGTACTGTGCAGATAATTATAATAAAGTCTGAGCATGGAACTGAATTTCAATAACTTAAAATGAGTAATCTTGATATCAATAATCATTATTTCATTAGTTTCAGTATATTAAATTTGTGCAGCTCTGTTTATAAATATAATATAGTATTCTTTTTTAATGTTTAAACATACTTTTTTGTGCCTATTTTAGTGTATAACTAAAAATTTCAGTGAAAGAAATAAGTATGATACCTTGATGTGCCTAAAATGCCTGAAATGATTGAACAACACATTTTCACAATTTTCACTTTTTTCTTGTCTGTTTCGTTTCTCTTCTTCTGATCTTTCTCATTAAGAACTATTCGCCACCGGCGTAGCTCTGTCGGCAAAGGTGTTTGCCTGCCGATCCGAAGTTTCGTTCGGGCGCGGGTTCAATTCCAGCTTGGGCTGATTACCTGGTTGGGTTTTTCCGAGGTTTTGCCCAACCGTAAGGCAAATTTCAGGTAATCTATGACGAATCCTCGGCCTCATCTCGCCACCATCAATCCCATCGACGCTAAATAACCTCATAGTTGATACATTGTCGTTAAATAACCAAGTTAAAAAAATAAGAAAAGAACTCTTCTCGCTGCCTTTTCTTTCATTTCTTATTCGCTTCCTTCCTTCTCTTGCCTCTTCTTCCATTTTTCTCTTTTGTGCCTTATCAGAAGCAAGTGTGTGTCATTTCTCTGATGTTATTACAAATGGCTTCACCCAGCACTGGACGAGGACCAAAGAACACTTTTCCTTCAACGGGATATTTGCTTCTGGACGCTAAGGTTGCTTTTAGGACACCAAACTTCTTGGCAGCTTCATTTAAATCAAATCCACTGTGGACAGGTTCTGTAGCGTTTCGTAAAGCTTCCCCTGTATAATGCACTTTACCTGGCTTAGGCATTATAATATAGTATCAGTCCTGTAAAAATCCCCATCATTTAACCGATAACATATATAGAATTGGAGCAAATTGGTCATTATTCTAACAAATGATTTATGAACGACCAATCACTGTAGTTTGCGGCCATTCACTTTATAGTGATTGACCACGGGGCATTTTTATGTCATATAAAAACTTTAACAAAATAATATTCTGTGGACGGAAACCTTATACCTTTTCTCCCACTGTGAGTGTAAAAACAAGCACCAGAATTTATGTATCCTTTGCAGAATAAATAAATTATTGGATGCACTATTCTTAGCATTTCCAATCGATTTCAGTCCTCTCAGACAACAGACACTAACTCAGTGGGATGAACAGCAACAACTAACCACAAATAAGGGTTGCTACTAGAGGTATATGCAGCAAAAAGTGAAATCACGATCGTGGTTTATTCACAATATACTTGAAAAAAGGAAGCGGTCAATCACCGTATACTGGTCAATAACTACCTAGTTTACCCTACCAATATCTCGTTTGAAAATGTAATTTGTGTGTTGTTTGATATTGAACTGCTTGAATGCGAAAGTGATGTTGAATGTGAAAAAGTGGTTTTAGTCAGATGTGCATATTGTTCTATTCCACTTTGCTTTGACCACTTCATTGAAATCCAACACCTGCACTTTGAAGACTGAATAGCTGTGCAACACTATCAGGTCAGTAGAAAAAGTTTGTTGTTCAGATAGCGTAATTATTTTAAACAGAGGAAAATATAGCACTAAAATCACGACATTGAAATGTGTGTTTTTTGTCCTATTATATCGATATTTTGTTTCTTCGCCTTACCAAAGTTCCTCTCTTAGACCTTGAATAGGTGATCATTCAAATACCTCTCGTGGTAAGACGTGCAGTTTTGCATGAGAACGACTCAAACCACTGTTCTTGGGATGAGCAATTTATATTCTACGCACATTTCCGTGCGGATCTGAGCGTTCGAGGTCACGGACAACCCTTTTTAGTTTTACAAGAGATTTTCAAACGTGCCGCCTCCTCTTTCCACACACTTGGTTGAATGCTTATGAATCGCGCGTGTCACATTCCTTAACTTATCAGGGCTGTTCCTGATTATTCTGCGGCGTCCATAATGCACACAATTAATTTTTCACCTGTGTTTACGTTAATCTGTTACACAAGATCCTTCATCCGCCTCCATAAGCAATAATTAAGGGGTTTCAAATCTAGGAACATGGCTGGCCAGGGATGAGGACCTCCGCAAGCAATCCAATGATGTGGGAAATACTGGTTTAGATGATCTCTCACGGCGAGGGTGAAATGAGCAGGTGCCCCATCAAATTGGAACTGCATAGGCTACGAAGTTTCGTTGCAAGAGAATAAAGTCTATAAATTGTGGCATTTCTTTTGTATAAAGTGTAGGTACATGTCACCATTTAAGTTTCCGAGTAAAATGGTCCTATCAGCTCATTATACAGAGCACCACACCATACACTGACACTAAATCGATCTTGAAAATTGGTTTTCTGCGTGGCTTTATAGTTAATATTTGCCCATTCAAATAAGTTATGTAAATTATTATTGCCATCCCTTGTGAACTGTGACTAATCAGTAGGGGACGGATTCATATGCACTAAAAAATTGCAAAATATGCATGTACGTATGCATTTAAAAACCAGGATATATAGACTAAAATAACAAAATATGCAGTGTTAAAATAAAAAAAAAATCTTTTTTATTTTAAGCAATTTACTATTATTGGTGGTTTTGTGTTGTACATAAGAATACTAGGACACCATCAGTTGTTAAATTTGCATGTCCTTGAACCTAATGCTTAAGCAGTACACTTCTGACACATTTTACGTTAGGCACCATTGATAAAACTAAAGGTACGATCCATGTCGCTACTTTTGCTGCGCAACTTTTATACTGCAGCTGCATGTCGTGTTCACACGTAAGCCAAAAGTAGCGCGCTGCACGCTACTTTTCGTGCTGCGCAACCGACCGCAGCAAAAGTTGCAACTGGAAGTTGCGAGTTTGTTCACACACAAAGTGCTACTTTTGCAGCCGCAGTCATGCTGCAGGTTTCCATCTCGTGTTAACTTCTCAATATACATTTTGTGGTTATGTTCACATTATTAAGAAACTCATGCGAAAGCTTACTTATCTATTATTTGCTTTTCTATCCTAACTAGTATTCAGAAATTGGCATTATTTTTACTATAAAGCTTTTAAAAAACGCTTATACACTTCTCGTTGTACAGCATATTTACGTAATCAATGTTGGCAATCCTCCTGTTTGAAACTACGCTACAGAAAATTAAAAAAGTGAATTATATCGTCAGCAAATATTCTCAGACTGTGTTGTGCATTTAATACAGTCATGCCGTTTAGCGCACGACGGAGCTTTCCCCTCCGTTCACCCCTTCCACGAAATGTGACGTAAGTAGGAGTCGCGGACTGCAGTCTGTCAATCACGTCGTGCATCATTGCACCTGGTATAATAACAACCTGTGGCGTTGCTTGAAGATGTCCAGTGCTCTGTTTCGCGTCGAGTGGGAGGAAGAATTCTTTTTTGTGCTTCATGAAGGTAAACCATATTGTTTAATATATTCGAAAACTTTGAATGTACTATCAAGGTTCAATATCAACCGACATTTCAGGAGTAGCCATTCCTAAGAATATGGTACTCGTCTGTCAGGTATACAACGGAAAATAAAACTCCATGAACTAAAGGAGACTTTCTATAGCAGCAAAAAACGTGACCAGCAGGGAATTTCACCCGTCAATATTCTGCGTGCTAGCTATAGAGTTGCGAAACTCATAGCTGAAAACAACAAGCCCTTTTCAGATGGAGAATTCGCAAAAGATTTAATTGTAACCGTAGCAGAGGAGGTTTGCCCCAGTATGATTAATTCATTTAAAACACTTAGCCTAGGAAGAACTGCAATAGTGTCCAGAATAGCAGAAATGAACTCTGACATAGAAGACTAATTAAGATCTATGATAAAAGGTCTTACATGGTAAGCATTAGCCTTAGACGAGTGCACAGATATTAAGCATACAGCACAATTAGCTATATTTCTTAGAGGAGTAGACAATGAATTAAATGTATTTGAAGAATTCCTGGATTTAGTACCCATAAAGGGACACACGTCAGGTGAAGATATTTTCGAGGCACTGCACATGGTTGCTTGCAAGTATGAGCTATCGTGGGAGAAATTGGTATCATTAACAACGGACGGGGCACCCTCTATGATAGGTCACTCTCGAGGATTGATGGGTCAATTTTATGCATTTCTGAATGAAATAGGAATACCTAGAAATTCTGTGAAAATGATGCACTGTATTATTCACAGAGAAGCACTGTGTGCAAAATCAGAAAATTTAGCAAACATAATGTCAGTAGTGGTAAAAGCTGTTAATTTAATTAAAGCTAATTCATGCGGCATCGTCAATTTCAAGAATATTTACACCACATATGTTGTGATTATGACGATTTAACTTACTACTCCCAAGTCCGCTGGCTAAGCAGAGGTAATATGCTTCATCGTTTCTACAATATCCGTTCGGAAGTAGACTCCTTCTTAAAGGAACACAATATTGCCATTCCCGAAATATCCGATAGCGAGTGGATTATGGATCTTGCCTTCTTAACAGATTTGTGTGATCATTTAAATCGGTTAAATACCGCGCTACAAGGAAAAAATCACTCCATCGTGAATATGGCAGATGCCATTAAGTCATTTATGGGTAAACTAAAGCTATGGTTGCATCAGCTGCAGAAGGCAGAACTGTATCATTTTCCACGTCTCCAATCATTAGTAAACCAAAAGGTTCATTGTATTCTGGAAATGCTTTTTTCTGAGTCTGAAACCAGGTTTCATGACATCAATGATATGAATGTGGAAATGTTAATATTTGAAAATCCATTTGCAGTCAAACCAGAAGAAGCTCCACTGAACTGTCAGCTAGAGATCGTTGACATGCAGAATAATACACGGATACGAAGCAGTGGAAAACTAGGGATAGAATTATGGAGACTAATTGATAGAGATGAGTATCCTAATCTGAAGAATCTCGTCTCTCGTATGTTAGCCATGTTTGGAGGAACCTATGTCTGCGAGCAGTTCTTCTCAGTTATGAACAACAATAAGAACAACAGAAGATCGAGGATAAGTGATTCTAACCTAGTTGCAACATTGCGTGTAAGTGTTAGTAAATTACATCCCGATATTGACCGGCTCGTAGCTGCAAAGACCTCCAAATCACCACCAGAGAAAACAGAATAATTGTGTTGATATGCTGTAGTATTAATATTGTTTTATTACATTCACGTAATACAAATACACATAAAGTTTGTAAACATTATTACGACTTGTACATGACATTGAATGTCCGCCACTGAACCTATTCCTTATAGCATAGCTCGTCAGATCAGAACAGGTACGGTTCTTGGGAGGTACTGGTGGGGGAAGCCTGAGCATTTCTATTTCCCCTTCATCGACACTACTGATTTAATAACTGTTACAAATAATTTATTTTCATCACATCTAACATTAAATTACATCCAAACAATAAAAGTATCATTAGCACATTTGGGTGGCAACACTGGTCGCAACCGCAGCAAAAGTTTCAACAAAACCGATATCAAAAATGATGCGGCTGCAACCCTGAGAACCCTGTTCACACGTCGCTAGTTTTAAGCTGCGCGCAGCGTGAAAAAGTAGCGGGCAGCAGGTTCGGCAGCCTCTACTTTTCGGATTGCACCGTTGTTGTTCACACGTCGCAGTACGAGAGTTGCGCAGTTTTTTGTACTGCAGCGCTGCAAAAGTAGCGACGTGTGACCGTACCTTAAGTTATCATTGATAATACTAATTCAAAATTAATATTTTTTTTTGCGGCTAGGTTGTTCTAAAAAAATAATGCACTCTACACATTGTCAAAATTTCTGTGACTTGTCTCCATAATAAAATGAAATATTCTGATTTGCCACGTCCGCAAGTAGAAAACAGAAAATTGCATTATCATACTTATATTATTGTTGTCATACGGCGAAATTCGAGTTTAGCAAGTGCAAAAAAAGTCTATGAACACTTCCTGTAACTGCTGGTCATATTGCTACGTTCTTGTGACAACTGTCAAAATCTTATGCACGTACGAAGTACACGATAAGGCGGCTTCTTTGATTGTACTGCTGGAAGAGCCAACTTCAGGTACGGGCTCTTCCTGTCCTTCAAAATCACTAAACCTATCCAGCGTATCTTCATGCATTTCTGTGTTATTCCCATTGTATTTGTGCATTATTATGCTATATAACATATTTGCGAACTCCATATCCTCGACTCCGATTACGTTTCCATATTCAGCACGTCGGAACTTTGCCTCTAACATTTTGACAACATTCATGGGATTAATTCGCCTCATGATACCGATGTACACTGTTTACACTCTAATCCACAACCGAACACTCCAAAAGGCGACCTCCTACTAGTAGCGGCCGGTGACCAAAATCCTCGGTGAGGCCAGATGCAACTAGTTTAAGTGCCTCCGATAGGAAATGTTTATTCATGATATTAATTAGTACTATTATTATATTAATGCCATTATAATTAATGAAAAATAATAATGTCACTCACCAAATAAATTGTTAAGCTGTGAGTTTGTTTCAGTGATTGTTTAATGTGATGAAGCAATCCATATTATGCTCAGCTGAACAAGAATTTCTTGAAATTCTCCTGGAAATATTTTTCAGATCCCTGAAGCTTTCAGTACACATTGAAAGACACTCTTTCAGCTTTCCCAATGACGGGACTGCCTCATTGGACAAAGCATAATAAACATATTGAGTGAGAACAAAAAACAGACCACAAAAGAGAAAGGAGGGGAACGAACAAAAGGGAAAATTAAGTACAGGAAAGATAATAGCATCCATATAACAGGCCTAAACATAGTAAACAAACAGATTAGATATTCGAGCAAAATTCTCCCTTTTTAGGAAACAAAGTACAGACGGCATTTTAAAATGGCAAGTGATCCTCTGATAGCGGCAAGGGAAATATCACGAATGAAGTCGTTGTTCAGCTGGAACTTCTTGCAGAAACTGACAAAGAGGCGAGGTATTGTGCCCCTAGCGCCAACCATTAGCCCAACTACTTCAATGGAGGTGAGGTGATATTTCTCCAAATAGAATGGAACTGTGGGCTCATAAATTCTGCATTTTTCTGAGTGGACTTCAGCGGGCTGTTGTTCCTGTGCCTCGAACCGACTGTCGGGTCGATAATGTATGCTGATGTGGAGCCTGATGGAATGGCAAGCATGTCAATTCGCCGACAGGATCCCTTTGAGAGATGCCATGGACTTCTTCGTGCATAGTGAGACCTTTCTTCCTCAAGGCTTCGGCAATCATGGACCTGATTCTGTGATGTCTAGAGTTCCGCAGTGTCTCGCTGAAAGGACAGGCACCCAAAACGTGGCCAAGAGTTTCAATCTCACTGACGCAACGACGACAGTGGTGTCCGTCTCGGGACCTTCCTGGTATAGCACGCAGCGGACAAACATTAGCTGTCTTTCTTTCTTTTTTCCTTTTCCTTTTTCTTTTTTTTTTCTTTAAGAGTAACAGACAAGGTTTTTTTTCATCATCATCATCATCATCATCATCATCATCATCTTTCAGGTTTAGGCCTTCAGGCCTGTTCCGTCCTCAGGGAATATCGTCAGTCCATCTTGTTCTTGGGCGCCCAACATCTCTACGTCCTTTGGGCTTATAATTTAGCATTATTTTGGGAAGTCGCGTTTCATCCATTCTAATTATGAGGTCATACCAATTTCTCTTCTGTTGTTCCACTCTGTTGTTCATGTTAAATATATTCAGCTCTGTTCTGATATCAGTGTTCTTTCTGTTGTCTAGGAGGGTAGTCCCTGCAACTGCTCTTAGGAATTTCATTTCCGAAGTCTCTATTTTCCTCTCATATTTCCTATTTAAGGTCCAATTTTCGCATCCATACATTAGGACTGGTGTGGCTACTACTTTATAAAGTTTCAGTTGCGTTTCTTTTGTAGTCTTCTGTCATAAGTATCTCCTGATGGTTCCGCATATTCTCCCAAATTTCTGAACTTTCATATTTATATCTTCGTTTTGGTTATGTCACATTAGACCCTAAATATTGGAAGTTGGATACTTGTTCGATTATTTTATTATTTATAATAATTTTGCATCTAAGTGGATTTTTCCCTAAAAAGGCCATTGATTTTGTCTTCGTAGTAGATATATTCAAATTATATTCTGTCATTATGTTCTGTAATTTGAAGGATGCCATTTGTAGTCCATCTTCTGTTTCTTCTATGACAGCCTGATCATCAGCGAATAAAATTGTGTTTAAAACTGTATTTCCTAGTTTTATACCCCCCGTTATAGTATCTTGTCATCTCTTAATGGCCTCGTCAATATATATACTAAAAAGTGCTGGAGACATCGGGCAGCCTTGTTTAACACCTTGGTTTACTTGAGCTGTTGTACCTGTTCCATTGTCAATCGTTATTAATGTATTTTGATACAGGCTTTGTATAACATTTATTAGATGGATGAGGTATCCTTTGTTCCTCATTATGTTCCATAGTTTTCCCCGTAAGACTTTATCAAAGGCTTTTTCGTAATCCATAAATAATATGTAGGCCTACGTTGGTAGATTGTATTCTCCCCTTTTTTGTATAAGCTGTTCCATTATAAATATACAATCAGAACATGAACGTCCTTTCCGGAATCCGTTTTGTTCTTCTCCCAGCATTACTTCATTTATAATATTCAATCTTCTTGTAATGATTTTCGCGTAAATTTTATAGGCTACATTAAGTAGGCTTATTCCTCTGTAGTTATTGCAGTCATTTCTATTTCCTTTTTTGAAAATTGGACATATTTTGGATATTTTCCACTCTTTCGGTATTGTGTATGTGCTCCAGCATATATCAGTTATTTGTAGATACCTTGA
Organism: Periplaneta americana; assembly: GCF_040183065.1. NCBI lineage: Eukaryota > Metazoa > Arthropoda > Insecta > Blattodea > Blattidae > Periplaneta > Periplaneta americana. The sequence goes on along the minus strand of NC_091130.1, from coordinate 93,072,845 downwards.
TTTTACTTCTACTGGAGCGTATCTTATTAGCTCGATGTTCATTGCGTCCGTACCGTATGATTTCAGTTAAGCCAAGTGACTGAGGCCTGGCCTCACTTGCCTTTGTCAATCAGCCGCCACTGCCTCATACTGCAGCTATACTATTCACATAACTAGAGAAGTACTTGTTAGTGCAGGTACAACATGCCACCGTCGAATGGCGCTAGCAGACAACAGCTGAGTTTTGTATGGGATGACTCATACCGCTGGGTTTTTTTAATAAAAATAAAAGATGAGCGATTTATATTCTAAGCACATTTTCGTACGGTTCTGAGCGTTCGACGTCACGCACATCCCTTGTAAGAGTTGTTGAGCAGAATGAAGCTTACAACAAGTAAGCAGTTACAAGAGTGGGAGTCCACATCTCTGGAGTAACGGTTAGCGCGTCTAGCCGCGAAACCAGGTGGCCCGGGTTCGATTCCTGGTCTGGGAAAGTTATCTGATTGAGGTTTTTTCCGGGGTTTTCCCTCAAGCCAATAAGAGCAAATGCTGGGTAACTTTCGGTGTTGGACTCCGGACTCATTTCACCGGCATTATCACCTTCATTTCATTCAGACGCTAAATAACCTAAGATGTTGATAAAGCGTCGTAAAATAACCTACTAAAAAAACAAGAGTGGGAACTGTATCCATTTTTTGTTTTTTTTTTTTTTTTTCTGTACTGATATCATTAAATTTTGCCTCTCATTTCAAATTTCCAATAATCTGTAGCGACTGTACTATAACACACTGGGTGAAAAGTAAGTAATGTCATTAATTTCAAGGGGTTATTCTTTGAAATATTTCAAATAAAAAGTTTAATCGAATTATGCTCGTCTTTTGCTTCCTTTTGAGATAAAAATTGTTTTATACCAAACACTCTGTCAATTTAAGAGAGCAATGTATTATGATAATTGATTTAATGACCTTTATACATATGTGCAGAAATTTGATCCGAACAAATGTAACTTTTCGTTTTGAAAAGTGATTTTGAAAATTTTATATTTGTTGCGATCAAATTTATGCATATTTAAAGAACAAACCGAAAATTTTCTCAATCATTTATTGTAATAATACACTGCTCTCTTAAACTGACTGGGTATATTGGGAATTAAATCAATGGCTTTCCCAAAACACGCTATGAAATGTTTCATATAAAACAATTTGTATCTCGGAAAGAAAGCAGAAACGAACAAAATTGTATTAAACTTTTTTGCTTGAAATATTTCAAGGAATAACATCCTCAAATTAATGACATTACATATGGTTCATCCTGTATATATGCTAGGTATAGTCTTATTCTATGCGTGTACAACATCCTAAACTGCGGAACTTAGATTTTAAAATTATTTTTTACAAACTTGTCCTTCAGTTACAAGAGGGCAGCAATCGAAGTCTGGCGAAATGCTTCGAAATCAGAGCGGCTTATGAAGACAGTATCATTTATACTGAATGTTCACGACTTGTAGGGTTGTAATGTAGGAATTTCTGAAGAAATGAAGAGTTTCACGTCAAGAAGTCTTTTAAATTTAAAGAAAAGTGATTACAAAGACACACACAATGGGTCTGAACGCAAATTTAGCTGGACGAAGTTATTAACTTACCTTCAACATGACAGATTTTTCTTAACATTGTAGAAACCTTATAGATAGCGTATGTTTTAGTGTATGAACACTGATTACTGGAGCGGATTTTATGTAATATGAAAATGAGAAATAAGTACATAAATATGTAGCTAAAATGCCAAAATATGTAGATAAATATGCAATAAATAAAAAATATGTAACTAAAATCTAAGCTTTATTAGACATATTTTTGCACACTGATATAGGTGCGCATGTGATTCAATCTCATTTCATTATTGTTTCGAAGTGCAATTAATATTTAAATATTGTCCCAAAATTTCTGCGCTCATCGAATGTCTCATAGAAATCACCAAGTTCAGATCTAATCGTTTCCATTGTGTCAGTGTAGTCCGGAGTTCAAATAATTTTTCCGAAGTGTTGATTCGTCCGCGATATTGAAGTCGCAGCATTTGAGTAGGAATGCTTGAAACGTTGGCACTCCAAGCGCAGCTGCATAAATCTTTATTGAATTCACTGGTAGAAGACGAAGAAGATTCGAGCACCACCTGAGTAAGAAGAACTTTTATTTCGACTCAGCACATTTTTTATTTTTCTCATGAAGTTCAGTTTTTAAAAGCTCTTCTAATATTGTGACTTCATGGAGCATCCAATGTGATTGTCATACACAGCACAATTTTACTATCACTAGTAAAGGCATCGCCAATTGAAAACCAATCTTTTAATTTGGACGCGACTGGTGCCATAGCAGTAGACTCACTAGTTGTATCACCTGATGTCAGAATAAGCTTCTCAAGAAATTTGAAAGGACTACAGTTTTCTTTCTGAGCAACTGATTGGGGATGTTTATGCCAAACGGTCATAACTACACGGTATTTTTCTTATCTGACCTTCACCGCGGTAGCAGTAAAAAGATCCAAGCTTCGTATTGGCATTTCTTCCTACTTTACCGTTACTGCTTAAGGGTTACACAGACTGTTAGCATGGCAAAGGGATGTCCATTTTTTTGACAGAATACGTTATTATTTTAAATTATTAAATTATTTTTATGCACCAGAGACGAAGGGACAAGCTTTATAAACCATTTTCAAACGAATAACTTATGAATTAAGTCAAGAGAAAATTGGTGAAGACAAATGTGTATTCTTTCAAAATATGCAATATCCTTGAAAATATGTAAAATATGTACAGTTCCCCTTAAAAAGAATGAGACGACTCCGGTCGTCGGAAGTTAAAGTTCTACAGCGCGGTTCAATCTATATCGACGTAGCCAGGAAGGCATCTGGTCATGCATGCGTAAGCCTATTTTCATCCTACTCCAAAGTGCACACAAGTGCAAAATGTAATCAGTTGTCTATGTATTTCTGGTATAGGTCTCTTTTTACGTCCTTGATCGTTTACCTTTAATGAAAGATTGAAATATACCGTGTAACACGAAAGTAATTCGCCAAAGTGCAAAAACAATATTAAATTTGATGACAACAAGGACAGCAATAAGGACAAAAATCATGACCATGATAATATACTACGACAAGAAACACGACAACACTACGACAATGATTAAGATAAATACCACGACATGGATCACGATAAGGACTTCGAAATTTACCAAGATAAGAACTATGACAAAGACAACAAATACTTTTTAAGAATCATGACAAATGCAGCAAGGAGGACGATAAGAACTATTACAATGCCAACAATGACCACAATAAAGACAACATAGATCACGATAAGGTACATGTCAAAGACAACAAGGACTACGACAAAATAGTAAGGATCACGATAAGGACCATCACAAGGAAAACAAGAACCAATATAAGAAACGCGATATGGATAAAGACAAGGGCCACAATAATAATTACGAGACCACGATAAGGACAAGTTTCATGATAAGAGTCACGACATAAACCACGATAAGGACAAAGAGCATGACATGGATCATAACAAAGGCAACAAATACCATGATAAGGACCACAACAAAGGCAAGGATTACGATAAGAAACATGACAAAGACAACAGTGACCACGATAAGGACCGCAGCAAAGACAAGATCTACGGCAACGATCACGATAACGACCATGATATGGACCACAGAATAATCACCATAAGGACTTCGTCAAAGACAAGGACGATGTTAAGATCCATGACAACAAAACAAAGACAAGGACCACGATAAGAATAACGACATGGGTCACGACAAACACTATGATAAGTATCACGATAAAGACCATGACAAACACTACGATAAGGTACATAAAGACCAAGACAGCGATAAGGACTATGCGAAGGAGAATACGGACCACTATAAGAATCACGATAAGGATAAGGACGAGGACTACGATAAGGATCACGACATGGTCCACGACATGCACCACAAGGTTCAGGATGATAAAAACCATAACATGAACCACTTTAAGAACCGCGACACTGACTACGATAAGGATCACAAGAACTACGATAAGGACCAAGACGATGACAAAGACAAGGAGTAAGATAAGGACTATTACAATGACAACAAAGATCACGACAAAGGCAACAATGATCACGATCAAAAACATGACAAAATTAATGAGGCTCACGATAAGGACTATACCAGAGACAACAAGGACCAATGTAAGAAGCGTCACATGGACGAAGACAAGAACTACGATAATAATCGCGGCATGGACACGATAAGAACCATGACAAAAACAGAAAGAATGATAAGGACCATTACAATGACAACTAGAACCACGACAAAGACAACAATGTTCACGATAAAAAATATAACAAAGACAACAATAATCACTGTAAGGACCATGCTAGAGACAACTAGGACCAATATAAGGAGTCGAAATGGACAAAGAGACAACTATAAGAATCATGACATGGACTACGACCATAACATAAATACAGACATGGAAATCCTACACATACAACCCAAAAACCAAAAACTCAACACACTACAACAATATGAAATCTACAGACACACTAAAACATACCCCAGTCAAATTCTCAACACACAGATCAATTTCAGAACACACACTATTTGACACAACTCTTCATCACACGAACCCACCCAAACAAGAGGCAGCGAAGTTCAGATAGCGCCGAGATCTAGTAGGCTTTGAGGATGGTGTCGAATAGCACCGAAACAGCTGTAAGCCGCACATGCTTACATAATTAACACGAGTAAGATCGCCATTTAATCAATTATTAATATTTTTAAAATTTCATTCTAAATGTTACTTTTTAATATATATATATATATATATATATATATATATATATATATATATATAAATGGTGTAAATGCATTCATTAGATTAACGTTTATAATATTATAATTTGTGATTTTGTATTGTTTTCGATCATTAACACTTTATCTCAAGACTTTGTAAAACTCTATTTCAATGTTATTTAGACAAAAAAAATCGTTGTGTAAACTAAGAATCGAACTGACACTCTTCTACACAACATGCAGAAGTCTTAGCGTCTGAACTATCGAAGAGACACGAAACTTTGCTTTCTGTGCGGAGTGTCGACCTAGTCACGAATTGTAGTTTTTGAAGTGAATTTCGGAACGATGCTAGTAACAAACCAAATAGCCTGAATTTAAGTAGGTAACTCAATATTCGTTATCTTGTGTATCAGTGCTCTGGTCTCAGATCATGCGCAGTTTCTTACATCTGAGACTTAAGAATATTCAATCGTCTCATTCTTTTCTATGGAAACTGTATAGCTGCCAAAAAAAAAAAAAAAGTGGCCCCACTCGTGAACAGCGAATATTTTCAAAGTCCACTTCGGGTCGCGGCGATGCATGTGGTTGTACAAGCAGTTCCGGAACTATGAAAGTGTTCCATATCTGCTTCTCGCAGACCAGCGGTAGAGTGCTTGTTTAATGATTCAAAGGTTCAGAGTTCGGGCCTTCTTCAAGTTTTCATTTTATTTTTTAATCGTTCTTTAGCGATGTAAATGATATTCAAATTATCATTTATATCCAGTTATCGTTCTTTATGGATATCACGTTATTTATATTTTGTTATCGTTCTTTAGAGATATGAATAAAATTCAAGTCATCATTTGTATTCTGTTATCGTTTTATAACGATATGAATAATAATTATTACTATTGTAGCTGCAGTATCTCCAATGGGGGTTAGCCCTATTTTACATATGTATGTTAGGGCTATAGTTTTATACACAAAAAAGATAAGCATAAAGAGAAATGGAAAAGAAAATTAAATTAGCTTACGCGATGTAAACAAAACATAAACAATCCGTAAATTAGGCATTGCGATTGCAAAACAAATATCAGTTATCAATTTGAATCATACAAAAACATTAACAACACACATACGTAACACTTCTATAACACAAATATGCAGCTTTCCGTACCATATATCATAAATTAATACACAATAGTCACACAAACACAATCAAACTATAATTACGACATTGCGACGACATCAAGCATCCCATAACTGACTCACATACATAACAAATCAAGCATCCGTTGCAACACATACACTTCAACATAGTAACCACACTTTTAAAAGTTACAAATTTGACTCCAAGAAGAATAAATAGGCCACTGTTACTAATTACTATTCTTCTACAATTTCTTAAATACATCTGTAATAAATCTGTGAAATTCCGATATGAATAATATTCACGTTTTTTATATTGTTATCGTTCTTTAGCGATATAAATAATATTCAAGTTATCATTTATATTGTTTTCCTTCATTAGCATTATAAAATAATATTCAAGTTATTTATGTTGTTATTGTTCTTTCACAATATAAATAATCTGTATTTTATGTAAGTAATTATTATAACACAAATAAACATCTTTCTTTGTAAAATAGGTTATTTTATTTAGATAATTAAATACGTATTATATAATATCTTATATTAATTAAACAAACCGATATTTATCATTTATATTGTGTTATCGTTCTTTAGTGATACTGTATAAATAATATTAAACTTATTTATATTGTAATCGTTCTTTAGCGATATAAATAACATAAATTTAATATTAGGTTTGGAAAAATCCAGTTGCATAATACTGGTATTAGTTTTTCTTTTTGTATTATTACATTATACTATATTGAACCACAATAAAATGAAAAGGAGTAACGAGGAATTGAACCTGAGACGTTGACATCTAAATTCCGACGTTCGTCCGCTGAGCTACGAGGGCAAAAGTGTGGAAACATTTTCTGAAAAATTGGCCCAATCACACTCTAATATTTTCTGATGATTCGTAGAAGCTAATCCAGGATGCGGGGGCAAAGGCTAATTGAGATTTCCCAGTCTCTAATCGGGTCAAACATCCTGATAGAATTAATATTTAACCCTTGCCGTGACTTGTGAAGTCCGGAGGGCCCAATTAGTCAAATCCACTCTCCTCATCTCCACACTTGGGCCCCCTGGAATTTAATAAGATGCGAAAGAGATAGTGGTGTGCGGAAAGCAACGGGATGTTACCGCATTTAGGCCTATCCTTCCCAAGAAAAACTGCAAATATGAACAGAGGAAGCTTTTAATAGAAGAAAAAGGATCTTCTGCGGACCTCTGGAAAAAGAACTAAGGAAGAGACTAGTGAAGTGCTTTGTGTGGAGTGTGGCATTGTATGGGGAAAGAACATGGACATTACGACGAAATGAAGAGAAACGAATTGAAGCATTTGAAATGTGGATGTGGAGAAGAACGGTGTGTGTGAAGTGGACAGATAGAATAAGAAATAAAATTGTGTTTGAAAAAGTGAGTGAAGAAAGAATAATGCTGAAACTGATTAGAAAGATAAAAAGTAATTGGTTGGGTCTCTGGTTGAAAAGAATAATAGATGACATTAGGATATGTGGATCATATGCGGAGACTAAGAGGAAGGCAGAAAATAGGAAAGATTGGAGATTGTTGGGTTTGCAATGAAAGACCTGCCCATGGACAGAACACTTATGTATGTATGCTCAGAATGCCTGGAATATCGTGTCTAAAAACAGTCGCTATTTGCAAAGACTAGTCAATTCCATGCCCACTCGACTGCAAGATGATCGAGATAAGAGGAAGATAGACTAAATATTGAATTGTGGCTTTTTGTTTTGTTTTTTGAACGCTTAATTGTTTGAATGTTTTAAGGCCGACGCCAGTAAATTTGTTTTGTTTATGCCACGAAAGATATTTTTATTGAGAATAAAATCTTTTTTCTTTCCATTTGCAGCCACAATATCATAATGATAAAGTCATGGCACACTATATTAATGAACCTGATGTTAATTACTAAAATAATCGTAAAAGAGAAAAGAGCCATTATATATAGTTTGTCTCTCTCAAAAACAGAACAAAAAAGAATATAAAAAGCACGTGGTTGTAGTCGAACGCAGGACCTCATGAATAAGAGGCCTGAACGCTACCATTATGCTATCGATAACACACAGAATACTTCAATTATAACTGTAGATATCAGGCAATGTGGTCCAACAACATGTAACATCGCCTGTCTCCGAATTGTAGCGAAGATAGCCGAAGGGAACTTTGTTTCAGGAGAGCGGCAATTTTTTTTTGACAGCTGTACATACGTGCCAAAATATTTATTACGCACCAAAATATGTAAAAAAAATTGTAACTTAAATCTTCGAAATAATGACCCCTTATCCCTATGTAATGACCAGACATCGGATTCTAGGGCAAATGCCTATTTTGTTTCTTTAGGAGAAAAGTAAAAATAATTATTAATATTTGTGTTTCATGGAAATTGAACGGTATTCAAAGAGTTTTATAGTGCCCTAAAACGGTTATTAGAGCCTAATTTGTTAATATTCGCCTAAAATGCTAACTGACTGTAAACTTTTGCATTTTACTCTTACTTTTTATAATTTATACATGCATTCACTGCGAAATTTAAGGAATTTAAAAAGTGGAAAGTTTGCTTCACACCGGCCATGAAACCATTGATAAAGGAAACAAAATGTTTTGAATCTCACGACACTCGCAATAGATTTCACCGAATTTAACATGTTTGGAGGCATAAATGCCGACAAAGAACCAACCTTAGTTTTGAAGCAGGCAACAATCACAACATGTGCTGCTACCGATTCAGAGATATACTATACTATAAAAATGACTGTTTTCGGTCTGAAACCGATTAGCTGTACTGCCCTTCAGAGTGTCATAAAATCACAATTTTTGGAGAAAGAGTGTTTTTGAAATATTTATGAAAAGTCGTAAAACTGCGAATTGGTAGGGTAAACCGTTACAAAATATTTAAAAGAATGGCCTCCCTAGTGTTAACACTACCAGGAAATGCAACAATAAATGGAACTTTGTATTTTTGTCCAATTGAATCTCAATAACAACGGTTCATTTGAATGCTCGTTAACAGTTGCTCTTTTCCTCACCTTATTTGTGTTGAGAAGTTTTGAGCGGTAGGACGTTTTCCTGTGAAGTTTAACGCGATAATGCCGAAAAATATAAGTGCAAAATCTACATTGATCCGGCAATGGCTAACAGAATATTCAGAATTCACTTATGATGGAAAAATAATATTCTGCAAGATTTGTAGCAAACAGGTATGTAACAATAGTTGAAATATATAAATTCTATTAATTTTAATGAGTAGGCCTATAATATTTATACATTGACTGAGCTATCCTGAGGTATAATTCTTTTTAAGACCACTACACTTTAACCTTTTAAATTCCGATAGTTAAAGTATTTGCAGGTCATTAAAATTTTGATTGTTCGAACCCACTAACTTTGTGATAGAAATACGGCAATACAACAATTAGGATTTTATTTTAATTCAGTTTACTTTACATTTTTAGATTTCGCAAAGAAAGAAGTGCCACCTAAAGCAGCATGTACAAGGAGCGGCTCATAAGGCTAAAGCTCAGCAGAAAAATCAACTGCAACAAACGTTACTAACACAGACTACTTCATCCAATCTCAGCAGCAATTTCTATGCTGATTTAACCAGAGCGTTTGTTGCTGCTAACATTCCCTGGAATGCAATTGAAAATCCGGTTTTAAGACAGTTTTTACAAAAATACTGCAAACAAAATATCCCATCTGAGTCGACCCTAAGAAAAAATTACTTAGACAGAATATACAATGAAACTTAGGCTTCCATTCGGGAGGATATAGGTGATTCTTACATATGGGTCTCTGTGGATGAAACCTCAGATCCTATGAATAGGTATATAGCAAATATGGTAGTAGGAAAACTTAGTCCTGATGGACCTTCGATTCCACACCTCGTATGTGTTAAGGAACTTTCGAAAGTGAATAGCCAAGCCATTGCTTATTTTGTAAATAAAGGCCTACAGTCTTTATACTCAGGTAATATAGACGATTCTAAAGTTCTGTTGTTTTGTACTGATGCTGCCTCATACATGGTTGCTGCAGCTCCACTTCTTAAAACATTTTATCCTAACCTCACGCATGTAACCTGTCTAGCACATGGCCTTCACGGGGTTTCTGAAACAATCCGGAATGAATTTCCTCTTGTCAATTCGTTTATTTCTAACACAAAAAAATGTTTTTGTAAAGCCCCATCCAGGATTTCAATATTCAGAGAGAACTTTCCAGATATCCCACTCCCACCTCAGCCGGTTGTTACACGATGGGGAACCTGGATTCAGTCAGTGGTGTATTATTCTAAGTATTTTAAAGAAGTGGTCACAGTTATTGATAAATTACCTGAAACTGATAGTGCAGCGTGTGTGAAAGCAGTGAAAGATTGTCTGAATGACTCACGAGTGAAAAACGATATTGCCTACATAACATCAAACTTTTCTTTCATACCTGCAAGCATTGAACAATTAGAACGTGAAAAACAATCTCTTTGTAGCCAAATAGCAATAGTAAAGGAAGCTCAAGTGAACATACATTCTGCTTTGGGCGAAACTGGGAAAAAAGTTAAAAATAAGTGGGACAACGTATTAAATAAGAATGTGGGATTTTCATTGTTGGAAAAAGTATCAAGAGTGATATCGGGGGAAAGTGTAAATGTTCCAGTAAGTATTGATGTTTTTATTGTACCTAATTTAAAATTTGCACCTCGCACATCAGTTTCGGTTGAAAGAAGTTTTTCTGCTTTCAAAATTATTCTCAGTGACAAAAGGCAAAGGTTAACTGTGGAGAATTTAGAAAAAATTCTGGTGGTGTACTGTGCAGATAATTATAATAAAGTCTGAGCATGGAACTGAATTTCAATAACTTAAAATGAGTAATCTTGATATCAATAATCATTATTTCATTAGTTTCAATATATTAAATTTGTGCAGCTCTGTTTATAAATATAATATAGTATTCTTTTTTAATGTTTAAACATACTTTTTTGTGCGTATTTTAGTGAATAACTAAAAATTTCAGTGAAAGAAATAAGTATGATACCTTGATGTGCCTAAAATGCCTATAATGCCTATTTTCATTAAAATAGAGCCTAATTTTACAAATTTTGAGCTTATTTTATGCGCCTAAAACTGCAATTTTTAGTGCCTAAAAATCCGATGTCTAGTAATGACATAAAATTCGGGCTCTACTGATTACGTTTGCAAAAGAGGAACTATCCCTTACATATATACAAAAGTAATAATTTCTTTTCTATGAAACAGATTTTTATGAAATTTTGTACAGAAGTTACAATTAACTAACAGTTTTTGTCTACAAACTCTGATTATGTTCATTTAAGAGGGGTTCATTTACACAAAATTAACAACTTCGTATACCTAACTAGGTAATTAGAAATTAGTTTAATTTATCACATGAAAGTGGTTACATAACTATATTCCTAAGTGACAGAAGGTGTTAAAAGTGTGTAATCAAGATGAAAAATTAATAACTTGTTCTATATAATAGATCCTTATGAAACTTTGTACATGTTAAATATTATGTTTTATTTAACGACGCTCGCAAATCCCGAGGTTATATCAGCGTCGCCGGAGTGCCGGAATTTTGTTCCGCAGGAGTTCTTTTACATGCCAGTAAATCTACTGACATAAGCCTGTCACATTTAAGCACACTTAAATGCCATCAACCTGGCTCGAGATCGAACCCGCAACCTCGGGCATAGAAGGCCACCGCTATACCAACTACGCCAACCAGACCAACGAAACTTCGTACAGAACTTACATGTTTCATACAAATGTAATGAAAGTTAGTATACAAAAACATCTGCTATCTGTAACTCCTGTACAAAATTTTAACATCTCTTAATAGGAGAGGAGTATAAATGTATCCCCTATAAAGGAGAAGTTCCTAGTACATACACGTAATCAGAGGTTATACAGAAAAAAATATGCTACCTTCAACTCCATTTCAAACTTTCATAAACATAGGCCTACATACGAGAAAAGTTATTTTGTATAAAACTGTCCCGTATAAAAGGTAGTTCTTCGTACACGGTCGTAATCAGAGTTAGTACACAAACAAAATGTATTACTTCTAATTTCTGTGCAAAGTTTCGTAAAAATCTGTTATACAGGAGAGAAATGGATCCTCTATAAAGAGGTAGTAACTCTTACACAAACGTAATTAGAATTTCTACACAAAACATATATGCTACCTGTAACTCCTGTACAAAATTTTATAAGAATCTATTAGGAGAGAATATTTAATTTTGTCCAGCTAGATTGTTGTTTTTACACATTGGATATTGGAATTCGGAAATTGAGTGTCCACACGCTAAGCTTATGCTTTAAGTGAACCTGGCAATTTTAGGACTCTACAGCAGGCACTTATAAAATAGTCCTATAACATAAGGCACTCATTTCTTCGTTCTATTCAGAAATATTGCACTCGAATTTAAATAATTGATGAAAACAATAAACTACTGGATTGCAATATTTATTCAGATTTTATTATTAAATCGTCAAATAATAAGGTGATAAACATTATCTACTTGTTAATTTAGTATTAAAGTATTTAATTAAAAGCTAATGAACAAAGGTAACAGAATATCAAAATTAAAACATTTTCACTCAAAACAAAAATTTTCTTTGTAATACGTAATAACCTTCTCCAAATAACTGTCCACTTTAAAACGTTGTATTTTTGTCCGTCAATATCATTCTGCAAGCTGAGAAAGAATGCTATTTATAGAAACAGAGATTAGGAGGGCACTGTTTAAACTTATATTTCTAACTAGCCGTACCCGTGCGCTCCGCTGCACCCGTTAGAAATAAATATAAAGTAATTACATAATTAAAATAGGACATTTGATCCAGAGAACATTCGTGTTTGATAGAAGGTTAAATCGTTTAATATGTTACTTAATTTAAAATGCATCCAAATAATTAAAATGCGATCATTTTGGTCCAGAGACCACTCATTGGTGCAATGACAATTCCTTTAACATGTTTCTAATTTTTATTACATGCAACCATAGTTTAATGAACACTGACATGATTTAGATTTAATGTGTATACTTCATTTTACTTGTTATAGGTTTCCATTTAATTATGGTAATAACTTAATTTTAACCTTTGTTTTCTACGTATTCAGTAAATGGCGTTTGGCCCACTATGGTTCTGAACCCTTCAAATAACTTAACTTATATTATATAATATTACATTACATATATTATATTATATTATATTATATTACATTACATTATATTATATCAGAAGTTACTGTAATAACATTATAGCATTATGTCCATCTAGAGAAACTACACTTTCCAATGGTGAATTAATAATTATACAAATCGGTTAATTTAGCTTCCGATATCACTTCATACAAACACAGAAACATTCTCTGTAGGCTATCTTTCATAGCTTTCGATTGTTGCTGTCCAAGGCCCCTTATAGACGAAGTCATTTGTTTTTTATTTCATTATACGGCCTTAGATGGCAGTTATTTTAATTTTAAAACTCATTTATCTCATTAAATATCAGTCCTATCAAAATTTTTCAAAGAATAAAACTTATCGGGAATGATTTTTAAAGAAAAGTTTGTTATGTAACATTTTTCACAAAAATCAATAATAAGCGAGATATTTAGATTTATTTAATTCAGGCCCCCTTATAACCCCTCCTTTAAATAATGTATTTTGAATGTCATATAGCCTAAAATCTAAGTTACAACGAACATAACTTATATTCAAATTTTCATCGAAATCCGTTCATCCATTATCGCGTAACAAACATACAGACAGACAGACAGACAGACATACAAACAAAAAATTCAAAAAAGCGATTTTCGGTTTCAGGGTGGTTAATTATATATGTTAGGACCAATTAATTTTTGGAAAATCGAAAATTACCAGAAAAATTTTGGCTACAGATTTATTATTAGTATAGATTTGAAATTGCATTCCTTAATCTATGGCTGCACTGACATGGCGTAGCAATGAACAACTTGGATAAATATAACCAATAGTACAGGCGCATCACAATTTTAGAAACTGCGAAACAGTTCTTTGTAAGCTATGTAGGTAGCACAGATGAGATAGAATATGCATTGTTGAGTTAAAACTATTCTTATTCATGTTAGTAAAAATTATAAAAGCTGGAAATGTTTAATATATACTCATTTTTGGCACTAAATCCGTGAAATAGTCGTTAACGATCAAACAGGCATTTTTGGGTACCGTAACTATAGAACTCTATCAAATTGCATAACGGTTTTTACGAAATGTGGACATATTTAAACATATTTGTATAAATGCTTAAGTAAAAACATAGGCATCTGTCCCAAGTGTACCTAAAAGACTGCTCTGTCATCACGTTCCTTAAAGAAAATAGGTATTGCTGAAGAGAAGAATGACTTCAAATTCGTTATTGAGATAATGACCAGTAATATATAGGTTATATCTAACTAGACGCGTACTTGACTTTCGCCAATCACCAAGCGTCCTCATTCACTGAGCGAGCTGGCCATGCGCCGAAGGTTGTACATCTTTCAGCCGCCAGAAAGGCTTCCCCTTGCTGCACTTCAGGAGGTTAACTACATAATACAGCATGTTGATGATTAACAGAGCAATAGTGAAATGCCGATAGGCGAAACGGGAATACCCCGCGAAAACTACCACTAAACATCGTCTTTGTCCACCACAAATCCAGATGGATCCTACAGGATTCGAAACCCTGGTTAACAGCATGGAAAATCGACGCTGTAGCCGTTGGACTAACAGTGCACATGACCAGAAATACTTTAAGCTTACATGAGGGTTCAGTCATTTCTTTTGAATACCTACACAATTGAGAATTTAAAGAAGAAACCAAAACATAGCCTATAAAAACTAAAGTGGGATATGACAGCGACAGTTGCGGAAAAATTACTGTGACTATTACACTCTTACTACGTCATACTACTTTTGACCAATAAAACGGTACGAAAGGACGTATTTCAACCAATCATGGCTGCTTATCGCACAATTTTATCGCGTCCCTAGCATTTGTTTAATTTTATCGCGTCCCTAGCATTTGTTTCTTTGTTTGCCAACATTTGAAACTGCGCTGGTCTGGACGTAATATATATATATATATATATATATATATATATATATATATATATATATATATAAAATTACAAACCACTCCAGTCGATGCACAGCAGTTTCAATATGACTCGCATTGGCATTCAAGAACAAGAATTAATAAAAATCACTGATCATACCTATGCATCTTCTGAAATCCGATTTACAAATAAATGAAGAGCACCATTCGGAAATCCTGAATAAGTTGAATACACCACGTAGGCCTAAATCAACGAATTCCACTTCTATTACGCACACGTCCAATATAACATCAATTGAACCACCAACCACATTCAAATTTGAAAATTGTACATTCAATAATTATTCCTTTTAAAATTATTCATGTTTATTTTTTATGTCATCGTCGTTAATTAAAACTTTTCTAACACTTGTGTACAGTATATTAGTTAGGTTATGTTATAGTTCTGCTATATGATATTATGGATAGTCACGTATCAGAGATTGTTTAATATTAAGATTTATTGAAAAATCATCTGTCAAGTGACGTTGATTACTGGGATTCGGATAATTGAAGTGGAATGCAACTGTGTTAATAATAAAACTGACACTGAATCAACAAAGCCTTCTTGACTAGTAACATTGCCATCGTGTATAACTATAGATCGAGAACTTCTCGACCAGAAGGCATTGCTCACTACCAGAGACCTGCATCAGAGCGAGCGAGGGATATCGTTATCAGTCCAGGAAGGCACCGACGGAATGAATAGCAATCATCTACGAATATTTCTGATAACTCACGAAGTAAAGAAACACACCGAGCGATCAGGTCTGAGGACGAGCGCTCGGTGTTCATGAGTGCTCTTCCGGTAGCAGTAGTGAGTAGGTGAATTGTAGGCTTGTCTAATCAGTACGTTACATCAAAACGAATGTTGAAGATGATTCAATAGTATCGACGTCGATCTCAAGCAGATGCTCGGACACCGTCTCTGTTGATGGTAAAAGATTACAAGACACGATGTCGAAAGTATATACCGAAAATAAAATTAAATTAGCAGAGTCAGAGTATTGGAAAAAAGGGAAAGCAGTTACTAGCTCTGCTTGGACTAAATTCAGAGAAGTAAGGGATAAGAATACCTTAAAGTATATAGGATTGTCCACACCAGGTGGCCCGGGTTCGAATCCTGGTCGCGGCAAGTTACCTGGTTGACGTTTTTTCCGGGGTTTTCCCTCAACCCAATACGAGCAAATGCTGGGTAACTTTCGGTGCTGGACCCCGGACTCATTTCACTGGCATTATCACCTTCATTTCATTCAGACGCTAAATAACCTAAGCGTCGTAAAATAACCTACTAAAATAAAAAATAAAAATATTTCCAAGTTAGTATGAGTAAAGTTCATACTACGTCCGAGATGAAACAAAATATATCGCTACTAATTTATTATTTGCATTTCATACATCGATAGACATTTTTAGTTATCACGTATTAAATTGTAATTTGTCTGTTTTATATACTTTTATAGTAATATAACTAAACATTTCATTTGCATTTACAGTAATTATCACGATTAATTGTTAAACTAAGTAGGAATGAAATATATTTATACAGAAAATCATTTCAGGCTATTTCAATCTAAACAAAGAAAAATGTGTAATTAATTAAATTTCCACTAAATATATATAATTGTTGAGAACAATCGAATGATTTCTATAATGATTATTCCATTGTAGGATGAAATCATTCGAATGCATGAATGAATTGTTCAATAAAATTGCAGTATGTTGATTACTCATTCTATACGTAGGTCTATAGTCTGAGAGCAGCGCTCTTTTTTTCTTATCGCCATGTAGGTCAGGTGTTTAATTTAATGAAGATCAGGGTCTGATTCTGGGGCTGTTAGAAGAGTCAGTACGCTACACCCACACAGAACATTCAAAGCTTATCATTCTATTGTTGCGTCATATGATTCTGAACTCGAAGCTCTTATCATTATCATAAAATGGAACATATTCTGTTATGCGAGTACATATTTTGTATAACTTCATACGGCTTGTTGTGGTGGTAAGCAAAGTTAATGAATAATCGAGTGATACTGTGAATATTTCTATTATTTCGAATGGTTTTGATAATCAAATAATTCGAATGAATTCATTCGATTTCTACCAATACTGCACTACGTAGTACTGTAGCATACTGCTTAGCATACAGTCGTTGAAGCGAGCGCTCGTTCTGACAGGGGAGCGATCCCCCGGGCGATCTCGAGCGAGCGGAGGCCAAACCCGAGCTCGAGCGATTACACACGAAGAGCATTCGGTAAAACCGATCTCAGATATCGTTAAGCTTCGCTCTCTTGCAGGTCTCTCTCTGCTCACTACTGCCATCTAGCATGCATCTAGCGTAATATTTGTAATGTTGAGATGGTACAATAATACATTTGAAGACAGTTGTATTTTCGTAAGTCAATTAATATTTTATTGTATTGGAGTACTTCGTTACTTCTAATCTTTATATACTTTCTTCTAATCGTGTAATAGTTAATTAAATCCCACTCGAGTTTTGATTTTCTCTAGATAAATCAAAACGTCTAGTGAGATTACTGTTGATAATGATTTTTTCACAGTGAAGATTTCCAAGTCTAGAATTCAATTTTTACTCCCATGTACTTATTTCTGAACAAACCACGAGGAATATCAATGTTTCTCATCATCACGAACAAACAGTTGTTTATGTTCATCGCTCTTCTGCGAATTGAGTTGATATAACTGTGCCATGTCTTATATCAACAATAGCGGTCAGCATGGCGAGTATAGGCCTACTGAAAACAAAACACGCTCTTCTAAACTCTGAGCTGTGTTATCGCTATATTTGTCCTAGAATTATTACAACTGACTAAGTGAATCATTTGTGGAAGAATATAGTGAGTGGAGTGCTAGCTTCTGTAAGAAAGAGTTGCCGAGCTAACTTTTAGAAAGGGACTAACATTAATTAGATTCCAGTTATGTTGCCATTCAAGCTAATCTTTTGACTTGCAATTGGCTGGATCGGGACCTGTCACATATACGTACACTTAAAGACAAAAAGAATGGGCCGACTGTTGGTCGATAGAAATGCCAAGATCTATCGCACGGTTCACTCGTGCAAACACACTGCACTTCAAGGCATTGCTGTGCTGTCTCTTTATT
The DNA here is from genome assembly GCF_040183065.1 of Periplaneta americana. Classification (NCBI taxonomy): domain Eukaryota; kingdom Metazoa; phylum Arthropoda; class Insecta; order Blattodea; family Blattidae; genus Periplaneta; species Periplaneta americana. Next base: position 93,054,637 of record NC_091130.1, on the reverse strand, counting down.
GAAAGTCGTCCTTCTACAATATAGTCAACCTTACGAGCTGTGTGTGGCCCAGTGGTAAGATGTGTGATATCCGTACCAAAAGTTGTGAGTTCGCCTCGCGGTACGGTAAAATTATTATTATTATTTATTTTAGTTTTTAATTAATTTATTAGTTTAAATGTGTAAAAATATTATTGCCCATCATCTGTGGACTAATAAGAGGCGAGACCTAGCCTATATAAACAAAAATACTTCTTTCACATCCTAAAAACCCGGATGCATAAGTATGAAATATAAATAAATAAATAATTAAATAAACAAAAACAATTTAATATATTAACAAAAAAAAAAACAGGCAAGTGGTGGGAACTAGTATCTCGTTCACAAACCACCTGTCTCAACAACTGCCCTCATTCTGCGCGGCACGGAGTCCACAAGATTATGGAACAGGTCTAAATTCATGGCCACCTCCTCCCACGCATCTAGAACTCTGTCCCACAATTCGTCAGCTGTCCGAAGGGGTGGTTATTTTGCCCAATTAGAGCGTAGGATCCGTTTGACTGTAGCCCTCAAATTTTCAATCGGATTCATATCTGGTGATTTTGGAGGCCAGTCGACCAGGTCGAAATCAGGGCTCCTCGTAAACCACCTTTGAATCCGGTTGGCGGTGTGTACTGGATGATTATCCAGCTGGAAGAAAAGTGTTCCTTCTGGATATCGTTCTCGGGCGGAAGGGATCATTACATTTGCCAAAATGTATTCGTACACTTCTACCGTAAACCGACAGTGGATTCGTTCCAGAAGTCCTGCCCCATCGTATGACATCTACCCCAACACGTAACGCTCACGTGATCCGACCTCTTAAGTCGTCTCGCGAAGCGTTCATCGTATCGGTGACCATCCATACGATAAGCTTGGGCAGGACCGTTGTTGCTACTGGAGGAAATTATCCCGTCGGAGAAAATGATATTTCTCCAATCGAAGTCCTGTCGGAGAGTAGCATACGCTAGAGAGTCCACGGCATCCTCCATCGTAAAATGTTCTCTCCTCACAACTCGACGACACCGTGTGCCACGCTCTCTAAAACGTCTCCTCACGTGTGTGGGGAATCTGGAAAGTTGGACGCTATCTTGAGATGAGAGGCAGTTCTAAACGGGTAGTTCTCAACTTTTCTCAATAACATGGCGTCCTCATCCCTTGTAGAGATGCGCGGACGACCAGGAATGAGACGATTCACAACTTCACCATTCTCGATAAACAGTTTAGCCCACCACTCTGGCCGCCATCGACACAGAATAACCTACGCGAATCAGGGCAATGACTTGTTGACGGAGATGTCTCCCTGCCATCTTCAAGCATAATGACGAGACAGAAAGTTTTATTAACAGACAGGAATATTGCTTGGAAGAGAGAGGGAGGTTTATTATTTATTAGAGTTTGGGCATATTCTAAGAGATTTCGCCACATAAATATAGCTTTGCGAGACATATATAATGGCAAATTTGTAATTAAAAAAATAAGATTGTGGGAGATTCGAATCTTGAGCTAGTACTATTAACTCGTTCAATACATCAATGTCATAACGATTTACGCTACTGAGACTGTTAATATCGTTTCGGCATTATAAATGTGGTTTTCCTGTTCATATTCGCTTCAGTTGATTTTGTATTTATCAATTTTATTATTACTTCACTCTTCAGAGGTCCTGGTATATCTAGAATCAACCCTCTATTTGATTTTATAACATATTTTAGACTCTTGAACAAAATACAGTAAATTTAAATGGTTTAATTAGGCTATGCGTTACCTGGTGAACTACGGCTTTGACGAGACGACCATGTACAATGTTATGTCTTTGGAACTTAGAAATTGTCGGTGGCCCATTCTTTTTGCCGTTAAGTGTACGTACATCTGTCGCCTTCGCTGTTGAATCACATATTTGGCAGAGATGATGTCTCGAAGCTGTGATTTTGGAACTGTTGTCACAGTCTGAACCAGTGACAAACCTATCACAGCGATAAATCACAGCTCTTCAAATCACATCCCACCATTAATAAAAACTGCAGGTTATATCATCTCATACTCACATGCGAATGTGCCAGAAGCTCTTTCATAATGAAATTGTCGTATATCTCTCGAGCAAGCTTCCTTCTCTCCTCCACGCACTCAAGTTTCTCGAACTGTTTAATCTGTAACAAAAAAACACATACTACATATTAGGTAGGTCTATTATTCGGAGGTCACCTCTATCAATCTTTCTATTTTTTTTTTTTACTTTGTACGGAGTAGGGACCCGAGGCTTACACTGCAACTGAGGCTTATTGTGCTTACCACTACTATTCTATTACCTTAACATTTATATCTATTTACCGACAAATCTGTTCATTTGTCCGTCCATTCAACAACTCAATCATTCGATTACCAATCAACTATCCGAATCTAATGCAAAGTAATGAAATCTAGAATATATGCTAGCGTGAACCTTTTCCTGTAAACAACAAAACTGAAGGGCTTCGAAGGTTGAATTTACTTCAGTCTTCAAAGAACAAAAGGATGAGAAAGATATCCTTGTTAGGGTCGTTACAAATGGCAAAGTCCACGTAACCACAGGCGCCTACTTCTTTTAAATATAGAGGAGGCGGGACTCAGCACAAATTTAAGAGGAAACTATAATTGCTGTTTCTTAAAAAAAAAAATTCCTTAAATATTCTATAGAAAATTACATCTACTTACTGACTTTTTATATGATACCCATAGGAAATGGGTGAGACCAGAGGTGAAATTTAGAAAAGAATTTAAAATTGCATGTTTTGTTCCATATAATTATTTGGTATTTTTTGTGTAATTTCGCACATAATTATTTATTAGAGCATCATAATTGCAAATGCTTTTAATTACGGTACGTAGTATGTTTTATGTGCAAAACTATTTTTCCCCATCCCGCACTATTACATAAAATATAAATACTCGTATACCGGTACTTGATATTTGGTAAAAAGTTTGTGGTTTGGCGTGTTTTGTAGCTGAATATTTATTTCATGTGTACGTTGGCGACATTGTTGAGGACTGTAATGGCGATTTTGTTGTGAATTAAAAAAAATAGTATCACATGTTTTTGAAACTATAACCTTTTCTGGTTATTTTGTGGTTCATTTTCTCGGAAGTTAAAAATTCGCACATATGTAGTTCCTTTTTCTCAGAAATTAAGATAGCCAGAAGCATGAAAACTTCATAGCTTATCTACAGTATTATATTCAGCATAATAGTCTTTATTGAACACAAATAACTTTCAGCCATTTTTTAAATTTTTTCTAGACGCCTGGCTCACGACCTAGCGGAGTGAGGGTGATTGCGGACTATGGTGCAGAGATAATGATGAGGGAAAACGAGAAAACCCCGAGAAAAACCCATCGCATCGTTTCCATCCACCACAAATTCATTCGTGACTGAGACGGGTATCGAACCCAGGTCGCCATGGTGGAAGACAGAGAGGCTAACCACTCCGCCACAGGCTACATTCATTGGTCAGCTCCAGTTTCAGGGAACGTATGCGTCAATATTAATGTAATTTCATTTTTCTTTAAAAGTAATCAGTTACAAAGGAAATCTTAACTTATTTTCACAAAATACGTTTTCTAAACGAGAGCTGAGCATTTTTAAGATAATAAAGAATCAGCAGTAACATTTTCTTTGAGATGTTAGGCATTCCACATCAAATCGAACAGACTTGTGGCTTCGATATTTCAAAACAGTTCAAAATGTTTTGTGTGTCTTTAGGGGATTAAAAAAGAAACCCCATATATTTCATTTCAGCGGGGCGGGGGGGGGGGGAGGGATGTAAATCAAAATCGAAAAAATTAAAAATGGGCTCGCATTGATAGACATAAACGCTAATAAATTCTATGTATCGCACAAAACTCGTCTCAGGCTCAATTTTTTTTTCGAGAAATGAACATTTTATTTTTTATTTTATTTATTTATATACATTACGAAGATACATTAAAAACTATTATATACATAAAACAGAAATAGAACATATACCTATATTCATATGTATGAAGTCTCGCCATTCTCATGGAATAATCACGACTGTGTTAGTAGTCAACATGTACATACCTAATAATTTGAGAAAAATTCGTTCTGGCACCGATACAATGAGAGTCTGGCCGGCACCTTGAATAGTGTTCCGGCAAAGCTCAGTTGAAAAGAGCACTCAGCGCGGAGAGCTGAGAGGTCCCGGGTTCAATTCCCAGCCCCGGAACGAATTTTTCTTAAATTATTAGGTATACAGAAAGAGAAATTAAAGAATTTACACTCATATGAGCAAACGCTTGTGGTTTGAAGTTCAAAACTGCACTGTAGATAAGCAGAAAGAAGACAAAATAAATTAATGTAAGCAATAAAATACAAAGATTAGAAAACAAAAGCATATAATGATAAAGAACAATCACAAATGAAAATGTTTATAACCAAGAAAGTGTAATAATTGTAATTTTATTTCACATCACAGTTTTTTGGAATAATTTATTGTATGTACAACACTAATACATTTTTTAAATTGAATTTTGAACATGTTCGCGAGAATTAAAAAAAATAAATAAATAGTCAATTTATTCCCTACCTATTTAATTTTTTCAACGCCTGTGTAATTTCAATTTTGAACATCTTCGCAAGAATAAAAAAAATAATAAATAATATATATATTCCGTGTTTAATTTTCTCAATATTTGCGGAAAATGAATTGATAAACATTTTTTTTAAAGTGTGTGCGCTGCCTGTACTCGTAGGATGCATAACTCCGCTCAGCGATAAGGATCTATATTATGACTGTCATAAAAGAATTCATCAATGCTGTTGAGTAAACACTTTCTATAGGACAATTACACTAATCCTCATTCCACAGGTAAATAAAGACACCGCATATCAATAAACATACTGCAAAATCCTTCTGTGCTCCAACCGATGATTGGTTCAGTGTTCGCGCCGGAACATGAGGCATGCATCGACACGTATGGAGCAATGACAGATGACGTGATATAACAGACAATGATTTTAAACTAACGGCCTAACATAAAACAACGAATGCATGCAGGGTTGCCAGATTGGGCGAAAAATCGCGGATTGGGCTACTCCGCAGCCCTGTTTGCGACTAATTTTTACTTCAGGCGATTTGCGAATTTTTGGGCTACTAGAAATTTTGGCGAGCGAAATTTGGGCGGATGGAAATTCCTTGTAATTTAAAAAAAAAATCTTATCTTTTTCTTTCGTTTTTCTTCGAGTCTGTTTATATTTAACATGACATGGATTTTCGATCTCTAAATAATTTATTTCTTCTAATAACTTATACAATAATTGAAATACACGTGAATCACCATCTATGTTAAACCACAGTGTTACATCTCGACGTATATTCGATGAGGCTTCCCCACCCCCACTCCGTCACTTACTTGAGGAGGTTCAAGTGTATAGACTAGATGCAGTGCAAATTGCAACTTACGTTCAATTAATAGTTAGTTCGTGGGTTTAGGAAAGAAAGAGTTGACAGTTGATCAACTATTTTACTTTGTTATTCGCTGTCGGTATGCGTGTTATTTGCAGCAATAGTGATTATGAGTTATTGTCCGTCGCTGTGGAGTAACGGTTAGCATATCTGACCTTGAAACGAGAGGGCCCGGGTTCAAATCATGATTGTGACTAGTTAACGGATTGAGTTTTTTACGGGGTTTTCTCTCAACCCAATAACAGCAAAAGCTGGGTAGCTTTCGGCGCTGGAACTGCGCTCATTTCGCTGGCATTATCACCTTCATTTCACTCGGATGTTAGGTGACGATCGCAGTTGATAAAGCGTCGTAATATTAACTAATTAAAAGTTATTTATTGTTTTTATTGTGTGTATTTATTTACAAAACTATAAACAGTGAGTTAATTATTGTCTCTTTCACACTGAGTATTGTAATATTTCTCTCTGCAATATTATTAATAGTTCGTATAATTGCAATCGGAAAGTGGGAAAAGTGTACAGTAAGAACTGTCGAGTAGAACCAGGGGCACAAAAAGTAACTTGAAAACATGTAGATTCGTCAAAGTACAAACATAATTCAGCGTCTATATTAAATATCAATCTTGCATGCATTGCTTGAAAGCGTAAAGTTGAAAGAAAAGTTGAACCGTGTAGATGCACCTTATGAGATATGAAAGAAGTACCAATTTTCTGGATTAACGAATCGAGAGATGTATTATACAGGGTGTTTCAAAAATACGGGGCATAATTTCAGGTACATATTTCCCACATGTAGACAATCAAAATAGTTCATTACAACATGTGTCCGGAAATGCTTTATTTCCGAGTTATGGCCTTCACAACATTGAAATTCACTGGAACGTTTTTCTTTCCGCAGGTCGTTGCCGTCAAAGGAGACATTAAGAGGGCACTCTGACACTTCATTCCGAGGCGAAGGTTACATTCAGTGTTGTGTAGGCGTTAGACTGTGCGACATGTATTCAAATCAAGAGCTGGCAGAGATAAACTTCATGTACGGTAAGGCGGACGGCAATGCTGCGCTGGCTCGTCGTTTGTACCAGGAGAGGTACCCACAGCGACAATGTCCAGATCGGAAGACATTTGTACGTCTCCATTACCGTCTGTGCGAGTATGGAAAATTTAACTCTCCTGGTTTGGGAAGGGAACGACCAAGATCTACAACTCCAGAAGTACAGGAGGAGATTCTAGAGGCTGTGAACAGGACTCCTTCTATCAGCACACGAAGGGTAGCGTTGCAAGTCAATGTTCCTCATACGACTGTCTGGAGACTGTTGAAAGAGTATCAATTGTATCCTTATCATTTGCAACATGTACAGGCCCTGTCACCAGCAGATTACCCTGCACGAGTTAGGTTCTGTCAGTGGTTCTTGCAGCAGTGTGGTGTAAATCCGAACTTTCCTCCCTTAGTATTATTTACAGATGAAGCACAGTTCACACGAGATGGCATAACAAATTTCCACAATCAGCATGTATGGGCGTATGAAAACCCACGTGGAACTGTTCCATCTCATCACCAGGTGCGGTTCTCCCTCAACATGTGGGCCGGTATCATTGGTGATCGATTAGTTGGACCCCATGCACTTGTAAACAGACTTACGGGGCAGGTGTACACAAACTTCCTGGAAAACACCATACCTCATGTTTTAGAAGACAATCCACTGATCAATCGTCAACACATTCACTTCTTGCATGATGGCGCTCCTGCACACTTCAGTCGTACGGCTCGCCGGTACTTGGTTCGAAGGTTTCCTGATCGATGGATAGGTAGAGGTGGCCCAATTGCTTGGCCTCCACACTCACCTGATCTGAACCCTCTCGATTTCTACTTGTGGGGCCATTTAAAATCATTGGTTTATTCGTCTCCGGTGCCTGTTTTGGAATCCCTTCGGAATCAAATTGTGGCATGTTCTGAGGACATACGCAATACTCCTGGAGTTTGGGATCGTGTTCGCAGGTCAATGAGACATCGATGTGAGGTCTGTATTCAAGCAGTAGGTGGACATTTTGAACATCTTCTGTAATGACAACGACCTGCGGAAAGAAAAATGTTCCGGTGAATTTCAATGTTGTGAAGGCCATAACTCGGAATTGAAGCATTTCCGGACACATGTTGTAATGAACTATTTTGATTGTCTACATGTGGGAAATACATACCTGAAATTATGCCCCGTATTTTTAAACACCCTGTATATCTTCGCAATTTATCTGTTGTAGGTATTATAACAGGATTTTTGCCTGTCATTAAGATACGAGATGATGTGAAATTAAAATTTTGGGCGATTTTTTTACTCTAAAAGGCTACTTTTAAAGAAATAATTGCGAATTTCCCTGGAAACAATCTGGCAACCCTTACTGGACATTACTGGACAATGACTATCAGTGTTAATGCCATATAACTCTATATATATTCTATATGTCTTAAGCTATGCACTGACAGTCTTGGTTCATTTTCGACAAGAAAGTGACATCCATCATTCTTGCAGTGGACTCTTGAAATGTCCAGGTCAGGAAACGGACTGTATTTAAAGGGTTTCTCCTCATGAGTCTATGATTTTAAGGCTTGAATTACCTATAACTGACTAGCCATTAGGATAGCTTTCACTATTAGGGGAGAGTTGGGTAGTATCGGACATCGGGTAATATCGGACAGTGCGTTTCTTTCATTTACCAACAGCTGGTAGTACCTGAATGACATGGTTATGTTTCTGTATGCGACATCACAGAAACGTAACCACGTCATTCAGGTACTATCATCTGGTGGAAGATGAAAGAAACTCATGTCCGATATTACCCGATGTCCGATACTACCCAACTCTCCCCTACTGTACATATGTCGCAGGAGAGGTGCGAATTAACGGGGGATGGGAAAGATCTCTCCCCTGTTGGAAAGTTATCCCCCTATTATAAATTCATATTAACATTCCTGCCAGGGATAACTTCTATCCCCCCCTCATAAAATAGAATTTTTAATACGAGTATACTTTATAAAGTATAAAGCACCTATCATCAGCATACTGCACTCTCGGGCTAGTGTCTCTTACTCGCAGGTCTCTTACAGCACCAGCGTGCACCCGTTGCTGCTGGCGGGTATGCTGTCTCCCTATCCCTTCTGCATGACGGAACATATTTTGTTGCACTCCTTTCGCTCTACCCATTTCAGCGAGTGCTGACGACCACTGGTATACAGTACGCAAAGAAAATAATATTGATGTATTATCATCACCGGCAAGCTGACAACAATCAATTACTTAGAAATTACACATCGTAAACCTTAAAAAGCACAAAATTTAAATGGTTATATTCCAGTAGCTAATGATTTCACTTGAAAGTTTATTTCATAGACAAATTTCACAGTCTTTGTGAACCAGGAAAGTACCGTACTGTAATATTTAATTTTTTACCATTTATTAAACATTATTTATTATTTTTTGTTAGGTAGTGCAAAATCGATCGTTTATGCCGAACTAAGCATTATGGTCTTACGAGTTCAGCAGGCCAAGCAGTGTGTTGTGCTATCATCATTTGTTTTCTTCCGCTTTGAGTTCTCATTTTGTGAATAATGGGTCGCTTAACGAACGAACACAAGAGTTTGTTTGAACATTTGCACCAATATAATTTATCTGCCCGTCAAATAGTAAGGAACTACGCCCAGCGAGAATGGTCTGTTTCAAGTGTACAACGATTGATTAGCAAGATACGGACATGATATCCCTCCTGAGAGAATATTGCGTGAAATATCGATTTCTCAGATTCTATGTTGGTTTCCGCTGGAGTTTAAACGAGATCTTAATCCTATGCACTATTATGGAGTCAAAGCGGTTTAGTACAAAACAAGAATTCGTAATATTGAACATTTAAGACAACGCCTTCTTGAATGCTGGGACCGGCTTGATCAAAGACAGATATCCAGTGCTATTGGACAATGGAGAAGACGCCTACAAATGGTTGTGCGGGCAAATGGCGGTCACATAGAGCATCACTTTTAATTTTGATTATTTGAAAAAATATTAATTATTGCTAATTTTATCAACATTCAGTTTCTGCATTTTTGAAGTAATAAATTGTCTTCAAAAACCACATTTTTCGCATCATTGCGTATTGACCTCTATCAGATTTTAATTGAGCCTCAAAAAACATAATAAAAAGTCCTGCTCATCTTTAAAGTCTACTCTTTCAACAGTGTATTCATTATAAATTAATATTATGTAGGCTACTTCCGAAAACAGAGTATTTCTAATTCTGGTCTTTTTTTGGTCCACTGTGTATATAATTACTATTATGATCAAGACGCAAGACAAGCAACTCATTGCGACCAAGCGTTGAACCGTACTGAATGAGGATAATATTAATTTTATGTATGGTATTCTCTATCTAGGATTCTATCCCCCCCACATCAGAAATCTTAATTCGCACCCTGGTCGCAGGTCATTAACAACATGCAATTTAATACTGCACAGAACCGACGAAGTACGCGTATTATACTCGTAGTAGTCTACAGTACAAAGAGCAAATAATAGAAACTGACTGACCGACCATCGTTTCCACTTCTCTTTGGGTTACATTACTTTGTTAGGTTATCACGCCTCATTGCAAAGGTTCGCTATTGGCCCAGCAGTAAGTGGCGGCTCGTTTTAAGTGAAAAACAATATAATCCGCAGATCATTTCCCTTTAGCGATGAGTCGAAAGAGAAAGATTTTTTATTAAGAAAGGAGGTAAAGCTTGTATTATGTTCTATTAACTTTCTTACGCATGACATTTTATGTTACAAATAAACACAGTGAAGGTTTTAGTAAAGAAATACTGTCTAGATCTGGTTTAGAATAGCTAAAGGTAAAAATGGGATATCAACAAGGTGAGACTGATATCAAATATCGTTACCACGTTGTGCATGCGAATTACAGAATTGCACGACATATGATCAACTAGCTATGAATATTTATGGATAAATTTGAAATGTGGCAGTATCATGTAGAACACGAACAACTTCACTTTCTTTGACTATAAACTATCATGAAGAGTGATAAGAAAATCTTATCAAATATAAGACCCTACTTCAAGACCTACAGCAGAATTCACTGGTAAGTTTGGAGAAACAGTGACAATTGACAAAAAATCGAGATTTTTATGAAATCCTTTTGGCTTACAGCAGATAGAAAATCCTGAAAGTTTATAACTTGAATTGATAAATCTGCAAAACAGCGCGCCACTCAGATTCCAGCGAAATCAGGAATCGAACTGTTCGTAATGCTGCCTAAGTCAGAATTTCCAAATATACTTTTTGCTTCCATATATACTGTATGTCCTTGAGTCAGAGTTTAATACAAGAAAGAAGTGTAAAAGCTCTCAATGTACAGAAATAGCTTAGAAGTAAGTTTATTCCATCTGCCGTGACATGTGAAAAATACTTTCTTGAATTTGTGTTTGTTTGCGAATATAGACTATTACATTTCTCAGAACAGAGGAATACTCTTTAATGTATAAAGACTTGTAAATCTCGCGTTCTTTGTTTCAAATAAGACATATAATAAATATTAAAAAGTAGTATAATAATAAATAAGTGTTGTAGCTATGTTTGTTGTCTCTTGAAAAGGTGTATTCAGGTTGTGTTTCCAGTACTAAACTAATTTACAAAGCTAGGAAATAATATAATTTTGTTATGTGTGTTTAGGTAGTCTGTCTAAAATTACTATAATTATTGTAGGCCTACCAGCGTCATTCTGAAATTCAAATCATGGAATAGATATCACGATATCATGAGCCGCAAGAGCGCACCGCTGCAGTGAACTGCTTTTGCAGCGAAACTACAAACAACTTGTAACTGTTGCGGCTGGCTCCGTCTGTCTTTCTCCCTTTCAAGGTTTTTTAGCACTTTGTGAGCACGAGTTGCCCAGCCATGGGTATGAGGAAACTAAACCACTAGGCCTACATGGAACACTAACAATACATTCTTCCATCCCCATTTCAACTAACAAAGCAGTCATAAAACAATACTCTGCCTCACATGAAGAGTAAATAGTGGTACTTTGAACTGATTGCATACAAATTTCATTATGTATGAAGTTTCCGATAAGCAAGTTATAATCTTAAGTATTGAATAAATGAAACAGTCTGTGCTTATCTAGTATTACATTTATAGCATTAACGTTTTCAGTACGTGTGTACCATTTTCAAATGCGAATACCTGTTACATTTAAATAGGTCTGCTTGACTGTGGAATTGGAACATTCATGAACAACATTGATGCTGTTAATAAACTACATAAAACACAACTTGAGGATGAAATAGATAAAAATATATATGTTAACAATAGTTCACGTGATCAATTCGATGATATGTTGTTAGAGTAGTCTTCTCTTAATGTGGATCATCGTGGTTAAATATTATAAAATATCCAATAAAATGGTAAAAGTTAAAATTAACTTGCACTGATAATCACTATAAAACACTGTAGTGTTGTTAAGTTGTTTTGATGTTCATTTATGTTCATATATGCTATATGCTGCACTATTTCCCATTAGATACGTCGTACGTAATGTAGGTTTTTATATTACCTGGTTGTAGCTTGGTGGAAGAGTTGTTAAACAAGTACAGAATTCTTATTGACCTCGTGCGGTTTTCAGTCTAGCCATTGTGCACTGTGAACATTAAATTTGATATTGTAATTTACGTTTAATAAATGCTAATGTTGAAATGCTACGATAGAACTGGTGACTTACGTGCATGGTCTGGGTATGATGTTTGTTTCCCGATGGCTTGGTTATGACTGAGAATCGCTCAAGGTGTACATTAGCTCTTAACCTAATGTGTGTCCGGCGGAACCGGAAGTGACACAGGGGTTGGGGGACCTGCCGTCGGAAGTGGAGGTGGTATGGTTTGATTGTTCGATATTAATTTGAATAGATTAAATATCGGGTTATTAGGATTGATTATTTGTTCATTTAGTAATTTGTTTCCTTGATTAAAACTTTTTACAATGTGGTACTGTTCTATTATATCTATTGCGGGACTATTAGTGGCTTTTATAATCTTTAGTGTATATTTTATATTGTGTAACTCATGACCTTCCTCAATAAGATGATAAGCAAATTTTGATTTATTCCTGTTATATTTGAAGTCTGTGGCATGTTCCTTGTATCTTATTTTGAAATTGCGGCGAGTTTGACCAATGTATATTTTAGGACAGTTATTGCATTGTAGTTGATATATACCACTGTTTAAATATTGTTTGTTTTGTTGGGGATTATATTGTGTAATTTATTATTAGTTTTAAAGGCAACGTTGATGTTTTGTTTTTTGAAAAAGTTATTAATTTGGTTGGAGATTTTTCCATAGTAAGTCATGGTTTTCCATTTTATGTTTGGTTTTTCTCTTTCTGGTTCCAGTGTGGTTTGTTTTTTCTTTGAAAATTTAGCTTTCCTGTTTTTCAATAGTTTATGGATTAAGTGTTTGTCATAACCGTTTTCTATGGCAAGATTTTGGATATAATTTAATTATTTTTTATAATTCTCTTTACTTAATAGTGTCATGATTAACCGGTCTATTAAATATCTGAATTTGCTGATTTTATGCGTTGTGGGGTGGGTGGACTTGTTGTCAATGGAGTGTGTGGTAGCGGTTGGTTTTCTGTATATGTTAAATTCTATTTTTGGAGGTTTGATACTAATATTTAAGTCTAGGAAATTTATGCTATTATTTACGCCTGTTTCAAGAGTGAACTTCAAATTATTGTGTAATTTATTAAATTCTTCAAGAATTAATGCATCCTGGTTGGTTCTATTTTCGTATATGATTAGAGTGTCGTCAACATATCTGGTGTATGTGACGAACTGAAATTTGTTACTGAGGGTATTAATATGTTCTTTCTCGATTTGTTATAAGAATATGTTGGCCATGAGGCCTGATAAAGGGTCTCCCATTGCCAATCCTGCGGGTTGAATATAAAACTTACTTTGAAATTTGAAATAGTTTTGTTTCAGTGAGGTATGTAAGAGATTGATTACTTGTTGAATTACATTGTTATCGAGTTGGAGATCTCTCATTTGGGAAGAAATTATGTGCATTTGACTCATAGAATGCCTTGAAGAAGTGTCTTAAAAATTGGTGACATGAAGGTAATTTTTATCTTTAAACTATCCGAATTGAAGTGGAATGACTCATATCTATAATGCTTACTAACAAGACAAGTATCACACCCTGCATGCCGAAACTTGCCTCGAAACTTTGGTGACATAACCTATGTGCTGCGAGAAGACCATGTGCAAAATATTAGCTGCCTGTTTTCACTGCAAGGCCCCGAAATGAACCCCGGAATTGTGCATATAAGTAATAGGGAAGTGGATACTCGTCGCTACAGGTTGGAATGGACAGCCCTTCCTGTGTGCGAGCCAGTGGAGCGGTGGCAACCAGCAGCGAACAGAAGCACATGAGTCAAGGTCAGTAATACAAGCGGAAGGCTATAGGGTTAATGTATCCAGTACGAAGTTGAGGGTTGTGTAAGAAAGGAGAACTGTTGCATCGAGTTCCACGGAGCAAGACGTAAATTCGATTAATGTACTTGAGTTCGTCATGAATTACTTCCGTAAGAATGGCGTTTCGTCTTCGGGAAACATAAACGCGGAAGAAAATGAAATTACCCAGTTCATTATTGAACTGACTGAAAATAGTTGTACAGGAGTGGACTGGTATGAGGAGACAACTCTCGATGTATGTGAATGAAGTGATTGTAATTCAAGTGATGGAGTTACCGATCGCACTACCCTTACTTCTGCCACAGATAATATTCCAGGCCCAAGTTCGATATTTGAGTCAGACAGTGAATCCCCAGAAGCCAGTGATACGAACAGTCAGTTCCCCTGCAAATCTTCCGGTTCAAGCTATGTCGCAAGATCTGTAAAAAATGTAAATGTAGGTGTCAGCATGGACTACAAGAGGAAAGCTGTGAAATTCTGGCTGAATGAATGTGGTAAATAAGCGCCATTCAATATCATACGTTCGCAGGAACTTCCGTCGCGTTACATCAGAGCGACAGCTATATTTATGGAAGAAACAGGTGAAAAATGTAACCACATATCCCATAGAACATAAAAAACATGTATGAGAAACTATTTGCTCGTTTTGAACACGCTAGAAGACCATCGAATTACTCCAAATTCCTCTTGTACTACGGGAAAAAAACCCAACCGCTTGATAAGTTATTCTTCCGACAGTGGAAAGCCCTTTACCGCTGCTTATCAGGAAAAATAGCGACGCGCGAAGATATTCATGCCGCAGTTTTTCATAGAGACACCATACTTAAATTGCAATCCTTTATCCATTTTCAATTTTCATCTCCACGATTCCAGGATATGATAAGGCACTCTTGGTTTGCATGCAGATACACCACAGAACGATCTCCTGAATTTGTAGTATTGTCTTGAAACGATGAAAGAAAAAAAAATGTGAAGAACAGTGTCATAATGAAGTGTTTTCTCGTTGTGCATGGTGCCGAAAAGAATTGTGTTTTTAACATTCAATAAATACGAGTCACTTCTGTCTCTTTGTTATGCTTCATTACACCATGGGACACGAGAGAGTTTACTCCATTCCACACGTGCACTCCACTCCGCTCGCCAGTGAGACAGGGATGTTCAGCTGCGTTGCGTTATCGTCTGACCAAAAAGGATTCCAGCTTCGGTTTTGGGGCCTTGCAGTGAAAACAGGCAGCTAATATTTTGCACGTGGTCTTCTCGTAGCACATCGGTTATGTCACTAAAGTTTCGAGGCAAGTTCGACATGTAGGGTGAGATACTTCCCTTGCAAAATAAAGATATATTTAAATTATTAATTTTAAATTAGCAATATAAAGGCTAATGATATCACCTTAACTCAAAATGATTGAAACCTAAGGCCTTTATGCACTACCTTTTGCCTTTCACTGCTTTGCTCACCCTTCATTGATCCTTGCACACTTGAGCTGATAGTTTCACTGCCACTACTAAAACCTAATTTATCATTCCGTTTCAGCTCAATGAAGTTCCATACTGGGCAGTTTTCTTTATTATCAACAGTTACATCGCAATCCAATCACTGATCACTAGAGCCAGGATTTTATGTAATATGAAAATGAGAAATATGTACATAAATATGTAGCTGAAAATGGCAAAATAGATAAATATGTAATTTAAACTCTTAAGCTTTATTAGATGTATTTTTGCACACTAATAAAAAATTACAGGTGCAACCTCATTTAATTATTGTTTGGAAACGCAATTAATAATTAAATATTTTTTCACATTTTCTGCTGTCATTGATCGTCTCGTCAATGGCAACCCATACGTATCAACAAGTTCAGCCCTAATCGTTTCCATTGTGTCAGTATAGCAGGAGTTCAAATAATTTTTCCGGAGTGTTGAGTCATGCGAAATATTGAAGTAGCAATATTTGCGTAGGAATGCTTGAAACTTTGAAACTCTACGTTTATACCATGGTATGTTTGCAGCAATCATTACCATGCACAATTTTTTTTATTAAATACACTGGTAGAAGACGAAGAATGTTTCAGCACCACTTGTGTCAGAAGAACTTGTTCCTTTTCGACGGAGCACGTTTTTTATTTCTCACATGACGTTCAATTTTTAAATGCCGTTCTAATTGTGACTTCATGGAGCACCCAATGCATTTGTCACGCACTTTGCACAGCACGATTTTACCATCGTAGTAAAGCAATCGTCAATTGAAATCCAGTCTTTTAGCTTGGATGCGAATGGCAGTAGACTAGCTACTTGTATCACCTGATGTCAAAATAAGCTTCTCAAGGAAAAAAAAACTTTCACTCTTTCCTTCACTGCGTTAGCAGTACAATGACCCACTCTTCGCATTAGTATTTTTTCCCACTTTAGCGTTACTTCTTAAGGGATATAAAAACTATTAGCATTGCAAAGAGATGTCCATTTCTTGATAGAATACGTTATTATTTTCGATCATTAAAATACGCAATATCCTTCAAAATATGTAATATATGCCAAAATATTTATTATGCACCAAATATGTAAAAGCATGTCATTTAAAACTTCGGAATAATGATCTCTTTGATATGATTCGCCGACATTTTAGCTTTTCTTATATAGGAACAGAATATGTAATTAATCATTGGATCTCAATGTTGAGAACGGTTACTTTTAAATTTCGTGACAAATTTAACTGTTTATAAAAATATCGAATATTAATATTAAATTTTTAACTGACATTAAACAAAGGTACTGTCGAATACACTGTTTATTCCTTATATTATTTCCGCCTGGTATTGCTTATGATTACAGCGTGAATTTTTAGGTCCTAAAATAATTTCCTTCAGTACCACATTTAGGCTTTATGAAACATAAAACAGGCTCAAAGTATAAGATAGGAAAATAGTATAGATATTGATAAAATTAGTACAATGTTAACAAATAAGAAAATTTCTTGACAAAGGCAAAGAAACCAACATTAGATCTATACACAGAGTTGTAAACTATAGGAAATAGTACTGAGCGTCCAAACTGTTTTTATATAAAAGATTAAACTTTGTCAAAGGTACAGGTAGTGTCACTTAAAATGATATTTAGTATACACCTAAATGCATTTAAACCCCACGAAAAATTTCTAAAGTGTTCAAACCATAGTTGGGTTCGCAATAAATTACTAAAACCTTCCATAAGTGTGTTGTAGGGAAAAAGTTCGGCGCTTGTCGGTGAAAATCAGTTTATAAGGAAAAAAAGCTGTACATCAACAGACGTTGATGGGAGCATACTTCAATTTCGGCTTATGTCCAACTGGAATGTTGCAATCAACTACACCGCATTTCCCTACAAACAATCTGTTGCTGGACACAGTTCATTCAGGCCTTTGTTCTTTTGTTGAACGTTTTTCATTTTTGTACGCACTTTTTCTCCCACATCTTCGGGCGTTTCTTTGATTTTTTTTTAACTCTTCGAATGAAGCCATGTTTTCACATGTAGATTTCCCTGAGCCTATCAATTCTGAAATGATTGCCCCAAGCAACGTATAGGAGAATCTAATGTAAGCCAAATCAAAGGTGATGGAAGGATCGAGTAACTGCCTTGCCGAAGCGACACAACAGCATCCTCGGATAGATTTTTAGTACTCTTTTGCTTTTAACCATGTACCCCATCGGGTAAGAATTGGTTGATGTGGCAGAGGAATATCTGGGAGCCCTTCTTTACAAGCCTGTATCCTTGATGGTGCCTTAACGAAAACTTTCTTCATCGTAGAGATTAACTGATTGACCCTAGGAAATTTTACTCATTCTTGTTCTGCTACGCAGTTAATACCATGAGCACGACACGTCACGTGTAACATAAAAGGATAGAACACCCTAAGCAATGCCAATGCAACAACCACATATGTCGCGGCATCTGTGTAGGCGAGCAGCACTTTGTTTCCGTCAATTAGATTTGGATATAGAACTTTCAGCCCATTGTTGACAAATTGTACGGTTGTTTTGTCTTAGGAAGTTGTTTTGTGTAAGTTCGAATGGTGCATCTGGATTCAATTTCCCGACAACTAAATTTGCAAGACCGAGATCGTCAATCGTTTCGCCAACTGATATCCAGATACTCGTACGTGAGTCTTCAATATCTTGTCGAATTCTGTTCATTGCATCATTGTAGACTGAATCCAGTTTTGCACCGCTGATTCAGAAGGAATTGATTGATGAGAGTATTTGTCAAGAAACGCTTTAAATGTTGCATTTTCTAATTTCCGAAATGGAATGTTGGCTGCCACAACGGCATGACATAAGTAACTGTAAAACTGATTACTTTTGTTAGATTCTTCAGACGTTTGAGTCAAAAGAGTTTGCTTAAGTTTAGATTTTTGTTCGGAATTTGCCTTATGTAGCACTCCTTACGCTAGAAATACCACTCCACACATCATCTCTTTATTCTTCATCTTTCACTGTTGCTACTTCTCGTCACTGGAATTCTCTGCCGCCTGAAGTCAAGGGCTGCTGAACTTTAATTCCCTTTAAATGTAAATTAGAAAAATATCTTATGATGAGTTGCCAGACCTAACGCGTTGCAAATATTTAATGGAATGTGTTCCACTGTATTTATATTTATTTTTTTTTTGTTTCTTATTTTTATTGTGTAATAATGCAAATCGTGTTCATTTATCACTTAACGCCAATATGTATCCCACTGTGTTTTTTTTATTAATCTATTGTTTTTGTGTACATTTTATTCAATTGTCAGTTTCTGGTTTATCTATTATGTAAATCCTACTCAATTGTAATCTAATACTAATATGTATACTAATGTGTTTATTTTTATTTCTACTGTGTATATTTTCTATTGAATTATCGGGTTCTGTTTTTATGTGATTCGTATTTGATTCTAACAACATTAATATGTATTCCACTATGTTTATTTTTATTTTATGAGGAAACTTTTATGTAACTACCTCTTTTGATCTCATTATGTAGTACCTAAATTGTATTAGTATGTAATTACTTAATTCTGATACAGTTTTATGTTCAACTATGTAAGCAAGTTTTAATCCTAGTTGAGTGTAAGAGAAGGCCTTACGGCCTTAACTCTGCCAGGTTAAATAAAGCCATTATTATTATTATTATTATTATTATTATTATTATTATTATTATTATTATTATTATTATTATTATGTATGCTGAATTAAACCTTAAAAAAGATCATGTATAAAGTGCAGATAGTTAACCATTTGATAATAAGTTAATTAATGCAGATAATTTGAAATTAATATCATTTGCTTGATATTATATTATATTATATATTATAGTTGGAATCTCCTGGTAGAGGCGCAGAGAAGGCCTGACGGCCTTATCTCTACCAGGTTAAATAAATAAATACTAAATACTACTAATACTTGATATGTGTTTACTTTAATATTAGGCCTAATACATTCATCTAATAATGTCGTGGAAAGAGAAGCGTATCTCTGAAATAAAGTCAAGAAATAATTACGAAAAAATAAAACATAACTAACCTCTTTATTAGATGCTTGGCAGAATATAATTATTCATCTGTCGAGAAATTCGAAAATTCTTGAAGCCACTTTTGGCATTGCCATCACTGCACTAAGATGAAAACTGAACTCAACTAAAGAAAAGACTGTTACATACAGTTGTATATTGAATTTCGAAATCCTTACCGTATTTAAATTACCAAACTGATGATTGTGCCCATTGCCGTAAGTAAAGTTAGCTGGATTGAAACAGTCAATAATGGAAGTCCTCCATTCACAGAGAAACAGAGAGAGAGAGACAGAGAGAGAGAGAAATATAAAAATAGAGAAGTCACTGTTTTAGTTCTTACAACGTAGAAAGAATTTGAAGTTTTTAAATAGCACTTCACAAAGGAGGGAAAAATTCAATTTCGCTGTTTAGTTTGAAATAGGCAAAAATAGGTAAAAACGTCAAAATAGGCTGTTTTAGGCACTGTCAAATAGCATTTTTAAGCATAAATATTCATGAAAAATTAAATATTCAGTCCCAAAGCTATACGTTAACAAATGAAAAATAGTTTTTTTTTTCCGTAAAGATTCACGCTCAACGTAAGATGACGTTTATTGTTCGATCGCAATAGTTGACAGATTTGGACTGAACTGAAACAATGTGGATGATAGACAAAGTGGAACACCACTGCATCACGCATGGAAATTCATCGATCTCAAATGCAGTAGGAAAGAAAGGGAGGGGCATTGTGAGTTGCGTCACTAACATGTTCTTTGTTACAAATGATCCTCGCTATGGTTTTGAAATAACTATATTTAGCTTACGTCATCTTTCAAACAAATTAATTACTTTTTTTTTTGCACGAGGAATCTCTCTTCCATTTATTTGGAAGGTCGAGCCTTTCTATTAATTTTATTGGGGAGGGGGTGACGTCTCTTGGCAGTATAAGTGTCTTGCCCTCCCCAAAGTCGGTGACTGAACCCAAAAGTCACATAGTTCAGTGTTCCGCGGCACACTGGTGTCTCCACAAGGTGAAAGGTGTGACGGGAACATTTACCTATTATTGTAAGAAATTAATAAAATTAATTAATATAAAATTAAAATTAAAATGGTGTAGTGACAAAACATGCCCAATCCCCGAGTGTGTTGTGTGTAGTGAAAAACTCAGTAAAGCTGCTATGGTTCGCATTAAATTGACACGACATTTGTTTACAAAACATTGACAGAAATGTCAAGCAAAGCTGTGAATTATTTTCGTCGGTTGTTGGAACAAAATAAAACAAAACAAGTGACGCTTATGACGACGTCGGTATATCTTTTTCAAAAAGTACAGGAAGCTATCTAACTTATTGCAATGGCCAAACAAACACACAATAGCTAAAACGTTAATGCCTGCCTGTAAAGAAATTGTGAGAATAATCTTGAATTCAGAAGCTCCTAGCGAAATTAAAAAAAAAAAAAAAAATCCCCCCCCCCCTCTCTCTCGACACAATCAGCCGCCGAGTTAGTGACATGTCTGGTGACACCGAAGACATTATGAAGGAGAAAATAAAAAGCAGTCAGAAGTTCTCACTTCAGAACGACGAGTCCACCGATATTAGTGGTCACGCACAACTTCTTTAATACATTCGGTATATTGATGGGATGCAAGTTTTTTTTTTTTCTTTTCTTGCAAAGAACTGCACAAGCGAGCAATCGGTAGAGAAATATTTCGTACAACTAATGAATATGTGATCCATAATGAATTAACATAGGAGTATTGCGTTAGTGTTTTGTACAGACGGAGCCGCTTCTATAACAGGCTGAGTGAAAAGATTCGTGGCTAAAGTACTGCCCGTGTCTCACGTCCTGAACCGAGAGCTCCCTAGTGCTTATAACCACGACTCTTAGGTCTGCTCGGAGCGGCACGTCAGCTGCAGCGTGGCGGCACGGCAGCATATTACATGTGCCGAAAACATTATCCTATGCTATTGCAGGGGTCTTTACTGTTTATAATACTGGAAACACTAGTCGTGGTTACCACTATATCTCTGATGGCGATTTCCTTAAATGTATGTACACACTAGGCCATTCTTCGTTGAGTTTGGACAACTGCTGAATTACCATAGAGCAGCATTTCTCAAAGTATGTTCCGGGGTTCCGTGAGCCCTATGTGATTTTAAATTTTATTTTATACATTTTTACTTGGTTATTTAACGACATTGTATCAACTACTAGGTTATTTTGCACCGATGGGATTGATGATAGCGAAATAGTATTTGACGAGAGGAGGTCGGGGATTCGCCAAAGATTACCTGACATTCGCCTTACGGTTTGGGAAAACCTCGGGGAAAAAATCCAACCAGATAATCAGCCCAAGCGGGAATCGAACCCGCGCTCGAGCGCAACTCAGGATCGATAGGCAAGCGCCTTAGCCGACTGGGCTGCTCCGGTGGCTATTTTATACTTAGTGGATACTATAAAAATATATAAATGTTACGAAAATATGAATCAGTAATAACATGAAACCACAGATAATAATAATAATAATAATAATAATAATAATAATAATAATAATAATAATAATAATAATAATAATCCAAGAATATGCGTAATATAATAATAATATGTTTAATGAACATCTAAAACGGAAAATACCTATAATACTTATCACTTTCATCACTGGATTCTCTGCGTATGTGTTCACTAAAACAAAATATCGAAAAGACAAAATGCAGAAGTACAGTAAAATGCAGTAGTACCAGATGCAGACTTAAAAAGCAAACACATTCGCCCCACTGAACAGAATTATTGAAATACTAGCTTTCACTTGTCTGTTAATTATTAAATGCTAATCAAATATTACAAGGATTCCGCAATTACACTTTAGATTAAAAGGGGTCTCGCGGTGGAAAAAATTTGAGAAACACTGCCATTGTAGAAAGAGTTTACGGATGTGTGCACATGACAACCATAATCGCGATTAGGTCGGTAATCTCGAGTAGAGACTAGTGTACCACTGGTATTAGTGTTTAGTTACAGGAATTGATGAGAACATAATCTGTTTTGTCCATGGCTGATCTTGCTCCATAGCTGACGAAAGGAATCCTGAAAAGGCCGATGTGTTGAACGTAGGGTAGTAGGCACATGCGGTACCTAGCACCTCCTACTCCCCCCCTCTGCCTCTCGCCCCGCAAAGAAACAGCTCAGGAAGTGAGGCACGGGCAGTACTGTTCGCGCAACTTATCTGGGCAGCTAAAAGAGCGGGACGCGGGGTGTAGCGGGGTTGCAAGTAGCGGCAGCGGGGCAGGAGAGGGAAGGATGTTCTACGAGGCGGGTAAAATACATTTGCTTGTTTAGTGTGATCTGTACTTACAGTAATTTTGCGTTCTGTGAAAACATATTTATGCAATGGCCGGTAGTAATACGAGACGCAACAAGATTATATGCGCCTTCCATACTCGAGATTGCCGTTTCGATCCCGGCCGAAGTCGATGGCATTTAAGTGTGTGTAAATGCGACAATCTCATGTCATAGATTTACTGGCATGTAAACAGACTCCTGCGGGACAAAATTCCGGCACACCGGCGACGCTGATATAACCTCTGCAGTTACGAGCGTCGTTAAATAAACCATAATTTAATTTTAATATAGCGTACACAGTAAGGAGAGGGAGATAATAAGGTCAGTGGTTGTTTGTTGCGATCAAGAGGCAAAAAAGAAATGTCTTACTTAATTACTTACTTACGACTTTTAAGAAACCCGGAGGTTCATTGCCGCCCTCACATAAGCCCGCCATCGGTGCCTATCCTGAGCAAGATTAATCCAGTCTCTACAGTAATCATATCCCACCTCCTTTAAATCTATTTTAATATTAACCTCCCATCAATGTCTCGGCTACCCCAAAGGTCTTTTCCCTCCAACATCCCACTAACAGTCTATATACATTTCTGGATTCGCCCATACGTGCTACATGTCCTGCCCATCTCAAACGTTTGGACTTAATGTTTCTAATTATGTCAGGTGAAGAATAAAATGCGTCCAGTTCTGCGTTGTGTAACTTTCTCTACTCTCCTGTAACTTCACCCCTGTTAGCCCCAAATATTTTCGTAAGCACCTTATTCTCAAACACCCTTAACCTATGTTTCTCTCTCAAAGTGAGAGTCCAAGTTTCACAACCATACAGAACAACCGATACTGTTTTATAAATTCTGACTTTCAGCTTTTTTGAGAGGTGACTGGATGACAAAATCTTCTCAATCTAATAGCAGGCATTTTCCTGATTTATTCTGCTTTTAATTTCCTCCAAGTGTCATTTACATTTGTTACTGTTGCTGTACTA
Source organism: Periplaneta americana (assembly GCF_040183065.1). NCBI lineage: Eukaryota > Metazoa > Arthropoda > Insecta > Blattodea > Blattidae > Periplaneta > Periplaneta americana. The sequence continues at coordinate 93,030,828 of NC_091130.1, read as the reverse complement.
TGTTCTACTCACGAGACGTAATCATATACTTTGTCTTTTCGGGATTTATTTGGAACGTATCTCTTTACTTGCTTCAAGTGTTTATGGATTTTATAGTACGTCTAGACAACACCAGCAGTGATGATATGATGATGATGATGATGATGATGATGATAATGAAGAAAGGAAGAGGAAGAGAAGGAAGAAGAAGAAGAAGAATATTGATAATGACTATGTGAAAGTGAACTTTTTGGAAATCCAACAACACAGACCTGTGCTTCTAGTTAAAGACTTCATGCATCGCTTACCATCAGTAGCTGACGGCCAGATACGAAAATTGTAATAATTGGAGTTGTGATCATACTGTATAGCACACAGAAGAAGAAAAATGTAATTTATTTATGTTTGTTATTTTGTGAAACCATATAGGCTACTTTCACCTACCATATCCAATAGGATGCACTGAAATTAAATACCGAATGATGTTTTTGTAACTGTATGTACAACTGCTGCAGCGACGGTCAGGAGCCAGCAGATAGCTACGGGGCAGCGAGAGAGAACTATGGAACCCAGGTGCCTAGATAAGTTGCGCGGACAATAGGTATACTAAATCCTAACATACGGATTGTCATATTCACAGCGAAGCCATTGTTACTAGTCTTTGCCATCTCCTCTGAAAATTGTGATAAACGAAGTAGTAAAAATAGTGAACTTTATCAAATCGCGGCCTCTAATACGCGGCTTTTTTCTATTTTGTGTCAGGAAATGGATCAGACCACACTCCTGTTACATATAGAAGTGTGATGGTTATCACAAGGTGAAGTGTTAGCGCGAATGTATGAACTTAAAGAGGAGGTACTTACATTTTTTTTGACAATTGAGGGCATGAGTACGCGGATTTACTTGCTGATGATGGATGGGTATCTAAGTTGGCATATATTCCCTATATTTTTGTACATTTTAATGAGCTTAACAGAAAAAATGCAAGGTAGGAATGCAAATATTCTGACTAGTATGGATAGGAATGATAGGATTCAAGAATTTGTGGATATAGATTAATGAAAATGGATCGTTTGAGATATTTCCAACAGTATGGCCCCTTGCTGACAGTAATAAAGTGTTGATGGGCTTTTTAAAGAACATTTAGTAATCTTGCAGCAGAAGTTCAAGAATTATTTTGGAGAGTGTGTTCAAGATTACGACTGGGTTCGTGACCAAGTCATTGTGGATTCAAAACATCTTTCGAATAATATACTCGTACAAGAGGAACTAGCAGATTTAAAAGTAAACAGAACATTGAAATTAAAACTTCTCGAAATGCCTTTGGAAACATTTTGGTTGTCAATAAGGAGTGAATACCCAGCTATCTCTGAGACGGTAGTTAATATGTTATTGGCATTTTCAACTACATACATGCGTGTGGACTGGGCTTCTCGATGTTAACTGGAATTAAAGCATCCAAGAGAGAGAGAAACCCAAATCCATCGATGAAGAAATGGGGCTTGCCAACTGTGTGCAGCTAAGCAGGCTCAAGTACTACATTGAAGGTATGGGTAGACTTATTTACAGTACTTTAAATTAGTAATTATTTTTGTGACAGACTCTTTGCAAGAAGCTCCCTTGCAGTATGACGGCAAGTATTACGAAAGAGCATACCATGCTGGCAAGATCGTGGGAGAGAGTTTCAATCTCAGTGCAATGTCTACACTGGAAACCGTCTTGAGAACGGCCTGGCATTGTTCGTAGATTTACTTAAAACTTTAGATAGGTAATTAGATCTGAACCTAACAAAAATCTAATAATAACGAAAACTAAATCTATTTCACAGTTTCTACAATCAAAACTAACGTAAAATAAAGTTTATCTGACTTAATCAACATAAAAAATATACAGTGAAGGCGCATATGTTAATATATCTTAGTCCGTGGGATTTTATATGAAGGAATAGTATAATTGCTGGAGAAGTACAGCTGATGAACCACACAATCACGTCCTACCAGGTGTTTTGTCTGAATATGTGACAGAGAGCCTATGTGACGGCATGATTTCAAGATGTCTGACATTACAGACACATCTCTTATTTCTCTGTAAGTTGATTCAAATTAATTCTATGACAATTATTTTTCTAGTGAACTTTTTTGTGCACAACGATGGTTCCAGTGTTTCAATAATGGAGAAGGAAACATTAAATATTTACAACATCCTGCAAGTCCTAAGGCAGGTAGAGCATATTGAGAATACACACAGAGTTTTTGAAGAAAATCCACAAATATCCAAAGTATAACATCCAAGTGAAGACAAATGCTTACATCTCTCAAAAGAGAGCGAAAGTTACATGTCTCCGATAAGATCATTTACGTTGTAGTGGCAGGCGCGCAGTTTGTGTTTGGATGACGTAAAGTGGGGAAGTTAATATATTATAATATTTTTTTTCTCTAATACACAGTGTAGATATATTATAAGAAGGTATATACTTACAAATAAACTAATTATTTTACTAAAAATTATTATCCTATTGTCTAGAATAAGTGTCTGAATAAACATGTGCAAAGAGTCGAAGTTCTACCCTTATTACATTATTTTGAGTTCAATTTTAAAAGGTGTAGCCCTCCATCACCTCGATAAAATTTTGTAGAGATATTCATTATGCTTTACTGAGCAAGACACTTCTGCAACCAGACGGATACAGAATAATTATTATTTTCAGACACCATGCGCTCCGTAACCCGGAGAGAGGTTTCTAGGTGTGCAGCAAGAGCGAAGGAAAAGTGAAATTCTCAAATACTGTACACAATTGAACATTTTGGTTTCAAAGATTACTCTGAAGACATTTTACAATCATTAAAGAAATAAATTAAGTTTATATGCTCGAAAATTCGGTTACGGTGGGAAAAATATAGTATAAATGAGAAAAATGTCTTAAAATAGAATGCGCTATGTTTGAACCAAGATGCAAAGTCTGAGACTGAAATAATGCTTTGCCATCTACTACAAAACAATTCCAATTTGAGTCTGCTAGTACAAGCAATCGAGGACGTCCACGTAAACTTTTCGAAGAACTGAGCGAAAGATCAAAACGGAGAAAAAATAGTCCACTTTTTAAAGAAAGGTCGCCAGAAGAAAAGTTTTCTGCTGTTCATATGAGTTTCAGAACTTCTAGGAAAAGAGATGCGGCCAATATTGTAGGAGAGCTTTCACTTGCATCACTTCAACGAGCGAAGAAAGGGGCAAAAAATGTGAAAATTGGTTTTGCAAGAACGATCAACAATGTCAGCTAATAAGGATCTCGCTTTGATTACTGATTTACAGCTGACCTCTATTCAATATAAAGAATTAAGGAAAATTCAAAATCTTGTAACATTTAATTTAGATCCACCGTAATATCTAGTGCGAAACATTGAAGATAGGATACGTTCAGGCAGTAAAGGGGACTACTTGTTGACATGATAAAACAAAGGAGTCGCAATAAAAACGATGCAAATATCGCTAGAAGATTTTTCACGGAGATTTCCACTTCCGCATATATTATGGGAATAGATGGAAATCTAATAAGTTGTCTACACATATAATATTAGAAACCTTGGCTCTACTGCAGTATTTGTCCCGCTATGCTGTAACATCTGAAGGAGTGCCAACATATTTCTAGCGCTTTTTGCGCTACCAACCTTAACTCATCTGCCTCCACTGTAACGGAAATTGTTACTTATGCCAATCTTCCTCTCGATAAAACCTAATGCAGGTCGAGCAGAGAGTACAAGACGCGCAAAGATTGTAAAACTATAAAACGTCTTTGGTAAAATACTGCTGTCTTATTACAAAGATTATGTTTGTAGTAGGTAGGAACGGTTCATCTATGGAACCGCCAACATAGGAACCAATTAAGGCCGAATTCGAGCCCCGAAAATATATAATTCATCATTATAGGTATTAAACATTACAGGAAAAGTCCAAAAACATGTACACGCAATGCTCCACTTCCGCGAAATTACAGTCTGTAGTTTGGATTCAGTGCCGGCATTATATACTGGGTTTGAGCTCCGAAAATTTATAATTCTTTATTAGAGACATAAAAAATTGCAGGAAAAATCTAAAAACTTGTATAGACAATGCACATCTTGCGCCAAATCACAGCCTCTTGCTTGGACAAAGTGACGGCAATATTTCCTGAGTTCGAATACCGAAAGTGTAGGCTATAATTGTTTATTAGAGGCATAAAAATTTCCAGGAAAAATCTAAAAACTTGTATACACACTGCTCGACCTCCGCCAAATTACAGTCTGTAGTTTGGACCCAGTGACGGCATTATTTCCTGGGTTTGAGCCCCGAAAACTTATAATTTTTTATTAAAGGAATAAAACATTTCAGGAAAAACTAAAAACTTGTATACACAATGCAAATATTCCGCCACATTACAGCCTGTAGTTTTAACCCAATGACGGAATTACTTCCTGAGTTCGAGTCCTCAATATGTATAATTGCTTATTGTAGGAATAAAGAATTGCAGGAAAAATCTAAACTTGTATACATAATGAACCCCCTCCGTTTAATATCGGACTGTAGTTCGAACCTAGTGAGCGTGTTATCTCCTTAGTTCGAGCCCCTCAAAATTAAAATTCATTAATGTGGGTATGAAGGATTTGCTGCAAAATCTAAATCTAAAAAAACCTTACATATTGAACCCCTTCCGCTAAATTTCAGTCGTCACTGTCTTCTCAATCATTGTTTTATTCTCACTCTTCTCTTTCCTTAATGAACTCAACTTTGAGACGAGACAGAGTGGACAGAGGGAAGGCAGAGGGCAGAGAAGGCACAGAAATGACAGAGTGAACTGAGTGTACAGAGAGTGGACTGAGAGTACAGATAGTGGACTGTGAGTAGGCCTACAGAGAGTGGAATGAAAGGACAGGCAGTGGACTGAGAGAACAGAAAGTGGTCTGAGAGGAAAGAGAGTAGACTGAGAGGATAGATGGAGCACTGTGGGGGTAGCGAGGGAACTAAAAGAAAAGAGAGGGACCAGAGAGTGAACTGAGAGAAGAGAGGGTGGACAGAGAGGATAGAGTTGACTGAGAGAACAGAGAGTGTACTGAGAGCACAGAGTGTGGACTCAGAGGACAGAGTGAAGACAGAGAGTGGACTGAGAAGACAAAGAGTGGACTGATAGGACATAGAGTGAACAGAGAGTGATCTGAGAGAACAAGCAAGGGACAGAGAGTAGACTGAGGTGACAGAGAGTGGACTGAGAGAACAGAGTGGGGTGAAAAACTGAGAGTGGATTGATTGTACAGTGAGTGAACTGAGAGGACAGAGAGTGGACTGAGAGGATAGAGAGAAGACTGAGAGTGAAATGGGGAAACTGCGAGTCAGAATTCTTTCCTCTGAGTCCTCTCTGTGCTCACTCACTGTAATTTCAGTATCGGTCCACTCTGTTTCCTTTCCCTTTTCTACTACCTCAGTCCTCTCTCTCTCTCTCCTCTCGGTCCAATCTGCTTCTTCTCAGTTCACTCTTTTTCTCCTCAGCCCACTCCATCCTCTCAGTTTCCTTTGTATCACTTTCCGTCCTTTCAATCCACACTATGTACTCTCAATTCACTCTCTCTAATCTCTGCCCCTTCTCTGTCCTCTCAGTCAGTCCACTCTCTGTTCTCTCAATATACTCAACATTATCTGTGTCCACTCTCTTTTCTCTCAGTTCACTCTCTGTTCTCTTAGCTCATTCCCATTCCTCTTGTTCATTCCCTATCCTCTCAGTCCACTCCCTCTCCTCTCAGGCTACACACTATTGTCTGAGTCCTCTCCCTGTCGTCTCCGTCCACTCTGTCCCTTCATTCCATTCTCTGCCCCTCAGTCTACTCTCTGTACTCTCAATTCACTCTCTGTAATCTCTGTCCACTTTCTGTCCTCTCAGTCCACTTCCTTTCCTCTCAGTCTACTCTCTGTCCCCTCCGTCTACTCTCTGTCCTCTCAGTCCACTCTCTGATCTCTCAGTCTACTCACCATCCTCGCTCTCCACCTTCTTGTCACTCAGTTCAGTCTCTGTTCCCTCTGTTCTCTTAGCTTACTCCCTATCCCACAGTGCTCTATCTATCCTCCCAGGCTCCTCTCTGTCCTCTCAGTCCACTGTCATTCCTCTCAGTCCACTATCTTCTCTCAGTTCACTCTCTGTACTCTCAGATCATTCTCTGTCCTCTCAATCCACTCTCTGTACTCTAATTCCAGTCTCTGTTCTCTCAGTCTTTGCAAAAGTTTCTACAGCTATAGAACATTTGTCACAGCGTTATATCAACATGCCAACAACACCTAAAGGAACGGCAAGGGTTAAGCACGGATTTTATACGATTTGGCGTTTTCCTAACTATATAAGTGCAATTGACTGAACACATGTGAAAATACAATCACCAGGTGGAGGAGATGCAGAAATCTTCAGAAATCGAAAAGAATTTTTTTTTTTTCAATTAATGTGCAAACTGTGTCTGATTCTTCCTTGTTGATTCGAGACATTGTGGCTAGGTGGCCAGGCTCATCTCATGACTCACATATTTTTAATTCTTCAATAATTAAGAGGCGATTTAAAGATGGAGAATTTGGTGCAGCCATTCTAGTTGGAGATAGTGGATATGCTGTACAAAATTATCTCATTACACCACAGACAATTACACGCACGTCAGAGGAACAACTTTTTCAGGAGACCATCATAAGGACTAGAAGTGCAGTAGAGAGAGCTATGGGGTATAGAAAAGAAGATTTCCTGTTTTAGCTACTGGAATCAGACTAAAATTCGACAGAATTCAAAGTGTAATTGCGGCAACAGCTATTTTACACAATATAGCTTGCAATGAGAATGAAAATATACCTCCTGTTACTGATGACCAGTTGGATGCCATTAATGCTGTGCATAACTTCCCTCAAGCAGCTAACAACCACCGAAATGTAGCAGAAAATAATGTCAGGCGAAACCACCTTATCCATCAGTACTTCCATGATTTGTTGGTGAACCAGTGAAGGAAGAGATTAAATTAACATAAAATAAATTTCATCCACTGCAGTACATGTAACATTGTTTATTATTCATGTTAAACTTGCATATTTAAAAAAAGTATATTATAACTTTCCTTCACTGGAAATTAAGCATTACCAGCACTTTATCCATCAGTACGTTCATGACTAAAATTTGTTTGTGAATCAGTGAAACAAAGGGATGAAATTAACATAAAGTAAGTTTCATTCAATGTAGTACATGTAATATTGTTTATTATTCATGTTAAACTTGGATATTTTCAAAAGTATATATTATAACTTTACTTCACTGAAAATTAAGCAGTACCAGTAACTTACACCATAATTATTAAGCCTAAAATTATTTTTTTTTTAAACCTGACTTATTATCTTGTGTGGTGTAGCTTCAGATGCAACACAACCTCCACAATATAGAATCTAATGATGACCTGGCTTAAGTGTAACTGTGTTGTATAAAATATTACTACTGATACACAAACATTTTAACACTTTATAGTGTAGTCACAATTTATGTAAAAATCCCACTTTATTTTAATTACGCAGTGAAGTTACAAGGTGATATATATCTGCATTTGTATCAAAATTATATCAATGTCGGATTTCAATGACAGAACGTAACTAATTACTTGATATATGCAGTGTGTTTATTTTCTAACATATAAGAAATTAGCTGGAGGGAATATACAGTATATTTCATATTATGTTCATGTCTATTAAAATAATTAGAAATGAAACTAACAATGTTATAATGGCTTATAATGTTATACTGAGAGAACAGAGACTGGAATTAGAGTACAGAGAGTGGATTGAGAGGACAGAGAATGATCTGAGAGTACAGAGAGTGAACTGAGAGAAGATAGTGGACTGAGAGGAATGACAGTGGACTGAGAGGACAGAGAGGAGCCTGTTATAATTAGGCCTGGGCCTACTGTTTTTTTCTTATGTATTATTACTATATTATAAATAAGCCATATATATTATGTGATAGGTGATAACATGCAATAAATTTTGTTTTTCAATTGGAATTAAGTTAAACTACCTACTGATTAACTTGTTATTCAATTACTTAAGAAGCTACATAAATTTAAATATCTTCTGTTTTAAGTAGCATGATAACCTGATGTGATATGTTGATTATGGTATTATTAATACAGTGAATGATATAAACCGAATGACTTCATGAAAATATCAAAATGACATCATAACATATTAGGACCACTAAAAACCACTACAAAACTAAAGTTATCAATACTGTCTTTAAATATATAAGTTACCGGTACCTAAAGTGATTTAATACGTTAGATTAAATTTTTTAATTGAAATAAAAAAGAATATATAGACTTGAACAAAATAAACACCATAACTACATCAAAATATTGTGATTTCAGTTAGCTGTTTGTTTCAAGGTCCAATTCCCTATTCCTAACATCAAGTTCAAGAATTCTTCTTTTCATCTCAAGATCAAACTCCTTATTTTTTATATAAAGTTCTGTGAGTTTCATCTTCACTGTATGTTCTTCTTTCATAATATATGTTACCGGTACTTTAAATTCATGTTCCATCCTTTGGAATTGAATTTGATCCTCTATTGCTTGCTTTTGTAACTGCAGAACTTGTTTTTTCTTGCCATAATGCCATAAGTTTCTTTCCTGCCAATGAACTGTCTTGTTATGGTCTTTTCTTCTTTACTAGGAGTGGACTGGAAGTAGGTTTCCTTAGGTCCCTAATACTGAATTGACTGCTACATGGAATGGCTTCTACTTCATTAATTTGTATATTATCCTGAGATACTATTATATTGGTATATCTTCAGTTACCTGATCAGTGGGATTTGAATCGTCACCTGCGACAAACGCTTGGGATTCACAAGCTACAGACTTGTATAGATTCACAGATGAAAAGGGAATTACACTGGAATTTTGAATTGATTGGATTTGAGGAGGAAATTGTGCTTTTCCAATGTTTGCAGATGGATGCTCCACAGATGCGAGTAGTGATGACTGGCCAGTACAATCTGAGTGACATACAGATGGTAGCCCCTCAAGTTGTATTGTGCCAATAATCTCTTTTATTTTCATGTAAGTTATTAAGTTCGATTAATTTGGGTCTCCACCTGCACCTATGTGTATTTTTTATCTTCGGAAAATCTCCTTTTACAGGTGTTTTTAAGGTTTTCATACTTCCCCTTTAATATCTTCCAATCTCTTACCGTACTACAGTTCCACTAATTTCATTGAAACTTTCTGCTAGCTCTTGCCAAGCTTTTTCTGTCTTTTAAAGATATACTATCGGTTTTCTTACATTCTAATATATCTTTCTTTGTACTAACTAAAGAGAGCAGTAAATCAATTTCTAGTGGATGAAAATTCTTACTTTTTTTTTCCTGAATTCTCCATTTCTGAACACAGGACCTTACAGTGTACATTAATCAGCTTATGATAATCTGATCAAAATTCATAATGGACGATGAACCAATCATACAGTGCAACCAACCGTTTACTGAAATAAAAATAATACAAGAGGATGGCACCTATTATGAATATTTAGGCCCTGGGCTTAGGTCACTGAAAAACTGGACAGAGCAAATGTTGGCACCCTAACCTCTTTCTTTAACTTCATCCATTCTATTACCAAACAAAAATGTGAAACAATAATTATGCCAATTCACCAAAAAAAGGCTGTTTTTATTACATTATTTATAAATATTCATTTTTATTGAGCATGTATTTAACAATTATTTCAACATCCTACCTTAAAATACTTTCTCTTGCTCTGGGTATTTGCCCATTCTAGCCAATTATAAACTAGGGCCTGTCAATATTACATAAATAGATTAGGTCACATACTACAATGTTAAAAATAAAAGCAATTTCCCTTAGAATTATCAAGATCCTGGATACATCAGGTAGACCTAATTTAGTGGGTTATCGAACACATTAAAAAGCTGGACGTTGTCTTCTTGAAATTAATTAAGATTGATTTTCGGAGGGAAAGGAATAAACTAACGGAAATTAAGTTTTATATTAAAATGGATCCACATATGCCATCAGATAATGCACATTAACACAAGACACAAGTTATTGTACGATCTTGCCTATCATAGAAAAGTGGAATCGAGAATGCTTTCCAATAAATTCAAGAAAAGTACTGATTAAATGATAGACAACACTTCACATGGATATAAATGATTTATTTATTTGTGAAACTAGTAGATGCATTCCTTCTTTATTTGCGTTGATTTGATTATAGGATTAATTCTCTGTAAACAGCTGACATGTTGACCAAGAGGCCTTCAAGCCCTCTTGATGTCGACGCGCCATCAGTAATCAAGTTATTGTTCAGTGTAGCCAACACATGAGAAGCCATGAGCATCTAGTGCCAACATTAGTTTAAACGGGTGGGCTGCCAGATATTTATGGAGAAAATGGAAGCATGTTTAAACTGAATAGTAAAGTTGAACGGGTTTAATTTATCCCAAGTTTAACTAACTTTGGAGAAAACGGCCCTAAACGATGCAATATAACTGCCGCCATTTGTTATGTTGAGTCTCAGCTATTGTGAAATGTACCTGCTAAAACGGTTTAAGTACATGTTACTATTAGAGCACTAGCTTTATCTATGGTGTGGTAGCTCCTTTACTTGTCTGTGTCTTGCGCATACGCAGAGTTCCATCATTGGACTTTGAAAAATTTCTTGCGGGACACTAAGTGCAGTTTCTCCGAAACCTTTTCTTGCGAGTTTGCAATACTGATAAACGGGCATTTGACATGTATGCGAGGGAGACAAGGGAATTATATTTATGCTTGCACAAATAATAATATATGCCTACAACCATTCACAAACTCTTGGCTCATGGACAGGTCACAGGACATTATTATATCTACTGGTAAAATACCTGAGGAAGCCCAACAAACAAATACTATATTAGACTTTTCAGAGTAGTCTTCACAAGAAAAACATCAAGAAAGACACAAATACCGCTCTTTTACTCCGGCTACTTATTTCTTTGGACCCTTACATCACTAGCGGAAATTAAGGAGAGAAAATCGTGTTCGATTTCAATAGTAGTTCCGCAGTTCTCTCCAAGCCTCCATACTCGGAGCTGCCGAAAGAGAGACTAGCAACGAGGATACAGATTCTAATGGGGATGCATCTGACGTCTGAACGAGTATGATATGTAGAAATATTCCTTAGTCTTGCTCTTTCAATTTTAAGCGCATTTCACATTATGAACACTAATTTATTTTTTTCACTCAAATCCAATTTTTTTTACAATATTACTAATTTTATTTTCAGTAAAATTAGTTCCTATTTTCATTTCTATCATTAAAAACCAAATTTTAAGAAAATTAAACAATTAGTTTTCGAGAAATGATTTTTGGCCTAAATTACACACTGTGAGACGCTCAGAAAATTATAGAGAATCGCTAATCCCATGGATGATAGATTTATCAGTATATATGTCATACGTGATAAGAATGGATATATTACAGCAGGGTCATTCCATACAAAATTTTAAAATTTGTAACGTCAAGTTCTGGATTTTTTCAATTTCTAGTAAATGAATGTCATAATAATAAATAGTTAAATGGCCTAATATGAACATCATATCTCCAATGGTTGAAAAGTAATGAAGGGTGAAATATTCAGGGAGTTGATATGTAGACTGTTGTTAAAAATTATTAAAATGACATGCTTCATTGTATCAACGTAAAAATTGTGCCAATACAATGATGACTCTATATCAGGCGTCTCAAGGCCAACGCATAAAAATTGGTATAGAGAGCAAGTATAAATAACATAGTCAGCTGAAGAGATAAGCGCAGTACCCGAAGATAGCCGATCGCTGATTAATGTTACAAGCATGAGCGAGCTAAGTTGTAACTGTCGCGGGAGAAATGCCACAAAGCTGCACTTTTGAGTTGTACTGTCACTATAGACGGTTGTTTTCGGAAGGAATTTCTTAAGTAGTTTGCAATAATAATAATAATAATAATAATAATAATACATTTATTTTCTAATTATATACTATCTATGAGTAAAAAGAAGACATCTGAAGCATGAAGAACCATACATGTTACGTAATTATTTAAGCACCAGGAACTGGCCACCTAACTCCATTATCTCCTGGCCTAGTTGACTCATAAGTGGTACCTTGTTGGTATCACTTGTGAGGTTCAGACCTGTCTTCGAACAGTTGACCAAACAATAACAATATTTCATTTCTAATAAAGGTTTTTGGTATCGCTCTTTTTTTAAGTTTATACTATATTTAATAAAATAAAATTCAATTAAATAATAATAATAAAATTACAATAAAAACTTGTTGGTTGTTAAAGTAAGTATTCTTACGTTACGCTAATATTAATATATTAATTACAATAATAGTTAAATAATATATTTCGTAATGTTTTCAATAATTAAAAATAACCTAAACACCTTAGAAATTCACAAGCAATTATTTTAAATTAGAACTAATCAAATCTTAAATCTGATCTGAAATTCTTTTCTCAAGTCCTTCAGTATTTCATTATATTTGTTACACTGGTCTTGATTCAAATCAGGTAACAATTTTAGATTAATAAAGTGGTAACAGTTACCCACTGAAACTTGCGTCTCCCACAATTTCGCTTTCCCTATGAAAGCTTTTATTTCTTCATACATTTGCGGTAATAAGAACATTCTTTCCTCGGAGATGGACACAATGACTGACTGTTACATCGTAGCGGTTGCAGATGTCTATTCAAACGTCGCGGTCAATGACGTCATCCGGAGATACACGAACTTCTCCTGCATCTTGTTCCACTCTTACATTGAAAAAGAGAAAGAGGAGGAAGTGCTCTGAGAAGGCCCTATTGAGACGTCTGCTCTATATATTTAAACTTACTTATGAGTTATTATGGATTTTTACTTCGAGCATGTATTAAAACTTACAGTAAAATAAAGAAATATTAATAATTTCAAATCGAATATTTTATTTACTATGCTCTATTTTTTACGGTGAGATAAACAATTTCTTAATCTATTACAAACATTTTATGATGGGGACTCTAATACTTTGGGAAATATTAAATAAACCAGAATTTCGAATGTTGCCATTAAGGATCAAATTCGCGTGCAGTGTATTACGTCACGCGCTCATATCAGACACCCACACGCGATCGATATGACAAATGCCAGATGCTGCGACATCCGCTCAACGGTACGCTAATAGATTTCACGTGAGTGTTTCTTTCCTGTTATAATCTCAGCGCAACGTTTTCCCTTCAGTTTAGAGGGTGATTCTGTTCTGTTATTGTAACTTTTTCCCTTCTGTTTAGACGGTGATTTTGATCTGTTCTGTCATTGTAAGTTGTAAGTGTTCAACATGCCTAAATTAAAGACGAAAAGTTGGAGTCATCTGTGATGTTGCAACACTTTCGGACTTTAAAAACATTCGTCACAAGTCTGTAAAACAAAAGTCACAAGTAGCATGTGTAAAAAGGTCCCGCATTTAGTGGTAGGTGATGCTATTTGAGAACGCTTTCGCCATAAGATTTCAAAAATTGAAATAATTAGTGAAGTTGCTGGGACTGAAAGTAAGGTCGACAAATCAACAAGCGAAGAAGGTTTACAGAGGCGGGAAATTCAACAAGTGTATGGAATTGAATGTAAGGAACTATAAATGTATCTATCAGAAATCTATCAGAAACATTGACGTCATTGTTACAGACAAGTTTAGTACAAGGAATGGACGACAACTGACAGGGCCAATATGATTTTAGTGAAAAGTGACTGTGTAAATTTCATTAATAACTTCATTGGTTGGCTTAAATAATTCAAGATACTGTACACAACTTCATTGCAAAGTCCCAAGGAAATTATTGAAAATAGCTGAAAAATGAAATAAAGCCCGGTGAGTTCATTATAATTGGTGATTTTTCAGAGAATTACAGTTTCATTATTCAGCATGCTACATAAGGTCATCACTGGAGTACTTCTCAAGCAACAATACACCCATTCACAGTATATTACAGAAATTCAGTTGGTGGTAATTTAGAGAACTTTTGGTTTTCAGTAATTTCGGAATGCTTAGTTCACGATAGTGCTACAGTTCATGTTTTTGAAGGAAAATGATAGGACATCTGAAACAAATACATACCGAAATATCTCAAATATATGATTTCAGTGATGGCGCAGCTAGCGAATACAAGAACGAAACAACTCCGTTAATCTACTCATTCATGGACATGATTTTCAAATACCTGCGGAGTGGCATTTCTTTGGAACTAGTCACGGTAAAGGGCAGTGACAGTATAAGGGGTCCAATGAAGCGACTCGCTGAAAAGCCAGGAACTCTAATTTCAACTCGTAAAGGACTGTATGATTGGTTAAAATGCAATATATAGGATATCACTGTGTCATTCACATCCATTTAAAAACATGAAGAAGTAGTTAAAAATCTAGATCCTCAAAGATTTGCCGGCCTCAAGACTGTTCCCGGAACAAGAAGTGTTCACTGTGTGGTTCCAGTTAATGGAAAGTTAGCAATAAAACCCTATTCTGCTTCATCAGAAATACCAAAACTAGTTGAAATCAGACGTGTGACGCGCACCGGTCGTCAACGCGGAAACGCTTCTCGCAGTGACAAGCAGCAGTGATAGCGCATGGCGCAGCGGCATAGATCATCCTTTACACGGCGAGTTGTTTTAATTTATAACTTCCTTACTTTTGAAGGTCCCATTATGAAAATTTGACAGCCTAATGAAAATGCTCAGTAAATTGTCATTTATTTGTTTATGTGAATTGAAATATTCGATTTTAAGTAATGGCGTTTTTTAAATATATTTTTGAATTTCTTTAAACACAATTTTCAGAGCTGCACAGAATTATAGTATCTTAATAACCTATTTTGTAAGCTATCTAACGATATCTTTAAAAAAATTTTGTAATTATTCTTATGGTCAGAAAATAAATTTAAAATAGAGCTGTGCGCTCAAATAAAAATATTTTAACTGCCCATTACATTTAAACGGTTGCTGTCGCAAACATAATTTTGTACATGATTAATTTATACGACATAAAGAGTTGAAAGTAGAATTTTTTTAACAAATTTGGAGATATGAATGTTTTTCGGCATACGGTTTTGCATGGAATTACCCAGCAACTCTGACACCTCGAACCTGGCTAGATTCCCCATCAGTCCTCCACAGCCATCGTTAAAAAAAAATGTTATGTATCTATTGAAATTTTGTAGGTGTAATTCAGTTAGAGTTTGTTCCAAACAGACGTGCATTCGATGAGGATTTTATTGTCAAAAGCTACAAGTTCATGAAGTTTTGAGAAAGAGGTACCCAGAATTAATAAATCGAAATAAAATTATCTTGCAACATAACAATGCAGGACCCCATACCGCTCAAACAACCATGGAAAAATCGAAATGCTACCTCACCCGACATTTAGTCCTAATCTTGCGCCTTCAGACTGCCATCTATTTCGAATCATGGCCCACTTCCTGCGTCGAGGAAATTTCCAAAACTTGGAGGCCGTTGAAATGCCTATCACAGAATTCTTCGCGCAAAAAAAAAAAAAAAAAGAGAGAGAGAGAGAGAGAGAAACGGTACAGTCGCGGGATAACAAACCTCGTTGAGAGGTGGCCCAAGACCACAGAATCGAATAGTCTTTACTTTGAGGATTAGATTATTTTCTTGTCACAACACACTGTAACTAAAATTTTGCTCCAAAACCAAAATTATTCATGAGATAACATCGGGGTAATAGTACATATTCAATATTCCAGTCTTCTCCACTATTCCTTTCATTAGATGTTATGTTAGAGGCTCTATTGCGGTATCGATGAGCAAGTGGAATAATTTCTTGAGGCTTCTCTCTGAAATCCTCTTAGCGTTACAAAGTCTGCATACATTATACATTATATTTGAAGAGAATTGTCGCTATAGGTAAGCAGCAGAATATGACTTGGAGTAGCTCGAAAATTCTCCTGAGCAATTCAAAACGCAATACTGGATCCTTCTCAGTGATCGTGGTCGTAGTGGTGGTGGTAGTGGTGGTAGTAGTAGTAGAGGTAGTAGTAGTATTAATAGTATTAGTAGTAGTAGTAGTAGTAATAGTAGTAGTAGTAATAGTAATAGTAGTAGTAGTAATAGTAGTAGTAGTAGTAGTAGTAGTAGTAGTAGTAGTAGTAGCATAAAATAAAATACCAACACGTAATACTAAAATGATTCACACAAAGATCAACAAATACGAAGATATAGGCAATCTGATATAATGATACTCAACAAAATTTTCGGATGTAAAACGTCCGAAATGTAAAGTTCAAGCAAAACAACAAGCAAATAAAATACCGTCTAGAAGCAAAGAGTCTGCAGGATAAGGAACAAGGATCAGTACTATTTTAAACATAAAACACCATGTCAAATCCAGTACTCGATAAAAACTTCAGCAGATTCCAAGAGCGTCACTAAGGGTCGGCCCAACACGATCGTACTTTCAACAATGTAATAAAATGTGTTCTACAGTAACTAGCACATATCACGCTCCGATTGAGACTCGCCACGTTGGAGATGACTGTGTCAGACGGCAGTGACCAATCCTCAACTGGGTAAGTCGAACTCATTCCCGTCGTGACGCTCTTATGGACGAATCCCAACTCGAACGATATGTTTTATTTTTCGTAATTTATTTTCTCTTGTGGAGACTATTCTCCTTCCCACTGACCCAAATTTTGTATCTTAAGTGTCTCACTTTCTGAGCTGTTTCTTTGCGGGGCGAGACGCAGAGGGGGAGAGTAGGAGGTGCTGGGTACCGCATGTGCCTACTATCCTACGTTCAACACATCGGCCTTTTCAGGATTCCTTTCGACAGCTATGGAGCAAGATCAGCCATGGACAAGCGAATGTATAGGCTATCCCCTCACAAAACAAATTATGTCATACTCATCAATTCTTGTAACTACATACTAATACCAGTGGTAGACTACAGTCTCTACTGGAGATTATCGACCTAATGGCGATTACGGTTGTCATGTGTACACATCCGTCAACTCTTTCCTCTATGGCAGTGTTTCTCAAACTTTTTCCACCGCGAAACGCCTTTTAATCTAAAGTGTAACTGCGGAATTCGTGTAATATTTTATTAGTATTTAATAATTAACAGACAAGTGAAAGCTAGTATCTCAATAATTCTGATCAGTGGTTTCCTGGCGGAAAGTTGTAGTCTCATTTATGCTATACTTCTGCATTTTGTCTTTTCGATATTCTGTTTTAGTGAGCACATACGCAGAGAATCCAGTGATGAAAGTGATAAGTATTATGGGTATTTTCCGTTTTAGATGTTCATTAAATATATTATTATTGCGCATATTATTGGAATATTATTATTAGGCATATTCTTGGATTATTATTATTATTATCGGTGGTTTCATGTTATTATTGATTCATATTTTCGTAACATTTCTATATTTTTTTTTTGGTATCCACTAAGTATAAAATACCACCGGAGCAGCCCAGTCGGCTAAGGCGCTTGCCTATCGATCCAGAGTTGCGCTCGAGCGCGGGTTCGATTCCCGCTTGGGGTGATTACCTGGTTGGATTTTTTCCCCCAGGTTTTCCCCAACCGTAAGGCGAATGTCAGGTAATCTTTAGCGAATCCCCGACTTCATCTCGCCAAATACTATTTCGCTATCATCAATCCCATCGATGCAAAATAACCTAGTAGTTCATACAATGTCGTTAAATAACCAAGTTAAAAAAGTATAAAATAACTTTTAAAATCATATATGGCTCACGGAACCCCGGAACATACATTGAGAAACGCTGCTCTATGGTATTTCAGCAGTTGTCCAGACTGAACGAAGAGTGGCCTAGTGTGTACATACATTTTAGGCAATCGCCATCAGAGATAATAGCGATAGTGGTAACCACGATTAGAGTATCCAGTATTATAACCAGTAAAGATCCCTGCGATGGCATAGGATAATGTTTTCACAACATATAATATGCTGCCGTGCCGCCACGCTTCAGCTCCCGTGCCGGTCCGAGCAGACCTAAGAGGCGTGGTTATAAACACTAGGGAACTCTCTGTTCAGGACATGAGACACGGGCAGTACTTCTGAATGTCATGCCAGCTCTCACGCCAGCCATTCATAGCAGCGTCTCTCGCTGCAGCACCTACTGCCTCGTTACCAGGAAATCCAACATGGCCCGGAATTCACACTACTGGTGTTCATAAAACTGTTATATTATCGGTTGTTCTGTATGGTTGCGAAACTTGGACTCTCACTTTGACAGAGGAACACAGATTAAGGGTGTTTGAGAATAATGTTCTTAGGAAAATATTTTGGGCTAAGAGGGATGAAGTTACAGGAGAACGGAGAGTTACACAACGCAGAACTGCAAGCATTGTATTCTTCACCTGACATAATTAGAAACATTAAATCCAGACGTTTGAGATGGGCAGGGCATGTAGCACGTATGGGCGAATCCAGAAATGCATATAGAGTGACAGTTTTGGAGGGAGAAAGAGCTCTCACATGCCCATTTACATTGATTTTTTTTTTGTATCCCACTCAGTAGATTGATAAATAGGAGGTCGATCTGGATGTGTTTCATTGAAAAGTGCACATACTTCATCTTGTGTACGTTTCCTGTCACCATATGCAATCATCATTAAAATCTCAATTCTCTTTCACTTAATAATATCGCTATTTTCTGTTAATTTCTATGCTTTCGTAATACCAGGAATTTCAATTACTTATTTTGTTACCATAGCAACGTCTGCTGTATAGAACAATTGATAGCTTGTGTAACCATGGAGAAAAATAAAATATTTCAGATGGTATAAAGAAAAATACAGTGTCATTATTTTATTAATGTTTCCGATGATGGCACAACTCGCACAACAATGATATCAAGAATGGTTTGTTTTTGTGAGAAAGTGTGTTTGATGACTGCCTCCGTGGTCTGTTGATCAGCATGCTGGCTTGCAGATCAGGAGGTCCCGGGTTCGATTCCCGGGCTCAGCTCTCGGTGAATTTTTCTTCCCTGGGTGTCTAGAGTCTGGAAATTTGTATGGATGTGAGTGTGATTGTGAGTGTGCCAGGTTAATATTAATTAAGCAATCATCAAAAATATAAAATACATCAGGACTGTCGCTGGGCAATAACCTGAACACACGTTTCAGCGTCACATTGTTGACAAGTAACTCTATCTGTTAGCACAACCATAAAGCATCTGATAGATGCTACAGAGTTACCAACAACGAAAAAACATTTAAAAAAAATAAAAGTGTGTTTGAAATTATACTGCTTGACGTGTCCGAGCGTTTTTCGAAAAAACATTTACATTTAGCTGTAGCAGAAAATATGCGTGACTTTTGAAGTGCACTGTATAATATTAACATTTTTAACCGTGCTGGTAACTCGGATTCGAATCTCGATGAGATGGATAAAGACGGAGGTAGATTTTCGCAGGGCACTCCCGTTTCCCCTACTAGCATTTCACCGTTAATAAACAATCGTGTAATTAAGTAATTTTTCTGGAAAACATGTTTCGTTAGTAGCATATCTAAAAAAAAAAGACACTGTTGAACTTATTAAAGCCTATAGTAGTTAAAGGGGATAAATTAGAAAAATTCATTAAGTTATTCTGTGATTTTAAAATACAATATATTATGATACAAGGTTGGGAAGTGCTTTTTATAAAATCGAGGAAAAGTTTGAAAAATGAGCAGAGCGAGTTTTTCAGTTTCCAAGATTTTGTAATGCACTTCACAAACGTGTATTGTACATTTTTTGCACGTTCATATTTTTAAAATTTCAAATACAATATATTTTGCATTGCAAATTTACAGTAATATTATTCCAAAGCCTTCGCAAAACTGCACTGTAATGATAACTAAGTAATAATACGTGCACTACAATGAGTCTATTTCAGTATAGTTTTATGTTATGAAGAATGGTTTCCCTAGCAAAAAGTTTCTGTGTGAGAATTCTAACTTTAAAGGCCTAACAACAATAGCTGTAAATGCACCATATTGCAGTTTCTCGTCTTGCAGGTATCGACACATTAGAAGTTTGGTGGTATCTACTGGTTTTGAGTAAAATTATCGTTGTTCACGATCTTACAAGTATTTGCATTTTTTAATGGAGATACTTACTGATATTGAGGCGCTCTCGGCCTTTCTGGTCTTGTTGATTGAAATACAAGACAAATAAATAATAAAATAACCCTGTCATGAATCGTTATGATCGAGATGGAAATCTACTTGTCAAGGTAGACGACTAACAACACACACATTCCCTCAATAAAAACATTTATTGAGAATACGCACAAATAATAAGTTTGTAACTTTGTCCCATAGAAAATATCTTCATGATTGAGAATATTCATTAATCAATAAACAGACGGTTCCCTTACATTCGTAGACACTTCACACTGTTGACATTCAACTCCTGATATAGCTCACTCATAACCAATACTGAAAACACACATGGAAACCGTTACAAACGGGTTGGTCACCCCTCACTCTCGACGCAACAATGTATTCCTACATTTTTGATTTCTAGAACATTCTCACAAACCATGTTCTGGTGCAATAACAAACCAAACAGAAATAAACTAAATCGCAAATCTCGTAGGTGTTTGCAGTTGGCTTAATGTCCCATCACAGCTTGTAACAAATAGTGCACAAAACTAATATCCGCCGTTATACAATCCGAGT
The DNA here is from genome assembly GCF_040183065.1 of Periplaneta americana. Lineage (NCBI taxonomy): Eukaryota > Metazoa > Arthropoda > Insecta > Blattodea > Blattidae > Periplaneta > Periplaneta americana. The sequence continues at coordinate 93,010,116 of NC_091130.1, read as the reverse complement.
TGACTCCATACTTCCCAAAACAGATCCTCGAACCCAGTTCGATATCCGTGCTTTTCTGTGGCTCACTTTCCACACGTATTTCTTCCGCGATCCAATCGCAGTTTCACAGAACCCGTTCGACTCCCGATCTACATCAGAGCCCGTGCCCTACGAAACATTCACAACAGCGATCCCATCGCGAATTCCCCACAACAATATTCTCGTAACTGAGCCTGCCGGCACACGCCCGACCTGAATGGGTCCCTTCACCAGACTGACGCTACAATGAACTCCGAGGCATACGCAATTATAAAATATTAACTGGCCCCTTGCTAAATATTAACTTCTCCCCGTCCAATTAAAAATCACAACGGCTATCATTTGAATAAAAGGAAGGAAAGAGAAAAAACTAAAGCAGAGGATACGGTAAGACAGAAAAAGTGAGAGGAAGTAAGCCATCTATGAGAAGAAGAAAAAGGAACAAAACAAAAGAAAAAGATAATAAGGATAGAAAGAACGAGGGAAAATGGGAGTAATTGGTAGTGTGCCGAAACATAAACGGCACAATATGGTAATGGTGGGGGGAGGGGTGCAAACATATGCCTCATCCAACAGTAGGTCGCAACTTCAAAATTTTTGGGAACCACTCCACTAGAAGAACATATCAGTGTGAGTCTGAGGTAAGTTCTGCAATAGTTTCAACAATAAATTTGATTAAAATTTAATCATAAGAACACAACAATTACATTGTTATAGCATTTCCAAATTTTAAAATAGTTTTGAATAGGCTGATTCTGAATTTGATATTTCAATGTTGAAAGTGTTCGCTGGAAACGGTAGTAGTGTCGATGTTGTCCGTTCATATTTAAATAATTTATCCGATTTGTGATCTTTGAGAGATTGGAATTGTACTTCCTTGAGTCATTCTCCTTTTTTGAACATGATTTATTGCTAGAGTTGAGCTTAAACGATATTTCCAAGTATCTGTGACAACTGTGACTGTGACAATTAAATATCTGTGACTTTTATCTGTGATTTTGTCACACCGATATTTTATATCGATAAGTAAGCACAATATGCATGAATTACACCGATATTTTGTCACACCGATAAAAATTAACAGGAAATATTGAAGAAGAACAGTGCAATGTGAATACGAATTCTCTATACACGCCACACATCAGTGGTGTATATGGGAAAATGCAACAAATAAGTTATGTACATGTACCATTAACAAATAAATACAAAGCTAACTCAACAGAAACATGTAAAAAGTTAACCTCATATACCAAGAGGTTATATCGTAGTTTATTGTAGATATAATTTTTTAATGTAGTTGGGTATGGAGAAATTGAGGTTATGTGATTATCCTAATCGTTTTAAAAATTGATCCTGCATTAACATTATAATATTGAGTCAGAATAAAAATTAACGAAACATCAGTATTCCGAAAAAAAATTGGAAAATAATTACAAAACAAAACTGTTGTTCAGACAGGATTTTACACAAGATAAAGTATTGGTAACCAATGGTATTATTACTATTTAAATCGTGTAGTCATTATATAATTTATAATAAGATGGTGAAACTAGCGCTGAAGTAGTTTCGGCGAATTCGAATGTGAAAATCGTTGCATTTATAAGGATTTTTTTTTTTTTTGTGGAGAGACAGTTCCTCGGGTTAAACTAGCGCTGAGGTAGTTTAGGTGATTTCGGAAGTGAAAATCGTTGAATTTGATATTTTGTGGAGATGCAGTTGATCGTATATCCATGGCATAACAAAGCCTAAACTAACCAAACCTAACCTGTCACAGATTCGTATATGCAAGGTGTATATGCGGAGTACGAAGAGAACTACCTCAACGCTAGTTTAGTCGTTGATCCTATATGTCTAGGCATACTGTCACAGATTCGTATATGCAAGGTGTATAAGGGGAATACGAAGGGAACTACCTCAAGGTTAGTGTAGCGAAATAAGTTGCCCATCATATTAGCCAGTTTTGTCTCGTTCGGTTTTAATTGAGTGGAAAATACTTACAAATTAATATAAATTGACAGTAAGCTTAATATGAAAATGTGAAGATCTCGGGGAATACATAAAATATTTATAAAACATACACCACCTCATTCTAGTGCCGAGGTCACGGAAAGCATGGGGCTCTACCTCCATGCCCCCCAAGTGCCTTCATGGCATGTTACGGGGATACCTTTACCTTTTTACAGACTAAAATATGAAAACAAAATGTCAGATTCATGATTATATTATTATAATGCCGCTAATAACTTTGCAACACATCGTCACTTTGAAAAAAAATAATATTGAACAAAATATCACGAAAAAATAATCAAATACCACCGCCCGATTGCTGTTATTGTATCACGCGCATGCGCAAACCCACGTCGTAGAGGAGAAAATATCAGTCACAGACGTTGCAACGGTGACAGAGTACTGAATACGGAGCAGATTTCGATAGCGATATTTTGTCACAGATATTTCGCGTCATCAGTCACAGGTTTATCTATGACAAAAAAATACCTGTGACAAAATATCGGTTTGTGAAATATCGGCCATCTCTATTATTGCAGACTATTTCTATGCGGACGAGAACAGCGAGAGACAAGCAGGCATGGAAAAGACTGGAAGAAATTACGCACACTTTGTAACTGTGTATAGTTGTGTATTGTTTATATAGTTATTTTTGTGTGTGTTAGTTTGGATAATATGTGTCCGTGTATAGTTGGTATAGTTCATGAATTTAGTTAATATAATTTTTTTTTGTGTTTAATTGTATGGTTTTGTGTCTTTAGTTTAGATAGTTTGTGTGTTTAGACTGTATAATTTATGTGTGCAATTTGTATAGGTTTTGTGCGTTTAGTTTGTGTGTGAGTTAAGACTGTATATGATATGATATATACGTGTATTTGATGTCAACATTTACATCCATGTATTGTGGACCTCACAATTTTGTATCCGGTGCCACAATTACATTAATTGCAGTTATACCTTTTGTAGACGCTCTTATAATTAAACCTTCGACCCCATTCAAATTGATCAGTATTCCTACCGTTAAAATTTAACAAGTTAATTTAGATCATTCAAAATTTACACTTTTACGACTCTTTTACTGATTTTCAGTTCAGTTATATCAACACACACTGTTTCTAATACTTGTTACCAACACATACTACACCATAGCCCAATCTGTTCGTTATTATGTCTGTTTCTTGTGTACATTCCCTTTTCAGATCTCACTAATTTTCTACATATTATACTTCACTATCCTAGCTAGCCTCTCTCGCCATACTCCTCACCTATTTTCCTTATCTCTATCATTTTACTTAACTTCCTATTACACTCCTCTAATTCATTCAAAATTGACACTTTTATCACTCGGTTCTTGATTTTGAGTTCACTTAGTCTATATCGAACACATACTGTTTCTAACAATACTTGTTACTAAAACATACTACACCATTGTCTAATATGTTCGTTATTATGTCTGTTTTTTGTGTAATTTCATTTTCAGAGCTAACTAATTTTCTACATATTATACTTCGCTATCCTAGCTAGCCTCCTCCACAATACTCCTTATCTATTTTCAATACCTCTAACGTCTTATCTATCGTCTTATTATCTTCCTTACTCTATTTCATATTTCATTTTTATTTACTAAGTCCTTAGTCGTCTCTTCCTTAGCCGTCTCTGGACCAGAAACATCCACTTCACCCTTTTCTGTTATAAACTCGTCATTCTTTTTCTTCACTTCACTTCTCACCATTTCAGCTCTTGCACTCACAGAAACAATTATTTGTCTTCTCCTCTCGGCACTGACCTTCCTTCCCACTAATCTGGTTAAATCACTTCCCAAATCACTTGAATTTTTACTCGTGTCACTAAACTTCATTACATTTGTGATACTTAAGCCGCTCTTAACCGATTTCTTCACATATGTTTTCTTCTTCTGTATTCTTCATTTCAGCATTTCTTGGTTCTGTCTCGCTTCCTCCAGCGCGATCTGCAATTCAGCCAATTCTCTGTCGTCTACACGTACCTGGTCAATGATCTTGTTATGACAGTTACTTTCCACCACAATTGCTGATTGAGCAGACTGTCCATCACCTGTCACATTATATTTTGTCCGATCTTCGCTTAACATCTGTTTAGTTGGGCTGGTCGGTATTAATCATGCCAATGATTTTCTTCATTTTCCCTACTTTCCAGTTCGTGCGATAACTGCGGTTGCTTCATTTTATTTCTCTCTTGACCATTCTTCTTCCTCACGATTGTAATTCCATCAGTTTTCCCATTTGTACCTTGTGATCTCGTGTTTTCAGATCTCCTCTGCTCTTTTGCATATTGATGTTCTCGCTTCTTCGTACTTAATCCAAATATTGGATGATCTTCATTTGCCTTACAGAATTCTAAGTCATAGAATTTCCTATTGATTTTTAATTTGTCTTCATATAATTTTGCAAAGTGACCATTCGTTCTTGCCGCCTTCATGAAAGGGAGTAGTAGCTTCCTTTTACATCTAATCTCGTAGGTCAGGTCTTTTTCAACTCTCATTCCCGTTCCTCGCACTCTGTGTAAGTTCCTTAATATTTTTTCTTTGGTTACTATATTTGAGAATCTTATCACAATAGGCCTTTTACATCCTAATCCGATTCTATAAGTCTCCTCGATGTCTTCTGCTCTTACCTCTAATTTGAAGATCTCGTTACACACCCTGCGTACTGCCTCTCCGGTTTCTATTGCGAATTCACGTCCCTTTTCCTCTACTCCGATTAATAACAATGTCCTTTTTCTTTGACTTATTTCGTACTGCTTAACTTTCCTCTTCAATTGTTCTATTTCTTGTCTCAACACTTCAATCTTCTCATTGTGTCCCTCTATGTTTATCTTAACCCTTTCAATCTCCTGTCTGTTGTCACTTGATTCATTATTATTTGTGCTTTCTTCATTATTTAGATCTCCTACATTCCGATCTACTAATTCTTTCGCCCCTGCTAATATTTCCTGTTGTACACTCCTATGCATTTTCACTTTCTGGAATTGAATCTCCTTCCGTAGCATTATCTGAGGGCAATGCCTCTCTACTTGCAATGTCAGAGCAGCGCTCAACTTGCGTCCGTTCACTGCCAGTGCTTATTGACAACTGTAAGACTGTATATGTGTTGTTTGTATAATTTTTTGTGTATTTAGTGTGGATAGTTGTGTGTTCAAATTACAATTTATGTGTTTTGTTTGCACAGTTTTTTGTGGAGGTTTAGTTTGCATAATTTATGCGTTTAGTCTGTATAGTTTTTCGTGTTTAGTTGGTATAGTTTGTGTGTTTAGTTTGTAAGCATAGTGTAAGCTCTCTTGGACTGGCTCCCCAAGTGTAGTAGACCTTTAGCTCAACCTACACTCCTGTAGGAGGCCGTTGACCTTACGGGATTTCAAGCTTTTCGTATTTCGTATTTCTATGCCGTTATGCGGTACGCAGGAGACTACACTGGTCAACAATGATTTTATTAAATAAATAATTCCGGGTGTTTCTTATGTATTGCCATCTGCTGATTCCAAAAAATGAAGTCAGAAATGTTCAATCACCCACCATTTTTTTTTTTTTACTTTTGAAAATAAATTTCTTCCTGTTTATTAGTATTTGTGGTATATAACATGCTGATTAGAAGGCGTATTTTATATTTATATTTCATTACATTGTATCAACAATTGACTTGTAATGTATGGTATTGTTGCCTGTGAATTCACGAACAACAACAGTGACATTTCCCTCACAAAACTGTGATTGTAAGGTAAATTTCCCAGCTGAATAGAACCTTTCTTTAAAGAAAGAAGCTAATCCTGTGCTCTCTTCCATTGTCAATTGAATTGAGATAGAAATATATAATACCGTACCTGATAGTGCATTGTAAGGAGTAGTGTATAAGTGTATAATGTATAAGAAATATGTCTTGAAAGTGTCTCATTGATAGAAACAACTTCTGTTAAGTGTGTGGTGAGCTCACTTTAAAATCGCAGAGGCCAAATTTTACTCCTCTAGTTAGAAGATCTTATGACTGTTATTTTAACAACAAAATAGACCAGAACAAGACATGGGCCCCGGAAATCTGTTGTGCTAAATGTGTAACACTATTAACTGGCTGGTTAAAAGGACCCCGTCATATGCCTTTTGCAGTCCCTATGATATGGCGCGAACCTAAGGATCATTTGACAGACTGCTACTTCTGCTTGACAAATATATCTGGAATAAGTTCGAAGTCCAGACACGGTTAAATATCAATCTTTAGTTTCTGCAATTCGACCGGTGCTTCATAGACTAGGACTTCCCATACCAACTCCACCAGATGATATAACATTGACTGAAGTAATTCAAAGTGTTCCTGATGTTCAGAATGAATTGCAAAATGATCCAGATTTTGTGGAAGGTGATACTATAAATGAACCTCATTTTCTAACACAGGAGGATTTAAATGATTCGGTTCGGGATCTTGGTTTAAGTAAAAGCAAGGCAAAATTACTCGCCTCAAGACTGAAAGGCTAGAAGCTGCTGCAAGGTAACACCAAAGTAAGTTTCTTTCGCCAACGCCAAAAGGAATTTGAGCATTTGTTTTCTAAAGAGGAGGACCTAGTTTTCTGCAAAGATGTTGAGAATTTGTTCGAGTCACTGGGTGTTGAGCATAAACCTGAGGATTGGCTTTTGTTCATAGATTCCTCGAAAACTAGTTTGAAAGGAGTGTTACTACATAATGGAAACAAATATCCATCCATTTCTTTAGCCCATGTAGTTGGTATGAAGGAAAATTACGAGAATATGAATCTCTTACTATCCACTATCAAGTGTGATAATTTTTCTGGGCAGATATGTGGGGATTTGAAAGTAATAGCTATCTCATTTGGGTTACAGCTTGGCTATATTAAATTTTGCTGCTTATTGTGCAAGTTGGATAGCAGAGATGAAAGTAATCATTATATAAAAAAGAACTGGCCAAAGAGAGAATCATTTAATCCAGGACAAGATAACCACTTGTAAGTTCTGAAAAAAATCTTATTCCCTGCATATCAAACTAGGCTTGATTAAGAATTTTGTGAAAGCAATGGATCGTGTTGGCAGTGCATTTCTCTTCCTTAAAAATAAGTTCCCAAGAATCATTGAAGCTAAACTAAAAGAAGAAATATTTGTTGACCTCAAATAAGAGAACTGATGAAAGATACGCAATTTTAAAACCAGTTAAATATGCAAGAAGCAGCTACATGGTTGTATTTCAAAAATGTTGTCACAAACTCTTTAGGAAACTTCTGGTCTGAGAACTACAGAGAACTTGTAAGTGAAATGGCTGAGAACTACAAGATTATGGGATGTAATATGTCTTAAAAAATACACTTTCTGCACTCCCATCTCGATTTCTTTCCTGAAAACCTAGGGCTGTGAGCGACGAACACGAGGAGCGTTTCCATCAGGACATTGTGGAAATGGAAAGGCGCTACTAGGGTAAATGATGTCCAAATATGTTTGCAGACTATTGTTGGATACTGAAGAGAGATGTCCTCACGCAAAGTATAGCCTAAAATAAGCTTGACATACATTTTAGGTCAATAAATGTAATTTCAGCTAAGATATCGTAATAATATGATGTATAGATACGAAAAATGTTTTTCATGTGATTACTCGGAAACCCTGGGTGATGGAAAAGTTCTGTAAAAAGATTTGAAATCAGCACAAAAAAGTCACTTAGAATCACCCATTGTTTCCCTTTTAACAGACAAAAGTTTAAATTTTGTTGACCAGTGTTATTATTTAAGTTGGTACCGGTAGTCACTCTTTTCCTTCATACTATTATCGCGTTGAAAAATAATTTCAGCTTGGTTTTTTTCTTTTATTTCGAGAAAGCGTTCATCCACAGAATTTGCTTCAGATTTCGAGTGCTTAGTGTTTTTTCTTCCGTCGCGAAGTTTTGTTGTGTGGATCAGAGAGCTGCAGAACAGCGTTTAGAACCGGTTTATATTCGACCGATTGCAGAACAATCGGCGAGGTTGAGCATCCAACCGAATATACGACTTTCAAGCAATTGCGCCTGCCTTGCTGGCTAGACAGAACACCAGGCGCACTTCACCATGGAGGAACTCTGATGACATTTTCTAACTACACAAATGGAGTAACAACTGAAGGAAATTTGCTTTTCCTAAAAGTGTCAGCTTGAAATAAGCCTATAATTGATAGGACATTTTGGTACATTTATCTTCATAACTAATATATAAATCAACATTGGACACCGGTAACAAAGGAAATAAGCGTAGTGCATAGATGAAATCTGACATGTAAACAAATACAAGAATAAAATAGATTACAATCACTTACAAAATAGAAGATCAAATACGTACACACTTACTATTATAACGTTCATACTATAAACTCAAAATGCATAGGCTACCTGTAAAAGAGTAGTTGTTAATATAGCCTATGCCTTTTAATTATTCTAAGTGGATGTATTATTATTTCATTAATAAATCATTTTAAGGAGATAAAAAGTTATTAACAAAAATAAAAACACTCTCAAGCTCTAATGATTGTAGCTTCATGATGCGTGCTATTGCAGTACACGAATTTCTGAATGAATGAATGAATCAATCAATCAATAATTCGATGAATCAATGGGGAGAGAGAAGGAAATATCAACTGAAAGGTACACGATGATAATTGCGTCCTTGCAACGATTCTTGAAACTCCTTGATGGCTCAATATTACCGGCCTTTCATGATGCAGAGCCGTCTACCCGAGAAAAACTCGGACTTTCGTTAAACCGAACATTAGACCACTCCGCGAGACGGAAGAGCTTCGCATACTGTCTATAGAGTCAGGCGTTCTGTAGCAATATATCATTTCTATTTTTCGTAACCGGTTATGCATGACTCTACTGTGGATAGCTACTGAATGAGTTCATGTTAAAAATCTTCAATAGAAGATGTCTCCAACATTAACACTGCTTTTTTCATTAAATGATGCAGAGTCAAGTTCTGAGTTTTTATAGATTGCATTATTTTCTGGAGATACTTTCCCATGAAGTTTCCTTCGTTCAATGGTATCAGATAAAAACAGTAGCTGTTTAAAAAGTAGTCATGTGGCGTGGGTTACAGATATCGCTCCATCTACATACTTTATTTGTTAAATTATTTTCAAAAAGAATCTGGCAGTATTTTACTTTTTTTTCCAACTGAAATAAGAATAAAATACAGATTTACTATAGAAAGTGTATTTAAGTTAACTATCGACTTTTTTGGAATACTATATGCATATATTAAAGATTCATAAGTAGTATCCACCAGAAAAACCTAAAATGAATTCACCTTGTAGGCACTTGATCACAGACGCTTTATTAAGAACATTGGGATATTTATACAGGGTGTTTAAAAAATACGGGGCATAATTTCAGGTATGTATTTCCCACATGTAGACAATCAAAATAGTTCATTACAACATGTGTCCCGAAATGCTTTATTTCCGAGTTATGGCCTTCACAACATTGAAATTCACGGAACGTTTTTCTTTCCGCAGGTCGTTACCGTCAAAGGAGACATTAAGAGGGCACTCTGACACTTCATTCCGAGGCGAAGGTTACATTCAGTGTTGTGTAGGCGTTAGACTGTGCGACATGTATTCAAATCAAGAGCTGGCAGAGATAAACTTCATGTACGGTAAGGCGGACGGCAATGCTGCGCTGGCTCGTCGTTTGTACCAGGAGAGGTACCCACAGCGACAATGTCCAGATCGGAAGACATTTGTACGTCTCCATTATCGTCTGTGCGAGTATGGAAAATTTAACTCTCCTGGTTTGGGAAGGGGACGACCAAGATCTACAACTCCAGAAGTACAGGAGGAGATTCTAGAGGCTGTGAACATGACTCCTTCTATCAGCACACGAAGGGTAGCGTTACAAGTCAATGTTCCTCATACGACTGTCTGGAGACTGTTGAAAGAGTATCAATTGTATCCTTATCATTTGCAATGTGTACAGGCCCTGTCACCAGCAGATTACCCTGCACGAGTTAGGTTCTGTCAGTGGTTCTTGCAGCAGTGTGTAAATCCGAACTTTCCAGCCTTAGTATTATTTACAGATGAAGTACAGTTCACACGAGATGGCATAACAAATTTCCACAATCAGCATGTATGGGCGTATGAAAACCCACGTGCAACTGTTCCATCTCATCACCGGTATCATTGGTGATCGATTAGTTGGACCCCATGTACTTGTAAACAGACTTACGGGGCAGGTGTACACAAACTTCCTGGAAAACACAATACCTCATGTTTTAGAAGACACTCCACTGATCAATCGTCAACACATTCACTTCTTGCATGATGACGCTCCTGCACACTTCAGTCGTACGGCTCGCCGGTACTTGGATCGAAGGTTTCCTGATCGGATCGATGGATAGGTAGAGGTGGCCCAATTGCTTGGCCTCCACGCTCACCTGATCTGAACCCTCTCGATTTCTACTTGTGGGGCCATTTAAAATCATTGGTTTATTCGTCTCCGGTGCCTGATTTGGAATCCCTTCGGAATCGAATTGTGGCATGTTCTGAGGACATACGCAATACTCCTGGAGTTTGGGATCGGTTCGCAGGTCAATGAGACATCGATGTGAGGTCTGTATTCAAGCAGGAGGTGGACATTTTGAACATCTTCTGTAATGACAACGACCTGCGGAAAGAAAAATGTTCCGGTGAATTTCAATGTTGTGAAAGCCATAACTCGGAATTGAAGCATTTCCGGACACATGTTGTAATGAACTATTTTGATTGTCTACATGTGGGAAATACATACCTGAAATTATGCCCCGTATTTTTGTAACACCCTGTATACAATAGGCTATTCCAGACGTTACGGTTGGAGGAACTGTGCCACGTTAACCTACTGCCAAATTGTTTACCAACAGAAACAAATTTTAATGAGCAATGTCTCGAGCAAACAAGTTGCTGAATTTTCTTTCGGTATTATTAACAACAAATGAAGATTAGAACAAAAACAGTTGAAGTAGATCATTATGTTTTTTTTTTTTTCACTTCATTTATTATATTCTATAGATCTTACATTAGCAATGAAGCTTTAAGATGTGGAACGAGCCAGAATTTTACAAGATTGCAATCACAATTTTTACAATATTTTACAATTTTACAATTTTGCAATTTTCTACAAATGTCTACAATTTTTACACTTTTTTGGCGAGATGTAGTGAGATGAGGTGAGGCCCGAGGATTCGCCAAAAGATTACCTGGCATTTGCCTTATGGTAGGGGAAACCTCGGAAAAATCCAACCAGGTAATCAGATTAAAGGAGGTGAAATGAAGTGAGGACTCGCCATAGACCATCTGGCATCAGTCCTACGGCTGGGGAAAATCTCGGAAAAAAACAATCAATGAGACCAAACGGGGGATCCAACACAAGCCCGAGCGCAGCTCCGGATCAGCAGGCCAAAATTGGATAAAACTGTTAAATGTAATATATGCTTGTTTCATATTACGCTATGGAACAAACAATTTTTGTCATACCTCTGTAGTAGAAATAGCAGATTCTTATGGAAATCCATGCAATGATACCGAAAATGCCTTTGGATGTTTCCTATCGGGCTTAGTTAATAAGATATCCAAGAAAAATGAAATAAAAATAAAAATGTGCAATATTTGTCAATTGAAATTTTTGTATTTTCAAGGACAAAGAAAAGTACTTGTTAGTCAAAATAGCAATAAAATAAATTTATATAAACTGCTTAAAATATTAGCAATATAAATATTATTACCCCTAAAAATGCTTGCTACTTGGTGGCTTTCTCCTGTAGTCAGAATTATTGTCCCTTTTCAGAAACCAGCAATAATACCCCAACATTGCAGGATTCCAACGACCTTGATAATGTTTTTCTATTGTGGCTATGTTCTGAAAATAAAAATAAGTTATGGTTTATTTAACGACGCTCGCAAACTGCAGAGGTTATATCAGCGTCGCCGGTGTGCCGGAATTTTGTCCCGCAGGAGTTCTTTAAATGCCAGTAAATCTACTGAGATGAGCCTGTCGAATTTAAACACACTTAAATGCCATCGACCTGGGCCGGGATTGAACCCGCAACCTCGAGTATAGAAGGCCAGCACTATACCAACTACGTTACCGAAGCCGACGCCATGTTCTGATGAGATGAAAATTTTCTCCCTATTCATCACTAATAACACCCAAATTTTCAGGAAAAATGTCTAAGTGCGAATGGAGGAAATGCACTTTCATTAACATCTTACAGCCCATTTCTTTATAACATTGTAATAATGTGTCCATTAAAGATTCATATTGTTCCATCATACGACAAAGTGAAGAAAAGCGACTAAAGCATTTGAAATGCTGATATGGAAATAATGGAGCGTGTGAAGTGGACAGACAGAATAAGAAACGTAGCTGTGTTGGAGAGAGTGGGTGAAGAAAGAATGATGCTGAAACTGATCAAAAAGAGGAAAAGGAATTGGCTGGGTCACTGGTTGAGAAGTAACTGTCTTCTGAAGGATGCACTGGAAGGAATGGTAAACGGAAGAAGAGTTCGGGACAGAAGAAGATATCAGATGTTAGACGACATTAAGATGTATGAATCATATGACGAAACAAAGAGGAAAGCAGAAATAGGAAAGACTGAAGAATGCTAGGTTTGCAGTGAAAGACCTACCCTTGGGCAGAACACTATGAATGAATGAATTGTTCTATATTTCCCATTGCCAAGAAACCCCTCTACCACTGCCTTAAAAACACGTCACGCCGTCAGTTCCATATTTGTTAACTTGCTTTCAAAAACCTCATCTTTTAAAATGTTCTTTATCTGTGGATCAACGAAAATACTTCTTTTAACTTTGTATATGTTAAAGTGGGAAATAACTCTTGTAATTAACAAAAACTACTGACTTCTCTATTCAATCCTTTGGCAAGCTCTTTCATTAATCCTAATTTTATGTGCCGAGGGAGCAGGAGAACATTTGTGGAATTCACAATTTGGTTATGATTCACATTGCCTTTATCAGGAATGAATTTCTGGCTAGTTTCCTAATGTTTACTTTCATAAAGTTTTGGAGTCCGCTTTTTATCTTCATCACCAATATTGCAACCAAAATAGTGTTAGTAAGCTGTTTTAGTAATTGTACAGATTTCTTTTTCTTTGGGACATTGACGTGAACGTGTCACAAATACAGCCTAACAAAAACTGTCTGGATGATTACGACACTGACGTCTGTAAACCCTCATCCATGTTGAGCACAGAAATAAAATCAGTGCACCGACTAACAATAAGGCACTACTAACTTGTTCAAGGAATAGTATCACAAGACTAATTCATCAAACCTAACCTCCAAACGAAAGTTTCATCCAAAACAATTTTAAAAGAACCAATAACATACTTATCAGTATATTTACATTTTAAAATAACACTTCTTTACAATCAAAACAATCTGGTACTTCCGCTCTACCCTGCCATCCCAGGCAAGTGACATTCGGTAATAAAGTTCTCGTACATGACACACACATAGATTTATCGATTAGGGAACCCACCAAGTAAAACCATTATGAAGTGAAAGAATTACATTTTAAACTTCGTATAAAGATTCTTTAGTATTCATTCTACAAAATATAAGTAGCCTACCACACCCTTAATATTTACAGTATTTATATTAATTTTACCATAATCGTGAATGGAATATAAATAAAAACCGAGACCTGATAAGTTAATTTTAACAACATATCCGGAATCAACATCATGAAAATTTACAAGAAAAAAAAAAAACCATTAGTTTTCCGAAGATAAAAATCATGTTCCCTAGTGTTGTTATTGATAAAAGTCTCTGCTTTTGAATACATTCGGCAAAGAGATGTACTACTTTATACATGAAAACAGAGACATTGGGTTCGCATATGCTACGACCACTGTAATAAATAATAATTTATGAACATATTCCTGATGAGAGGCGGCTCTTCAGGCACGTCTCTTAAGTTGTATTACTACACAAAATAAACGTTTAGCCTCCAGTGCTGGTGGCTTATGAAAATGAAAATGAAAGAATGCATGGATAGGGGAAACTCGGGGAATATGGGCAGTTAGATAATATGGGCAATGCTAAGTAAACGACCATATTTCCTGAACTTTGTGTCGCTCATAATACTTTCGCTGTGCTGTTCATAAACCTGAAACATCATGGCGCATAGTGGGAGGATTGCTGGTTGTGAACGTCGTAACATACAGCAACAGATCCTCAACTGTGGAGTAACGGTTAGCGCGTCTAGCCGCGAAACCAGATGGCCCGGGTTCGATTCCCGGTCGGGGCAAGTTACCTGGTTGGTTTTTTCCGGGGTCTTCTCTCAACCCAATATGAGCAAATGCTGGGTAACTTTCGGTGTTGGACCCCGGACTCATTCCACGGGCATTATCACCTTCATTTCATTCAGACGCTAAATAACCTAAGCTGTTGATAAAGCGTCGTAAAATAACCTACTAAAATAAAAATACTACAGCAACAAAAAGAAGTTAAGAAGGTACGTGTAAATCGTGAATATGTGCAAAAGGCTGTTTTATCAAATTGTGGATTGTTTCGTTAATGAACTATGGCTAAATGAATTATAATTTGAGTGATACCTGTGATCGGTATGCTACGTAGGTCCATACACAATATGTGTGCTCGAGGCGGGAACCTCGCTCAGTTTGGTTACTGAGCAGTGTCACCATATTTGGATATAATACACTATGGGCAGCCCAATTCCGGGTACTATGGGCAGCATTAAATATGATTTTTTTTAGAAAATGAATACTCTATGTTTTTCGTTTATTGATGAAGCACGAATCGTTGTCACGAGTTCGTTAGCAATCCGGAAAATATGGCCCGAGCTGTACACGCCGTGAAAAACGGAGAGTTGTAACCATTCGCAGACAGCAAAGACGTACGATATATCTCGGCAAACCTTGTAGCGGTATCGAAAACACGAAGTGGTCTGAATTTCTACTGCAGCCATAATGTGCTGTACTAATATTTCTTCATCGTCGGCTGAGGTGTTGTAAACAGATGTGTCAAGTCAGGTGAACATGTAGACCATCCTGTTGGTCTACCAAGTTCGATTCACCTTTCGCCAAAGGTTGCAGTCAGGTGATCTCTGACTTCAAGAGCAAACTATGCAGGCGCGTTATCGTGCTTCTACACTACTATACACTTGGCGATATTAAGTAACATGTAAAGGAAAGCAATATCACTCAAAAGAATAGAACGGGAAATTCAAATAATAGAGAATCCTTCATATGTCCTGCTTGTGGTGGTAATTACTATAAAGACAAACGAGGCGAGAAATGGGCGCAGTGTGGAGGAGGTTGTTCTTCATGGTATCACGAAGAGTGTGTTGATTTTGTTAGAGTTACTTTCTTGTGCAATTACTGCAACCATTAAAGTGTACCAAAAATTCAATGTTTCAATGATAAATTGAGCTCATATTAACGTTTCAATCAAAATGTAACTGGTTGTAAATTACTGATGTTTATTGTAAACCTTTTCTTCACAGAAAAAGCCCTGGAAACATTGCTCATATTACCTTTACAATTTAGGTAATACGGGCATTTGCAAGGTTTGAGTAAGGGCTGCATTAATTTCTTGTGACATATATTAAAATTAAAATAAGTGTGGCATTAGTTAGGAGATTCATCAGTTGTTTTCAAGTAAAATTTGGAGCAAGTAGACATTTGTATTTTTTAAGAAATTCACGGAAATAAGGTGCCCATATTTCCCGATTTTCCCCTATTCTTTACATGACAAAATGTGGGAATCTGAAACTCAATGGAATGCAACCAGGATATGAATGAACAATAAATCCCAATGAAAGGAGGGGAAATGAGAGAAGGAACAGATTAAAAGGCACGCCATTGGGCGTCCTTGCAATGGAATTTGGGGCTATGAGGAATAATCCAAGAGGGCTCCAAGTCTGTTGGCCACGTCTCACTACGTCTTCACAGGAACTTAGGAGGACGAAAATGGACGTAACATAATGGTTAGAGATAAAAATCATTACAAATCAAAGAGTGCCACTGAGAAAAGTTCAGTACCCGAAAAAAGTGTGAAGTACTACTCACTTGCATACTTTAACATCATTTTCTTACTACCACTCCATTTCAAGTCAGCCTTAATGCAAAACTCTGTTACAGCAAAGGACAAAAAGGGAGGGTACTTCAATTTAAGAAGAAAGTTTCCATGACTAAGTCAAGCAAAATTAAAACAGGGCAGTATCATTTGCCCTCAAATCTGCACAACCATGGGTAGTTTCAGTTGAAGGAAAAAATCACCGAACCATAAAAATTTGATGCGTTCAAAGATGTAGTCTCAAATGTCCTTCGATAATGGAAAATATGAGGTAATGGAGTGGTGAGCGACGGGTACGAGGAGAGATTCCATCAGGACATACCCAAAACTTGGAACCAAGCACGCCTGCTAACTACAGCATGCGCCAAAACAAACAGTAATGCCATTATCGCTCGGCCACTGCGCATGTTTGTCTAGCAACCAATTATTTGTTTACTGTCCAGAATGTTTAGGCATATTATTTTATATTCAGTATTGGGTTTAGTCCTAGATTACATATACCCAGATTGCTCTGCGTTATAGGCTTTGACGGTAACAACTTTTGTCAGGTTTACTATGCTGCTATCTAGTTGTTACATAAGGAGTCACGTCATAACTCCCATTTGAATTGCATTAGCGACAGTACTGCCATCTCGTCTTCATTTACGGCGGACGGGTGGCGATCCTGGCGGTTGTTCTCTTCAAAGTGCAACCGATTTTAACATAGGAATGATCAATCTATATGTGATCAGGGGTTTAGTGTAGCAATTCTGGTTGTCACAACCAAAGACGTTGGTGTCATTTACAAATTTCAAACCTCTCGCGTAGGTTCGCGCGACGCCATGTTTGGGGAGCACAAATGATTGTTTCTATAAAACATTCGGAGTTTAGAAAATACCATTGTGTATATAGGCGTTTTTTAGCGGACATCCAACTGCACTGTAATATAAATAAACTCATTTACCGGTACGTATTTTCTAACGTATAAGTAAGTATAAATACTGTAACTAAGCATTGCTTTAAATATAAAAGCTTTATATTCCTCATAAATAGACTTATTAGTTTATTTCTTTTTTCCAATGACCGAAAACATGGGATGTTTTTACTTATGTTATTTTATGTACGTTAGAAAATAAGTAAATAACTTATTTAAGTTATATTACAAAGAGGGGGATGTCCGCTAAAAAAATGGCTATATACTCAATGGTATTTTCCAAACACATAACGCACTTTAATAATAATTCTCAGTGTTTTGAGACTCAGAGGTGATATGACTCTTTAGAACTTTCAACTACAGATATTCATTGCAGTTCCCTCATTCTTACATCATTCTCAATGACAATATTGTGAAAATGTGATTGTTCGCATTGCTGGCTTTGTTGTTAACATTAAGAAAATATGGTGTAATAAATCTAGAGATTCAATTTATGGTACATATTAGCAGTAAACAAAATATCTTTTCTTTTTCTTTAACGAAAGAATAATCGGAGTCTTATCATATCATCATTTGAGATTATAGAAATATGCCGCTTAAGTGAAAGAGCGATTATACAGATGTTGAGAGAGAATATGTATGTATGTATGTATTTATTTACAATGCAAGTGGGCATGCACCCGGTGACAGTGGTATGCACAATATAAACAATACACAATACAATTATACAATACACAATAGGCCTACAATTTTATGCACAATATAATTTAACACAATAATAATAAAAACATTACAACCTACATTATTATGTATAGGCCCTACATAAGTTTCAATAGTCTTTCACTTTACTCTCATCTCACTCACTGTAGTGGCACTATGACGCATTTCACTGACACTATAGAACACATTTTATTGACGCTATAAATTATCACTGATCGGAACTATTCACTGCACTGTAAAACCATAACTTCACTAACTCACCTCGTTTCACTGATACAACAGTTCAAATAAGTTATGACCATGACCATATGGCCATACAGTATCGTGTTTGTTAGAAGAATTAATCGTTTAATATGTTACTTAATTGAAATTGTATCAAATAATTAAAATGCGATCATTTTGGTCCAGAGAGCACTCATTTGGTGCAATGACAATTCCTTTAACATGTTTCTTATTTGTTATTACATGCAACCATAGTTTCATGAAGATTGACATATCATTTAGTTTTAATGTGTAAACTTTATATTACTTGCTATATGTTTCCATTGAATTATGGTAATAACTTAATTTTAACCATTGTTTTCTAAGTCTTCAGTAAATGGCGCTTGGCCCATCATCGTTCTGAACCCTTCAAATAATTTAAATAGTGATACAGCATAAACAGTGATGTGTAATTATATTTCTTTCTTTCGAAAATGTAAGAATTCACGATCTCCTATGTACCATTGCCATGGAATGAATAAATGTGTTTTTTCTTCCTGCTCAAAAATTTTATATTTTGCACATAGGAATTACTGCAGGAACAACAACGCTACAATCTAAGGCGGCGGTGAAAATGTATTGTATTGTTATTTTAAAAGTCTATCAGTCCTATCAAAATTTTGCATAGAATAAAACTTATCGGAAATAATTTTTAAAGAAACTTTTGTTATGTAACATTTTTCACAAAAAAGCAATAATAAGCGAGATATTTCGATTTAATTCAGGCCCCGTTAAATGAAGTATTTTGAATGCCATATAGCCTAAAATCTAAATTACAACGAACTTAATTTATATTTCAATTTTCATCGAAATCCGTTCAGCCATTATCGCGTGAAAAGGTAACAAACATCCAGACAGACAGACAGACAAACAGACATACAAACAAAAATTTCAAAAAAGCGGATTTTCGGTCTCAGGATGAATAATTATACATGTTAACACCAATTATTTTTGGAAAAGCGAAAATTACCAGAAAATGTTCGGTTACATATTTATTATTAGTATATATTATATTATACTAATATTATATTATATTATATAAAAAGTGCGTTGATAACGAATATACTCCGATAAGTAAGTTTTTAATTTGTTGTGGGGGCTCTTGAATCTCAGAAGCAACAACTTTTACAACAGCGCAACATAA
Organism: Periplaneta americana; assembly: GCF_040183065.1. Taxonomy (NCBI): domain Eukaryota; kingdom Metazoa; phylum Arthropoda; class Insecta; order Blattodea; family Blattidae; genus Periplaneta; species Periplaneta americana. The sequence goes on along the minus strand of NC_091130.1, from coordinate 92,990,964 downwards.
TCTGCTTGGCTCATTACCCATTTTTTTTGCATTGCATTTATTGCATATATAGCCTATTTTATGTATTTTAACACGATTCAATTGAGCATAGTTAAAATTCGAATTATAAAATAATGGATTGCTAAGCTAACGTACTATTACTGCATACTAAAGCAATACACTCTCGTTGTTCGTTAATTCTCTGAGATTAAAATGAGTGTGTACATAAATATTATTTTAAGAAATACAGAAAACGGATGTACAAAATAGCCTATCAAATTTTCTGTGCATAAGAAGCTATTTTAATCTTACCTGTCCTCGATTTACTCAGAAGTTACTGTAATAAAATTATAGCATTATGTCCATCTAGAGAAACTACACTTTCCAATGGTGAAATAATAATTATATACAAATCGGTTAATTTAGCTTCCGATATTACTTCATACTAGAGATGGGAACGATATATCGGTTTTTACGAAATACCGATATTTTCGTTTTGATATATCGATATCGAAATTTTGATTCAATATATCGTATAATATATCGGTTTTCTCATAAATTTATCGTTTTTTTTTATATTTGTTTTTGTTTTTGTGGAATTATTATGAACAACAAAATCCACACAAGTTAACTCCGATAATTCCCTGAGAGATGGGGTTAATGAAAGTGGGCAGTTACATTGTGCAATCTTGAAATATTCAATCCAATCAATGCCTTTCTCTGATTGGCTGATCTAGTATTCGCATTCAAACTATTTAATATGCAGTACCAAATTCAAAATCCAACGTGTGCGAACGTGAGACTGAGACGGGAGGTCTATCTACTACTGTTTTAGTATTAATTTCTTCAAGGCAGGAGCAACTGCCACTCTGAAAAGGAACTGTTTGACTTCAAAACTTTTAATTACATGTTTTTAAATGTTAAGAGAAACAAGGATGTAATACCGGTTTGAGATTTGTTTACGGCTAGGATTTCTATGCACAACCTAGTACTGACATTGTTTTCTTATTATAGCCTATATGTTGGTAGATAACAATTTTATCCCCATAATCACCATCATCATTATCACCATCACCACCACCACCACTGAGATTCTGAATATTGGAGTTTAACAATAACTTGCAATGGGAACTTAGTATAGAAGGTTTGTATCAAATCAATTGTGAAGTTTGTTAAAACTTGTAACATTCTAAGTACTGTTTACTTATATTTAAAAATGAATACAAGAACTGTTTACTGACATTTAAAAATGATTACGTTGTTATCTCGATTGAATCCTATATAAAATTAGAATAATTGAATCGTGGATTGGAAAAAACTGATGGGGATCCTAAAGAAAATTGGAGTGGATTGGAAAGAGAGAAGGCTTTTCAATAACCTACAAATGAAACGAGTCAAAGGAGAAAAAATGCAGAAGCAAGTGAAATAGGAAGAAGATCACAACAAGGATACAAGGATACCCTGTTCAACATCTACTTGGAGGATTTAGTGAAGAACTGTTTTCAGAACATGGGAGGAGTGATAGTAGGAGGAAGAAGAATAAAGTGTTTAAGGTTTGCTGATATGGCGTTGTAAGATAATACTAAAGGATAAGCTACTGGAGCTAAATGACAGCTGTGAGCAATATGGACTGAAGATAATTGTCAACAAGACGCAAACCATGGTCATAGAAAGAAAAGTAAAGAAGGTAGACTTGTGATTTCTAAATGAGGCAGTAGAGCAAGTGGACAGATTCAAATACTTGGGGTGTACTATAAGCAGTAACATGAACTGCTGCCAAGAAGTCAAAAGGAGAATAGCAATGGCAAATGAAGCTTTCAATAGAAGAAGGAGCAACTTCTGCGGACCTCTGGAGAAAGAACTAAGGAAGAGATTAGTGAAGTGCTTTGTGAGGAGTGTAGCATTGTATGGGACAGAAACATGGATATTAGGGGAAGTCCGTGTAACTTGGACCAGTGTGTAACTTGATCCACCGATGCAATCACTATTTCCAGGATAGTTTGCAAAGTACTTTATACACCGCTTTGAACCTTCTATAGGGAAGACCAGGTAACTTGATACCCTAAGGGTGAAACCTAACCATTTTTCCCCCATTACTACAAATGCTAGTGGATTATGGTGATTTTCTAGTTTGAAGGTTGAATTTTCTTTTGCCAACTTCGTTTCGAATTTCGGTACTGACAAATACTATAAATGGTAGTGATTTTGTAACCGGTATGTTGGCAGCTGAGGCAAATATCGACAATATTTGCCGGTACTGGAGTTCCATGAAATTAAAATTGTACTAGATTTCTCAGCCGGTTACTGGAAGATAGTGAAATTCGAACTTATTAATAATTAATTAATATTAGTATTAATATTAATACATAATAGTTATTTTATGTGTTGCGTTGTGGTTATAATTCAAGAATAGTCAGATAAGTACGAATGAATATAATATACTTGGGCGTGATAATGCACGTGGGTAATGGATAGAAATATTATTCCAAATTTTAATGAATTTCTTTCGTGTTTAGATTTTTATTACTATGTCAAAAAAATGAAATAGTGTTGCAGTGACTCCTCCAAGGAAGAAAATGTGTGGCATTCAGAGTACGCTTCAGAAATCTGTAGTTCACGTGTATAATGAGTTGAAGAAAGAAGATAATGAAGAAGGAATTATGCTAACGGAGACAGCAATTACAACCAGAATAGGACAATTATTAGGAGTAAGTATTCTTAAGCATACATTTCAAAGTGGTATTCAGTTTTAGGAGTTTGCACTAATAATTTCATGATTGTGGTCAAACAAAACAAATTTTTAGGTTAGGCCTACATGTTTAATCAAGTCAGTGATTTTCATATTGCCAAACTAAATACATTTAAGATACTGTAATACTGCAGTAGGTATAGCTTAAATACATTTACAAATTAGACGAACAAGTAATCAAACAGCACGAAAGTAAATTTCCAGTTTTCTCTTTTGGTATTAAATTAACCGTTCAGATCACAATTTACATGCCACATCGGCCGAAGAAAATACAAGTCATATTGTAATTATTAACTTGATATTGCAGGAAATATTACATGAATGTTGGCCTGTTATGGTGCTTAAAAATAATTCAGTTTTATATAATAACTATATAACATACTGGTTATTTGTAAGAAGTCGTCGCTGAACGATTCACATCGTTTATAGTTCACTTCTAGGGTATTGTTACACAACAAGATGGATGCACTGAACGATTCACATCATTTATAGTTCACTTCTGTGAACGATTCCATTTTCTATTGTTACACAACGCACTAAACCTGGAGTAATTTAAGCTTATTAATCAAATAAATAATTCTACTTACTGTTTTTTATATGCTCACCTGTATGTAATTTCTATTTTATACATATTTCATTGTTATTTTCCATCCGAAGATCATTAAGAACGCTGAATATTACTTAATATCTCCTATCTTTCTTCAAATAGTGTTTATATGCCATGTTAATTTTCATTTGTTTTCATAAGTTAACAATGATGCACATTGGGAGCAACTTATAAGAAATTATTTTCCTACACAATCCACGCTATATTCACGTTGTTTTGGAATTATTAATCGAAGATGGTTTGCTTATTGTTTATTACATGCACATTTGTATGTAATTTCTATTCCATACTGTTTTTTTTCTATCCCCCGATCATTAAGAACGGTGAATATTGTTCATGCTTGTTTCTTGTATTTCTTAAAATAATGTTATGTGGCATGTTAGTTTTTATTTGTCGTTATTTACGTAAAAATGATGCGCCAAAAAATAAAAAAATAATAATAATTTCGTACTCACTCCACATCCTATGTATTCACATTTGTTTTTCAGTAATTTATTAAAGAATGTACCGGTATTTAAAAGACTAATAATTTAGAAACATGTTACATAAATCATCCTTGTGCCAAAAGAGAATGCTCCCTGGACCAAACTGTCGTATTTTGCAGTGGTCGTCAGTACTCGCTGAAATGGGTAATAATAATATAATAAAATAATGTTGTACGTAGCATTTAAAAACATGTTACATAAATCATCCTTGTGCCATAAGAGAATGCTCCCTGGACCAAATTATCGTATTTTGCAGTGGTCGTCAGTACTCGCTGAAATGGGTAATAATATAATATAATTGTTTTGCACGTAGCAAGCGGGGTATTGGGGCTTCAAGCCCTGATGATGATCCTACGTGTAGCACATGATGTAAAAAGCGGGGTATCGGGGCTACAAGCCTCTATGATGATCCGACGTGTAGCACATGATGTAAAAAGCAGGGTATCGGGGCTCCAAGCCCCGATGATGATCCGATGTGTAGCACATGATGTAAAAAGCGGGGTATCGGGCAGCCCCGATGATGATCCGACGTGTAACACATGACGTAGAAAGCGGGGTATCGGGGCTGCAAGCCCCGATGATGATCCGACGTGTAACACATGACGTAGAAAGCGGGGTATCGGGGCTGCAAGCCCCGATGATGATCCGACATGTAGCACATGATGAAAAAAGTGGGGTATCGGGGCTGTAAGCCCCGATGACGATCTGACGTGTAGCACATGATGGAAAAAGCGGGGTATCGGGGCTGCAAGCCCCGATGATGATCCGACATGTAGCACATGATGAAAAAAGCGGGGTATCGGGGCTGCAAGCCCCGATGATGATCTGACTTGTAGCACATGATGAAAAAAAGCGGGGTGTCGGGCACTCAAAAGTGCCTTTTCGAAAGCATGGTGATGCGCATTTGACAAACGCAGTGTACTTACTTTCTAATAATCCCTTTTTATTTTTCGTTATTTACGTAAAAATGATGCGCCAAAAAATAATAATTTCGTACTCACTCCACTTCCTATATTCACATTTGTTTTTCAGTGATTTATTAAAGAATGTACCGGTATTTAAAAGACTAATCATTTAGAAACATGTTACATAAATCATCCTTGTGCCAAAAGAGAATACTCCCTGGACCAAATTATCGTATTTTGCAGTGGTCGTCAGTACTCGCTGAAATGGGTAATAATATAATAATATAATGTAATTATGTTGTACGTAGCAAGATCGATTATTCAAGAGTAACAAGAGGATAAGAGTATTTTAAAGATTTATATCGTTCACTAGATGAGTTGATTCAACTAACCTGGAAATAATGTGAATCGTTCAGCGACGACTTCTTGTAAATAACCAACATACTCTATAAAGCATAGGAACGTTGACTCTGGCTGAATAATTTATTCATGACTGGTCTAAGTAATATTAAATATGGTGTTTCTTCAGAAAAGCTACCCCACCCAAAGTACTTCTTAAGATATAACACTCGAGAGGACGAGGACGCACTACTGGAAACTAACCATTTCTCTTCGTCCTGGACCTCTCGCATGTTATATTGGTAATTAGTAACAAGTTTGAGGGAGGGACTACAACAATGCATTAGAATATACAGGTAAGTGTCAAAGGATTTTTGTGCTGAAAGTATTTGTGGCTGTGCACTAAAACCACGTGTTCATCACTATGTAAATATCACAGAAATCAATTAAACAAAATAAAATTATGCCTTCTTTGGTGTAGCTTTTCTGGAGAATTACCTAAATATTAGCCTACTTAAACCTATCGTAGACCCAACCTAACATGTTGATCATTTTCTATTCATATAGCTGTAAATGTTGGTATTATGCATGAATTTTATGATATAACAATTTTTAGAAGTATTATGTTATTGTTTGTTATTACAGCTTGGCTTAACTACAGCCACGAAAGTGATAAATTCACACAAGGGGACCCCACTCGTGACACCAGGAAAACATAGACTACGTAAACATCCAGTGACTGATGCTGATGATTTTACGAAAGATGCAATTGCGAGATTTATTTATGACAAGTTACATAAAGGTAGGGAAGTTACAGGAATTATTGTGTTGATTTATGCAATGTAATTCTGATATTAGTCATAGGCCTATGTATAAAAATATGGCATAATTTTCATTTACTGTTACAGGGGAAGTACTAACAGCAGCAAAAGTTCTGGAACATATGAATGATGATTATGAAACATATTTATTTAGAGTATCCTTATCATCGGTGAAAAAAATTTTGAAAGAGATGAAATTTCTATGGAGCAAAGGGGATCCTTATACACATGTATGAGAAAGTGATGTTATTCGTTTTTAAGAGAATATATAAGAAATGTGGAGCGTGAGAACCCTAAACCGGTAGTATTCTTGGATGAGACTTGGATTTTTATGAATGGTAAATTTCAATGTATTGTGAGACATTGAGTGATTGAATTTTTTACTAACAAATAGGTTAACACTTACGTGGAATATGAAATTGCAATTAATATAGGCTACTAGTAATGAATTCAGGTGGGAACAACATGTTTAGCAATTAATAGTTTCATATAATAACTAGAGGTTAGTTATAAAATTCTTGAACGGTTTTCCTGTCTTTAAAATTTTTGTGTCTCTTAGAGTGTCAATGTGAATTGCTTTTCTCTCTCTGTTTTTTTAAGTAGGATCACCCACTTATTCATGAAATAAACCAGGTGAAGTTTCCAGTGACATGAATGGTGTTATTCATAGACCAACAAATGAGGGTGGAAGATTAGATGCCGGAACGAAAGGTGGATTTATACTCGGTAAGTTATATTGATTTATATTTTACATAAATTTGGCAAGAGTAATTTTTTAAATCAGGGTACAAAAATATAAAAATTGGTGACTAAATAAAAACGTGGGAAAGCCTTTCACCAAAGAGGATCTCATGTCATGTTATGTTATGTTTTATTTTCTTTATTTAAATGCTGTGAATTCATGTGACGTAATTATATGCCCAGGTATAATTTTTATTGCAGGTGCTGATTTAATTTTTTCATGCAATTGAAAGAAAAGTCAGGACTACCATAGTGCCCTGTAGTTGAGAAGTGGGTGCAAACACAGTTGTTGACCTGAGAACATTAGGGCAATGCGTTATTGTCATGGATAGTGCTGCATATCATAGCAGACTTGTGAAAAATCAGCCAACAACAAAATGGAGGAAAGAACAGCTACTGGTGATTGCAACTGAATATAATAGATTTGTTGTACTAAATGATAAGAGTTGATGGTGTGAAATCACCTTTTGATATTACATTGCAATATTAATTTCCATACTTTACAATCATTATTATTATTATTATTATTATTATTATTATTATTATCTACTACTACTACTACTACTACTACTACTACTACTACTACTACTACTTATAGATGCTACTTTTTTCTTTCAGGTGAAATTGAATCTACATAAGAATCCTAAAACAACAGAGCCTTGCCAATTACTGTTCTGAAGCGGCCTTGTCTTATGTGTTGTGTCTATATACAATTAATTCTTTCAGTTTTTTTCCCCTTTAATGTAATGAAGTTGTTGGTTGATTGATACCAAGTGTTCAGCAGTTGATGTCATTTGTTATCTTGCACTCCAATATTTAACCAGATGATTGAAAGCTGTGTAAAGTTAAACAGTCAAGATAATGATCCATATCTTCATTGAGATTTCAGAAATGGCATGGGGAGATTCTGAAATATCAGTTCTTTGTAAATATTTGAGACAATCATGGCCTGTGATAATATGAGTACTGCCACTGTAGATTTTCATAGAAGTTCAGTTATTAAATTAGGTGTATTATTTTTACTATGTATTGTACTATATTTTTGTTTCGCTTAATTGATGAATTATATATGCTGTAAATTGAATAGTAGACTGTAGGTCTATAGCTTAACTGATGAATTGTATGTGCTGTAAATTAAATAGTAGGCTGTATACCACAAGTGATGAATTGTTTATGCTTGTAATGTGAAGTAATTTGCATGATATTTATTATCAGTTTCTGTATATTTCAACTGATTGAATTGTTTATACTTTTAAATTGAATTAACTTGCTTGCTATGTATTATATTTTATAGCTTAACTGATGAATAATTGTTTAGGTTTGTCAATTTAATAATCTGAGTGCCATGTACTTCATATTTTTAGTGGAGCCACCAATGTAGCTTAGTCGGTAGACTCGTTGGCGTGCAAATTCAGAGCTGCACTCGAGGGTAGTTTGGATCCCCCATTTGGTCTGATTAGTTGGTTTCTTCTGAGGATTTTCCTCCATCGTGGAGCTGACGCCGGATGGCCTATTGCAATTTTTTCATTTGCTTTAGAATCATTCCGATTTTTGTTACCACATTGTCATGTTCTGATCTTGTTATTCTTTTAACAGTGTGGTAAGATGCAGGTATAGATAACCTTACAGTAATTTTGCTACCTTTCAGCTACCTCATTACCTCCCACTCCATAAAGTTCATGGATCCACGGAAGTACCAGTCGTCGATGTAATTCGACCATTTTGCTTAAAATATTAAAACACTGTAAAATATTGAGATTTCATGCTGTTACGTCCATTACTGCAGCAAGAACATCTGATTTTGAATCTGATAGTATGACAGCCTTCTCAGATTTATGAAGTCGATACTGGAGATTTTGTAAGCTTAAAAGTGTATCTAAATTTTCACTATCAAAATTAGTCAGTGTTTGAAGTTAGTTAGTCAGTTAGTTAGTTAGTGGCGTTTAAAAAGGGCGCGTCAGCTACTATGGCTATTTGCGCCCTTATCTAAAATCTTTCACTAAACACAAACACAACACAATAACCAGAATGTTTAAAAAGCTAAAAAGCGTTGTCACGGTTAAAATGGGCCAAACAAGTGTTTGAATATAATTCCCTGTAAAAGGGAATATACTGGTATTGTACTACAACACCACTACATCTATGGCTTGGTAAAGAGGATCCATCTATAAAAAATACTGTCTGTAGTCACTCACTGACCAGATCATTTATCGTTTCTAATGATTTTTAAAATGTCTGGAGAAGTATCACATTTCTTAACATCATCTGTTAAAGTTAACTTATATACTATTCATTTTCAAATAACTTGGGATTGTGTTTTATTAGTAAAGTTTCCCTTAATTGAGCAAGTTTGAGTTCTCCAAGTAGAGTCAAAAAGTCTGTTGGGATTTTGGCTCAGTTTATTAATATTTGTGGACTGTGATTTTTTGTTCTAGACAACCATATTATCTGCAAATGATGAGATTATCATAAGATCTATTTCTTTAGTTAGACCATCGACATTAATATTGGAAAATGTATTCCTGAAAACAACAATGTGGGAAGCCCAGATGAATCTGTCTCTATTTACATATTTGTGACAATGAATCAAATAATCAAGTCACTGACCCAGTGTAACACTTTATCATGGACACCCTAAGTTTGCAATTTCTTAAGTGATTTATATCTACAGAGCCATATGATCCTTGAAAATAAATTAAAATTGTTAAGTTGTTTTGTTTTCTGTTTAAAATATCTTTAATATCTTGACTAAAATTTAAAATCTGTCCATTTGTTGAATGCAATTCTCTAAAGTCAACCCAATAAAATGAAAGTTAGTTACTAGATTCCAGGAACCAATTCAATCTATGAAATCATCTCTTCCATAATTTTGGCTATCATACTAGTAAGTGGTATCTGTCGATAACTCGAAAAGATATTAGTTGAATAATTGCTTTTCAAAATTGATGTTATGATAGATTTTCTCCAGACAGATATTGTATTTTAGATGAGATTACAAGATAAAAGTAGTGAGTTTGCTTGTTTGCCAACATGTTTAAGAAAATCAGCATGTGTATTGTCTGGACTTGGAGATGTTTTGGGTCTTATGTTATTAAATTAATAGTAATATTCAGTTCTTGATTAAATATTGTTATATAAAGTAGATAGTAGATTTAATATTTCTTTCAGTTTTTCCTTAATAGTCTGACGTACACAGATAAAACTAACAACCACACCACCAACTAATCTAATAGAAATTAAAATATAATTAAATGTAGAAAAAGTAATTAAAATTATAAATACACGTAATAAACCATAACCCCCTAATTTCAACAATATACTATTTTATTCCCTTTTACAGCTTGTAGATAATTATTAATTATAGTTATTACTTATTAGCATAATATTTATTGAACTTATTGGCTATTTCACTTCGTTTGAAAGATGTTATTGTGTACAAAAAGCATTTTTTGATGATCGTTTCATGCTGTATGTTGTGTATAAATCTATGATTTCTGGCCATCTGTTCTGTGTAATCCATCTTTTGTATAGAATTAATAAAATATTCTTTTGGTAGTAATTATTTTATTAATTGAGTATTTAATTTTCACCAGCTCACATTTCTTGAATCATTTGCTTTTTCTTATTTAAATTTAGAACACAAGAGCCAAAAAGAGACTTCACAGTTATGTATCATACATTTTTTCAATGACAGACGTGGAGTTGCAGAAATAATAAGTGTAAGTGTAGCATTATTAAGCAATTTACAAACAAATGAAATCTTTAAAAAGGTATCTAGAAGTGAAATTACTTATGGCTTTTAAGGACCAAAATAATTTTTGTAAGTTGATTTATTATTATTTCAGTTTTAGCCTAGTTGTATTATCCATTTCCTTACTAATTTCAAAAGATAATGAGAAGTTCATTCGAATTCCAACCAAAAGTCAATTGGTTATTAATTTATCTACCTTTAGGAAGTACAGTATATGTACGCTGGAATCTTTGAAGTGAAGTGACAATAATGTAATTGGTCTTGGAACAGATTTGATTCTTGAATATTATATACTATACTTTGTTGTATATTTACGTCTAGTAACCTATTAATGCTAATACTAATAATAATGTAAAGGAATAAAAGAATAGAACATAGCAATACATTTCTCATTATTATTGAAACTATTTAGAATAACCTTCCAACATTAAGGTAAAGTACGGTGAGTAAAGAAATCATTCAGTACATAGGATCGTGATTTTACTACATGTGGTGATATCTGGTAACAGTTGGCAACACTGACAAGGCGGAAATATTTGCTGTTTGGGAACTGAACTTACGTGATACTCACTATACATGGTAGGAAACTGTCCATAAATCTCATTATGCAGGGTTGGCTTGACGCGGTCATAACGGTGTCGAACATTCTGTCCCCAAATTCTTCAAATCTCTTCACAATAGTTTGACAGCGTGTTGTGCGAAGACGTTTAGAAATACAAGACTGCCTTATACATACGAAGAAATACCAGTGTTTGAGGTAAGTTGAGTGAAATTTATATCAATGTTTGTAAAGTAGTTTTTACATAAATAATTTTTAAGTGTTTCTTTTACAATGCGTGTAAATTGAACCATCACAAAGCGTGTAACTTGAGCCAATGCTAAAATGTACCAACCCTTACAATATAACAAATTTAGAAGATAAAATTGTCCATTATGTCTTCACTAGTGTGAATTTCCAAAAATCAGAGGTCAGTGGATGAAAATTTTGTAAGGATATATAATTATAATATTATTTATATAATATTATAAAACATTACTTTAGTTTATTTCAATGTTAATAATATTTTATTTCTTAAATTATGTAATAAAACTTCGTTTCATTTGGTGGGTCGACAATTACAACTTTTTAACGAATTCTGCTTTCGCCATTACTTTACAGATGACTACAAGACAGGCAAGAAAAGCGAAGGGAGTGTATGGGAAGTGGAAAGAAGAAAATCTGCAACTCGCTTTAATTGCAATATCGGAAGGGGTTGGCGTCAATGAGGCTGCACGAAGTTATAATATACCTAGTGCCACCCTTAAAAGATACAACAAAAGGAAGGATGCTAAAATTAGATAGCCCGGTCACCCACTTGACTTGCCACAAGAGGTGGAAAATGATCTTGTGACACATCTTCTGCAGCTAGAAAAAAATGTTCTATGGGTAAATACATTACAGCAAAATGTATATTAGGGCCTACATTAGGCCTACAAATTAATTCAATCAAACTTAATATAGGCCTAATACTTAATTTGCTTATTCTTTAATTTCAGATTGACACGGAGAAGTGTTATGCAATTAGCATACAAGATTGCAGAGAAGAATAAACTGGCCACTCGGTTCAACAAGGAAACGAAGTCTGCCGGCAAAGAATGGTTTTCCGGCTTTAAGAAGCGCCATCCCAAACTTAGCCTTAGGCAGCCAGAAGCCACATCACTTGCCAGGGCTTCAGGATTCAACAGGGTTGTAGTCGGCAAGTTCTTCGACACATTGGAACAACTTGTCGACCAACACAAATTAACTGCTGCCAAAATATTCAACATGGACGAGACATCCCACACTGTCGTTCAACGCCAAGAGAAGATTCTGGCACAGAGGGGAAAACATCAGGTTGCAGCCATTTCTTCGTGTGAGCGAGGTCAGAATGTGACAGGAGTGTACGCCATGAGTGCGAGTGGCTTCTTTTTACCTCCTATGCTGATTTACGCTAGGAAAAAAATGATGGAGTCTCTCACATTTGGAGCACCTCCTAACACCATCTTCCGCAGTCAGGATAAGGGATGGATGGATTCTGACACATTCTGTGAATGGATTAGGCACTTCATTAGAACTGTCAAACCCAGCTCTCAGGAGAAAGTACTCTTGATTTTAGATGGTCACAGTAGCCATACGCAATCGCTCAAAGCGATTGAGATCTGCCGTCAGTACGGTGTGATTATGTTATCTCTACCGTCGCACTGCACGCACCGTCTCCAACCACTGGACGTGTCGTTCTTCAAACCTCTGAACACATTCATGTCAGCTGCCATATCAACGAAGATGAGGGAACTTCCAGGACAGCGGCTGAATGTCCAGCATATTGCCTCACTGGTGGGAGTGGCATTCCCCAGAGCAGCAAATATGCAGATTGCAATGAATGGCTTCAGGCACACTGGTCTTTGGCCTGTCGACCGAAATGTGTTTTCAGAGGCTGATTTCGCGCCTTCTTTGGTGACCGATCGGCCTTTGAATGGTGAGCCATCAGCATCAGCATCTCGGGCAGCAGAAGAAGTGGAAGGAGCAACAGCAGCATCAGCAGAGAAAAAGATGGGAGACAATGTGGAGCTACATTCTGGTCTCACAGAATATGTGTCAGTGAAGGAAATAAGCCCTTTGCCTTCGTCTTCAAAATCTGGACAGAGAAATTCCGGAACGAGATACAATGCATCTGGCGTGGTGCTGACCGCTACGCCACACAAGAATGCTCTGCAGCAACAATCAGATGGAAAGGCCGCAAAGAAGAGAAAATTATTTGATTTGAAAGTTAAGGTGACATCCAAAACCCGCTGTGTTATTTGTGGTGAAAGTGAGAACAAAGACTGGATTCAGTGTAATCGGTGTGGAAAATGGGCCCACGAAGAATGTGCAACAATTACAGATGAACTGTTTTATTACTGTTGTATGTGAAATCATTGCTTGACACAAATTTTTGTCTGAATAAACAACATTATAGGAGTTAAATGTGTTTAATATGCCTGGTCCAAGTTACACGATCCTCTGGTTCATATTACACGACCCTGGCTCAAGTTACACGGCTTCGAAATTTTGATTAAATTTTATTTTTGAAGTATCAGAATTAAAATTAGTGAAGTCTTATTCTACTTAGGGATTTATTATGGCAATCTACCATCATAAAAAATTCAGGGACATTTTTCTCAATATGATAAGTGAGTTACGGCCATTCAAAGTTAGGTGGTCCAATATACACGGTCCTCCCCTACTAAGGGCCTGTACTACGATCGCCTGTTAAAGCTCCAGATTCGTAAAGTCCAGTTTAGCAATCTCGAAGTTAAATATTTTGTTCTGTACTACCAGCGGATTTTAACTGCAGGATTGTTATCCGGAAGATATAGTAACATTTTTATTACGTTGGCAATGAAGTTACTGAAAATGTAGTGAAATTTATTGCGTTGGTATACCTTTCCCCGCGTATTTCATGTTTATGTTCCGTGTTTATATGGTACTATTTATTTTGAGGTTTTATTGTAAGCATTATTGTTATTATTTATTATAATGCTGAAACTCCAGCCAAGAAAATAACAGAGTGAAGAACAGAAAATTACACATACTATATGAAGAAACTTTACATGGAAGCAAAAGGTAAGATTTTAAAGGTTATGTTTCTTTTCGAATAGTAATAATTCCTTCAATATGATAGTATTTTGGTTTTAATTAGTAGGCCTAAAGAGGACGCGTGCGGGTTCCAGCAAAAGTGCGTTTTTCTCCATAATCATTGTTTTATTCATGTGTGACTGCACAAGAAGTGTAGGTGGCAATTATTTTTGTATTGTAATTAATATTAAGTGTGCTTTCAGTTTGTTGTATAGCCTACATTATTAGTGAATAGGGCCTATTTCGGTAATTTTTTTAGAAATAGTGTACTCACGGCTTCAAATCATGGGTCGAAGGCATAGTAACTCGTTTAAAAAGAAAAGTTCACTGATACTGATAATAATGAATGATGTTTTTGGCCTGGGATTTCTAACCAACATTAGTACAGCAAGGTACACTGTTCCTAGCAAATTACCAATATTTCAGCATGTTAGGCCTACGTATTTTACTGTTAGTAAATGGGCGGATATTTTGTATTAGGCCTATAATACCATTCGATCACAGATAGGGCCTAACATTATTTTTTAAAAGAACAGCATGAGGTGGAGAGACGTTTCCACTAAAATGCAATATCTGTTGCTGCTACCAGTTCGACTATAATCACTCACTGTAATGCACATTCAGCACCTCGTAAAATAACACAGAAACAGAAGATATTAAGTTTTTTCCAAAGTTTCTATGTACAGTATAGTCATATGTTTGATATTGTACTGACAATCGTCCAGTAAAAGCTCTTGCTTATTTAGGTATAGAAACTTAGATAAGGGAAAAAGAGAAATACAGTATATTTTCTAATGTTGTAGGTTGCATATGGAATTAACCTAGTTTTACTTCCTTTTTAGTAATATAGAATGAAGCATGGGAAGAATATAGTAACATCAGCACAAATACAAGGACCTGAAAACAGCTGAGAAGCAAATTTGAATTCTTGGAAAAGAACACAAAGAAAATTGCTGCTGCAGAGAGACAATGCAGGCTACAAACAATTGGAGCCCCTCCAACTGAAGCAAAACCAAATCCAAACTTACCCAAGGTAAGTGATTTAATTCTCCTATCAATTGAGTGATTTCTCAGTGATTTTCATTCATATTCAATGCATAAGTTCACTTATATGTTAATTTATACAATTATTACATAATAAGCAGAGGAAATTGTATAACACAAGTTGGAATTCTTTTTATTTATTTGTTTATTTATTCATTCACTCATTTATTTATTTACTTACTTTTGTTACAGCCGAAGTAGTAACTAAACCAAGTTCCACTGATACCAGTGCAGCTAATAACACGAATGAGGTTAGTGTGTAAGGAATTAAGAGTCAGAAGAAGAGATGATGAGCTTTAGAGATAAAAAAAATATTAGATTCTTGAAAATTGTTATACAAATTTAATTTAATGTCGGTATTACATTATAATACTATTATTTCATTTTTATTTACAGTACCATTCAGGTTCACAGTGCAATTCTTTAGTTTTTGAAGTGAAACTGGACATCCCAACAATATCTCCAGGTAATTTGATTTATACTACAAAACGTTCTTTCACATTCTACGTACGATGCTTACTTTTCCAATCCGAAATAGCTGTAACATGTAAACACATTTTCAGCCAACATGTTGAAAATAAAACTAACACACATACTATATGAAATCTGCAGCAAGCAGTAGATAAATTAGATGCAAAAGTTAAAAAAAAATGTTAAAATATAAATTGTACATAATGATGAAATGGTCACAAGAAATGGATGTCATAAAAACTAAACATCATTGTATTATAATATTACGTGGGATTTGAGTAGGAATTTGAAATTTATAAATGTAGGCCTAAAAATAGAAAGCACACTAAACTGAAGAATTTATTTTGAGATTTCTCTGTAATGGGTTTGTAATTAGATTAGGCCACATTATGTTAAGTTGTATTTCAATTTTACCGTGAGGATTCTCACTTTGAAACTTGTGAATGATTTCTTGTGTACAGAAAAACGGAAAAATATTTTTTCATAAGGTAAAACAGAAACTGACTACACTCTATTTACAATAGAACTATTTGCTTGGTTTTCTCTCTCTCTTTTTTATTGCAGCTTCACTTTCTTATTGTTAAAAATGAGTTTGGATTAATAGCACGTTAGAAAATACAATACTGTTACAGCTGCTGACTTTGAAGTGTCCACACATTTATGATAAAACATCATCTTTCTCCAGAATTAAATATCTTAAGAATTAATTCCACTCTTAAAATATTACAGAGTCAGCTGGTGCAGCAGATGAAGGTCTTCCACTGTACGGGTATTTACACAGTGTAATGAAAGTAAGTTTTAAGTGAAATTACTGGTTTATTCAGTGTAGGTAGTGTAGGCTAAACTCAGAAAGATCTGAATATAAGCATATATCCCTCTCTTAAATATTTCAGCTGATAATGGGATAATAGCTGATCGAGTTACACCCCAAGGATGCTTTAAGAAAAAAGAAAGAAAGAAAAAGCAAGCCTCTGAGGAATGCATTAGCCACATTGAAAAATCTTTCTCCATCTGTGAACTGTAAGTTTAATGTTGACTTAATTTTACTTGAGATGTTAGAAATTCATGAACTTCAGTACTATTACAGTGATTTCTTTAAAAAATACATTAGTTGAAAGTTGGATGCTAACATTATAACATAGAATGATTTGAAATAAAAGTAAGTCATATCCTCATGTTTGCAAGGAGATGGGGTTTGGAATATCAAAAGTAAGATTTGGAGTTTTTACATTACTTTTTCCTCCTCTTTAATGGGTGGTCTATCTACAAAGACATCTTCAATTAGTGGCAGAAAGTAAATGCTACAATAATCACCCATTCTTTATGTTTTAACAAAAAATATGTTTAATTTTGTTGACCAGATTTGTTTGACCTGGATGACTGGGAGATTACTTCTTCTTATCCTTCTAATGGAGTGATAATCTCTTGCAGCTGTTCTTGATCCCTGTGGTCTCTGGCCTCTGCTTTATCTGCTAGTCTTCAGGATTAGGTTCGAGTCAGGTGATAATTATTAGCTAATCTAAGGTTTCTGGTTGGGTTCGGGTCTGGTTCAGATCAGGCCGAGATGGGCCGGGCCTAAGAATTATGGCCCGTGCAGATCTCTAACAAATGGGGCTTATAGCTGAAGTTGGCTCTGCCACAGTTTTCCAAGTTTTGTGTATTTGCATATGTATTTGTGTTGTGTTTAATTACAGTTACTATGTACTCTTATGTATTAGCCTGTATATTATTAATTTGTAAATATGACATGTACCATAGCATATATAATGAGACAGTGGATGTAATAAATGATTATGCTTATTGTGTCTTCTGAAAAATGTCGTGTTTTGTTCACACAAAATAAATAAATAAATTTTAAATTTAATTGCAGCTATAGTGCATCTCTCTTGTTTTAAGTACACATTCACAGAGTACCTGAATACAATTGAAGCGTCAGCTGGAACAAAGTTGTAAGTTACAAAATTTTCATTCGGTGTGTTTCCGTGTAATAATGTTCTATGTCATGTTACCTTGCTATACTCCTTGGCTTGCAACTGTCCATCAATGCAGTACGTGAAATTTGTCCACTCAAAAGTTTGCTACCCTCATAAGAACAAAGTTGTACGCATATACACATTTTTGCAGCTCCTGTAAATTTTACCAAATATAACTTATAACGTTGTTCCAGCCGACGCTTCAATTAATGTGCCTCTTGAAAAATGTTGTTTTACCATATTTTGCTTATGTAAAATAAATTTGAATTGCAGATACAGTGCATTTTTATTGTTTTAAATAGCCTACAGTGTACCTGGTCATAATTTTTAAAATGTATTTATCAAACCTTTGCGTTTGAATCATCTTAGCCTGTTAAGACATCACTGTGAGGGATCCAAGCAATAAAATATATATAAAAAGTAACGATATGAATATGTTTGCATACATGAATCACTAGGCCTAGCGTGAATGAAACAGCTCCCTTGCAAAACATAAATGCCAATTCCAAAACTTTCAGGAAATGAAGAAAAACTTTCACGTCTAAAATTCAATAAATTGTTACAGTTTGTTAAATAATAATACTGTATATAGCAAGCATATCTTAAGTCTGATTAGTGAAATATGCTAGGCCTACTCCTACTGGTGAGCTATATATGCAAGGAAGGAGAAGGGAACTTGCCACCCTACCACATTATCTCCTGATAGTTGTCTCATGAGTGATGCCTTATTGGTATTCCAATCTATCTTCGGAGAGTTGACTAAACAACTAACAGACACAAAATGAAACAGTTCTAGGAAAACTTTAATCAAGACCTATAATATATACATAAAACCTGTATTAAAATACTATTCAGAAGTATTCGTAACAGCATCAAAAAGAGACAGAATCCCTTGGGGGGGGGGGGGGAAATAAGCCTTGCACTTAATTACTGGAGCAAATAAAACTACTCCCAATGAAGCATTAAAAGTCATCACTTCAATTAAACCAAGCAGCAAGTGCAGCACTAGCTCGATTGACAACAGTTCCTGCTGTAACTTCGTGGACCCCACAAAAATCTCCTACTGTTGTCAATGTTCTCCCAGTGGCATAGAATCTCAATACCAGTAGTAGTTGGTCCATTGGAGGTAAGGCATTATTTCTGGAAAAATATATAAACAATGAGATTTGGTTACAACTTTACCGGTAAATCTTTACAATAGCGTTACCAAAAGAAGGCAAGGACTCCCTACAGGATAGCCTGTAAGAGAGAGGTTTGGATGTAGTTTTGACATTTTTTTTTTAGACAATTGTAAATATATGCAAATCATACTAACCTGTCACTAACTCGATCTTACGAAAACTTGTCTTTTCCCTTTAATTAGTAAGGAAACACAGTAATGAAATGAATGTGTTGCCCTTCCCTGCCGCCTACCCTTCTATCTCGATAGAGCGATCCCGCCTACCCGTACCTCTCCACCGCACTCCACTTTCACAGCAACTTTCCACCTTTATTTGGGAAATTGGTGTCGGCACTCAATTTTTCTTTCGTTTATGGTACATATGACTTGACTAGAAGCCAAATATGTGAATACATTTGTATCTTGAAGTGGTAACGCAATTGTGAAGAAATGGTAATTTACCATATAAAGGATTTTGATATATTATATACTGCTATTATTTTTTATATAGTATTTTGAAACTGTTATTATTGTAGGTTGCCCTATATTATTATATCAATCACCTTCATATCTTGTAAGGGCAACAGAACACCTGCATGAAGCAACATTCTAACCTCATTTCTACTGTATTACAGGTTACTGTACTTCAAAGTAATTATTATAGTGCTATTATATACAAAATATTGATGTAATACCTACAGAAATAGTGTAGCTTATTATTAACTGTGTACTTACGAGCTGTGTCTTGTTTCAGTTGATAATTGATTTCATGTAGTAGGTTTCGTTATTCGAAACTGTCTAAAAAATTTCTCGTCATCCCATTCTTCAAAATTATTTGGACGCAGCCTAATTCGTAGAGATGGGTAAAAAATAACACAACAGTTATTTTGGAACTGTTCCGGTCTCGGAACTGTTGCAAAAATGAACAGTAGGTCGGAACCTCCTGTTCCGAAATAACAGTGTTCCGACTCCGAGCTGCTCACTTGCCCAGCTGTTGCGAGCTCGCAGTACCGCGTTGCACAAGGTATGTTCCGACTCCCTCGGAACTGTTGCAAAAATGAACAGTAGGTCGGAACCTCCTGTTCCGAAATAACAGTGTTCCGACTCCGAGGTGCTCACTTGCCTAGCTGTTGCGGGCTCGCAGTACCGCGTTGCACAAGGTATGTTCCGACTCCGAGATAACAGTCGGAACGTCGGAGCTTGTTCCGATGAACCAACGACAGCAGCAGTTACACTGTTCTCGTTGTTCTTTATGTTGTACTTGGAACTTCGTTGGATGTAGTTGGTATTTGAAACTCTCACGTGGTTGGAGGGGGGCGCATGGAAATTGAAATCCTTGCGGTGGCGCGAACTTTAATATCAACATTTGTAAGACTGGCCAATCATCTGTAATGTTATAGTAAGTATTTAATAATCTGTAATATTCATTCCCGCTTTATGGTTTATTTCACCATTAGTTGACTAATTCTGTTTTATAAACATTCTACAAAGTCATAAAGTACGCATACTATTATTAATTCATTGATCAGCTGATTCTATACAAAGGTTAAAGTCGTAAATGGTAATGAGTGGTTTAGTTACAATGTCTGTATGTCGTTTGTTGAGGTTAAGTCTGACAAGCACAAGTTTTTGTGCTATCTTCTCTGTTATCAAAGAACGACAAAAATGTTGTAGCATTATTTGTTGGAAACTACCCATATAAGTACTGATTTGGAGAGCGATGTTTAATGCGAAGTTTAAATTACACTTTGGTAAAGATGCGATTCCAACATTTTACTAACCCACTGCGGGGTTTCCAGGTTTCTGTACTGCCAATATATATCTTTTTTATTTATGAAATTGTAATATTTATTATTATTATTATTATTATTATTATTATTATTATTATTATTATTATTATTATTATTATTATAACTGTGCATTAAGAAAAGTAAAAATAAAAATTAATTATTTTTTTTTTATTATGTAAGAGAGAGAACAGAAATTACATACCATATGTTTTAAATGTTATGTTATTTTTTTTAGTTGGCTACCATGTCTTTATAACTTTATGTACGAAAACAAAGTGTTGTATTCTGTCCTTGTAGTCAACAGCTGTGTAATTACTAACATTAAGCTTTTGAGTTCTGTCCGCATGCACAGCAATTTTCCAAAATCGATTCGAATGTGCATTGCAGTGCCATCTATAGATAAGAATGTGTACTATGTCATGCCTATGAGTGCTCCAGTGTGAGCTGCATGGTGTTATTTGTCTATGGTGAAGAGGGAGGGTACTGTACCGTTCGTTTGAACGACTCAACGACTCCGACTCATCACCACTGGTGACTGTTATTTCGGAACTGTTATTTGGAACATAGTATTTTTTCGGAACCGGAACCGTCGGAACTGTTCTGGGAAAAGAACAACTTCGCCCATCACTACTAATTCGTTTTGCTGTTCTGATATAACGAAGTATCTGCTCCAGAACTTATCATCAGAATCAGTATCAAAATTAAATTGATCCTTCAAATCACCAGCTGTACGACGTGCAGCCATCTTGATTTCAACACCGAGTTCCAACCTCCGGATAACGCCAATCTGCTACTCTGCCTCTCGGATTGCTAATCTGGAAGTTTAGCCTCCAGATTGCACATAACCAAAAGTCGTAGTACGCAATTACAACCCAACTTCCGGATAAATATGCCATCTGCCGGATAAGTTTAAACTAGAACTTTATCCGAGAGTCGTAGTACAGGCCCTAAGAAGCGAATAGAAGCATTTGGAATGTGGATATGGAGAAGGATGGAGCGTGTGAAATGGACAGACAGAGTAAGAAACGAAGCTGTGCTGGAAAGAGTGGATGAAGAAATAATGATGCTGAAACTGATCAGGAGGAGGAAAAGGAATTGGCTGAGAAGAAACTACCTACTGAAGGATGTACTAGAAGGAATGGTGAACGGGAGAAGGGTTCGGGGCAGAAGATGATATCAGATGATAGACCACATTAAGACATATGGATCATATGAGGAGACAAAGAGGAAGGCAGAAAATAGTAAAAACTGGAGAATGCTCTGTTTGTAGTGGAAGACCTGCCCTTGGGCAGAACACTATGAATGAATGAATGAATATTTCAATGTCAAATACGACCATATAGAGTTCACTTAACACTTTCCCATGGTATCAATTAAGCTCATCTTACCTCCACCATAATTTTGATTTAGATTAGGAACTACATACTAATAAAGTTATGATATTGAAAATGTATTGTTTATCGTTGCAATTTTACCATTTAATCTTTTGATATGATGTTAATTTCAATTCTAATAAGGAATAGGCTATTAAAATTTAAGTTTATTGTAATAAATGTACGCCCACAAATTTAATTGCATTAGTAGGCCTATCTATTAATTTGCTTACAGGATAGCGATATATCGAATCGTTTCGATATACCGATATATTTTCTGCAATATATATCGTTTATCGAAATTAGGTTTGCAATATATTGCTATATCAATATATCGGTATTTAAATTATTTCCCCCATCTCTGCTTCATACAAACACAGAAACATTCTCTATAGGCTATGTCTAATAGCTTTCGATTGTTGCTGTCCAAGGCCCCTTTTTCGATTGTTGTTGTCCAAGGCCCCTTATAGACGAAGTCATTTGTTATTTCATTGCACCGTCTTAGATGGCGTTATTTTAATTTTAAAACTCATTTATCTCATTAAATATCAGTCCTATCAAAATTTTGTAAAGAATAAAACTTATCGGAAATCATTTTTAAAGAAACTTTTTTATGTAACATTTTTTTTACAAAAAATCAGTAATAAGCGAGATATTTCGATTTATTTAATTCAGGTCCCCTTATAACCCCCCTTTTAAATAAAGTATTTTGAATGCCATATAGCCTAAAAATCTAAGTTACAATGAACTTAATTTATATTCCAATTTTCATATAAATCTGATCAGCCATTATCGCGTGAAAAGGTAACAAACATCCAGACAGGCATACAAACAAAAATTTCAAAAATGCGATTTTCGGTTTCAGGGTGGTTAATTATATATGTTAGGACCAATTATTTTTGGAAAATCGAAAATTACCAGAAAAATTTCGGCTACAGATTTATTAATAGTATAGATTATTTCCGTTCTCGTTCTCGTTCCCGGTTTATTGTGAACCAACCTTAAGCTTGATTATGTCCATAACATGGTTGCTTTAAATGATAATAGGATTTATTTCATTTTATCCATTCAGATTGATTTATAAGATACACAAACATATGAATTAAACATTCAACATTGCATAGAACAGCCTTCTGCTAGCCGGCGCTTTCCCCAAAACATGGCGACGGACACAAGCTTCAATTTGTCCGTACTCGAAACTTCTGCGTAGCCTCGGCTGTAGGGGCTCGGTCACAACATAGGCAGAAGTATTTTTTTAGCATTATTTTCGCTCGTAAGGAAATGTGCGTGCAAATGATCCAAGACACGTTTGAGGTAGCTTTCGTGAAATGTTTCACAAGCCTTCACCGAGTAACACGGTTAAGTTGCAAGTTGTTGAGACGGCCATAACATACCCGCTTTGCTCTAGGAACACTTTGGAGAACCCATAACTTCCCATAGAATACATTTTCTTTATCTATCACATTCACCTGACCTTACAGCACCCGATGCGTACGTATGGGGGGTATATTAAAGGACTCCATCTTTATAAAGAATCCAACGATAAACATTTATTGTGAAATTACGGGGAAAGATAGTGAGTAGCTTTCTTTCACCAACTGCAGTAACCTCTATTTGCAAACACGTGTGGGAACATAAACGTTATGGATATAGTATACCTTGGGTAGAAACTAATGGAAAAAATTTTCATGCATCATGTTTTATAAATCTGAAGTGTCAGTGAAGATGGAATTTTGTTTTAGAAAGATCATGTTTACGTTTCAGTTCAGTAAAATGTTTTACTTAACTGCATTTCATAGATTACTAGTTACATAAAAACAGAACTGTTTGTTCTGACGCATAATGTACCGTGGTTTCTTGTTAGAAAGCACCCTGAGTACACCTACAAACACCAAAGACATTTCAAAATTGTAAGTAGAATATAAGTTTTAATATTTAAATGCATGCAACAGCATTTCATGTGACTGAAATACTGTGACATACACGGGATTATTACAAAATAAATAAGACAGTCAAAGTTTTCAATTGGTTATTTTACGACGCTTTATCAACTGCCACGGTTATCTAGCGCCTGATAAAAATGAAAGTGATAATGCCAGCGAAATGAGTCCAGGGTTCAGTACCGAAAGTAACCCAGAAAAATTCAATGTTGTATAAAACGAAAACTAACTGCGATATCACATGCATTTTGTGCTGTTAGGTTCCGGAACTGTAGAAATTTCGATAAGACACAGTGTTGGTACTACTGCGCTGATTGTTACTCTGGCACAAGTATAATAGCTAAGATCACAGATCACACTCAGATGGCTATCTCTGATATCGGAATGGATTTTGCCCTGTTACATTGAGAAACTGTTGAGCGGAGAACTTCATTTTCCAACATGATGGGGCACAGCCTCACGACACCAGGATGTTAGAAATTACCTGCACAAAACACTTCCACAGCGCTGGATTGGCCGTGCAACAGAAAACTACGCTCTCGCACAGCTGTTACCAAGAAGCCTCGATCTCACACTGATTTTTTTCTTTGCGGATATGTAAAAAACAAGATTTACGTCCCTCCCCTTTCTTAATTATTTACATGAGTTGAAATAATTCATCGCGAGAGCTGTGGCAAGTGTCGATGCAGGTGTATTACACCGGGTTTGGGATGAACTAGACTTATTAGACTATCGCCTTGATGTGTGCCGTATGACACAAAGAGCACTTATTGAGCATTGGAGAGTTCCAAAGTAAACTTGAAGAAGTACTTTATAAAACAGTGTAAACTGATTCCTAATATCTAATAGCATTAACAGTTTTGGATTTATGAAACACTGAAAGTGTGTATTTCTCTGTACTAACCTTGTATTTGTACTGTGCACATCCATTCCAATTAAAAATGGATCATTTATAATGCTCCGCGTCGCGATTTTGTTTGTCGTTGTTTTATTATTTATTTATTATTTCTTTGCAAAAGTGAAAAATAAAACTATATTATTTTAGAAAGAATGGAATCTGACCTTCGTATCAAATGGTCGTTAATGGTGAATTTCGGATTTCAAATTCAGATTGAGGACACATGGACTAGTAAGAATCATCTAAATTTATTTCGGAGCAACACGAAATTTTAAATTTGTTATTCAGTGATATAATATGCCTAACATCGTGATTGTATTCAAACTGAACTGTACAAAACCGCGCGCTGTCTTTGTATGCAGATACACTCCTTTCTGTGGTCAAGATGTTAAAAAGAATGGCCTTGTGTGTTCTTATCTGAAAGTGCATGAAGTAATACTTCCTTCTTCGCTGATGTACTCGTGTTTCTATTCATACAGCAGAAGCAATCTATCCATCACTTCATTTTTTGTCTTCAAACCATCAGTACAAACAAAAATTAAATTAAACGTTATTTTATCAATGCTCTGAGAAAATACTTAAACTTACGCTCTCATCACGAGAATAAAAATGTGCTCACGAGCACGAACACTCCTGAAGTCCTTTTACAATTCAAGCTTTATTATAAAGCCAGAACAAATAGTGTTCCTATCCATCCATTACACTATTTGAGTGAACTAATAGGCCTTGCCGTATTTCATGGTGTATAACACCTTTCAATTCAATGTGAACTTCATAAAAAAAAATCAAGATCATATGTATGTATCCAATGCCTACCCACTTCACTTTACGTGATTCGGGTTCAGCATAGATGGCAGGACTGTGACCCATTTTTCTAGTTGTACACCACTTCGACGGGCCACATTGTACATAATGTGTAGACTATCTGTGGAGAGCTATGTCGTGTACTAAGGTGAGTGTATGTGCAGTGGCGAAGCTTCAGGTTAGGCAGGGTAAGCTGAGCTTTCCCAAACATTTTCGAAGAAGGGACAAGATCAATTTAGAATTTAGTTAATTAAAAACAGGAGCGCTTCCGTGTTTCGTTTACCTTTTCGCGACGTAAAGTACGGCCTAGATCACTATGCCTTCAGGCCAGCTTACCCAAAAATTTTGTAACGCTTCGCTATTAATGTGTAAGTGTAGTGTCTGGAATGAATGATGATGATGATGATGATGATGATGATGATGATGATGAAGATGAAGAAGGGAGAAGGGGAAACCCGATGTCAGCACGTAGCCTACTCCTGTGGAATAGCACCAAGGGACCGCCAGGCTTAACGTTCCCATCCGAAGGACGAGTCACTATCAACAGTGACATATGCCTTCTCTTCATATGAACTGCGGAGAGATTTCGGATTTAACCCAGGCTTATTGGTGCACAATCTAGTGATCAGAAGTTGCGCACCGCCATCTCTCCTAGTCCCGAAGTAGAAATTTTCCGCCGGGAATCGAACCCAATTCAACTAATAGATCTCCAGTCATCATTAGAGTGAAATATTTGATTTAAAATGAGAAATTCATAGCCTTTGGGACGGGGGGGGGGGGCAGAAAATACAAAAAGACTGAGTGTTTCTTTCAAATGTCTGCCATATTAGACAACCACTCTGCGAAAAACAAATTCTCAGTTATGAAATACCTCAAGAATAAAGCACGATCACGATTAACTGATTCACATCTGTAGGACTGTTTCTCCTTGGACATCACTAAAATTCTGAGTAATAGGGGAGTTAGGCCTAAAATGACATACTTGGGTAAAATGACATACTATGTGTTTTGTGAAAACACTGTAAGCTGAGTTTGAATTTACAGTTCTATAGTGCACAGAAGCTGGAAACAGTAGTTACATCCAAATTTTAGCAGGCGAAGGCGCTTTTTGGTGAAGCAGGTGTAGCTAAAGGAAAAAAGTGCAAGACGATATAATATTGTTGAGGTATGTTATGTATAGGGAAAGGGATTTGGAGTATTATAAAGAATGGTGAAACGTAGTATAGATATTCGTAGATCAGTGACTGTCAAGCGAGCTGCGTCACAGAGCATGGACGAGTACAGTTCACTTCATACAAACTTACACGCAACGTGCTGTAAACGTATTTCAGAATAAACATATGGAATAGTTTAATGACATATATTGGCCTACATACATAATCTGTATTTCACTTTGAACTAAATGTGTTTTTCTTGGCAACGCACAAAACACCAATAAACAACATTACAAATATACATAATTAAATATCAATCTCTGCGTCCTCGCGTGTCAGGGGAAATATTGATGGCTGATAGTTGTCTTCTGTATGGAACTCGACTCTGAATATGTGTGTTTTTCTGTCAGGAGCGTGCTAAATTAAAACCTTTATTTACAATATCATGAAATATAATAATATGTACACAACGTACACTACAGTATTTAGAATATATATATATATATATATATATATATATATATATATATATATATATATATATATACTACAATATTTACAACATAGCCTAATAGAGTATCATTAAATGTTGAACAAAATGTAGAGCGAAACGAAATGGCATTTTCAATTAATGCTATGTTTTGGTGATGAAACAATTATTCCTGCTGTGCCTTGTTATAATAAATTGTAAATATCATTTTTAAATTTTCTAAACACAACTTTGCTCTTTTGCAAGGAAGGAAATTTTTTAACATGGAAAAACTCCGCTCTACATCTGCAGAGACAATTGGAGAGTACTTGAAACAAAATACGTCAATTAAATTCACATGTTGAATGACGTCATTGGGACACGTGTTTGTTAGTGCATCTGAAATCCGACTGAGAATACTGTACCTATCATTTTTAATCAAAACTCTGTTCATTTTTTCACCAACACGTTTTCCTACTTCACCTTCTACTGCACTCAGTTTATTTACAATAGTACTCATAATATTTATTTGCTTAACTAGTTCTACTCCTGACTGTACTAATCGAATAATGGCATCCGGTAAATATAAAAAATTTGACTTAATATCCATGATTTCTTTTTTGATTATTCTATCATTCAGCAGTTCCTGGCATATTTGAATCGCAGTCGAAAGACTGGACTACTTTCTTCACAGATTGGAGGTGATGTGCGTAATAATAATTATTGCAAGCTTCTAACCATGACCCCCATCTCTCAAGAACTGGACATAGGGGAAGCGATAATTTAGGGAATTGTTTCCTGAATTTTGATACTCGATCTTAGCTTTTACAAATATAGTCTTTCAATTTTGTATTGTTAGTTGGTTTCACTTTCGGCATTGTACCTGCACTTCACTACGCTGAACTGCAAACCTGCATGTTGAAGTTCTTATGCGACAACTGTCCCGTTCACCTGTTGTTGACGTGCAGAGATCTGCGAGTATGTCATGGAGGGGAGGACTTGGTATAAAGAGTTGTAAACAAATGACTGTGTAGATGCCAATACTAGTTTTTACTACTCCAAATTCCGTTCCCTAGTTATGTATTTTTTGTCCTTTTAAGCTTCAGATATTAGTGAAATAATGTTCATGACTGAAAACATGAATATTTCCCTATATAAAAAGCATTACACTATCCACATTCATAAAGAGGTTAGGTCGTATTAACACTACTTCTTATTCTTCTTCATTCCGGGTAAAATGACATAGGCCTACGACCTACTTGGCTAAAATGACATACTATGTCATACTATGCCATTTTACCCAAGTGCATGTTTCTGACTGGAAATGAGAAGCCATATATTATGGGCGATAGCGATTTGCAAAATTGGTGTCAAATTTGTTTACAATGGCTGATTAGTGATTACTTCTGTGAAATTATGCAATAGTGGCATCTCCCTCATTGCTCGACTAATTTTTTCGTAAAGCTAACTGATTTTAAAATAGGTGAGACGGGGATTTCTTTAAAGTGTATAAAACCCTAAAGTTTCTAAAATAAATATATTTTCAATATTTATAGTCTATCCACTGAATTTTGTTACTCTGATTTATCCTCTTATGGATGAGCTAGGCTTGGCGAGTCTGAAGTTTACTTGCACCTACTTCACCAAAAAGCGCTTTTGTGAAAACATTGTAAGATGAGCTTGGATTTACAGCTCTATAGTGCACAGAAGTTGGCAACAGTGATTATATGTCATGTTAGCCTTCCCTCGTCATTGCACCCACCGACTCCAGCCACTTGATGTCTCTTTCTTCGGGCCTTTGAAAACATATGATCAGGCCGTTACAAAGTGGCTGAAGAACCATCCTGGATGGGTGATTTACACAGTTTCAAATTGCGGACTTATTTTCTGATGTCTCTGGAAAAGCTGCAACTATCACCAATGCATTGGGTGGATTGTCTTCAACAGGAATTTGTCCACTCAATTCGGACATATTTCCTGATCACCTATTTAGTCCTACAGCGCCCACAGGCAGACCTCTAACAAATGCAGTCCCTACAGACGCGCCAAACGTTGCAACACAGAAGAGCAGTTCAATAACAAAAAATTGCAAAAGAACATATGATAGAGCCATCACCAACAACTGCTTCAGCAGCGGAAACGTCACAAACGAGGCCTTCACCTGATGTGACACAGCAAGAGATCTCCCCGATTCCCTCTGGCACTAGATTTGTGGCAAGAAGGAAGAGAACACATGAAGGGTCCCAAATCGAGCAGCTCTTTTATTAACCAATTAAAATTAAAGCAAGTTGAAAGAATAGCTGTAGAAGAAAGGCGTTCAGCAAACAGAGGTAAAACACAGCTACAGTTTGATCTAAGCAACGGGGACCAAGATGAAGAGAGTGACTTCGATGGTGATGTTGAGAACGATGCACCTTGTCTCTACTGATATTATTTTACAGCCAATATAAACCAGAAGACACATGGCTACAGTGCAAGAAATGTTTCCCATGGGCACATAATGAATGTGCAAGTGTATCTAAGAGAACAAATTTTTTAACTATGTAAAAATTAACTTAAGTGTGTCATTTTATCCTAGTAACTTGGCTAAAACGACATACATTGATTAAAGTTCACGTTAACACTTTGTTAAAAACATAAAATTTATTCTGTCACACGTTAAAAGTGTTAAAATTGTTTAAAAAGGTGGTTCAAGAGACACTGAAGACGACGACAAATAGCGTCGAAACGGGCCGTCTGTCGAAGGTAAATACCTTTTTAAACAATTTTAACACTTTTAACGTGTGACAGAATAAATTTTATGTTTTTAAAACGACATAGTTTGTCTATTTTCAAACATACCTTTCAGTTAAAGATTGTCAGTATTTTCCACTTTCTGTTGATCTTAATATATGTGTTATGTTGTAGTATCAGTTATATATAATTGACCAAAACAAATTTGGTAAGAATACATATTTTTTTCAAGATTTCCTTAAGGTATGTCATTTTAGGCCTAGTTCCCCTATTCAAATTCAAGGATATTATTACTGTGGCGAGTGTTTTAACATTTCATTTGTTTATTTTATTTTATTTAGTATTCATATAGTCCCATTCAACCTATTCGATTTCATGGTGCTCTCTCACTTAGTATCACGTGTGGGCGATGCTAACAATCTTCAAAAGGTTGAGAACCCCCAGGTTTAAACATTGCTGACATAAATATGAAAACGTGCAACATTACATAATTGGTTCAATGAAGGCAATTTGTTAGCGGATTCTTTTCTGCATTTTTCGTCATTTTTTTAGGGATAGGTAACTTTTTGGCAATTTTTAGATCATTCTGAACATTTTTAGTAATCTTCTGGAAGACAATGTCATTTTTATTATACTTTCACATTTTCTTTACTATACACTGCTTAGAACTATTCTGCTTCTCCTTATACAAGCCAACAAATTTCCAGGAAACATGTACACCTATTTTTCAAGGAATGTGCATAATGGACTCTCCCACACTTCGGGAAAATTTATATCTCCAGCTAGACCGGCATTATTGTTGTTAATTTATTTTTAACGTCCTATCCAAAATGACTAGATTTAAACGACTATGTTCAATACAACCATATTTAAATTTCATCCACTTATATGAATGAACGCGAGAACAAAAATGAGTATCAAAGTTTCATTATTCTACGGTTGAGTGAGGTTTAGGACGATACATAGAGAACGTTTCACCCTTGATTACTAATCATTCGTCCGACAAGCTACTCAGGTTGGAAACATTGCTAATTTAAGGTATTTCTGGTTGCGCGAAACATATGCCAGTTTTAATAGAACCTTCATCAGTCTAAAGAAAACGATGCTTCTGTAATGACTGTTGAAAAGGACTGAATTTTTAATAAGATGTCCATCAACGCGACGGCGTCGACAGATGAGTGTTTAAGTAATAACGTAGTACAGGAGCAAATAGTGACAAAATCAAAACCCTGAATATGAACTAGAAATTTGAAACCTTAAGCCCTATTGAACAATATTATCAACAACTTCAGTATATGTGCCACAATTTTTGCGTAGAAATACTCAAATCTTTCGTCGTCATTGCTCAAGAGCCACTGTTCAAAGAAAATGCTAGCTACTGTGAACGGGAGAAAGGGTTGTAAGAGATGCAAACGCGTTAAAATGATTAATAATACGCCTTAAAATAACAAGCTCATGTTTAAGTAACCATCATTTTAATTAAGTGAAGCGTTTCTGTCCACACAAACTGAATAGTCCCTGAGACTAATATTTAGTATAATGTCCGTTTCGACAGAAGTTCAGTAATCTATGGTCTTAGCAGTTAATGAGAAAAAGGAGAAGAATAGATTATGAGTTCACCCATAATTAGATCGAAATCAGAAGCTAAGGAAATACATTTTTCAATTACTTTTGAATGTCCACATTTTTTTCGATGAATTATACAACAGTATGAATTTTTTATTCCATAAGAGAGACACCAAGATGAGAAGTAAATGTATTCTTGCTATGGAGAGGACAACTGTGACATTAGGACAGGAGAAACCATAATCTAAATTCTATGTTTAGGCCGAATGAAACAAAAGACTTACATCAGTATTTTTATTTATTTTTATGCTCGACCATGCCGAAACGTAATTATACACCTGGTAGCAGACCTTTAATGCATGTCATTAAAGTACACCTACTCATTAAAGGTCAGGTCTTTCAGCCAATGACTACTCAGGTTACAACTGTTCAGCCAATGACAGGTCAGCTTTCTACCGTTATAAAACCGCAAGTATCGATTATTCTCGGATATGCAATCGAAAGAGAATTAGCGAAAAGTCACGGAGGCTGGAAATACAATACTGTCGCAGAAGGTTATGTTCTGTTACTATAATAATTAGCATTAATTGTAAATAATATTCAAATAAATTCAATTTGTCATCTCGTTTTTCAATGTCTAATTTAATTTCAATGTTATCTCTGTAGGTTCTTATGGCCTAGCAAGGTCAATGTGGATATCTGTTCCTCGGAAAAAATCAATACTTTCGCGTCTGCGGACATCTCACAACATACGGAACATTGCTGAAGGTCAGATACAATTAAAATTAATAATATCAAGTTAGAAATATGGTCGAGCATAAAAAGTCGTACGAAAGTCGCTTGCGCTCGTTTCATAAATATCCATACTCACTTCTTAATTACCTTCATTATAGGCTCGTTTCATAATGTACTATTTTAACATTATACTCATACATAATGTGTTTTCTGTATGTATGTATGTATGTATGTATGTATGTATGTATGTATGTATGTATGTACAGGGACATCATTTTATTTTTACTAACATTTCTAATATTAACCTGGCTATACTTTTGGATCAACGATTGAGAACCGGAAACATCGTTTGCTACCCCCTTCCACGACTGGAGTTCGATGATACTGGCGTAATATACAAACAAATCACTTTACTAGGTATAGGAGGGAAGAAAAGTAGTTCATCCATTTACGTAAACCAGGAAATATCACGCTTTTGAGTTTGATAATTTTCATTAGGTTTTTGTTTAATCAAAATACAGTACAATATTAACAATGAGTGTTTTTACTCACGAATTGAGCTGTCCATGCGGACTTATTCATTATGCAGTGTATATTATCCTGTCTACAGCTCATTAGCGTAATCTGTAGAAAATGAAGTTAAACTGGAAAATAATCATAATACGGATATTTAAACGCATTTTTCAAAATGATGGCAGCTCATTTCGATACAGGCTTCAGTTCTATTGTGAGTAATTACAATTACCAGTTTCGTTGTTCGTACTAGTAACTCATGTTGAAATAATTCTGTACCTACCCTGTAAAAAAGTACCTTACGTACTGTAAATTCAATCTTCACTTCTGCTCGATCCGAAAAGATAAAATTACTCAGACATGCTATCTACTGTCCGTCCATGTGGTTATGTCGCAGGATCGTAGAAAAGGCGAAATCATGTGACAGTAAATTACTTAACGAGGCCCTTTTATTTAAGTTATTTTAAACAGTTGTATCACGGTCAGCGCGTCTGGCTGCGAAACCAGGTGGCCCGGGTTCGATTCCCGGTCGGGGCAAGTTACCTGGTTGAGGTTTTTTCCGGGGTTTTCCCTCAATCCAATACGAGCAAATGCTGGGTAACTTTCGGTGCTGGACCCCGGACTCATTTCACCGGCATTACCACCTTCATATCATTCAGACGCTAAATAACCTAGATGTTGATACAGCGTCGTAAAATAACCCAATAAAAATATACAAAAACAGTTGTATCGGTATAATATTACGTAGATGTCCAATTCCTATCACAAATTAATGTTCTCAGAAAAGAGCTAATTCGGCCCAGCCACTAGTCTTTACAGAGAGACGAATAGAAGCAGGTGGGGAAAACCGGAATGCGACGTAGCCAAATGGACGACAGTACCTGTGCGAAAATGGTGCAATATTGAAAGCTCTTTCGTCACTGGAAAACGCGAACATATTTTTGGAACTTACTGCTTATTATGACCGTAAGGCTACTATGACTGAATATGCGGTCTAGGATCTGTGTAGAGGACGGTTGAACTTCATTAGTAGAAGGGGTGGGAGTGAAGTACATTCAAAAATTCAGGTACAATAAAAATTGAAGTAAAAATAAAATGATGTCCCTGTATGTATGTATGTATGTATGTATGTATGTATGTATGTATGTATGTATGTATGTATGTATGCATGACGTACGAGGATGGACCCAAAAGTAACCGGAACCGAACTGTTGCGCGCGCATGCTTTGTAGTTACGAGTTGTGCTGTTAGGTGGTGTTGGTTTGGTGTCTCCCGCGACCGTTAGTGAGCTAGCGCCAGTCTGAATTGAGTGGTTTGCTTGTGGTGCTGTGTTTGCGTTCCTGTTTCAACCGTTTGACGATTAGTGAGATGGCCGACCATAAGGAACAAAGAGTGTGTATGAAATTTTGTTTTCTGTTAGGGAAAACTGCAGCCGAGACAGTTGGGATGCTTCGGCAAGCCATTAATGATGATGCTTTGGGGAAATCACAGGTCAACGAGTGGTTTTCCCGTTTCAAATCTGACAACAGTCAACTGAAGACATGCCACGCTCCGGGCGTCTTTCGACAGGAAGAAATGACGAAAACACTGCCAAAATCAAACGTGCAATTGATGAAGATCGTCGAAAGACCATAGACGAAGTTTCTGAGCAAACGAACCTGTCATGGAGCACGGTTCAGCTAATTTCAAGCGAAGATTTGCACATGAGACGGGTGTCTGCAAAATTTGTTCCTCACTTGCTCACAGATGACCAAAGAGAAAGCCGCGTGAGAGTTTGCCGCGACTTGAAGAGTGGAGTGCAGAACTATCCAAATTTTCTTAAAAGAATTGTGATTGG
Organism: Periplaneta americana; assembly: GCF_040183065.1. Classification (NCBI taxonomy): domain Eukaryota; kingdom Metazoa; phylum Arthropoda; class Insecta; order Blattodea; family Blattidae; genus Periplaneta; species Periplaneta americana. The sequence goes on along the minus strand of NC_091130.1, from coordinate 92,956,494 downwards.
GAATGAGTCCTTGGTGCTATGAGTACGATCCAGAATCAAAGCAAGCATCGAGCCAGTGGTCCACACCTGTGGACTAACGGTCAGCGCGTCTGGCCGCGAAACCAGGTGGCCCGGGTTCGAATCCCGGTCGGGGCAAGTTACCTGGTTGAGGTTTTTTCCGGGGTTTTCCCTCAACCCAATAAGAGTAAATGCTTGGTAACTTTCGGTGCTGGACCCCGGACTCATTTCACCGGCATTATCACCATCTCACTCAGACGCTAAATAACCTAAGATGTTGATAAAGCGTCGTAAAATAACCTACTAAAACAAAAAAATCGAGCCAGTGGAAAACTCCAAATTCACCACGACCCAAGAAAGCACGTCAAGTGTGATCCAATGTGAAAACAATGTTGATTTGTTTTATTGATGCGAATGGCATTGTCCACAAAGAGTTCGTTCCGCCAATGAACCAGCATTTCTATTTGAATGTGTTACGAAGATTACGAGAGTGTGTGCGACGAAAACGGCCCGAAATGTGGAGAAATGGGAACTGGTTGCTTCACCACGACAATGCTCCAGCCCACACAGCTCTGACGGTCCGACAGTTTTTGACAAGCAACAACGTGGTGCTTGTGCCTCATCCACCCTACTCACCCGATCTGGCTCCGTCGGACTTTTTTTTGTTTCCACGGATGAAGAAATGTCTGAAAGGAAAGCGATTCAGTGATGTGAATGACGTCAAAGAAAACACGCTAACGGCTTTGAACAATATCCTGCCTCAAAAGTTCCAGCACTGTTTTCAGCAGTGGCAAAAGCGTTGGGACAAGTGCATCAATGCGCATAGACAATACTTTGAAGGGGACTAAAATACTGTGTATGTAGAGTTCAATAAAAAAAAAAAAAAAAAAAAAATCGGGTTATTTTGAGTCCCCCCTCGTATGTATATGCTTACGTGCGTGTACGCTTTTTTGTAATATATTATTGAATAAAGAACAAGATCCAGAATACTCTGTGTCGATTAACACTGATGACTGACGAGTAATTCAAATCAGCTGCAGAACACATATGAGCCGTATCTGAGGAGGACTGAGAGAAAGAAGGTTGCAAGAAAACTGGTAATGGATGAAACGATGCTTCAGAAGTAATGCTCATTAGGCATACCGGGATGTCCAAGTTTATAGCGTTTAGGAGTAGGCCTACGTGTGTTGGGTGGTGCAATGGGAGATTGTATGTATTTCATTACAAATTACAACATTTCTATTATTATGTTCATACTCATATTCCTGTTTACTTGGTAAGAAAAACAGCGGGCAATATGTCTTCAACACCACCCAATTCCTCCTGCTTTCTTTGCTCTGTAACGGTTCTCCTCTGGAATAATTTGGCACACACTGTCACTGGATCCGTTTCGAATCTGAGTTTGCATTGTTTTTTTATGGAGAAAGTCGCTCTGATAGGCCTATGCGAGTGTTTTGGATTAAAAGCACGTTTTCGAAACGAGTTATGCTTGTAATCCAAGATTTCACTGTATTTCATCGGTTATTTTTTAATGTTTTTGTGTCACATTTATAATTTTAGGTCATAAATGCATTTTATTTGGCATTTATTAGGAAACTATACCATTAAATGCCTGCGCATAATTATTTACCACCGGCGTAGCAAAGGCGGTAATCCTACTGATCCTGAACTGCACTCCTGCGTGGGTTTGATCACTGGCTGGGTTATTTCCGAGATTTTCCCCAACTGTAAGGCGATTCTTCGTCCTCATATCATCAAATACCATCCCGTTATCACGAAATTCTTCCAAGATAAATAACCTCTAGTTAATAATAATAATAATAATAATAATAATAATAATAATAATAATAATAATAATCAGGGAAAGGATTTATATGTAAATACATATTTACTTATAAAGCTAATATAATTTATATTTTGCATTATCTTTATGTTTCACAATGTGTAGGGTTGAAAAATCCTACTTTTATTTTCCATATTTTTCCATATTTTAGAGTTTAGTACATATTTTCGTTAATTTCCATATATTTTCCATATTTCATATAAAACAGTCCATATTATATTAGGTTTAACAATAAAACAAAACAAAATTCCATTAACTTTTAAAAATACATTTCAACAATAGAGATTTAAACACATGTTCAGTAATCCCTTTAACATCAGAGTTATTTGAAAATTAGCAGTCCTATCAACAATGGGAAAGTAAGTTACAAAACTGTATTAATTTAATTTAAAATTTTTAACAGACTTCAGTTGTGCAGCTCAACAGTTAAATGCCAGTCAGAGTACACATAGGTTCAGTTTTGTAAATCATACTATAAAGACGGTAAATATGCCAAAAGTACGTCATTCAGTCAATTTAAAATCAAAACTAACAAGTTACATTTCAGAATTTAAAGAAGATGGTTTATCAACTGACAATAAAATATTATTTTGTAATTTGTGTCAGTGTGCAGTATCATCTACACAAAAGTTCCTGGTGCAACAACACATTACAACTAGTAAACATCAGGCCAACAAACAACTAAATTCCAAGCAGAGACAATTGTTTTTAACACAACCAACAACATCGAATGTAAGATCTGAGTTTAACATCGACCTGTGCCGTTCTCTCATCTCTGCTGATATTCCTCTCTACAAACTAAAGAATAAGGTCTTCAGGGAATTCCTTGAAAAATATACTCAACATACAATCCCGGATGAGTCAACACTTAGGAAGACGTATGCTCCATCCATCTACGATGAGACAATACAGAAGATAAGAGATGAAATTAAAGATAGTTCAATTTGGGTTTCCATTGATGAGACTCCCGACAAAGAAGGTAGACTTGTTGGTAATGTAGTTATCGGTTTGTTAAGTGAACAATATTCTGAACGAATTCTTTTACATTGTGATGTTCTAGAAAAGTGCAATAACAAAACTATAGTTAAACTGTTCAACGAAGCTATGGGTATCCTGTGGCCAAAGGGTACTATGTACGATAATGTGTTATTCTTTATTAGCGATGCTGCCCCTTATATGGTCAAAGCTGGACAAGCATTATCTGTTGTATATCCTAAATTGACTCATTTTACTTGTGTGGCGCATGCATTTCATCGTGTGGCAGAAGTGGTCAGAGACAATTTCCCTAAAGTAGATTTGTTGATTTCATCAGTGAAAAAAGTATTTCTCAAAGCTCCCAGTAGAGTTAACGTGTTGAAAGAAATGTACCCTGAAATTCCATTGCCACCAAAGCCAATTTTAACTAGATGGGGTACATGGCTAGAAGCAGTTGAATATTATGCCGAACATATAGACTCTATTAACAATGTTCTCCTTGCATTGGACTCTGAAGATGCAGTCTCAATTGATACTGCGAAAACAGTTACCTGTGACATAAGTGTGAAGAATGACTTAGCTCACATTCAGCATACATTTTCATGCATCATAAAAACGCTCAAAAGTCTCCAAAATAGGCACCTTTCACTATCTGAAAGTTTTGAAATTATAAATAGTACTGTGGAACAACTGAATCGTGGTAGAGGTAAAGTTGCAGATGCAGTAAGAGCTAAGGTGGACACTGTACTTTCAAAAAACCCTGGATATGAAGAACTACAAAAGGTTGTTGCTGTGATGAGTGGTGAATCAACAGTGAAGATTAACTTGGACTTATCCCCAGCAGACATTGTGAAATTGAATTATGTACCAGTTACTTCTTGTGACGTCGAACGCTCTTTTAGTCAGTATAAATCTATCCTCAGAGACAATAGAAGAAGATTCACTTTTCAGCACTTGAAAGAAATGTTTGTAACCTATTGTTATGGTAACAGACAATAAAAATTGTGTTTTGTTGAAACTACATTGGAAGATAAGGTACGTCCATTATATTTTTTGTTTAGTTTGATTAAAATGTACCAATATTTAACGTACATAGTCATTTTTTTTATAATTTTAAGTCCATATTTAATTCCATATTTTGGTAAAAATCCATATTTAATTCCATATTTTGGTAAAAATAACTACATATATATTTACATATTTCATATATTTTTAGTCCATATAAATCCGTTCCCTGATAATAATAATAATAATAATAATAATAATAATAATAATAATAATAATATTATTATTATTAGTAAGGAGCGGATTCCTATGTAATTAAACATTCTTCTTGTGTGCGATAAAACACAATTAACAAAGTTAAAAATTCCGAACATGAAGTTTCAAGTTTAAAACCCGAATTTTATTTCACATAAAAACACATATTTTCACAAAAAATTATGTAAATACATATTTTCAGGAAAACTATTATAAAGGCATAAATCTTGGAGTTTTTTACTTAAATAATTTTTTTACAAGAACTTTTAACTATTTTAAAACTAAATCAATTATATCACTCAGAAGTACGTTATCTTTTTAAGAATTCTTGGTTGCTTTGTGTTTCTAAGCGCTATGTGGTGAATCCGTGATCCATTTTTGTAATAGTATCGCCTCAAGTTCTGTGAACTGCTAGGCAGGATATCAATGTTATTGTTAGAGAATAAATTAACATGGACAAGGAGGAGAGATCTTGCAACACATAATTAGGAATGTGTATTGTTGCTGAAGATGATTTAATTCCATGCTTTGTTTGTGAAACACAACAGATAAGAGCTCGGGTATGAACATTATTTAATTTAAACAAATCTCTCGCCTCTCGCTCATGTCTATCAAGTACGGCAATATATCTTGTTGTGATTCCCTGTTATCGGATTTCGTCAATGGATATCCTTCAAAATATAATGAAAGATGGTTGTTTAAAAAACGATTTGGCTTACCTATTAGTAAATCTAAGCTTTTTGTGTGACACCATAAAAAACTCGAAACATCCAAAAAACCTGTTCTCAAACAGGAAGGTGAGTGCAGTGGAAATTAAACTAGACTTGCTACCAGGTTCAGAAGGGACAAATTCCAGAATGTGTTTGGGAAAAACAACGGATAAAAAAAAATGTGTAAAGTTGCTCAAGTATTGGAGGAATGTGCCTGTAGGTGAAATTGACGGTGTATGTGTTTGTGACATTCCTCTCGCTAAATATACACGTCTGACGTCCTGTGATGTGGAAAGATAGTTTTCACAGTATAAGTCGTTGTTCGGAGATAATCGGCATTCATTTGTGATGGAGAATTTGGAGATGACCTTTGTTTTTCACTGCAATTCTCGGCCAACTACTTGCACTCAAGTGTGGTTGGTGAGTACCTAGTAACATTTTTTTTTTTCAAGCTAAGTAAGGTATTTTTGTCATATTAAAAAATATATATATATTTTTTTTTTATTTTTAGCAAATATTTTCGTACTTTTTAGCACATAAAAATAAATATATTTAAATTTTTAGCACATAAAAATCCGCTCCCTAATTATTAGTATGCTCATTATTAGGTACTATATTCTAGCTCAAGGGTTCGGAGATACGGTTAGTTGTCCATGGACTATATTGTCGTGACATGATATTTGACACCTATCAGGGAACACTTGCGCACTGTTTGTGCTGCAATTGACATTCTATTCATGATTCAGAACTAGAACTCATAGATTGTTTACAATGCCTTCTAGTTATAAAACTGATATTACGATGACCTTTTCTAGAGTTTAAATTATTTATTTATTTATTTAATTCATTTGATTTTACTGGCAGAGTTTAGACCAGTGAACGGTACGTCATTAAAATGCAGCCCGCAATGCAGAGCAAAGGGGAAGGTAGGAGGGGGAGGATACCCAAATTGCTTAACTTTGAATTAACAAGTGATTGATAATGGGAGAGAAATCATTCTTTACCCCTGCTTGTGTAGTAATCTTGATCACACATAAACAGACTGATGAGCTTAATGAACTTTCAAGGCAACCACTTTTATCTAATTCACTATGAATTAACAAGTGATTGATAATGGGAGGGAAATCATTCTTTACCCCTCCACTCTGCTTGTGTATTAATCTTCATCACACACAAACAAACTGATGAGCTTAATGACCTTTCAAGGCAAACACTTTTATCTAATTCACTATGCTGTCCTCTAGCGCCTGCAAAAGAAGTCACGTAATAAACCTATGGAATTGCATGGAGCAACTGTACTTCCATCTAGCGGTCGTTATCAAAAAATGCCTTTTCGACGGTAAAGAGTCTGGTGGTTGTTCTCATTTTATGTTGCCATTCAACACCATGGGAATGGCCAAACTGACATAATAAAAATTAGGGGTATTAAGGAGTTGACTAGCGAGTCCAGAAATGCTGACTACTGGTTCAGACCATAAGGCCTTCTCTTCCACAGTGGCGTATACTGGTTAAAGGGTTTGGGCTACCACTGACCCTATTATTACACAAAATATATTTTAAAATCCCTATAATAAAATTCCTTACATATTTATGTGAATTCCAGACGTCTTGATTGGGTCGAAAATACGTTGATGACTTCGTCCTTGAAATTACAGTTGGGCCTCTTGCAAAGTTTCTGTACAAATGACTTTTCAATGGATATTAGTGCCAAGCCGGATAAACGTTCTTGTGTATGAGTTGATCTACAGTAGGATTTTATTCTCTTCAACGCAGAAAATGTTCTTTCTACCGATGCTGACGTAGTTGGTATTGTCACAATTAATGTTGCCAATTTAAGGACTTCAGGAATAACTTGGTTCAGCTGGTTTTCATATATGGCAGATAATATTTCATGGATAGGCTTGTTCCAAAAATCAAAGACTTCTGCTGAATATATTACACTTAATTCATATTTCAAACGTACTTGATCAAAGCGACTGTTATAGGACTGAAATAATTTGTTTAGTGCCTCATTCGGGAAGTTTTCTCTATAAGCAGAAAATTTTTGAGATTCTAGAAGATGTGTGAACTGAAGCTTTCCATAATTAGAAAATCTGTCAGTAATTTCCATGTGCATACGATCTAGTATGCTGTAGTACAGCTGCCTGTATTTCAAATCATCATCTCCTTTTCTTCGCTTTAATGGTGGTTCCATTGTATTGGCTGAAGAATTTTCATTTTCCATATTACTCCATATGGACGGAAACCCACTACGTCTGAACTCGGATATAGTATTTTTTTTTTAACTTTGATACCTCTTGCAAGTAGTATGCTATGTCTAGACTTTTTGTCTGAAGAATATTGTAGAGCACATCTGTATGTGCGAACACTCTAGCATAGACTTCAAGAAGAAATATATTCTGAAAAAATTCAAATATCCTTGAGCCTGCACATTTACAGCATCATCCCAGTTTTCTTCAGAGTCATTACAAATGATATTTTTAAAGAAAGCAGTCCGTTTATCTGTAAATCAATTCTTGTCTTCCCAAAGTTTGCAAAGTTCATGCTACTACAAATATGAGCTTTTGATTTGTCGTATTCTAGGACTGCCGTTCGAAGGGAGTTCATATTAGAAAACCCCTCTTTTGACCACACATTAGTTTCGCGGCTAAATAACAAACATGGCCAGCAAAATAGTTTAGACAGTTTAGAAGTACCACACAACCAATTCCACTTACCATATGATGTTGAAGTGAAATGGCGTGTGTACTCTCGCTGTTTTTCTTTTACGTCCAGGGACAAATTTAACTCAGGAGTTGGTCTTTCCATTTTCACAATTTCAACTTTCTCGTTGTTATGTACGACGGTTAAAAGGCACTTTTAATAAACCTTCTATTACACAGTCATTTTCAACACAAACCTCTCCAGAAACTTGTTCCGCCATATTTTTCACAATATCACTTAATTGGGAAATTAAAAACTTAATAATTCACAATTAATATAACTCTTAGACACTCGAACAAATCACAGATTTAAAATAATGCACTGCAAGAACACAATCACATTCAATTGCTAGCGTACTAAGCGTATTGCTGCTTAGTGCCTGCGAAGAAACCGATCACGAGAGCGGCAACTCGCCCAGCCTACACTGCACGATGGTAACGGAAGGGAGCGGGGGGGACGGGCAGTTGTGCGACAGGACAGCGTGCGCGGTACGGTCACAGGCTACCTCACGTAGCAAGCGGTTTCTCCATCGATGCCGCCTTGACAACTTGTTTCATTTCGAGAGCAGAGAGCGCATATAAATCTAACAATTACTTTAATTTTAATTACTATGGTAAAACTAATAATACAAAATTATTACTTTATGTTATATTATAAACTTTTTCTTTTGTAATTTCCTTGGGCTACCGCCGGTAGCCCCGGTAGTCCGCAAAATACGCCCCTGCTCTTCCACTCAACCAGTATAAAATACATAGCAAATGTTTGGAACTTCAAACGTTGGCACTTCGCCAAGTTTGGTATCTCAGGGTTGGTAATCCTCCATTAGGGGGGTGTCTACAAACATGATGATGGTGTACTGTTGCGGCTAGAACATCAAGGACAATAAAGCACATTATTCTACAGTCCACGTGTTTTATTCAACAATAAGAGCTACCAGAGTTTTACATTTGGTCTTCGCGAACCGGGTAAGTATTAGTGACATTGGAAACACAGGTAACAGTGCAAAATCAGTGAAACATAAAAGTGAATTTGTGATCAAAAATCCAAGATGGCTAAGGATGAATGCTGAGAATTGTACAAGAAAGGAAAGTTCTGTGAGAGTCATCTAGCGGCTTGATAGTCAACTCCTAGCACCAGGCTACTGAAGCTTGTAGCTAGAATACAATATACTGAGTAAATGAAACTCAAGAACAGTTTTTATTTCTCGTCAGAAAAGATACAAAACAATTCACAACAAAACCGTTGCCAAGGAGAGCTGAATTTCCATAGCCCACTCCGTTGTATCATGAACATAGACGTAGGCCAGTTGTGACTGCAGAACTCAGAGCCCTACATGTACTCCCCTCCCAGTGACGCTGAGTCACGAAACTTTTCTTGCACCAAGATAAGTACTGAATGGTGGGGGATTTGAAGAACCTGGTCGTTGATGATCGGAGGTCTTGTTCCCATCATCTTCAGAGAAGACTTCATAGAAAGCTGGCTTAAGTCTTTCTGTGGAAATGGTTTTAGGGCTCCCGTGAATATCGACTTCGAACACGTAGTCAGATATCCTACGAAGAATTCTATACGGTCCTTCATACGGTGGTACAAGGGATCCTTTAGTTGCCACACGAACAAAGACATGCGTACACGTATATAATGTCTTATGCTGAAAAGCTCTTCTATTGCAGTGGTGAGCAGCGGGAGTCGATCTGACAGTGCGCATTAACTGTCTGTGTTTTTCAGCGAAGGCTCGCTGCGACAGTTCGGTTTGGTCGTCGACGAAAAACTCTCCCGGAAGTCTTAGTGTCGCTCCGTAAACCATTTCTGCGGGTGAAGCGTCACAATCTTCTTTGATGCTGGAGCGCAATCCAAGAAGGACAGCCGGTAAGATATCGATCCAACCTTTAGATCCCGTGTGACACATGATAGCGGCTTTCAATGATCTATGCCAACGCTCTATCATGCCGTTTGAGGCGGGATGAAAGGCTGTCGTGCGTATTTTTGTAGAACCAATGAGATTACAAAACGCTCGAAAAATAGCTGATTCAAATTGCGAGCCTCTGTCTGTTGTAATAGTGGCAGGTGCGCCGAATCTTGCGATCCAAGTCCTGAAGAATGCGTCTACAATAGTCTCTGCAGAAACTTCAGATATCGGGACCGCTTCAGGCCATCTTGTGAATCTATCAATCATTGTCAGGCAATACTGAAAACCTTTGGCAACTGGAAGCGGACCAATGATATCTATATGTACGTGAGCGAACCGTGCGCTTGGCATAGGAATGTGTAGGGGCACATTTTTGTGGTGACGACTTATTTTACTTCTCTGGCACTGAAGACACATACGAGCCCACAGCATAATTTCTTTATTCATTCTAGGCCAAACAAACTTGCGCTGTATAAGTTTCTTAGTTGCTTTACCGCTAGGGTGAGACAGGTTGTGAATGTTATCGAAAACTTTCTTGCGAAGACAAGATGGAATGTAAGGTCGAATGACCTGCGTCGAAACATCACAATAAATTTCTTCCTTTGATTCAGTCAGCGGAATTTTTGTTAATTTTAAGCTGGTCGAATTAGATAGAAGAAGATGTTGAAGTTCTTCATCAGCAGGCTGTGCGGCCATGAGTTCATCTGCGGATATTAACGTCGGCATGTCTATGGCACCTATACGTGACAAACAGTCTGCTACAGTGTTGTCTGCACCCTTAACGTGGACGATTTGCGTCGTAAATTGACTAATGAAATCCAAGTGACGGAGCTGCCTAGGCAAAGCTTTGTCTGCACTTTGATTAAAAGCGTGAATCAATGGTTTGTGATCAGTTACGATAATCAGTCTTCGTCCTTCAACCATACAACGAAAATACTTAAGGCTTTTGTAAATTGCCAACAGTTCACGATCATATGTGCTGTATTTAATTTCCGCATTGGTATGCTTCTTAGAGAAAAAAACCCAAAGGTTCCCAACGACCGAAATTGTACTGCTCGAGCACGGCACCAGAAGAAATATCAGAAGCATCCGTGCGAAGAGCTAGAGTAGCATTGTCCCGTGGGTGAACTAAGAGAGTTGCTTTTGCTAATTGTTGTTTGCATAGCTCAAATGCCTCTTCAGCCTCTCTATCCCACGTAATAAGACGCTTGTCATTCTTTTTTGCACCGTGAAGATGAATATGTAGTGGGGCTTGTATCTGCGCCGCATTGCGGAGGAAACGTCTGTAAAAATTAATAATACCGAGAAACTTGCGCAAGTCGGCAATGGTCTTAGGCTTGGGGTAGTCTGCAATTGCCTTGATACGATCTTCAAGCGGCCTAACACCATGTTCATTGATTATGTAGCCTAAGTAGTTAACTTCACTGACGCCGAAAGAACACTTGGATAAGTTAATAGAAAGTCCATGTTCACGCAACCTCTGGAAAACAAGACGAAGGTGCTGTTCATGCTGCCCCTCGTCTTTCGATGCTATCAATAAGTCGTCGATGTAACACGTGCAGAAGTCAAGTCCACGAAGTACGCTATCCATTAGACGTTGCATAGTCTGCGCAGCATTACGTAATCCAAAGGTCATGACGTTGAATTCGAAAAGACCGAAGGGCGTTATTACTGCTGTCTTGGCGCGATCGTCTGGAGCTATGGGTACTTGGTGATAGGCTCTGGTAAGGTCAAGAGTAGTGAAAATGGTACAACCGTCTAGCCGTTGAGTTACGTCATGTATATGAGGAACTGGATACTTATCAGGGATAGTTGTAGCATTTAAACGACGGTAATCCCCACAGGGTCTCCATCCTCCGTTCTTTTTAGAAACGAGATGAAGAGGACTAGCCCAGGGACTGCTCGAGGGAGTACAGATACCTTGAGATAGCATGTAATCAAACTCCGCTTTAGCGACCTTAAGCCTCTCAGATGTAAGACGTCGAGCACGTTCTTTGATAGGTGAGCCCTTCGTTTTGATGTGATGTTCCACACCATGTTTTGCTGGGCCATTAAATGGCGGAACCTTAGTTATGTCAATAAATTCTCGCAATAACAGCTCGTATTTTCCGCTAGCTATCGTAGAAAAGGTTGACAAAGCAACTGTGGTTAACTTGCCAATTGTAGCTCTGGCCTTTGAAGGGTCTGTAAGCTTTCGCTGCTTGAGATTAACTAGAATGCCATAATGTTTCAAAAAATCAGCTCCAAGTATAGGCTGAGAAATGTTGGCAATTGTGAACTTCCATGGATATTGGCGTCCTAGATTAAGGTCCAGTGTAATGAGCCTCTCGCCATAGGTATCTATGACTGAACCATTCGCTGCATAGTTTGAAATCAACTGGTTGCTTACCGATGAAGTTTGCCTTATAACGGGGAAGAACAGATAAATCAGCTCCCGTGTCAACGAGAAAGTTCAAGTGATTAATCTTGTCTGTAACAATGAGACGATTTTTAAATCTCTCGTCATGGACCGCCTCGACTCCAGACGACGTCACTAGTTTTCCGAATTTTTCTCTAAGCTCCAGCAACAAGGCTGTACACATCGTCTCGCGTTAGCTCCAAACTTAAAATGATAGTAGCAAACTTTATCTTTCTTCTGTTTGTAAAGTTTACTTCGTTGGGTATCGGATGACGACCCGCCGTTATTTTTAAGATGAGGAGATTTGTACTTTGACAATTTGCATAACTCGTCTACTTTGCTTTTCAATTCCGTAACCTCGTCAACAATAGTCGATAATGTACAGGGTTCTTGCCGAGCTACTGACATTTGAGTTGTTACGTTCGTCTCCTGCATCTTGTCAGCTAAAAATGCTAGCTTGTCCAAACTATCCTCTTCTCTGCAAAGCAAAGACATTCTAATAGTGGGTGCTAGTTGTGCTAAGAAGAGTGACTTGAGGACTTCTTCACCTAAATGACCGGAAGCTAAACTTCTGAGCTCTTGTAGATAGTGCGACGGTCGTTTCTCTCCTATAGGTATGCCGCTCAATAATCTATTGAGTCTTTTGTTGATTGGTTCAGCAAAAGCGGCAATGATACGTGTTTTAATAGCGTCATACCTGCCCGTGGCTGGTGGAGATTTAATTAAATCAGCTATAATTGGAATAAACGTATGATCAGTGTTACTTACTATATATTGGAATTTTGCTTGATCTCGAGTAATCCCTGCGAAACTGAGAGCATTTTCCACTACTGCAAACCATAGATCTGGATCGTCCTTGTAGAATGGAGGAGGCTTCTCAATACGTTGTGCACACACAACGACTCTGTCACCACTACTAGTTGGTAAAGAACTTTGCTCTGTATCTTCGTGCGTGTTCATATCACGTCGGGGTCACCAATATTGTAGCTAGAATACAATATACTGAGTAAATGAAACTCAAGAACAGTTTTTATTTCTCGTCAGAAAAGATACAAAACAATTCACAACAAAACCGTTGCCAAGGAGAGCTGAATTTCCATAGCCCACTCCGTTGTATCATGAACATAGACGTAGGCCAGTTGTGACTGCAGAACTCAGAGCCCTACAAGCTACAATCCAGTATTTCCACCTAACGGCTTTGCACTGAACTTCAAGGGCTGCAATCCAGTTCCATCAAGACGTCCAGGTCAAACGAAGGTCGTTGACTAAGGAAACAACTGAGGCCAGTATTTCTAACAATCAGTATGGCAGTGAGATTCAAATTATTGTCATCAACAAGGTAGGAAAATAAATTACAACATGAGTGATTCAAGGATACTTATGCATCAGAGAGGTTTAGCTAAGGCTAGTTTAGCCAGACTTGAAACATTTCTTGGAAGGGTTCATGAAGTAACAGAACCGGGTTTGATCAAGGAAAAATATGAGAAACTAGAAAGCATACAAATGAAATATGAAGAAAGTCAAGTTCAATTAGAAATGATAGCAGACGAAGATCATTCAGAGGACAGGATAGAATTTGAAGAGCTGTTTGATAGAGTAAAATAAAGATTTTTAACAATAATGGAAAGCAGTAATAATGTTGCACAAGGGAGTAATCAATCCATTGTTGAAGGGAAAATAAAGTTGCCGATTATTAGTCTTCCCAGTTTAAATGGAGACTATAGCACTTGGCTCAACTTTAGGGATACGTTTAGCAATCTAATAGTGATTTAGCAGAAGCTCAAAAAATGCATTATTTATTAACTGCACAAAAGGGAGAACCACACAAACTAGTAGAAAATCTAACAATATGTGATGAAAATTTTAGAATTGCTTGGGACATGGTTTATCAGAGATACAACAATGAAAACATGCGACAGCAATCTTGTCACTTCCAACAATCAGCAAGTTATCACACGGAGATTTACGGTCATTAGTGAGCCAAGTAAAGAGCAATATGAATGCGTTAGAAGCACTATCTTTAGAGGTTTCATTACATGAAGTACTATTGTTACAATTGATACTGGAGAAAATAGACACTCAGAGTAGGCGCGAATGGGAATTAAGCTGCGCAGATCGAAACAAGTCAACACTCAATGAGTTATTGGATTTTCTTGAACATAAATCTCAAGCATTAGAAACAATAAAGGGTACGACTTCGATACCTGAAAATAGAGTAAAGTTAGATAGAGGAAAGCAAGCGAGTAAAGCATTGATAATGACACAGCCTAGATGTTATTATTGTAACCAGTCACATTCTCTGTACAATTGTCAAGTTTTTTCATGTAGCAGTATGCAGGAGAGGAAGAACTGCGTTCTCAAGCACAGACTCTGTTGGAACTGTTTGCGAAGCCAACATTTAGTGAAGGATTGTCGAGCCGGGACCTGCAAACACTGTGGAGCGAAGCATCATACACTTCTACATCCAAACCAGACAGCAGAGACACAACAAAGGGATTCCGTGATTACACAACAGACGTCACAGCACCAACAATGAAGTAAGGTCACATGTATTGTCGTCGACAGCCATCGTAATGGTGAAGAATGCGCAAGGAGACTTACAACAATGTAGATGTGTTCTTGATAGTGGTTCACAATGCAATTTTATGACTGAAGAATTAGCAAAGAGATTGAGATTACGAAAGTCAGTGGAAAGAATTCCTATACAAGGAATAAATGGAACACCTTTGAAAACTACACATTGTGTGTATACTCATTTATCATCAACAGATGGAAAGTTCACAGCTGATACAAAGTTCTCAGTGATTTCTAAGATCACGGGGAAGATGCCTGCAGTCTACGTAAAATACAAGAAGGACGATATCCCATCTGGAATGAAACTAGCGGATCCTACTTTCAACAAACCAGGGAAGATTGATCTACTGATAGGAGCTGAACTATTCTTCCGAATATTGCGACCAGAAGCATGGGTGGACGTAAACGACTCGCTATCCATGCACAACACAAAACTAGGGCGGATATTATCTGGTAGGATACAAGCAACAAGAGCAGAAGAAGAAGAATGTGAAAAACATTTTGTAGCAACGACATCAAGAGGTCATACTGGAAGATTTGTGGTACGACTTCCTGGACGTCCAAATCATCAGCAGTTAGGAGAATCTTTTCAAGAGGCATATAACAGACTGCAATAGATGGAGCGACGTTTCCAAGGGCAACCGCTACTTCAAGAAGAATACTGTAAATTCATGACATTATGTCCAGTTAGGACACATGAGAGAAATAGATACAAGGAAAGAGGAAGAACACAAGGCAAGTTGTTACCTTCCACATCACGCAGTTTTCAAGAACTCGGGAGAAGAGCGAAAAACAAGAGTGGTTGATGCATCAAGTAAGACAACGGAGGGCACATCATCAGCATTATTTCAAGCTACACAATGGGAGATATTAATAAAAGGAAGTTACTCAAGAATCTGAGCATTGTCGCTGTTTGATATTAATAATAAGATCTTGCTCATGTTACTCGCCGAGGTCGTGCTCAATCACCTCGGCCGCAGAGCAAGTGCTCATGTTTTGATATTAATAAAGCAGAGGTCATGCTCATTGTTACGAGCAAATGCTTACGATATCCTGAGGTAGCTTATTAGCAGACTCAACGTACTCGAGAGACGTTTATAAACGTGATGGCAACATTCATGAATGTGATTCCTGATCGAAGAAGAAAGATTTATAAAAGACGAGGGACTCTGATGTGCATAGTTACTAAGATTTGTACAGATTTGAACGGGAAAATGATGTGTAGTGGCTTACGGAACATTTCTTACCCGAATCGAACGAAACAAGGGGTGGAACACTAAGGAATGCAGAAAAAAAAAGATAATATTTCTAAGGTGCGTAGGAGACCCTGGTTTTCAGGTTGGTGTAGTAGAAGATATTTATTTATTTATTTATTCATTTGTTGATGAACATAACAGGCAAAGCCCAATTACAATGTTCACGACTAACAAATTAATTTATAAAACATAAACAAGGAAAAGGAAACATACACTTATTAAAAACACAAGGTATTTCACAAGGGACTGTGTCCTTAGAATTCTGGGAAATTATCTGTGCAATTAAGGAAAAAGTACACAATTGGATACAATTACCAATGCTGCTCTTGAGGCAGCTAAAATTCAATGGCCAAACAAGTGTACATTCCCTGATAAATTTTTAAATTATGGTTTATTTAACGACGCTCGCAACTGCAGAGATTGTATCAGCGTCGTCGGTGTGCCGGAATTTTGTCCCGCAGGAGTTCTTTTACGTGCCAGTAAATCTACGGGCACTGACATGAACCTGTCACATTTATGCACACTTAAATGCCATCGACCTGAGCCGGGATCGAACCCGCAACCTCGAGCGCAGAAGTTCAGCACTATACCCACTGCGCTACCGAGGTCGACACATTCCCGATGTTATAGGGGCAGTGGACTGTACCCACGTGTTAATAAAAAAAACTATACGTGGGGATATATATATATATATATATATATATATATATATAGAAAAGGAGTCCCCAGTATTAACGTGCAGGCTACGTGCAATGGAAATGAGAGATTCACCAGCGTTAACGTCAGGTGGCCTGGTTCCGTGCATGATTCCCGTATATGGAGAAATTCTTTAAAAAGGTTTTTCTTGTTTCCAGTCCTTTTTAGGCCTGTTTTCGATTTCAATCGGCTTCTCATATTATTAATATTTTTCATAATCTGGTTTTCTATCATTTCCATGCCAAATTCCTGCTTTATTACTTCCCTGATGGATTCGACAGCTAGGGGAAGTCCATGTAATTTGGACCGGCGTGTAATTTGAATTGATTTGGATTTTGGTATTTGCAAGTTTGGTCAACTCCTGTCTCAGGTAGGAATAGCAAGACCGTTGAGAGTAACTTTCTGCCTGCAAGTTATTTTGCTGTTACATTCAAAGGTGAGGAGTGAGAAGAAAATAAGTTTATTAATCACAGTGCTTAAAACCTTACACTCTGTCGAGATTGAGTGCTGTGTAGTTACTATTTAGATGTTTTGCTTGTTCAAGTATTGCAAAAATATAAAGATAACTTATACCATAGCTGCATTCGTCTATTTACAATATCTTTGTAATATTTGTTTATAAATGGAATATTTGCACGGTGTGTAATTTGAACCGACCACGAGTGTGTAATTTGGACCATTGAAGCAATATTTTAATTTTTGCGCTAGTGGATGGTTTTACCTGTGATTCTGAGGACGATATTGAATAAAAGCTTTTAATATTTGACAGAGAGATAAATATTATATAAAGACATATACAATAACCCCATAATTCTGCTTTATATTCACAAACTTAGATACAGTAAGTTTCTTATATTGAAATAGTCTCTAATAAACACGAATGTAAAAAACTTTCGCCCATTTTTAATTTGTTCTGGAAGTCTGGCTGTGGACCTCGCAGTGCAATAGCTGTAAAAAGCGAGCCCATGAAGACTGTGCCGAAATTCGGGATGAACTATATTATTATTATTATTATTAAAATATTTTAATATGATTTATTTAACGACGCTCGCAACTGCAGAGGTTATACCAGCGTCGACGGTGTGCCGGAATTTTATCCCGCAGGAGTTCTTTTACATGTCAGTAAATCTACTGACATAAGCCTGTCACATTTATGCACACTTAAATGCCACCGACCTGGACCGGGATCGAACCCGCAATCTCGAGCACAGAAGCCCAGCACTGTACCGACTACGTTACATTATTATTAGTATTGTTATTATTATGCCACGTGTGCAAAGGTACGTACAATGTATCATAATATTCCATTTTATTGTTTAGAATTACTTAAATAAATTAAATTTAATTACGGCAGTTTATATATACCAGTCCAAATTACACGATTTCCCGGTCCAAATTACATGGAAACACATTTTATTATGAACATTGTTTTTAAACAATTTATGACAATTATACCGGTATTAAGGCGGCCGGGTAGCTCAGTTGTAGAGCAGCTGGCTACGGGCTGGAAGGTCCGGGGTTCGATCCCAGGTGGTGACAGGATTTTTTCTCGTTGCCAAACTTTCAGAACGGCCCCGAGGTTCACTCAGCCTCCTATAAAATTGAGTACTGGATCTTTCCCGGGGGTAAAAGGCGGTCAGAGCGTGGTGCCGACCACACCACGTCATTCTAGTGCCGAGGTCATGGAAAGCATGGGGCTCTACCTCCATGCCCCCCAAGTGCCTTCATGGCATGTTACGGGGATATCTTTACCTATACCGGTATTAATGTTTAGTTTCACCAAAGCATTCACTGCACTATACTAAATTTTGTTTATAAAATTTATAGAGATTTCATTGAAGTGGATGAAGTAATAAACGATTTAAGTCAAGTGATCTAAATTGCATGGACGTTTCCTACATGTTTTTTGCCCTTGCTGTCAGGGAGTTGTGATTTCTGAAGCACTTTTTTATGGACTTCAATAATTTGTACAAAACGTTTTTGTGCTTTCCTCCATTGTGGAACGTAAACTAAATTTTTAAGCCACTCCTCAGACCGAACACGTTGTGTTTGTTAAGATAGCCTATCTACTATTGGCAACCCTCTGATATGAAATAGAGTCGGAAGTGCGAAAGGATGTAAATAAAGAAAAAACAAAAGTTGAACGAATACAGAGCAAATGCTCATGTCGCTGATCTTTTGCTCCGCCATTTGAAGATGTTTTTATTAATACAAACTAGCGACGCTGTGCTCGTGCTCATCAGGTCTTACTCACTAGGAGTTTCTCAGTTTTATTAATATGTCCCAATGCTTACAAATGCCGGCTGAAGAAGTATCACGAAGATACCCATTAGCTTCAAGAGCTCTGGAGAGAGATTTCTACATGGACGATCTTCTCAGTGGTTGCAGCGACCTGCAAACAGCCCTCACAACAATGCCAGAACAACGAACTCTGCTAAGCAGTGCAAGAGATAACACAGAACAAGAGGATATTACACTCAGATTCTCTTCACTACACAGACTACAACGGGTACTCTCGTATTGTCTCAGATTTGTTCACAATTGTAGAAGAGGAGCAAAGAACAGAACTGGTACATTGACAAAAGAAGAATTGCGGTACACACTGGTGTTATGTATCAAACAAGTACAACTTCAAGAATACTCGACGGAAATCAAGGATTTAAATACTCTTTTCACAGTGTCAATGAAGAGTAAACTGAAGGATCTGAATCCATCCTTGGATTCTGAAAACATTCTCAGTGTGGGCGGAAGATTGAATAACTCTTCTAAGTCGTATGAACATAAGCATCAAGTTATTCTTCCACCGAAGCAAAACATAACAAGGCTGATAGTAGAAGCAGAACATTTAAGACTACTACATGCGGGTTCACAACTTTTAACAGCATCTTTAAGGCAAATATATTGGATTGTAAACATTCGACGTGTGGTTAGACCCATTATTCATAAATGTCTACCATGCTTCAAACAAAGGGCCAGCACATCCAAACAACTTATAGGACAGCTACCTATTCCAAGGGTGACAGCTTCTCGACCGTTCATAAATTCTGGAGTGGATTATGCCGGACCTTATTTATAAAACATGGTTCAACAAGAAGCAAGGTCAAGGTTAAATGCTATATCGCATTGTTCGTATGCCTTAGTACGAAGACAATACATTTGGAGCTCGTCAGAGACTTGACGACAGAAGCATTTCTCGCCGCCTTACGACGATTCACAGCTAGACGAGGGAAATGTGCAAATATATACAGTGACAACGGTACCAACTTCGTAGGAGCCAAGAACGAACTACGAGAGTTGCATCAATTATTGAAGTCTAGAGAAGGGAGCAAGGAGTTGGAAGAGTTTGCTGCTAAGGAAGAAGTCAACTGGCACTTCATTCCACCCAACTCTCCACATTTCGGGGGACTCTGGGAGGCCGGAGTCAAATCCATGAAACATCACCTAAGACGAGTCATGGGAGCAAACTGCTTGACATACGACAAGTTGCACACTTTAATATGTCAAGTTGAAGCAGTTTTCAATTCAAGACCCATCACGTCCATATCAAATGATCCTGAAGATCCTTCTAATCTTAGTCCAGGTCATTTTCTTATAGGTACTCCTTTAATGTCCTATCCTGAATCAGACTTATCCTCGTCACCAATCAATCACCTGTCTCGTTGCGAACACATCCAGAGGATGCATCAAGACTTCTGGAGGAGATGGTCATGTGACTATCTAAATGGCTTGCAGCAGCGATCCAAGTGGTGTACGAAGGAAGGCAACATCCAACCAGGTGCAGTAGTGTTGCTAAAAGAAGACAACCTTCCACCTATGCAGTGGAAGCTAGCAGTGATTCAAGAAGTGATCCCAGGAAGGGATGGACTGATTAGGGTAGCAGTCATTTGAACTAAAGATGGAACATTCAAACGGCCTATTAGTAAATTATGTTTGTTGCCAAATGTTAATTGATGTTAATTTTGCAATGTTTTCAGGGCCGTCAGACTTTCAGTGATTTTCAGTAACAATTTGTGTAACTATTTTGTGTTAAATGTTATACATTTAAGGTCGGCGGTATGTTTGGGACTTCAAAGGTTGGCACTTCGCCAAGTTTGGTATCTCAGGGTTGGTAATCCTCCATTAGGAGGGTGTCTACAAATATGATGATGGTGAGCTTTTGCGGTTAGAACATAAAGGACAATAAAGCACATTATTCTACAGTCCACGTGTGTTTTATTCAACAATAAGAGCTATCAGGACTTTAGAGCAAATATAAATAACATCAATTCAGAAAACAATGGAATAATAATAATAATAATAATAATAATAATAATAATAATAATAATAATAACAACAAAATATAAGTGTTACCACTGGTTATTAATGGAGACACATATATTAAGACAAGGTTATCACTCACCACACAAGGAGTGCACTCATTTGAGTGACTTGGTGGTCGGGACTTCACAGTTTATGTATATGCACTGTTGGGCGTATGATCTAAGTAAATATTTATTAAAATTAATCTTTACGCAAGATGTAGATGTGTTTAGTTACATGTAATTCTAATAGTTAAACAATTATAATTCAGTGTTGAATAAGACAATTTGTATCAGAGGAATGATAAACATAATGACGGACAATTACTGATGTATTAAAAATAAAAATAGTATTCTACAAAAGTTATATTAGAAGAAAGATCATATTCTATAGACCAGGGCTTGCCAAACTACGGCCCGCGAGGTACTTTTGTTCGGCCCATTTACTAACTTGAAAAAACATTAAAAACTCAATAAAAGAATAAAAAGAAGATTAATTTAATGACGAACTTCGATCGATGAAATCAAATCAGAGGCCCAGATTGTTAAACAAATTGTTCGTTTATGTTGCTACAATAAAGGCTACTGGTTGCAAACATTCAGCCACCAGGCGACCGTAGGTTGTCCAGCCCAAGCGCGAAGTGTGGCAACAGAGCAAACAGAGATTGCACCACTAACAGCGACTTCTTTCGGTACACACTCACACATATTATTAGAGCAGTGGAAATGTGAAGTGGTAAATATCATCCAGTTAAGAATAATATTAGCACTCTGAGTTAATCCACAAGCATTTACTAGTAGTTCTTACAGCTTAACTTAACTTTAATCAAATACTCTACAATGATATTACCGGAAAGTTCACGGAAAAAGTGGCGAATGGCTCGCCAGTGCTTTCTAGCGGCAGGGATTGTAGGCGGCGAGGATGACGTGACGAATAGCGCTTTGTACTGTGATAAAAGCTTTGTTCTTCAACAAACACATGATGTAAGGATTATTCTCATTATAGTTGTAGCCTACACAATGTCAGTTAAACGTGGAGACGTTTGTTCTATGTTTTATAAAAAACTATGCCTAGCAAAATATGATAGATCTTTCTTCAGATGTCCAAAAGATAGAGATAGGGAGTAGTCATGTAAACACCAGTAGAATATTACTTTTCTGTTACAAGATGATGATGACGATTATTATGATTATTATTATTATTATGATTATTATTATTATTATTATTATTATTATTATTATTATTATTATTATTATACTGCTTCTACTACCGGTACTACAGTTATTTGCTTTTGTCTTTTAGGTTTGCCATGCTCATATAGGTAATTAAACGCAGACAGACGTTAATAGTAGCGTCAGCTACTATCACTATTTGCGTCCTTATCTAAACTTCTTTAAAAAACAAAACACAAACAATATCATAAGCAAAATGCGAGCACTAACTAAAAACGCTATCAACAGTTCTAGACGAAATGTTTAAAATTAGAGGGATAGAATATAAATATGTACAAAAATCACAAAATATATTCAGATCACTTTTGATTATCGGACTTCAATAACCATAATTCGAAACATTAGGAGTAAGTAAAAATAGAGTGTAATAAATTGCAAAAGTATACCGAAGTTTCAAATCAGTCGTAGGACTGTTAATTTTTAATAAGCCACTCTGTTTTTAATAACAGGCTGAAGATAATAGTTATTCATTCACTGAATTTAACAGCTCCTTCTTCCGAAAATATGAGTCAAAATCAAAGCACAATGAAAGAATCGCCAAGGTCTCAAATAAACATATTACATCTTGGATCGAGGAAGCTGCGGGTTTTCTGATATTAGACAGAAACGACAGACCATACTCCTCCATCGTGTAATTAGTGCATTAGCGATGACATATTCTCTGTATTGCATAAATCTACTTTACATTGTTCATATAAAACACAATTATTGTTTCTTTATAGCCTAGTTTATCCGTATAAAAAATTGAAAGTCTTTACTTTTTTTTATCCAAATAGTTTGTCTTGGGATGCGTAACATAAAAATGTGAATTGATTTTATGAAGAAAGTGGACTCATGTTTTTTCATAATAAGAGATTCAGATAGTTATTTGGACAAATCTAGTTCTATATTTTAAAGGCATTACTAATATTTCACTAAATTAAGATCATTTTTTTACGATTCAAGAAATCCTAAAAGATAAAAACTGGCTCAAGCGGAAATGACAGCTCTAAACACAATAAGTCCAAATGCCGATTTAATTAAAATTGTTCAAGATGATGGATTCATTAATCACAAGTGTGCTTAAAAAGAAGGAAATGGGGAAACGATATTCCAGTTATGATAAAAGTTTTGCCGCAACATTCCATTAATGTTCACCTCAAGACGAAAGATTTCTAAGAAGAAAATTATATTTACCAACAGATCTCTAAAAAATTGACATCATGAATTTGGTATAGGCCCGGTATAAATCGCACCATTCTACAATTAATTATTAAAAATAAAATCCGATATTGTACCACTGAATGAAAATGTTGTAACTATTACTGTTGAAGATAAAATATCTTTGAAGGAAAATATAACGTATAATGCTAAAACAGACACTTTGAGGGATTCGTTGAATTAGGTAAAGACAGGCCTAATCAACAAACTTCAACTGATGTAAAAATATCAGAAGTGCCATTTGCAAACCAAGCAATGATTTTCATTATTCGAGGAATGTGTAAATTTTTAAAACAAACTATAAGTTATTTTCTATCAAAAGATACAGGTCTGCTGAGATTTTAAAATCACATCTGTTCGATGTAAAAGATAAAATACAAGATACAGGCTTCATCCCTAAAGCAGCGACTGTGCCAGTATCTTCACTGGCAAATATTTCAATGTGGCAATAAATTGTTACATCAAAAATAAAATGGATAACCATTAGCCAAGGAACGAAATACGCGATGTATGAAAGTTTCTAAAGTGATGCACGACTAAATCATAATTACATTTCAAAATACGAGAAATGTTTCATTTCATTTCTATTCCAATAACTTTGTACCTTCTTATTAATTTAAAATGTTGTGAGCCTTGTGACTCTAAATAAAACTATTGATTTGCATTTTTTATTGACATCAGATGAACACGTCTCCGTTTTTCCTCACGTAACCAAGCACGTCGCAAGGAGTGTATAAACAATCCAAGCCGCTAGATAGCAGCACAGTCACTTTTCGCCGCCGCTTGCAATGCTAAACCGGCAAGCTTTCCAGTATTATTGTTATAGAGTATTTGCTTTAATTATGGCAGGGAAAGAAAAAAAAAGAGAAAATGGACAGTGAATGTTCTGTGTTTAAACAACAATGGAGTTGGAACTATTTTATGATTCAAAATGGAAATAAAGTAATTATGCCTGATTTGTAACGAATCAGTTGCTGTCTTTAAAGAATGTAATATTCGCAGGCATTATGAAATCAAACATTTTTCAAAATTTTCACAATTTACGAGGAAGTTACGGGATGATAAATTTGAAGCAATGAAGCGTGGACTATCATCTTAACAGAATATTTTCAAGACACAGAGATCAGACAATGAAGCAGCAACAGTGGCTAGTTTCGCATGAACTGCTGAAAAGGGCAAAATCTTTTAGTGATGGTGAATTTATAAAATCGTGCATGATAATGGCGGCAAAGGATATTTGGCCTGAGAAAGCAGATTTATTTAAGAAAATTAGCCTTTCAGTAGCCTACATACAGTTGCTCGCAGAGTGGAAGATATTGCCAAAAACATAACTT
This sequence comes from Periplaneta americana, assembly GCF_040183065.1. Taxonomy (NCBI): domain Eukaryota; kingdom Metazoa; phylum Arthropoda; class Insecta; order Blattodea; family Blattidae; genus Periplaneta; species Periplaneta americana. The sequence continues at coordinate 92,932,111 of NC_091130.1, read as the reverse complement.
GCCAGTTGAATGAAAAAAGGAAACAGTTTGAAAGTGTAGGTTTTAGGTCAATAAAACACAAAATTTGAATACTAATGTCATTTATGAGCTTTGTTTATTAGACTTAATTTTACTTACGTGACTTGGCCCGCGATTCTTTCTCGGATGGTTGATGTGGCCCTCGCTATGAAAAGTCTGGCAAGCCCTGCTATAGACGAAAAGCAGTCTTCTTGACAATCGGCTTTTGGAAGTAGTCAATGTCCGACAGCCACTTTACACTATGTACACCATAATACGCTATTTTTATTATTCACACTATCATGAAGAATGTAGGCGTATATTGACTAAACATTATTTACACTAGTTATTATACACTATTTACAAAATAAGTAGGCTATAGTATAATGAAATAAAATACCGTGAATTACAATACACAACACTGTACGTAATAGTGTAAATTAATGTTCGATCAATGGATGTTATGGAATTCCTATTACAACTTTGAAGAATAAACTGAAAAACAGGCACACAAAAACACCGGGGGCCAAAGATTTCCTACGATAGGAAGGAGCAATCATTTGTTGACCATCTTATCAAGTTATCAGAGTTTGGGTTTCCTGTGGATGAAACTGATTTTAGAATGCGACATTATTTGCAACACAAAGGTGTAACTGTGACTAAATCAAGAACAATACACCACCTCTGCTTAGGATTAAAAGGTTTTTCCGTGATCACCCTAAATTAAAGTTGAGGTTTGCACAAAACATTAAGAAAGTAAGAGCTGGCATCTCAGCAATACGAATGGGAGACCATTTTGAGGAAAACTAATCCTGCGAGACTTGTATCGGTGAAGAGGAACAACTATTTTCCAGTCCTAGAGTTGAGTGATTACTACTGCAAGTAATTTCTTTATTATTGTTTGTTTTCCAGTTTTTCGTCTGCTTTTGTACTCCTCAAATTACTTTAAAAATGAAAATGAATGGAAATTTTCATGAAATTGTATTATTCGCCACCTACTGAATGTGATGACTTTATATACATAAAACATAAAAATTATCATTGTTTATTGAGATTCATTTTCCTATGATAATATAAGGGTGACATTGTCTATTTCCTATAAAGATTTATTCAATGGTTCTTGAGATTCGCCACAAAGTCACTCCAGGTCGAGAAGAGTTTAATTAAATTAATCGTAAACTAAAGATAGGAGAATATAACTTAATATGAAACTAGTATTTAAATTACGAATACACTTTAGCTAATTCACAAAGAAATACTTAAAATAACTGCGAAAAATCATAATGTTGTATTAGCACTACAAGAGACTGTTCAAACATCCGCCATTCCACACAATTCCGCGCGACAGCATGCGTGCTAGCGATCTGTACGACATCTACTGCTAGAATTCTGCATTTGGTCAGGGGCTGCGTTCTGTGCGACATCTACTGCTAGGACTGGGAACTGTAATAAAAATAGCTCCTTGAAATGAGGTGAAAATCACCTTTTATCAGTCTAACTGTCCATCAAAGGACCAAACTCAACCTGCTCAACCAGAAAACAACAAAAAAGAATTTCCTCCATTACCTCGTCGATATACACTATCATATCCTTCAAATCTACACCGTAATGCTTCAGGTGATAGAAATTGGATTACTTAAAATCCATCCTCAACCCATATCAGCCCTAGGGTAGTTAACGACCCACTCAAAGGAATGTTTTAAAATTACAAAATGAATGCATTGTTAAAGTTGGTAACAATTACAATCTCAAGTTTAACATTACTAAGTGGGCACAGTTTCTCTTTGACATAAATAAAATTGTCAATTGAATCGTTCCTGTAACTTTGTGCACTATGGGTAAAAAATAACATAACAGTTATTTTCGAACTGTTCCGGTCTCGGAACTGTTGCAAAAATGAACAGTAGGTCGGAACCTCCTGTTCCGAAATAACAGTGTTCCGGCTCAGAGCTGCTCACTTGCCCAGCTGTTGCGGGCTCGCAGTACCGCGTTGCACAAGGTATGTTCCGACTACGAGATAACAGTCGGAACGTCGGAGCTCGTGCCGATGAACCAATGACAGCTGCAGTTACACTGTTCTCGTTGTTCTTTATGTAGTACTTGGAACTTCGTTGGATGAAGTTGGTACTTGAAACTCTCACGTGGTTGGAGGGGGACGCATGGAAATTGAAATCCTTGCGGTGGCGCGAACTTTAATATCAACAATTGGAAGACTGGCCAATCATCTGTAATGTTATAGTAAGTATTTAATAATCTGTAATATTCATTCCTATTCAATTCTGCGGGAATTGTTAATTCCCGCTTTATAGTTTATTTCACCATTAGTTCACTAATTCTGTTTTATAAACATTCTACGAAGTCATAAAGTACGCATACTATTATTAATTCATTGATCAGCTGATTCTATACATGTAAGGTTAAAGTCGTAAATGGTAATGAGTGGTTTAGTTACAATGTCTGTATGTCGTTTGTTGAGGTTAAGTCTGACAAGCACAAGTTTTTGTGATATCTTCTCTGTTATCAAAGAACGACAAAAATGTTGTAGCATTATTTGTTGGAAACTGCCCATATAAGTAGTGATTTGGAGAGCGAGGTTTAATGCGAAGTTTAAATTACACTTTGGTAAAGATGCGTTTCCAACATTTTACTAACCCACTGCGGGGTTTCCAGATTTCAGTACTGCAAATATATATCTTTTTTATTATTTATGAAATTGTAATTATTATTATTATTATTATTATTATTATTATTATTATTATTATTATAACTGTGCATCAAGAAAAGTAAAAATAAAAATTAATGATTTGTTTTTTTTTATTATGTAATAGAGAGAACAGAAATTACATACCATATGTTTTAAATGTCATGTTAATTTTTTTTATTTGGCTACCATGTCTTTATAACTTTATGTACGAAAACAAAATGTTGTATTCTGTCCTTGTAGTCAACAGCTGTTTAATTACTAACATTAACCTTTTGAGTTCTGTCCGCATGCACAGCAATTTTCCAAAATCAATTCGAATGCAGAGTCCGTGGATATCCAGAGTAGCGCAATCACCGAGTCGGCCGCCATTGTTTGTCCTTTTCAACACGCTAGGGATAGGAATATTTAAAGTAAAACTCAGATATGTTTAATTTGAAGGGCAAAAACGTCTAAAGGATCTTCTTACATTATAGAACATTATTGTCAGGCAACATACTAATGTATAAAAACTTCATTTAATAATTATTACAGCATAAATATACATTTAAGTGTTCAATATACTCCTTCATAAACATCACAGTTATAGGTATTACAGCAGCATGAACTTAATAAATTACAAGTAACAAATGAAAACTACAATGTTGCAAATAAAATAACAATAAATCTAAACATTTCCAACTGCATTCCTCTGCAAACTCTCTGGCTTCCCATATAAGGGGACACTATACTGAAATTTCTCGAAGTTCATTAGTTTTAAGAGTTCACAACAGTGAAATCAATAACTACCATACTTACGAAGCTAGATTCACCAAATTTTGATCACTGGTATATCTGCTTAATAGTGACAAGCGTACAAAATTGCATCTGCCTATGATACGTGGTCTGTATTTTCTTAATTATTTTATTAAAATATTGAACCGCTTTAAATAAAAAGGCGCTTGCACTACAATTGACATTATGCTTAAGTGATTTTCACTTATATGGCTCCTTACACACATGGAATAAAAGCTTACTATAAGGTTTTGCTGTGAAATTAATCAGTAAATTACTAGAATTTTTATTATAAAAAATAAAATTAATAGTCATAAAAATTCCTAGTAATTTACCCATTCGCTGTACAGAAAATTCCAATAGTAATGTTTGTTCCAATGTATATAAAGAATCTTAAAAGTGAATATCAATTAAAAATAATATAAATTGTGACGCAAGGGACTTTTTTCATTAAGCAATACACTATATAATTAAGTTATTAATAAAATTCAAATCACTTATCATAGAGAGAGACGAAATTTTGTACATCTCTTATTATCAACCAGACATACTAGTGATAAACATTTTGTGAGTTTAGCTTTAAAAATATAGAAGTTACACTGATGTGAGAGTTTGCCATTTTTGGTAAAAAAAAATCATTTGGTTGTTTTTATCTTTAAAAATTAATTTATGATCTAAAGATGACCTCTGCCAATTTTCATGGCCATACGACCGGTCTATCAGCTGTTTAGGGTCACATTTTTAAAAGGCTGCGGGCTCTCACCTAATTTAAATTCTCCGTTCACGACCTCCACTCTGAATTCTGCGACCATTTTGGAAATTACGCTATATTTCATATATTATGTATTATATTAGATTTCCGATTGAGCCAGTGTAGCTTCTCGACTTCTCGAAATATTTCTTCATAGAATCCAACAGGTGTTAGACCTACTTCAAAGGCTGCTTTCCTTCAAAAGATATTCAGTTACAAAGGAGAGCATAACTCTTGTCTAAAGGAAAATTCCACTTGTTGCTAGTAGCCATAACAACGTGTTTTCTATGCTTGTTTTTGTTTGTGATACAAGAAATATTTGCAAGTTTCTAACAGTTTTATTGTTAGTGTTATAATAGTGTCTACAGTCCATAGTGATTTGTAAATATTTATCTATTATAGTGTTTTCATAAGATTATATAACTTTTTTAGTCATCTTTATTTACTAGTGTAGGTTAGGTGTGCACTGCGTGATAGTGTATATAAGGATAAGTTCTGTATATAATATGCTAGTTCTATATGTTTCAAAATGCCTAGAAAATAAAAAAGACAGAGACCTGGTTTATTATTATCCCAAACTTTTGAAGTCAATTTTCTCCATTTTAATTTTCTGTAAATTTTGCATTGCTAAAAATGCTACTCTTTCTACAGATTCTGTACTACATGCATGATTTTTGTAGAGGTTTTTGAATATGTTCTTAACAAAACTTACTATCACTATTATACCTAGCACTCGTTTTTTGTTGTTGTTTAGTCAACTGTCCGAAGGCAGGTTTGAACCTCATAAGTATCACCAATAAGGCATCACTCATGAGACAACTAGGCCAGGAGATAATGGGGTAGGGTGGCAAGTTTCTTTCCCCCTCCAATGCGTACTTCGCCGATTAGCTACATATTCCACTAGTCAGACTTCAGATGCTTACAAACAATTGTCCTTTCTCTGACACATATCGTCAAATGAGATGTACTGCCTGATTATATATATGCATATCAGCCAGAAGAGGTATTTTTTAATATTAATTTTTTTACGCTCGAGTTGATTTTTTTCTGTCTTTACACTTTTAGTGCATTAAATATTTTTAATTATTTTTTTAGTAAAATAATGAGGAAAATTGTATAGTAAGTTTCGTTTCTGAATGTCTGACACGTACGTAGACAAAAATTCCGGCCAAAATAGTAGCAATTTTTGAAAACCTAAATTTACACAATTTAAAATTACAAATTAAAAGTACAAAATTTCATAGATCTACCTAGAATAGTTTAGAAAACTGAAATTTCACATCAGTCTAACCTTAATAGGGTTTGTACTTTCTGGGGTCTTTACATTTTCCAATCGAACCAAACAATACAATCCTGTCTCAAGAATGAATTCAGAACTTCACAAATATATTATGTAATTCTTGCAAATAGGAAATAGGATTGAATTCAGAAATGCTTGGATTGAAAGGGGGAAGATAGTAAAAGTTTGACACTGATCCTAATTGGTACGTGATTTTCATTTGTTTTAAGTAAAAATATCATTGCTAAAACAACTTAAATTCTAGATTAGTTTTATAAAAATATTTTGGGGCCCAAATTTTGAAAAAATAAATATCAAAATACAGTCATTCATTAATCTCACAATGAATGCTCGCTTAGGTAGCGGATCGTTCCTTTTTATATTTATAGTCACTTCTTTCCTTTTTCCTTATTTCTTTCACCCTGTCACAGAAAAAAACAAATGTACTCATTTTTCAGTTCGCTGTGAACAGTTCTGAATACAGCAGCACTGAATTTTTTCGCATTTAAATTCCATTCTTTCCCTATACAACTGTATACTGCATAGCGCGCGCTGGACTAACAATGGCAGATTTGTCGGCATTTGCCGGCTCAAACGATTGCGGTACTCTGAATATCCACGGACTCTGTTCGAATGTGCATTGCAGTGCCATCTATAGATAAGAATGTGTACTATGTCAAGCCTATGAGTGCTCCAGTGTGAGCTGCATGGTGAAGAGGGAGAGTACTGTACCGTTCGTTTGAACGACTCCTCGAAAGGAACAAGAGTCAAAGAGAAGGCACGTATCAATGAACGACTCCGACTCCGACTCATCACCACTGGTGACTGTTATTTCGGAACTGTTATTTGGAACATAGTATTTTTTTCGGAATCGGAACCGTCGGAACTGTTCCGGGAAAAGAACAACTTCGCCCATCACTAGCACTATGAAGCGTAGCAGTGTAAGAAACAAAATAAGTATTATTATCTATTTTATTTATTGACTATCAGGGCCGGATTTAGGTATAGTGCCGCTCCTAGGCTGAAATTTACTGTCCCTCAAACTCCCATAAACAATTTAAAAGAGCTATTATACAGGTCATGTTTAGTTTAAATTAGTTTTAATGAAATGTTACAATTCAGAAAACAATAAATTACTGGAATCAAGATACATACATCTTACTTGTGAATTAAAGATTTTCTTGGCACTTTCTTCACAGAGAAAGCATTGTTGACGTCTTCAAAGTCGATCTGACGAAGCATATCAGACTCGATGCAAAGAAACACATTGTTCAAGCTTATTTATTGTTGAAACAAAATTGATTTGTGAAAGCCAGACTGTGATTTATATGATTCATGATTGTGTTTGTTAATGTGTAATATCAATTTTAATGTTCTAATATGTGCAACTTACTAAGAATAGTCTAACATTTCAATGTTTTGAAAATGTTTTCAGCGAAACTAAAATTACATATCCAATGCGAACCGGTTGAATTAAAGAGATTAAAACTGAATAAAGTAAAAAAAAAAAGTGCGTGCGCGTATAACATTATACGTAGCTATTTATAAAATTGACAAAACGTATTACATTAATGTGTACCGCAGTGAGTGGAATGTGGATGGCTGTTTAACACAGACATTTCAATGTGTTTGTTACGAGTGTTGAAATCTTCATTACTGTCCTTTCTGTTAATATTTTTACTTTTGAAGTTCAATCAATCCAATATTTTATGATACAGTATTTCTGCTACAAATGTACTTGTCAACGTTTTCAATCATTTTTACAATGTAAGTTAATTAACATTCAAATATAACTTGTTCGTGGACAACTAACTGCTTCTGTGCCTTTGCTAATTATTTAACCGTTAAATATAACTTCTTATGTGACTGCTAGTTTGTCTCCGGCACGAAATTGTAACTGTTACTTATAACTACTAAACAAAAGTAACGGAGAGTTATAACAGTTATAAGAAAATAACCGTTTGTCACATCTGTACTAATAATAAATCTGTAGCCGAAATTTTTCTGGTAATTTTCGATTTTCCAAAAATAATTGGTCCTAACATATATAATTAATCACCCTGAAACCGAAAATCGCTTTTTTGAAATTTTTGTTTGTATGTCTGTCTGTCTGTATGTTTGTTACCTTTTTCACGCGATAATGGCTGAACGGATTTGGATGAAAATTGGAATATAAATTAAGTTCGTTGTAACTTAGATTGGGAAAACTCCAGAACACGGTACCCCCATTGCCAACCCCACCCCAAGTCACTAGGGGACGGTGGGAACTATGGGTAATATTGGGGGGGGGGACGGCGATGTGAGGAAAAAAAAATACCGGCTTGGGAATAAATTCCCTATTCCTTTCCCTCCTTCTCTCTCTCTCTCTCTTCCCTCTCTTCATGTGGTGTTGTTGTGTTTAGTATGTCCTTGTTGTTATCCTTCTTCAGGTTGTTCATCTTCTTTGTTGAATCTTGAATCCTCAGAAGTCCTCAGCAGCTAGAATCCTCAGCAGTCTCTCTGGAGAACACGTGTTCGTGGTTGAAAAAATTCGGAACTCGTGTATATATATGGACCAAGGAGAAAAAATGGCAATATGCGGGATGCAAGTGTCAATGATGAAGAATAAATTACTGCGTAGATATGATGGTATGTGATATAAATTATCGTGAAAGTAATATTTCTCCCCTTGTAATAATGTTGAGGGATATATATGTTATCATAAAGCGATTTTATGTTGTATTTCAAGTGCATAAATTAATGTAAATTCATGTGACTAGTTGGCGGGCGGGGGATTGAAGTAGCGTGGAGTTAACGGTACCTAAGCCACGACTGTCCAATCAGAGAAGGAAGGGGTGGCGAAATTCATAGACAAATAACAGAAATTAACAGGTGACGCTGGACATCTTGGCGTGCCTACAGTTTTGTGCCGACGTGCGAAAGGCTTGGATGTGCGACTGTGTTCCTCTATCAGCAACATGGAATCGTTCGTCGATATTTTCGCCGTGCACAACTTCAGCAGCGAGGTTAATTCATCCCCCGAGCAGGCAGGACCAAGCGAGGAGACTTGCTAATAATTCCCCTGCAAGCAACAATCGTGATCAAACCGAAAGGTACTTTTCAGTGCCTACAAATAATCAGAAAAGAGCAGAGTCAGCATTTGTCAAATGCGCATCATCATGTTTTCGAAAAGGCACTTTTCAGTGCCCGAAACCCCGCTTTATTTCATCATGTGCTACACGTGGGGTCATCTTCGGGGCTGCAGAGTCAGCATTTGTCAAATGCGCATCATCATGTTTTCGAAAAGGCACTTTTCAGTGCCCGAAACCCCGCTTTATTTCATCATGTGCTACACGTGGGGTCATCTTCGGGGCTTGCAGCCCCGAAACCCCGCTTTTTTTCATCATGTGCAACACGTCGGGCCATCTTTGGGGCTTGCAGCCCCGAAACCCCGCTTTTTTTCAACATGTGCTACACGTCGGGTCACCTTCGGGGCTTGCAGCCCCTGTGCAACATGTCGGGCCATTTTCGGGGCTTGCAGCCCCGAAACCCCGCTTTTTTTCATCATGTGCTACACGTCGGGTCATCTTCGGGGCTTTTTCCATCATGTGCTACACGTCGGGTCATCATCGGGGCTTGCTCGGGTCCGCGATGTTTCGAGGTAGCGCGCGTCTCGAATGGAGCGAGATGCAGCGTGAGAACGCGAGAGAGGGAGGAGTCAGCAAGGATAGTAGCCAACGAGTTAGATACTATCTCGTATCTAACTCGTTGATAGTAGCAAGTTGCTAGGTAGGTGCGGTGGGGGTAGAGGGGAAGGTAGGGTACCGTGTTCTGGAGTTTATCCCTTAGATTTTAGGCTATATGGCATTCAAAATACATTATTTAAGAGGGGGGGTTATAAGGGGGCCTGAATTAAATAAATCGAAATATCTCGCTTATTATTGATTTTTGTGAAAAATGTTACATAACAGAAGTTTCTTTAAAAATAATTTCCGATAAGTTTTATTCCTTGAAAAATTTTTATAGAACTGATATTTAATGAGATAAATGAGTTTTAAAATTAAAATAACTGCCATCTAAGGCCCTGTAATGAATTAAAAAACAAATGACTTCATCTATAAGGGACCTTGGACAGCAACAATCGAAAGCTATGAAAGATAGCCTACAGATGTTTCTGTGTTTGTATGAAGTAATATCGGAAGCTAAATTAACCGATTTGTATAATTAATTATTAATTCACCATTGGAAAGTGTAGTTTCTCTAGATGGACATAATGCTATAATGTTATTACAGTCCCTTCTGAGTGAATCGAGGACAGGTAAGATTAAAATAGTTTCTTATGCACAGAAAACTTGATAGGCTATTCTGTACATTCGTTTCCTGTATTTCCTAAAATAAGTTTTATGACCAAATGAGTGGTCTCTGGATCAAAATGATCGCATTTTAATTTGTTTAATACAATTTAAATTAAGTAACATAATAAACGATTTATCCTCCTATCAAACACGAATGTTCCCTGGATCAAATGTCCTATTTTAATTATGTAATTACTTTATATATATTTCTAACGGGTGCAGCGGAGCGCACGGGTACGGCTAGTCCTTAGAATAAACCTTTCATATCAAAGTATATAGTGCATATGCTGGAAAGTGATTAAATACTATTGTTAACGATATATAAGATGGCGCAGATAAAAGTAGCCTGTGTAAGTATAGAGTAAATACAGAAGAAAAATACAGAAGCGAAGTGCTGAAAAGGACTCACATTTTATAGAAGTTGAAAATGGCTCCTTGCAGCATCAATACACAGCTGTGCACGTTTAAGCATGTTCAGATTAGAGGTGGGGAAAAACCAACGTAACGGTTATTTTGGAACGGTTCCTTGTTTGGAACCGTTCCAAAAAGTAACAGCACCTTGGAATATTACGTTCCAAAATCACAGTGTTGTTCTGAGCTAGCACGAAATACTTGTGGTTACAAAATACTCCTTTCACTTTGGAACTACATTATGACAACGCCAGTTCCATAGAACGGAACATGTTAAATACTATTGAAATCAGTGACGCCAACTTTTGTAAAATAGTGGGTGGGCTCAAACATTTAAGGTATAATTAAATAAATCTCATAACACGACAAATTATTGGGTGGGCTCGGATCCCACGAGCCCATATAAGTTGGCGCCACTGTTTGAAAGCAGAATTGGGAATCCTTTCGTCGTACTGAATAAGTGTTGGAAACTAAAGTAAAAGATAAATAGTAAAGATACGAAGATCGTCTTTAAAAAATGTACACATTATCTTGGAACTGATGTTACTGAGTATAGGATTCTCCAAATATTTTACATTTTTAGTTTCAATACCAATGCTTGAAATTAAACTAAAATCTGTTGAAGCATGACTGTATTGTTGAAGTTCTCTTATTTACAACGGTAAATTGTCATATTTCATTACAATGAGATTATTACTCTTCATGACGGTATTAATATGAATTTTAGCATGGCCGAAATAATTATAGCTTTTATTTACTAATTTTTGGAGAAACTGAACACTATTGTGACCATCAGCTAAGCAGAAGAGGAAGAATTGGTTAGGTTTTATTTACCATTGGGATCCACTACAATTTCGTGATCAACATTTTACGAATAATTTAAAATTATATTATATTTTCTGCTTGGAACAAACCTGTCTAAGAATTCAATTTAGCATTAGAAAAGATTTCATTTCCACGAATTCACATCTCGACTCCTTATGACATACTGAATCACATGGCATACAGGAAAGTATGTGATCGTTTAGCGTCCTAAACACAACTGTTATATTACATACTAGTCGTACGTATGTACATGTTCCTAAATACCACTGTTACATTACATACTACCAGTTATACAAAATACTCGATGTTATGGAACTACATTATGAGTTATGACTATAAAATAACGTAACGGCCTGTTCCAAAACACCACTGTTACATTAAATACTAGTTCTAGTACTGCACTTGTTATACAAAATACTTGCTGTTACAAAATACTCGCTGTTATAGAGCTACATTATAAAAACCGTTGCTTACGAGTCTCGTAAGTAACGATGACAATACCTGTTCCACAGAACGGAATACCTTTGGCACTGCAGTGTTGTCAATTTAGCGACTTTGTCACTAGATCTGGCTCCTTTTAACAATTTTTAGGGACAAAATCAATACCAACTTTTAACCCTGAACTGGCGTCGTGCATAAATATAACGTAACTGGTATAGTGGACTCGTGGTGTCAATACTGTCAGTATGACTTCTAGACTTTCTCATGGCCTTCGACCTATACTTTTGCCTTTTTTTATCCAAATGTTTGCATAAACTACTTTCACTAAAGGGTTTTAACATAAATTGTATCATACGCTTCACAGAATGACAGAACTGACGTGACTCTGGAGGAGTATCGTGCATTCCTGGTGTGTTTTATTTTGGTGCAGTTTCCAAATTAAATTATACACACACACAGATATATATATATATATATATATATATATATATATCTGTTATAACAACATGGAGTCAGGCCACAAAGGGAAAAACACTGGAGGAGAGGGATTCGATCCGGTGCTGTGGATCGAACTTCGGCGTAGGCTGTATAATATATGGTTATTTCGGAACTCTTATATGGAACCTAGTATTTTCATGGAACTGGAACAGTTGGAACTGTTACGAGAAATTACAACTTTTTCCATCTCTAGTTCCGATACACTTACACAGATCCCATAGCGCGCCAGTTTTTAAAAGAACTATATATATTGCTCTGTTTGCCGGTTGTCCTATATCCGGAAACTTGTCCTGAAAATTTCGCGGGTTTCCTTAATCGAACGTTTCTCACATACGCTTCCACAATTTCTACTCTTTTTTGTATCGAATGTCACTTTGTAGAATGCGAACAGACACGTGTAATTCGACTGATGACTGATGAAATGCTGACAGGAAGAATGGCAACAATCGATTATTGCAGAAAATTGTCCATTGTTGTAGCTGTTTACTCTTTAGTTATGATCAGACATCGGATTCTAGGGCAAATGCCTATTTTGTTTCTTTAGGAGAAAAGTAAAAATAATTATTAATATTAGTGTTTCATGGAAATTGAAAGGTATTCAAAGAGTTTTATAGTGCCCTAAAATGCCCTAAAACGGTTATTAGAGCCTAATTTGTTAATATTCGCCTAAAATGCCTAACTCACTGTAAAGTTTCGCATTTTACTCTTACTTTTTATAATTTATACATGCATTCACTGCGAAATTTAAGGCATTTAAAAAGTGGAAAGTTTGCTTCACACCGGCCATGAAACCATTGATAAAGGAAACAAAATGTTTTGAATCTCACGACACTCGCAATAGATTTCACCGAATTTAACATGTTTGGAGGCATAAATGCCGACAAAGAACCAACCTTAGTTTTGAAGCAGGCAACAATCACAACATGTGCTGCTACCGATTCAGAGATATACTATACTATAAAAATGACTGTTTTCGGTCTGAAACCGATTAGCTGTACTCCCTTCAGAGTGTCATAAAATCACAACTTTTGGAGAAAGAGTGTTTTTGAAATATTTATGAAAAGTCGTAAAACTGCGAATTAGTAGGGTAAACCGTTACAAAATATTTAAAAGAAAGGCCCTCCTAGTGTTAACACTACCAGGAAATGCAACAATAAGTGGAACTTTGGATTTTTGTCCAATTGAATTTCAGTAACAACGGTTCATTTGAATGCTCGTTAACAGTTGCTCTTTCCCTCACCTTATTTGTGTTGAGAAGTTTTGAGCGGTAGGATGTTTTCCTGTGAAGTTTAACGCGATAATGCCGAAAAATATAAGTGCAAAATCCACATTGATCCGGCAATGGCTAACAGAATATTCAGAATTCACTTATGATGGAAAAATAATATTCTGCAAGATTTGTAGCAAACAGGTATGTAACAATAGTTGAAATATATAAATTCTATTAATTTTAATGAGTAGGCCTATAATATTTATACATTGACTGAGCTATCCTGAGGTATAATTCTTTTTAAGACCACTACACTTTAACCTTTCAAATTCCGATAGTTAAAGTATTTGCAGGTCATTAAAATTTTGATTGCTCGAACCCACTAACTTTGTGATAGAAATACGGCAATACATCAATTAGGATTTTATTTTAATTCAGTTTACTTTACATTTTTAGATTTCGCAAGAAAAGAAGTGCCACCTAAAGCAGCATGTGCAAGGAGCGGCTCATAAGGCTAAAGCTCAGCAGAAAAATCAACTGCAACAAACTTTACTAACACAGCCTACTTCATCCAATCTCAGCAGCAATTTCTATGCTGATTTAACCAGAGCGTTTGTTGCTGCTAACATTCCCTGGAATGCAATTGAAAATCCGGTTTTAAGACAGTTTTTACAAAAATATTGCAAACAAAATATCCCATCTGAGTCGACCCTAAGAAAAAATTACTTAGACAGAATATACAATGAAACTTAGGCTTCCATTCGGGAGGATATAGGTGATTCTTACATATGGGTCTCTGTGGATGAAACCTCAGATCCTATGAATAGGTATATAGCAAATATGGTAGTAGGAAAACTTAGTCCTGATGGACCTTCGATTCCACACCTCGTATGTGTTAAGGAACTTTCGAAAGTGAATAGCCAAGCCATTGCTTATTTTGTAAATAAAGGCCTACAGTCTTTATACTCAGGTAATATAGACGATTCTAAAGTTCTGTTGTTTTGTACTGATGCTGCCTCATACATGGTTGCTGCAGCTCCACTTCTTAAAACATTTTATCCTAACCTCACGCATGTAACCTGTCTAGCACATGGCCTTCACAGGGTTTCTGAAACAATCCGGAATGAATTTCCTCTTGTCAATTCGTTTATTTCTAACACACACACAAAAAAAAAAAAAAATGTTTTTGTAAAGTCCCATCCAGGATTTCAATATTCAGAGAGAACTTTCCAGATATCCCACTCCCACCTCAGCCGGTTGTTACACGATGTGGAACCTGGATTCAGTCAGTGGTGTATTATTCTAAGTATTTTAAAGAAGTGGTCACAGTTATTGCAGCGTGTGTGAAAGCAGTGAAAGATTGTCTGAATGACTCGAGTGAAAAACGATATTGCCTACATAACATCAAACTTTTCTTTCATACCTGCAAGCATTGAACAATTAGAACGTGAAAAACAATCTCTTTGTAGCAAATAGCAATAGTAAAGGAAGCTCAAGTGAACATACATTCTGCTTTGGGCGAAACTGGGAAAAAAGTTAAAAATAAGTGTGACAACGTATTAAATAAGAATGTAGGATTTTCATTGTTGGAAAAAGTATCAAGAGTGATATCGGGGGAAAGTGTAAATGTTCCAGTAAGTATTGATGTTTCTATTGTACCTAATTTAAAATTTGCGCCTCTCACATCAGTTTCGGTTGAAAGAAGATTTTCTGCTTTCAAAATGATTCTCAGTGACAAAAGGCAAAGGTTAACTGTGGAGAATTTAGAAAAAATTCTGGTGGTGTACTGTGCAGATAATTATAATAAAGTCTGAGCATGGAACTGAATTTCAATAACTTAAAATGAGTAATCTTGATATCAATAATCATTATTTCATTAGTTTCAATATATTAAATTTGTGCAGCTCTGTTTATAAATATAATATAGTATTCTTTTTTAATGTTTAAACATACTTTTTTGTGCGTATTTTAGTGTATAACTAAAAATTTCAGTGAAAGAAATAAGTATGATACCTTGATGTGCCTAAAATGCCTATTTTCATTAAAATAGAGCCTAATTTTACAAATTTTGAGCTTATTTTAGGCGCCTAAAACTGCAATTTTTAGTGCCTAAAAATCCGATGTCTAGTCATGATATACAGATGATGTGTGACTCACTGGAATGTGCAGCTGCGCTGTTCACTCTAATAGAACAATAGAACAAACCGCCCAGGTACAAGTTCGGTCACGTCAAAACATTCTTGTCGAGAATCCCAGACGGACCGTGATGTTGACGGTCCTTGACGTCGCCTGTATGTGAGTCATTCCACGTCAAATCGCACAGCCATAAAACACTACCTTCTCGGAAATGGTCGAATTTTTTTTCATGAATTCCAGACATCAAATAAAGAGACCCGTATTGTTTTATTTTTACAATTATTAATTATTTGTGTAGTTATGATTATCTGAAATTACGCAAATTATGCGCGCACTGTTACATAAACTCACTTGGAACTCTGTGTCTACAAATAATTGAGATTTGCGGTTTGGCGCATTTTAAAGACAAAATACAACACTTTTTATTACTTTAGGCCTATCACTAATAAATTTAAAATTTGGCGTATTTTTTTAATTATTTCTTTTTCAAAGCATAATTACTATATTAAATAGCCAAGTTAAAAATCTGAAAAAATTATAGACTTGTTCCCTGATGTATTATCTGTAAACTACTGCATTTAGAAATGTGGGATCTCCACACATACATTTGTAACAATTTATTTTCCGGAGGCATGCACGCGCTCGCGATTCCCAGCTAATGTACTACTTGCAGCCATAGATAAGACTAGAAGACTGTCGGCGGCAATTTTTACGAAATCCCCCGTTGCATGTAATATCTGATCTCGCAACACTACGAAAGAAATGCATTCATTCATCAAATGATCAATACCTTAAGGAATAGTAAATATCTAAAGTTATCTTATTATTGTCAGAGCAGCTAAGAGGGGGGGGCCTTCACAATGCTGTATATATACTGTAATATAGCGAAGTGTTTAAAGATAGCAAGACTGGGTAAGGCAGTAAACTTTATGGCAGTAAACAGATGGTAGGAGACAAAATATAGAAGAGAAAAATAATCAGTCAGGGTTTGAATTTCACGGAGTGACGTGACTTCTATACAACATCAGTGACAGTAAAGAACGCGTAATATATAACAAGTGTTTAAATCCATTTGATCTTTCTAATCACGCTTTTAAAAAGAAAACACTAAGACGCATAAGTCGCGATTAATTGATAAAGTTCAATTTAAAGGAGTCTTTGAATGTGCGAATATGTGATTCATTCGGTAAAAAATCTATCAACTTCCAGATAGGTCGGATGAAATTATATGTGAAACCGGTAGTTCTTGTGATATTAGTAAACATGAATCAAATAAAAGTGCGGGCAGAGAGAGTGATTATCCCAGTTCTTATTCTAGCAGATCTATGGATACAGCGCTAGAAATCACCAATATTGAGGAATTAAACAAGACTTTGATGTCAATAGAATCCCCTATTAAGAAAAGAAAACTACAAGGAAAACGATACCCCCGTGAAAAGTTAAAAAAAAATAAAAGACTTCCAAGCAAGTAAAGTTTTTCATGTAGAAGATGCATCGTCATACCTTCAAAAGTCGCCATATTTTATTTTTGACGGAATGCAAAGAAAATGTACAACCTGAAAATTACATAGTTAGGCCTATTGCAGACTTTTCTGAAAATTATTCATTTGTAATACAAGACTGAGTACAAGGTGTGCATTGGAAAAAATGCCAAGACACAATACGTCCTTTCGTAGTATATTTCAAAGAAGATACAGAAATTCGTCACAAAAATATTGTCGTCATATCAGAAAGCATGAAACATGACACTGATTCCTTTCATTGTTTTCAATCCGAAGCAATCAACTTCTTAAAGCAAGAATTCAACGATATGAAAAAAAATCATTTACTTTTCCGATGGATCAAGTTAACAATACAAAAACAAAAAGAATTTTAAAAATAATTGCTTACATGAAGATGATTATGGAATTAGTGCTGAATGACACTTCTTTGCAACGTCGCATGGTAAAAGTCCATGTGGTGGCATTGGAGGAACTGTTAAAAGACTTGCAACGAGAGCAGCCTATACAAGATCCTATAAAACAACATAAAAAAAACTGTTTGATTAGTCACAAAAAAACATTTCTAAAGTGTCATTTATATTTTGTCCATTGAATAAGCACAAAAACCACACTGAAAATTTGCAGGCCGGATACCACAATCTAAAACCAATAACTGGTACATTAAAATTACATTCTTTCATTCCGTTGTCAAAAACTGAAGATTTAGGCCTAGTAAAACAATTTTCTTTCAAGAAAGAAGGTAGGCGAATGAAAATTTAAAGTGTAGTATGAATGAAAACAAACGTTTAAAAAGCATAAAGTACAAATATTTGAGGAAATCATAATAAGTAAATTAGCACTGTTTTCTCGAGTGACTTGATCCCTACTGTGTGTAATCTTGCAACGTTCAGTCGATCATCCAGCGCCGATCGACATCCCAGCACGCTTCAACGCTTCCCGTCCACTGCTGCTGCACCGACCGCTACACATTGCGTCGTAAATAATTAAATTTCCATTAAACTATTGGAGATCCCATTGTGATTTTTTCTGGAATTATTAAGAATACTTCAGTGCACCTAGTAGGCATTTTTTTAAGATTTTTAATACGGCTATTTTACATTGATATCTAACTTTTAAAAACTGAATCATAAAAAATTATCTGTAATAATTATATTAAAATTAATTAGTAAATATTTAACAAAAGACAGTACTTTAAGCTTTTAAATGCATTTTTCAGAAAAATTTTAACATAAATATCTTCGGAAATATGACGCTTTAAATGTTGGATTGTGCGTCATTTTTAACGAATTTTAACATGCAATATTTTAAAAACATGTGGACTTAGGAGGAAATAAAAGTACACTTGTTGGTTTATTAGACCCATAGAGTTGGTAAAAAAATATAAACGCAATCAGAAATATGATGGTCAAAATTTGTATAATTTTGTGCGATTTCACGTGGAATGACTCATGTGTGAACGTTACCATACAAAATGCGTTTTGCAATACTGTATTTTGAAGTAACGTTAGCAATCCGTGACGTGACGTTGACGTTCCGTATAAAGTGAATCGACCTTTAACGTTCTTGTTTGTTTGTTTTACTTGGTTACTTAACGACGCTGTATCAACTACGAGGTTATTTAGCGTCGATGGATTTGGTGATAGCGAGATGATATTTGGCGAGATGAGGCCGAGGATTCGCCATAAATTACCTGACATTTGCCTTACGGTTGGAGAAAAGCTCGGAAAAAACCCAACCAGGTAATCAGCCCAAGCGGGAATCGAACCCGCGCCCGAGCGCAACTCCGGATCGGCAGGCAAGCGCCTTAACCGACCGAGCTACGCCGGTGGCTTTAACGTTCTTAGTATAAGGAATATGTTTTGTATAATTTCAAGGGAAAAATTGTTCCGGGCCGGGTATCGATCCCGGGACTCTTCACTTAGCGCACGAATGCTCTACCGACTAAGCTACCCCAGAACCTATACACGATACCGTCACAAATCTTCCCTTTATATCCACACAACTCAAATGGGCTAACAAGACGCCAGAACCCAACTCTGAGTGCACACAATTCTGTGTGACTTAAATTGTGGCTTTCTGTTAACGTACTTACAGTAACGATCTGTGTGCACTCAAAGTTGGGTTCAGACGTCTTGTCAGCGAATTTGAGTTGTGTAGATATAAAGGGAAGATTTGTGACGGTGTCGTTTATAGTTCCTGGGATAGCTCAGTCGGTATGTATTCGTGCGCTAAGATAGCTTCTAACTGGAAGTCAAATTTGCACAATATGTTTTGTGTTTATTAGATTCATGTGACATCTTAACGTTCTTAGATTTCAAGATGTTAGGTACAGCTTACAGTAGTAAAATTTTGGAAATGTTCAACATTTTTTTCCTCCATTGTTGTATCTTGTACAAAAATGAAAATTAGTATTCGTAGCACATTGTCCTTCTGCTATATATATAAAAAAAAAAAATTACGATTAAAAATTATTTATATATATTTTTTTTTTCAAAATTCAATTCACCGTGCAGTGATGAAGCGTTTCCCACATAACTAAAAAACTATCCAACATTCTGTGATGAAATTTTTGTGCGTATTTATGCATGTCATACCTACAATATGATGCAAGATCACTACTCTACCTTTGACAGATTGTCTGATCAGCATTGTCTTCTAACACAAAATAAAAAATATATATTATTTACTAACGAATGTAACTGAAAGAGCATGATATTGTAAACATGAGTTTCAAGCAATAAAATAAAAGAGGGAGAACATGAAAAGTTAACAAGTTAATGAGTTATGAGGAAAGTGCTGCACAGTAAACTGCTACAATTATAAAATTTTGAAAAAAAAAAAAAGAAAAAAAAAATATATATACTTACTTACTTGCTGGCTTTTAAGGAACCCGGAGGTTCATTGCCGCCCTCACATAAGTCCGCCATTGGTCCCTATCCTGAGCAAAATTAATCCATTCTCTATCATCATATCCCACCTCCCTTAAATCCATTTTAATATTATCTTCCCATCTACGTCTCGGCCTCCCTAAAGGTCTTTTTCCCTCCGGCCTCCCAACTAACACTCTATATGCATTTCTGGATTCGCCCATACGTGCTACATGCCCTGCCCATCTCAAACGTCTGGATTTAATGTTCCTAATTATGTCAGGTGAAGAATACAATGCGTGCAGCTCTGTGTTGTGTAACTTTCTCCATTCTCCTGTAACTTCATCCCTCTTAGCCCCAAATATTTTCCTAAGCACCTTATTCTCAAATACACTTAATCTATGTTCCTCTCTCAAAGTGAGAGTCCAAGTTTCACAACCATACAGAACAACCGGTAATATAACTGTTTTATAAATTCTAACTTTCAGATTTTTCGACAGCAGACTGGATGATAAAAGTTTCTCAACCGAATAATAACAGGCATTTCCCATATTTATTCTGTGTTTAATTTCCTCCCGAGTATCATTTATATTTGTTACTGTTGCTCCCAGATATTTGAACTTCTCCACCTCTTCAAAAGATAAATCTCCAATTTGTATATGTCCATTTCGTACAATATTCTGATCACGAGACATAATCATATACTTTGTCTTTTCGGGATTTACTTCCAAACCTATCTCTTTACTTGCTTCCAGTAAAATTCTCGTGTTTGCCTAATCGTTTGTGGATTTTCTCCTAACATATTCACGTCATCCGCACAGACAAGCAGCTGATGTAACCCGTTCAATTCCAAACCCTCTCTGCTATTCTGGACTTTCCTAATGGCATACTCTAGAGCAAAGTTAAAAAGTAAAGGTGATAGTGCATCTCCTTGCTTTAGCCCACAGTGAATTGGAAACGTATCTGACAGAAACTGACCTATACGAACTCTGCTGTACGTTTCACTGAGACACTATATATAATTGTTTTAAAGCGTAGAAATATTTTTTTCATGTAGCAGAAGGACAGTGTTTTACACACACCAATTTTCAATTTTCATTATTGTACAAGATACAGTAATGAGGGAAAATAATGTTTAATATTAAAAAAATATATATACTGTTGTAAGCTGTACCTAACCCCTTAATCGAGAGTAATGCCTGAGTTTACCGCCATAATGTTCAAGTGTGCATCTCTATTTAAGATTACAACTATGCTTTCACATAAAAATATATTCCTTCTTTAATTAAAGCACAACATGAAACGTGAAATAGAAGATTAATGTTGAAAGGATATTCACACATGGACGATATGAATAATTACAAGAATAATAGTGAGACCATAAGTTCCAGAACATGAAGATGCAGACTACCTGTCAGATAAATTCCGTGCATTGGCTGCGCGTCTATGATGTAACGCCTTGTCTGCGAAATGTCAATCAAAGCCATTGTCTATATAACAGCTCACTTCTTGAGAATATAAACAGCCGAGCTCCTAGTAGTTAGGCGTAGCGAAATTTGGATGCAGTGTCCACCAATCTTCACGTGGGTGTAAAATGCTTCCTCCGACCTGGTTGTTGTCCAAAGACGAACATATATGGAGAAGTGAGTTACGAAACTAGTACAAGAGCTCCCTATTTAAATTTATAAATAAGTCCGGAACTTAATATTATAATAATTTCTTTAATTACATAACAATAGTTTAAACCATCGGTGTGAACTCAGAGCAATAATTCTGAAACATTGTGTTCACACAAAATTTCTTTCACTTACGTAAAAATAACTTCTATATTTCATTTTCAGCTATTGGGTTTAAATAGCCTAAGTTCAATCTATTTTTTTTCTGTACTTAGTGTGTCTAAACTGCATAATCTTCAGCATACTGACCTTGTAACTGATTTATATAAAAATAAAGCGCAGATTGAACGTTGCAAGTCTTAAATAGAACTGAGTCCTACAAATTATTTCGTGTTATTTATAGTTATCATAAATTCTCTCGCTAACTGACACGAAGGCACATAAACAACACTGATAGAACATATTTCATTAATAATAATAATAATAATAATAATAATAATAATAATAATAATAATAATAATAATAATAATAATAATTCAAGGACACAACCCAAATAATGACACTACTGTGGACAAAACTATGCAATAAATGTCTAGAAACAGCATCCATACCAGAGCAATGGAGGCAATCGTTAATAAAGGTGATGTTCAAAGGATCGGAAGACCATAACGACCCTGGTGAATACAGATGAATAGCACTAGAAAATGGCCCCTTCAAAATGTTTACAAGAATAATCACGAACAATATAACCGAAATAATAGAAGAACACCTGCCCGAAAATCAAATAGGCTTCAGAAAAGGGAAATCCATACTACAAGCAATAGAAGCACTACTAAAGATTCTATGTGGTTTTCATAGACTTCACCAAAGGAATGGACCTCATAGATAGGATGATAGTAAAGAAAAAAACTTGAAGAGACTCTAGAGGCAAAAACAACATATGGACAAAAATCATAAACTCAATACTAAGATGGAATGAAATAATAATATGAGACGGCCGCTCAACATCAAAACCGATCCTCCAAATGAATGGGGTATTGCAAGGGGACCCACTAAGCCCCCTATTGTTTATCCTGGCAGCGGAAGAAATAGTAAGATTAACTCAGAGAGAGGGAATAACCTCGTACGCGTACGAGGACGACATAGTAGTAGGGTCTAAAGACCTTACAAAGTCACAAGAAACAATAAACAGTATGGTAGAATAGTGCAATAAAAACAAATATGAGATAAATGTGGACAAGACAGAAATGATGATACTCAGAAACGGTGGAAGAGCACCAGAAACAGCAGAAATCGTCATGACGAATAGAAAACTAAAAATTGTACCTGACTACAAATATCTAGGCTTAACAATACAAACCAGTGCAAAATACTACACAAAGCACATAACAGAAAAAGCAAGCAAGCCGTGAGACCGATGCATGATATAGATTTTATTAAATCTCTCAGCCTAGAAACAGCAATGGCACTATTTAAAGCTAAGATAATGCCAATACTAACGTACTGCAGAGAAATAATCTGGGAGCACCTAACAACGGAAAACCTAGAAACAATAGAAAAAGTAAAAGCAACATATATATATATATATATATATATATATATATATATATATATATATATATATATAAAAGCAATTGGAGTCTCCAAGTACGCACGATCGAGACTCGTCTATATACTAGCAAGAGAAACATTCCTGACTGAAGAACTAAAGACGAACATGATTCTGCCCAGGACCAACGCAACGGAACAACTGCTGACAACGCTAAGAGAGAAGAGAGAAGCCATCCCACCAGAATACCACAACATAGGAGCCATGATAGATCGAGAATGGATGAGGGAAAACTTTGGAATTCCGCACGTGATAACAAGATTGGCAGTCCACGGGTATCACCACCTCATATGCAAGAAAACGACAAACCACGAAGCAAATGAAGCGGTGAGTGTGAATTGTGCTACAAAAATGTGAACGTTACCATATCAAACTATGTACCAAAAAGACAAAATCAATAAGCGAATATGCAACACACAAGTTGTAAATATCTGTTCTTATGAATTAAATGACTGCAATGGCTGCAATAAATATATAATAATAATAATAATAATAATAATAATAATAATAATAATAATAATAATAATAATAATAATAAGCCCTACTAATATCTATTTTTCTCCAACTCGGAAAACTGACTTATTTCAGTAATAAAGTGTATTTTTTTTTAGATACCCACAAAAGATAAACAAAATCTGAGACCTGTGTGGCACACTTTAGTCAAAATGTCTAGTGAGTCGAGTTTTCAAGCTGCAGACAGGCCAATTCAAGTGATACTTGTGACATACAAGATAGCAGTTGGAGCTGGTTTTTGCAGGTTACTTCGATTTTTGATGCCGTCATCCAACAACTGCTCCATTAATAATAATAATAATAATAATAATAATAATAATAATAATAATAATAACCATGCGTGTATTTATTATTTATTTATTTATTTAACCTGGTAGAGATAAGGCTATCAGGCCTTCTCTGCCTCTCTACCAGGGGATTACAACTATAATATGAAGAATAAAATTACAATTAATATTAAATTTACAATTACAATTACAATAAAAATTAAAGTACGACAAGATTACTTGATTAATAGAAGTTAAGAACAAAGAATATTTTTGTATTTACTGAATTACAAATTAAACCTTACTTACTTACTTACAAATGGCTTTTAAGGAACCCGAAGGTTCATTGCCGCCCTCACATAAGCCCGCCATCGGTCCCTATCCTGTGCAAGATTAATCCAGTCTCTATCATCATACCCCACCTCCCTCAAATCCATTTTAATATTATCCTCCCATCTACGTCTCGGCCTCCCTAAAGGTCTTTTTCCCTCCGGTCTCCCAACTAACACTCTATATGCATTTCTGGATTCGCCCATACGTGCTACATGCCCTGCCCATCTCAAACGTCTGGATTTCAAGTTCCTAATTATGTCAGGTGAAGAATACAATGCGTGCAGTTCTGTGTTGTGTAACTTTCTCCATTCTCCTGTAACTTCATCCCGCTTAGCCCCAAATATTTTCCTAAGCACCTTATTCTCAAACACCCTTAACCTATGTTCCTCTCTCAGAGTGAGAGTCCAAGTTTCACAGCCATATAGAAGAACCGGTAATATAACTGTTTTATAAATTCTAACTTTCAGATTTTTGGACAGCAGACTGGATGATAAGAGCTTCTCAACCGAATAATAACACGCATTTCCCATATTTATTCTGCGTTTAATTTCCTCCCGAGTGTCATTTATATTTGTTACTGTTGCTCCAAGATATTTGAATTTTTCCACCACAAATTAAACCTAGAATAACAAAATTCTATATAGTGATGAAATTACCATATATTGAGATATTTTGTGATAGATTAAGAGAACTATTTACAAGAAACCATGTCTGAACGAGTCTCAATTACTGACCAAGTGCCTAGTAAGTTTGCGTTTGAACTCAGTTTTATTTCAACAGTCCCTGATGCTAGCACAGGGATGTCGAACAGCGCTCTCAAACTGTGAAACGATTAATACTGTTTCCTACCATAGCTGAGCTGAAACGACAGTCAGTTAGCTCGCTGTAGCAGTGTTCTGTACGCAGTGTGTTTATCAACTCCGGCGGGTGGTATGGATATGGAACGACGATTCAATAGTGAGTGGACGGATAAATATTTATTTATCTTAAACGACGGAAAGGCACATTGCTTAATATGTAGAAAGGAACTTGGATACATTGGCCATCATAATATTAAAAGGCATTTTAATTCTACACGTCATGCTGAAGCTTAAGGATCAGAAAAGTTATCCGGTTTCACTCGTGAAAAGACTGTAGAAGAATTAAAATCAAGATTGAATTCAGTAAACTTCCCGTCATCATCGGGTGTTAGTACAACGAGCTTGCTTCGTGCCAGCTACAAAATTTGTGAAATTATTTCAAAGGCTTCAAAGCTACTCGTATTTACTGACGGAGAATTTGTGAAAGGCTGTCTCACAGCTGTTGCAAAAGGAACATGTCCGGAATACGGTAATGATTTTAAATCTATATGTTTGTCTCGTAATATTTTTGCAGAGCACTTATCATAAATGGGAGATAACTACCGACCGGAAAGATACGGCGCAGCTAGCTACAGTATATTCATGAGTGTCGATTCAGATTTCAATGTTCATGGGAATCTTGTAGATGTCATTTCACTAAAGGATCGAACTCGAGTAGAAGATATTTTTGAATCTGTAATAAAAACTATGAACAAATCTCAAGTTACGCTGAAAGTAATTAA
Source organism: Periplaneta americana (assembly GCF_040183065.1). Classification (NCBI taxonomy): domain Eukaryota; kingdom Metazoa; phylum Arthropoda; class Insecta; order Blattodea; family Blattidae; genus Periplaneta; species Periplaneta americana. The sequence goes on along the minus strand of NC_091130.1, from coordinate 92,906,466 downwards.
TTTTATACATCAAACAGTTTACGTTTTTGAACTTGAAGTTTGACTGCTGCAGCACATACAGACTAAGTTGATATTTTAAATATAATATTAACAACATTATTATTATTATTATTATTATTTATTTCCGTCACTAACGAACAACATTTATGGAATGACCTAGTGGATAAAACTCTATTATTATTATTATTATTATTATTATTATTATTATTATTATCATCATCATCATCATCATCATCATAATTCATCCTCATGTAGGCTACATTCTTTGTTTATCAGAGTTCATCAAGTGCAAATCTAAACTGAGTTCCTAATCAATTGGTAAGATGTATAAAAGTTATCAAAGTACCAGCCGCCGCAGTTTCGCTTTTGTTTACAATCATTCGGCCGGTCTGTCTGCTACCTGTGTTCAACCGTTGCATGGTAAGGGAGGAGTGAAGGCTCTGCAGTTCGCAGCTCGAGAGCGATGTTTGACATCCCTGTGCTAGCAGATAACGAATTCCAGAGTCTTGGCAGGGCTATTGTTAAAGAGGATGAGTATGAGGAGATGCGATGGGATGGTATTGTTAGTACCTATTGTTTCATGGCGAGAGCGTGTGTTCAGATGCGTGGGCGACTGATCATGGAGGAGTGGTTTGTTTATACCTCACCCCATGATGGACCTATTTCATGCGCTATCGTAAGGTAACCCGTTTTGCTTCCGCTTGCTTCGTTGCACAGTGACGAACGTTTTCTAAACATAATACCGAGTTTAACATATTGGCTACATAACTAATTATCCATTTCTATTGTCAGTAAGAAACATTGTACAAACGTGTGTAAACGTCCCAAACATCACTTTAACATCAGTCACTCATCACTTGTAATCCATAGCAATTATTTTTCTCGCTGCATATGGCATTAAAATCATTCTAACTTTTCTGATGATACTATTATTCCTTGCTTACCTGCAAATGAGCATGTATGCTACTTAGATGTACATTTTTCTGACATTTTATACAGGGGCATCATTTTATTTTTACTAACATTGTTTTATATTATCCTGGCTACACCTTTCTATTAACGATTGAAACCGGAAATACCGTTTGCTACCCCTTCCACGATTGGAGTTCGATGATAATGGCGTAAAATACAAATCACTTTACTAGGTATTGGAGGGAAGAAAAGTAGTTCATCCATTTATGTAAACTAGGAAATATCGGAATTTTTAGTTTGATAATTTTCATTAGGTTTTTGTTTAATCAAAATACAGTACTGTATTAACACTTAGTGCTTTTACTCACGAATTGAGCTATCCATTCGAACGTATTAATTATGCAGTGTATATTATACTCTTACAGCACATTAGCATACAATATAGAGAATGAAGTTAAATTGAAAAATAATCATAATATGGATATTTAAACACATTTTTGAAAATGGTGGCTGTTCATTTCGATACAGGCTTCAGTTCTTTTGTGCATATTATCGCACAATAGACTACTGTACCTAATTCCGATTACCAGTTTCGTCCTTCGTACTAGTAACTCATGTTGAAATAATTCTGTACCTACTCTATAAAAGAGTACCTTACGTACTGTAAATTCAATCTTCACTTCTGCCCGATCCAAAAAGATAAAATTACTCAGAAATGCTATCTACTGTCCGTTCAAGTGGTTTTGTCGCAGGGTTAAAGAAAGGTGGGGGGAATCGCGTGACAGTTAATTACTTAACGAGGCCCTTTTATTTAAGTTATTTTAAAGAGTTGTATAATATTACGTAGACGTCCAATTTCTAACAGAAATTAATGTTTTCAGAAAAGAGCTAAGATAGCCCAGCTACTAGACTTTACAGAGGGGCGAACAAAAACAGGTGGGGGAAACCGGGATGCGACGTAGGCAAACGGACGACAGTATCTGTGCGAAAATATGATTCAATATTGAAAGCTCTTTCGTCACTGGAAAACGCGAACATATTTCTGGAACGTACTATACTCACTAAGTACTGCTTACGCGCCCTCGGCTCTGTGTCGTGAACGGTTGGAAGTTTACTAGTAGAAGGGGTGGGAGTGAAGTACATTCAAAAACTCAGGTACAATAAAAATTGAAGTAAAAATAAAATGATGTCCCTGTATATTCGATTCTCTAACCGTTTCAAATGTAGTCTAAATCTCGTTTCAAATGTAGTCTAAATCTTTTTATCTTTTAGTGGTGTTTTTCAAATTATATATGTATAATACATTTTGTCAAACCTGGCAACCTTTTCATAAAGGGAGCTTAATTATCTAATTAATTAATATTGTATTAATTTACAAAATTTAATATTGAATCATTGTTCCATAGATTAATTTGAAAGTTTAATATTGCTCCGTGTTCGATCCCTTGCCACGACTGTGTTTTTATTAGCGCCTATTATTACATCTTTGCAATGTGAAAGTGTGTTACAGCTTATGCATTTTGTCAAGACACTCGCGATGTGCAGTACGGGAACAACGTTTCCGTGGAGGGGATAAAAGTAGAAGGGAAGGTCGGGCGTGTGTCTACCGAGTTCAAGGCAAAGAGTAACCCTTTCCCTATAATTCGTAAGTAGACTCATCCGATCTCGTGCGCAGCTCTGTAGGAAGAGTGGGGGAGTGTCTGGACATAATGCATGCGCTGTACTCAGAATTGTATGTTTCTTGAACACATACTGCGAAAATTACGTTGCCCTGAAAAAGGGCTGCATTTGAATGTCCATCCCTGATCACATATAACAGACTGACATCTCTAATAGGATTCATGGTAAAAACCTTAGATAATATATAGGCCTACCCAGACTGCTCTGCGTTATAGGCTTTGACGGTAACAACTTTTATCATGTAGGGCTCTGAGTTCTGAATTCACAACTTGCCTAAGTCTGTGTTCATTACACAACGGAGTGGCCATGAAAATTTTAGCTCTCCTTGGCAACGGTTTGTTGTTAATTGATTTGTATCTTGCTTACAAGTTTGATTGACCTTGGAACCGTTGGGTTCTTTCCCTAAGAAGCATACCAATGCGGAAATTAAATACAGCACATATGATCGTGAACTGTTAGCAATTTACAAAAGCCTTAAGTATTTTCGTTGTATGGTTGAAGGATGAAGACTGATTATTGTAACTGGTCATAAACCATTGATTCATGCTTTTAATCAAAGTGCAGACAAAGCTCCGCCTAGGCAGCTCCGTCACTTGGATATCATTAGTCAATTTACGACGCAAATCGTCCACATTAAGGGTGCAGACAACATTGTGACAGACTGTTTGTCAAGTATAGGTGCCATAGACATGCCGACGCTAATATCCGCAGATGAACTCATGGGTGCACAGGCTGCTGATGAAGAACTTCAACATCATCTTCAATCTGATTCGACCAGCTTACAATAACAAATATTCCGCTGACTGAATCAAAGGAAGAAATTTATTGTGATGTTTCGACGCAGGTCATTCGACCTTACATCCCACCTTGTCTTCGCAAGAAAGTTTTCGATAACATTCACAACCTGTCTCACCCTAGTGGTAAAGCAACTAAGAAAGCAACAGCGCAAGTTTGTTTGGCCTAGAATGAATAAAGAAATTATGCTGTGGGCTCGTATGTGTCTTCAGTGTCAGAGAAGTAAAATAAGTCGTCACCACAAAAATGTGCCCCTGCACATTCCCATGCCAAGCGCGAGGTTCGCTCACGTATATATAGATCATTGGTTCGCTTCCAGTTGCCAAGGTTTTCAGTATTGCCTGACAATGATAGAAAGATTCACAAGATGGCCTGAAACGGTCCCGATATCTGAAGTTTCTGCAGAGACTATTGTAGACGCATTCTTTAGGACTTGGATCGCAAGATTCGGCGCACCTGCCACTATTACAACAGACAGGGGCTCGCAATTTGAATCTGCTATTTTTCGAGCGTTTTGTAATCTCATTGGTACTACAAAAATACGCACAACAGCCTTTCATCCCCCTCAAACGGCATGATAGAGCGTTGGCATAGACCATTAAAAGCTGTTATCATGTGTCACACGGGATCTAAATCTTACCAACTGTCCTGCTTGGCTTGCGCTCCAGCATCAAAGAAGATTGTGACGCTTCGCCCGCAGAAATGGTTTATGGAACGACGCTAAGACTCCCGGGAGAGTTTTTCGTCGACGACCAAATCGAACTGTCGCAACGAGCCTTCGCTGAAAAACACAGTTAATGCGCACTGTCAGATCGACCCCCGCTGCTCACCACTGCAACAGAAGAGCTTTTCAGCATAAGACATTATATACGTTTACGCATGTCTTTGTTCGTGTGGCAACTAAAGGATCCCTTGTCCCACCGTATGAAGGACCTTATAGAATTCTTCGTTGGATATCTGACTACGTGTTCGAAGTCGATATTCACGGGAGTTCTAAAACCATTTCCACAGAAAGACTTAAGCCAGCTTTCTATAAAGTTTTCTCCGAAGAAGATGGGAACAAGACCTCAGATCATCAACGACCAAGTCCTTCAAATCCTCCGCCATTCAGAACTTATCCTGGTACCAGAAAAGTTTCGTGACTCAACGTCACTGGGAGGGAAGTACATGTAGGGCTCCGAGTTCTGAATTCACAACTGGCCTACGTCTATGTTCATTACACAACGGAGTGGGCCATGAAAATTTTAGCTCTCCATGGCAACGGTTTGTTGTTAATTGATTTGTATCTTGCTTACGAGAAATAAAACTGTTTCTGAGTTAGATTGACCTTTTACATTGTATTCACACTACAGTCAGGTTTACTATGCTGCTATCTAGTTGTTACATAAGGAGTCACGTCATAACTCCCATTCGAGTTGCATTAGCGACTGTACTGCAATTTCGTGTTCGTTTACGGCGGACGGGGCGGCGATCCTGGCGCTTGTTCTCTTCAAAGTGCAACCGATTTTAACATAAGAATGAGCAATCTATACGTGATCTGGGAAAAACCGTGATTCCACAGATCAACAACAGAGATATATTGCCGAATGGCTTACAGTGACTCCATTCATGAGTGGTGACAATAGAGTAGGCTATATTCATTTTATTGGTCGAGTAGGTCACGTGATACCGGCAGCCAAAAAGCTGATAACAGTGTATTTGTACACATGGTGTTAAGACACGTTTGCTGCGCCATTCTAATGTTTTCTAGTATAAAACATAAGTATCTCATATTGTGGTTTCTCCTCGCTACTTTACAGGTTTATTCCGCCTGCAGTTCATACCGATGCAGGGAAATATGTTCATAAATTTACTTATGTTGTTACGTCAATCCATGTATTGTGGGTCCCTATCCCCAGGGCATGGCGCGTCCTCAGGTTACGGATAGAGGAAACGGCCTCCAGATATGAAGGGTTATATTGAATAAGAAGTCGCGGACAGCCGATAAGGGGTGGTTCTCCAACTTTGGAGGTTGGACGAACAACTCATCACCGTAAAAATATAGTCTGTTACGAAACCCCAACATAAGTCTCGGAATGGGACTGATTCTTTGTTGTGACCATAGCAAAGGAATAAGGTAATAAAATTTTTCATTTGGAATGCCATGAGTCTTTATAGACAGGAAGTTCGTAGCAAAAGAACTAGCTAGATATACAGTAGAATATACTTCGTGAGAGTACAGGAGGTTAGGTTACATGGGAATGGCATATCACAAATAGGAGATTACTTGTATTATGGGGAAGGAAACAATAATCATCAATTAGGAACAAGGTTCTTTATTCATAAAAGAATAAAATCATAAGTAAAAAAAAGTCGAATTTATAAGTAACAGGTTATCGTATTTAATAATTAAGTGTAGATGTTGCGACATCAGAGTTATAAATGTTTACGCCCCTGCAGAAGAGAAGGATGATCATATAAAGGATAGTTTCTATGAGGATGTGGAACACACTTATGTTCAGTTACCTACGTGTAGATAAGAAAATTTTATTGGGGGATTTCGATGCTGAAGTAGGACGGGAGGATATTTTTAGACAGACTGTTGGAAAAAAAAAAGCTTACACGGAACTAGTAATGATAATGGAGTTAGGTTAGTCAATTTTGTCATATCATTAAATTTAATTATTAAAAGTACAACATTTCTGCATAAGGATGTACACAAACACTGGCATACTTGGACTTCTCCAGATGAACTGACACACATTCAAATCGAACATATCAATATAGATAAACGAAGATATACTAGTCTAGTAGATATTCGATTCATCAGATTGGCAGACTGTGATTCTGACCATTACTTAGTAATTGGAAAATTAAAAGAAAGAATAGCAGTAGGCAGCGAGTAGAACAAGTTAATATTAGGCGATAAATATTTCGAAATTAAAAGACGAGAAAACAAAGCACAATTATCAGGTTGAAATTTCAAATAGGTTTGCCGCTTAGGAAGTTCCCACGAAGCTGAGGAGTTAGATATTAATAATAATAATAATAATAATAATAATAATAATAATAATAATAATAATAATAATAATAATAATAAAAGCCGTAAATCCCCAGTGGGGCAAGGCCTCCTGCTTGGGCAGGGGTGGCTCAAGTCTTGACCATCAGAAGAGCCGACCTGATGGTCTATTTACATTCCTAGTTCTTTGTCCTCAATTTCAATAGCACTGGTTGTTGCTCCCGCTCAAATTTGGTTGACTGCGTCTTTCCAACGTGTTCTTTGGCGTCCTATTCTGGTCCACAGTCCTCCTAGCTGCAACTTGAACTCGTCCCCCCATCTGGTTCTCGGTCGTCCACGATTTCTCCAGCCAATTCTTGGATCCCACAGTGTCGCCGTGTGTGCCCATCTGGTAGGATGCATTCGTACCACGTGTCCTCTCCAGCGCCACTTCATCCTATTAGCGAGTGTGACCACGTCCTCTACGCCGCTTCGTCGCCGTACTTCTTCCTTTCTGATTCTGTCCTTCAGGCTTATTCCGGGTATTTTCCTTTCCATTCTTCTTAGGCATCTTCCTAATTTTTACGTCTGTTTCTTGGTGAGTGACCAGGATTGCGCCCCATAAGATATTAATAGCATGTGGAAAATTATCACCATTTAATTCGAGAAAAATTCGTTCCGGCACCGGGAATCGAACCCGGGACCTCTCAGCTCTATGCGCTGAGTGCTCTTTCCAACTGAGCTATGCCGGGACACGATCCACGGTGCCAGCCGAACTCCTCTCGTAATGTTTTACGGCCTTACTACCTGCACTTTAGACAATGTAAGTCAAATATGCAGGAGCGCATATTTAAATGACTTTATGGTCATATTCAACATCAGTTTGTGACAACTGCTAACAGTTAATACATCACATATTCATTATATATGAGGTCTCGCCTACCTCACTGAATATTACACGACTACTATGAAGTAGCCAATGTGTAGCCTATTATAATGAATATGTGATACATGTGGAAAAATATAAAAATTTCAGTTGAGCAGAGCAGAGGTTATTATGAAACTAAGGGAAAGGGACCATGATTTGATGAAAATTGCTTTCTGGTAGTAGAAAGAAAGATCTGAGGCAAAAAGACCTTTGAAGGGGCCGAGACGTAGATGGTAGGATAATATTATAATGGATTTGAGGAAGGTGGAATATGATGCTAGGGACTGGATTAATCTTGCTCAGGATAGGAAGCGATAGCGGCTTATGTAAGGGTTCTCTGAAAGCCATTTGTAAGGATGTAAGTATGTAAATTATTACGTTAATATGCCTGGTTGTGCAGTTGTAGGTTGCAACAATTCAGCCAAGACAGATAGATTTATTCATTCCATAATATTCTTACGGTTGCTTTACAGCTGGAATAAAGAACATGTCCAGTTCTTATACTTAGTATAAAATATACAGAATTACTGCCTTCACGGTGTAGTCGAGGAAGGGCGTCACTCCGGTACGTTTTTCTGCTATCTGGGAGTGCCCTGCTCCTTTAATTTTACTTTTAAAAATAATGAAAGTCGTCTTACTCAAATTTTTAATGGTACAGTGTTACCATATAAACTTAGTTCATTAATTTGACTCATTAATATACCAAACTGCAAAGTCATTCTGGGAGATATCGACACTTTTAAGAAAAGTAGCCATTGCGAGCACTGTTCCTAGTGAAAACAGTTCGAACCAAATGAGATTCGTGTTGACTGCGTTTGCAATCTGTGTGTTGAATCTCGTGTTTTCAACTTATGTTTTGCGTTCACAGAAGGCAATAAACACAATAAATGTGAGTTACACATTTCTTTTCGGTCATGGAATATAATACACCATATTTAGTTTATTGTAATTTGATTGGACATGCGTGACAATAGCAGAAGCACAAGTTATTGTATGTATGTATGTATGTATGTATGTATGTATGTATGTATGTATGTATGTATGTATGTATGTATGTATGTATGTATGTATGTAAGTTTATATATTTTAGTAAAAGCGCTAAAGTGATTATCGTACAAAAATTATCTTTGTTTCGGGTTTGCTTTCGTCTTTTGAATGAAGGAGTAACTCGGAGAGATTCGACACTGTGTTTTGGGGAGATCTCGAGATTTGTCGATTTCGATTATGGTCCTTCTTAGAAGATCTGAGTGGCTGTCTCTGTCAAAAGTTATGTATATTTTTTCTTAAGAGAGTTCGCAATCCTGCACAGAGCTTTTTAATGCCACTTTGTTGATCTGTTTTTCTCTCTGTGTGTCTGTCTGTCTCGATGTATGAAACTAATCATCTTCCATTGAACGTACCTTAATTAAATTTAATATTTTAATTATCACTGATATCGGACAAATAGGAAAAGTCACAATTCTCGATACAAACATGGCAGTTCGGCATATCCTTCGCCTTGATTCTGAAAGCTATATGGATTAACAATTAATGACGTAAGAGAAATGGCATCCTGACGTACTGTAGGATAAAATGTTTGAGTACGACCTGGTTCTAGCCGAAAATTGATGCGAAATTCGCGTTGAAGAAAACATTACCACTCCCCAAGAACACCACAGACACTATCTGCGCCTACTTCCTCACCCACTCATACTTTGAGGAACTGTCACCAGTTCCGCTGCTAACACTTCATTTAGTGGGGTAAAAAAACTTCAAGACTAAGACGTAATAACGTTTGAAAACTATAGGAAACAGCTGAAGGATATTAAACAGCAAATATAAGTTAGGCTTTTCCACACATGGAAGCCATCTAGGCCTAATGCTCGGCGTGTATGGAGAGGAATCTAGTTCATCAATCTGGACAATCCAAATAAAACCTACTGTGCCGCGTATAGTGGGTATTACTACGACGACAATGCTACAGGACTTCGATTTCAGTGTGTTGAAGAATGCTAAAAATGGTTTCACGAGGCATGAGTGGAAAATGCCACCGATGAAAAATTCACATATGAACAACGTGAGTAAGAGTATTATACGTATAATATTTAGGTTATATTTTAGGAGCAAAATTTGTGTTGTAAATGTCAGGTTTAAAGTGTTTTTCTATGTTTGTCATACTATGTCGAAATGACTTCGGCATCGATATTATATATATATATATATATATATATATATATATATATATAATGATCATATTGGGATCAGATATGTGAAATGTACTGGAAACATATGCATACATATTAAGGGAAAAATAAGAATTTGCATAAATTGGACCCAAAATTAGCATATTTCCTTAGCGTGCCGAGATGTCCCTATACGACCCTAATACACATTTTATTTTATTAATAAAACAACTCTATTGTTGTAAAATAAATAGAAAAAAATGTCGCAAATTATTTTTAAAACATTAGTAAAAAAAACCAACAACACGTAAGCAAAATCACGCACTGAAAAAGTTCTATCATAGACTGCTATCACCATGTTTTTGGCCTCAAGATGGACGCGAGCAACCGCTTCAATTTGAGTCTCGTCATGTCTTCTGTGTATCTGGCTATTGCTGATGATAATGAAGGATACTAATAGTAGTACATGGACATATCGTTAGTTGTACAATTGCAATTATATAGACTAACGTTCAGGTAACCTTCATGATATAATATAACAGAATACGATTTTAGAACGGAAAAACCTTAGGCTGGAGAACGAATGTTATTATTTTTTAACGAAGTTTATTATTTTTTAATATCTTCAGTTCAAAAAAACCTTTCGTTTCTTCGTAAATATGGTTAAGGTGCGCGGGGAGATAATTTGGGCCACACACCAAGTTGAATACGGATTACAGCGATGCGGAGTCAACTAGTAGAGCGAGTATCGATCGATCCGAGCAAAGTCGTCGTTATGCAGCTTACAGTGCATCTCAGGATGGATACGCTCCTCTACTATCTGACTTGATTTGTTGTGTTTCTTTGCCTCTTTCAAGGAGATGGTATAAATTTAGTTAGTTATTCCACTACCTCTGATTGAGGTTCTGGCTGATATGTAATAATAATCCGTGGCGTCACAGCCCTTGAAGGTCCCAGACCGACCAGCCGGTTGCTTGTCTCACGTTCACATGCCGAAGCAGAGGTGCACGATCATCCAAACAGCATGAAGGTATCGTGTGATTAGCACGATGACCCCCCCCCCCGCCGTTATAGCTGCCTTTCGCAACCGGATTTCGCTACTTATCGTAGTTCCCCAAGTCCATCATGATATTGCGCGGGCACCGGTCCCACACACTGGCAGAAATTTCATGAGAAAATTTGTTCCCCCATGAGGACTCGAGCCAGCGTGGAGTCCGTAACGCAGGTTCTAGCCTGGATGTCTCAGACCACGGCGCTACGACGTGGGACATCTGGCTGATACGTACGTTACATCTATTAACAGGCAATACATCTCGTTTGACAATATGTGTCAGAGGAAGAAGAACTATTTGTATACATCTAAAGTCTGATTAATATAATATGCCTATTTATTCAGCGATGTATGCAATGGAGGGGGAAAGGAACTGGTCACTGCACCTCATTATCTCGTGACCTAGTTGCCTCAAGAGTGATGCCTTGTTGGTATCACTTGTGGGATCCAAACCTGTCTTCGACAGTTGACTAAACAACCTTCCATAATATGAATTTGATTCTAAGACTTTCAGATGTAAGTATCCTTATGACCCTAGTGAAGAACATTTTCCCCCTAATATATATTTTATGATAAGCTTTCATCTTTCTGTCATAGGAGAATTGTGGAAATCTGGCAGGAACAATGAGGGAACCCCTACGACAATAGTGGGATCTTGTATCCAGATCAGATTTTTTGACAGTAGACTAGATCACAAAACTTCTCAACCGAATAATAATAGGCATTTCCCATATTTATTTTGAGTTTCATTTCCTCCCGAGTATCATTTATATTTGTTACTCTTGCTCCAAGATATTTGAATTTTTCCACCTCTTCGAAGGATAAATCTCCAATTTTTTATGTTTCCATTTCGTACAATATTCTGGTCACGAGACATAATCATATACTTTGTCTTTTCGGGATTTACTTTCAAACCTATCGCTTTACATGCATCAAGTAAAATTTTCGTGTTTCCCCTAATCGTTTGCGAATTTTCTCCTAAATATTCACGTTATCCGCATAGACAAGAATCTGATGTAACCCGTTCAATTCCAAACTATGTCTGTTATCCTGAACTTTCCTAATGGCAAATTCCAGACCGAAGTTAAAAAGCAAAGGTGATAGTGCATCTCCTTGCTTTAGCCTGCAGTGAATTGGAAGATAGAAACTGGCCTATACGAACTCTGCTGTAAGTTTCACTACGACACATTTTGATTAATCGAACTAGTTTCTTCGGAATACCAAAATCAATAAGAATATTATATAAAACTCCTCTCTTAACTGAGTCATATGCCGTTTTGAAATCTATGACTAACTGATGTACCGTAGTTTCCCCTAACTATGGTCCACATTTGTCAGATTTTTCTTTGTATATTCAGTACTATTTATCCAGATTAAGTGAAATTTTGGATTCGGACTCTTATAAGTGTATATTAAATAAAAATTGACATATGTGTCTGAAATTATTTAATTACAAGTGTTGCAAAAATAAGCATTGGTACATAGTTGTATTCTGAGCTGCCCAACTATGGTCCACTCATATATTCATGCTTGAAAGCTTGAATGGACTATAGCTGGAGCTGTAATTATTCGTAAATCAATACATTACGTTTCTAATTTAAGGGTAGAAACATAATCTAGCACAGAAATATTAAAAATAAATGAAAAGTACATAAAAAAAACGGGCCACCTAAATTTTCAATTTTTTTATGAGGCGATAATCACAAAATCCTTTATGAAATGAAGAAAACATTGCTTCCCAGAAAAAAAAAAAACACTTACAAATTATATAAATTTTCTTCCAAATGTTCAACTGATTTTGTGGCCACACAGATGTTGGTAATAGCGAGTATTGCCTCCCCGTGACTGTATGACTGTTACCATTCGCCGATTCAACCCTTCGATCAGATTCTGGATGTCAGTCTGGTCGATTCTATTCCATTCTTTACTTAGAACATTTCGGAGCTGCTGTAAGTTGCTGTGAGGAGTTAGACGACTTCTAAACTCGCTTCCCTAGCATTTCCCACATATGTTCAATATGGTTTATGTCAGGACTTCTTGCTGGCCATGTCATCCTATTCAATCCAATGTCGTGAAGGAACTCATCCGCAATTCTTGTAGCATGAGGGCAAGCATTCTCATGCATTAACAGGAACTTTCCACCAATAGGCTAAGTCAAAGCACCTCCATTAATGAACACAAGTTCTGTGTGAGCTTCAAACGAAATGCCACCCCATACCATTATTGATCCACCTTGAAAACTGACACGTGAACTGAAGTTACATGAAGAAAAACGTCCTCCTTCTCCACACTCTTTCACGTCCATCTGTAAAGTAAATCTCGCTTCATCTATGAAGAGCAGTCGTCGCCACTCCCCCAGGTTCCAATTAGCATGATTGTGAGCAAAACGTAATCGTTCATCCTGATGTTGCTGGAGCAATTCTGGGCCTTTAGCTGGTCTTCTGGAATCAGCCCACATTCATCCAGACGTTCTCTTACAGTTCTCTCACATACATGAACTTGTCTTATGTTCTGAAAGGTTCTTTGGTCTCAATAGCTGTGGAATTGCGATTTCTTAATGTGTTTAGGACAATAAAATGGTCGTCACGAGCCGAAGTTACTCGTTTTCTCCCTGAACCGGGTCTCCTGGAATAATCTCCTGTCTCTCTAAAGCGATGGTACACTCGTTGTACGGTCGATCGAGGAATCCCGAGAACTGCAGCCACATAACGCTGACTATTCCAACCTTCTATCAATGCAACCACTTTTGCTGAATCGGTAGGACTTAGTGACATTTGTATACAATGAAGTACTCAAATACTGCCTCAAAAGAGCTTACCAGTCTGTAAACATCTTCAGCCTATCTCGAAATGAGTCCGAGAAGTTTACACACAATATTACAATAAGAACGAATCTTCTTTTCAGATCATTGTTGGCTATTACGTATTCAGTATTACATTGTTACGTATCACAAAATAAATGAATAACTAAATGAACCTCAGCACACCTACAATTATTTTAAAAAATCCTACAATTTAAAAAAATTTAAGGAAAATGTAGTTGGTCCGGTTTTTCCGCAGGTGAGTGGATATTGAAGAACAAAAGTACGGTATCAAAATAAACACATTCTTAGCAAAATATTATGCACATAAATTCACTGATAATGTTTAATTATCGTACTGAGAACTACATTCATTAGGCTTATTTCGATTCTTTGAATCCCCACTTCTCTTGTAAATCTGAAATTGAAAATAGATCTCCCTTTTTCGAGACGCATTTGGGGGTCTTTAATTTGTTTTTTTATTATGTTTTCCTTCCTATAGAATAAAATGTTTTCCATTTCTCGCCACCTCAGTAATTTCCGCTTCTTACTATACATGAAACAACAGCTCCATTGTTCTTCACTTCCAAAACTTTCCCTGGCCACAATTCCTCCTCATAAGTAACTACCATATAACTATGTGCCTTTAGCATTAATTTAACAGATTTCGTCTTCTTTTCCATATCTGACTCACTGTAAATATGGAGAGAATACCGGAAACATCATAATCTGTATCCAATTCAATTTCATCGCTCTCATAGTCACTTACAGGGACGGTTGTTTTCCTTCTACCCTGAAGTTTTCGTTTTACCGGACCATCATTCGTGCTAGTAATATTGATGCTGGAACAGGCTGTTTCTTTGTTTACTTGACTATGTATAATGTTAAATGGTGTTTTAGAAAATACTGAGATGCCTTATTTTCAGAAGTACGAGTAAATAATCACATTGATCACATTTTATTGAAACAAATATTTCAAAATGAAATACAACTATGGTCCACGAAAAATTGTGGTACATAGTTGAGGACTGACTTGTAGCCTTGAGGTTAAACATTTTTCACGCAGAGTCGTTAACCTCTGCTAGTGTAATTATTACGTGAAAGTAAACACTATACAGAGTGTTTCAAAAATAAAGGGCATAATTTCAGATATGTATTCCCCATATGTAGACAATACAAAAAGTTCATTACAACATGTGTCCGGAAATGTTTGGTTTCCGAGTTATGACCTTCAAAACAGTGATATTCACCGGAACGTTTTTCTTCCCGCAGGTATGTGTCGTGACAGAAGATATAAAAAAGAGGACACTCTGAAAGTTAATTCCGAGACGAAGGATACATTGAGTGTTGTGTTTGGCGTCGTACTGTGCGACAGGTACTCAAATCAGGTGGCAGAAGTGCACTTCATGTACTGTAAGGCGGACGGCAATGCTGCGCTGGATCATCGTTCGAACCAGGAGAAGTACCCTGATCGACGGATAGGTAGAGGTGGCCCAATTGCTTGGCCTCCACGCTCTCCTGATTTGAACCCTATCGATTTCTATTTGTGGGGCTATTTAAAATCATTGATGTATTCGTCTCCGGTGCCTGATTTGGAATCCTTTCGGAATAGAATTGTGGCAGATTGTGAGGAAATACGCAATACTCCTGGAATTTGGGATCGTGTTCGCAGGGCCATTAGACATCGATATGAGGGCTGTATTCAAGCAGGAGGTGGACATTATGAACATCTGCTGTAAAGGCAACTAACTGCGGAAAGAAAACCTTTCCGGTGAATTTCAATGTTGTGAAGGCCATAACTCGGAAATGAAGCATTTCCGGACACATGTTGTAATGAACTATTTTGATTGTCTACATGTGGGAAATACATACCTGAAATTATGCCCGGATTTTTTAAACACTCTGTATAGCCAGGTTTAATTGTACAAAAAATCATATATCTATAACGTACCAGTTCTACAGAGGAGAGGTTAATAAAACAGACAATCACAAAATGAATGATTTCGTGTCTTCACACATTCATTAGAACGATGCACACTGACCTTGTTAAGCATCCCTATCATTGCCACGTGTAATGGTAGATAGAAGCATCTATGGGGAACATAATTCCATCACATTGGCGCCTTAAATGACAAACACCAAACTCTTGGGGGACAAAGTAGTACATAATGCGTTTTGGACCATAGTTGGGTGCCTGGACCATAGTTATGGGAAATTACGGTACTGTACTCTTATACTCCCATTTTTTCTCCAATACCTGTCGAATACAAAAAAATCTGATCAATAGTCGATCTATTACGCCTAAAACCACACTGATGATCCCCAATAATTTCATCTACATACGGAGTTAATCTTCTCAAAACGATATTCGACAAAATTTTGTAGGGCGTCAACAAAAGTGATATTCTTCGAAAGTTACTAAGTTAGTCTTATCCTCCTTCTTAAAAGTAGGTATGATTATGGACTCCTTCCAGTGTTCTGGTACAATTTCCTTTTCCCAAATAGCAAGTACAAGTTTATAAATTTTACTAGATAATGCGCTTCCACCCTCTAGCACTATTTCTGCTGGAATTTGATCAATACCTGGAGACTTGTACTTTTTTCAGATTTTCTATCGCAATTTCGATTTCAGGAAGAGGGTTCGGGTATAAATGGCTCAGCAGTTTGTATTTCAATTTCGTTCTGATCATTTCTATTTGGCCTATGTATATTTAGTAGCTGTCCAAAATACTTTTTCCATCTGTTTAGGATTGACTGAGAATCTGCAAGCAAGTCACCATTCTCACCCTTGATCACGTTTACCCTAGCCTGATATCCGTTTTTAAATTCCTTTATACCTTCATAAAAATTTCGAATGTTTTTATTCTTACTATTTGTTTCTACCTCATTCAGTTTTCCCTTCAAGTAAACCCTTTTTTCTTCCTAAGTGTACGACTTGCTTCCCGTCTTTCATTGAAATAATTCTGTCTATTCTCCTCAATTGGATCCTGTAAGAATTTCAATTTTGCCTGTTTCCTTCTGTCTACTAAATTGGAACAATCTCCAACAAACCCTGGTTTATTTTTCTTAGTTTCATAATAACCTATGCTCTGCACAGCTGCAATTTTGATATTATCTCGGATATTCTTCCACACACAATTAACATCCAACTCTTCAACTTCGTCGGAAGTTGCTAATGCACAAAACCTATTTGAAATTTCGGACTGATAACGCGTTCCTTACGTTCCTCGCTCTTTAATTGAATATTGAATCTATTAATATTAGCTTGTTGCTCTACTCGCTTGGCTACTGATAGTCTTTCTCTTAATTATCCAATTACCAAATAATGGTCAGAATTACAGTCTGCTCCCTGAACGTTCGAATGTCTGCTAAACTAGTATATCTTCGTTTATCTCTCAAGATTTGATCTATTTGGTCCTGTGTCAATCCGTCTGGAGAAGTTCAAGTATATTTATGTATATCCTTATGGGGGAATGTTGTACTTTTGACAATTAAATTTTTTGATGTCGCAAAGTTGACGAACCTAACTCTATTGCCATTACTAGTTACGTGTAGGCCCTCTTTTCCAGTAGTTGGTTTAAAAATATCCTTGCGTCTTACTTTAGCGTTGAAATCCCCCAATAAAACTTTCATGTGATATCTAGGTAACTGATCAAATGTCTGTTCCAATTTCTCATAGAAGCTATCCTTTATATGGTCGTCTTTCTCTTCTGTAGGGGCTTGAGCATTTATAACTATGATATCGCACCATCTACCCTTAAGTACTAAATACGATAACCTATCACTGCTAAATTCGACCTGTTTTACTGGTGATTTTATTCGTTTATGAACAAAGAATCCCGTTCCTAATTGGTGATTACTGTTTCCTTCACCATAATACAACAAGTAATCTCCTATTTGTGATATGCCATTCCCATCTAACCTAATCTATTGTACTCCCACGAAGTCTATTCTATATCTAGCTAGTTCTTTTGCTACTAATGTTACCCCTCCTGTTCTATAAAGACTAGTTACGTTCCAAGTACCAAATCTCATAACCTTATTCCTTTGCTGTGGTCATGCCGGAAAATCAGTCCCATTCCGAGGCTTATTGCTTGGCTTCGTAACAAGCTGTTTCTTTACGGTGATGGTTTGTTAGCCCTTCGCCCAACCCCCAAGCTGGAGAACACCCTTATCGGCTGTCCACGACTGTTTATTCAATATATTTGCAGTTACCCTCCATATCTGGAGGCCATCTCCTCTATCCGCAACCTGAGGACGAGCCATGCCGTGGTGATAGGAACCCACAATACATGGCGAAATTCAATTACTGTACAATAATAATCGCCTTTGAAATAATCACCTGTGGATCTGGCCTACTAATGACTAGTTATCTCCTTTAACAGCTCGGATATGGGCGGTTAGAGATTACCGTCGTTAACCTCCTATTTAAGTTCTAACCAAGGTCGATGCATTGTAAAAATGCTTAACCAGGGATTAGGTGGCAATTTTAACCGGTGGTGACACTAATCGCCGTTGATGCACGTGAGCATAAGAGTTTAAGTTTCACAGGATACGTTTTCTAAGGATAGGCTACGCAGCGAAAATCAACTCAAAGATTTCAGGTCTGGATAGTCCAAATTTAGAACGTCTGTCTTCCATACCGAAAGTTTTGGGCTCAACTCCCGGATACTCCACACGGAACTTGTGATGTACAAAATCATATTGGAGTTGTTTTCAACGGAACACTGCCGCTCCCTATGCCATCACTCAGCGATTTCTCTATTCACTATCACACAAAACATTGAACAAGTATAACTATACTTGCACTGCAGTATACTCTTGGTATGATCTCTCAATATTTTTTTCAATCAAGAGTAAAGTTGTGATTTTTATGTAGTACCATATAGGAAAATATGTAGATGTTCATGCATAAGAAGTTTTGTGAAACACTATGTACTGACTACACTATATTCTCACTGATGTATTGGCAATAATAGGTTTGTTCCAGCACGGTTCGGAATCGATTCTGAACTGCCTGCTCACGCACAGTAGCCCAATGAGTGTTCCAACAAGACTAGAACCGACTTCGAACCGATACTGAATTCCCAGGTCCTTGTTCCAACGTGCTTCAAAACCCGTTCGGAACAAGTGAAATTGGTTCTCGATAAAGAGCATAACTGGGAATTCTGTCCTATTGATGCTTGCATAAATGGTTTAATCTGGTTATGATTAAAATGATTCGGACTAGGCAGGTTAAAAAAATAGTCAATCTTGAGTTATTTGGTAGGTGATAGTGATATATTTTACGACTAATTAAGTTACGAAGATGAATGTAATTTTAATATGAGAAGAAACTAAAATGTGGCTCAGTGAAACTTACAGCAGAGTCCGTATAGGCCAGTTTGTATCTGATGCTTTTCCAATTCAGTACGGGCTAAAGCAAGGAGATGCACTATCACCTTTACTTTTTAACTTCGGTCTGGAATATGCCATTAGGAAAGTTCAGGATAACAGACAGGTTTGGAATTGAACGGGTTACATCAGTTTCTTGTCTATGTGGATGACGTGAATATGTTAGGAGAAAATCCACAAACAATTAGGGAAAACACGGAAATTTTACTTATGCAAGTAAAGCGATAGGTTTGAAAACAAATCCCGTAAAGACAAAGTACGGTATATGATTCCGTGACCAGAATATTATACGAAATGGAAACATAAAAATTGGAGATTTATCCTTCGAAGAGGTGGAAAAATTCAAATATCTTGGAGCATCAGTAACAAATGAACAGTCCACTGCAAGAATGATGGATGTCATTTGGAATGCATTTTGCAGGAGAAGCAATTGAACGTTTGAAATACTTAGCGCTCAAAGCTTAACTGTGAATTTCCGATCATTACTGGACAATGACTATCAGTTTTAATGCTATATAACTCTGTATGTAGCTACATTCTATATGTCTTAAGCTATCCATTGACAGTCTTGGTTCATTTTCGACAAGAAAGTGACATCCATCATTCTTGCAGTGGACTCTTCAAATACATAATAATAATAATAATAATAATAATAATAATAATAATAATAATAATAATAATGATTTATTTTAGCTGGCAGAGTTAAGGCCGTAAGGCCTTCTCTTCCACACAACCAGCAAATGACACTCGGGAGGAAATTAAACGCAGAATAAATACGGGAAATGCCTGTTATTACTCGGTTGAGAAGCTTTTGTCATCTAGTCTGCTGTCAAAAAATCTGAAAGTTAGAATTTATAAAACAGTTATATTACGGTTGCTCTGTATGGTTGTGAAAACTTGGACTCTAACTTTGAGAGAGGAACAGAGATTAAGGGTATTTGAGAATAACATTCTTAGGAAAATATTTGGGGCTAAGAGGGATGAAGTTACAGGAGAATGGAGAAAGTTACACAACGCAGACTGCAAGCATTGTATTCTTTACCTGACATAATTTGGAACATTAAATCAGACGTTTGAGATGGGCAGGGCATGTTGCACGTACGGGCGAATCCAGAAATACGTCATATAGAGTGTTAGTTGGGAGCCCGGAGGGAAAAAGAGCTTTGGGGAGGTCTAGACGTAGATGGGAGGATAATATTAAAATGGATTTGAGGGAGGTGGGATATGATGATAGAAACTTGATTAATATTGCACAGGATAGGGGCCAATGGAGGGGTTATGTGAGGGCGGCAATGAACCTGCGGGTTCCTTAAAAGTCATTTGTAAATTGTAAGAAGAAACTCCGAAGACCTTGAAAGAACAGTTCAACAAACGTTCCAACAACGTAAAATCCCGTACTAGTTCTAACTCGTACGTGACTGGCGCATGCGTCGAAAGAAGTTCGGTATTAGTTCGGAACGAGTTCTGAATTGCTTGCTGAAACAAACCTAATGTCTCAGTCAAACTTGGGAATTATTAAGATGACGTCAGTAAAAAGCATGACACGATTCATCATCGCTCACTCACTACATTTTTGGGCTATCCTCAAGCCGGATTATAAAATAAGTTGCCATAACGTCAGTACGCGAAATCCAACGATAAATGAACATGATTACTAAACACTAAATACATACTAAATACATAAGACTCATATGTGATAATTTGTTTCAAAGGAATTCTCAAGAATGCAAGTAAAAGTGAAGTCTTACAAAGGTGATCATGGTGACTGCATTCTAATTGGTTACAAGAATAAGTTATCCAAGTGCATCTACACGTGAGATGAAAACGAGCACATAAGTTATGGAGAAAAATGACAAGTGAAATTTTCGTTACGAGTGAATGATACATTTACCTGAAGACTTTCATATTTTATGATCGATGCAGGTTAAACTACGAACTTGTGATAACCGCGAGGAAAGTTACGAACGTTTATGTATGAATCAAGTAGCCTAAACGCAGTGACAAATTAATCATATGCAATATAAGTAGCTAAAAAGGTCCAAACAAGGTAAGTAAGTGTCCATGAACAGTGAAATTAATACAACTGACTTCTATGGATCTCAACTCAAGTGCAGTTTTACTCTATTAATCAACGCATCAAGGAGTCTTCGGTTCGAAGACGACGGCAACCGAGCTGCAGCGCTAAACTGCGATTCGTTGCGTCAGGTATTCTGCATGGCAACCGATTTCCTATCCATACTCATCCACTGATCCTGTCATATCGTTAACAAATAAGAATGGCAGAAGATAAAGTGAAGAAATTAACTATAGCTCATAGAGCAGTAAAGTCTGCTTTCACACGATTACAACGAATCATGAATAATTATGATAATGACCCACAACCTACTCAGCTAGAAGTGAGGTTACAATTTTTTGGAATCGAACTGGAGTAAGTTTAATGAGATACAACTAGCCTTAGAATCAATACGTTAAGGGAGTACAGAAACAGAGAAAGGCGAATGAGAACAGATCGAAGAGAGGTGTATCAGGTTATCTGTTTTTTGCAATGCAAATTAAAGTGTATACAAGCAAGTTATGTTAACAAAGAAAAGACATATACTACAGTAAAGCTTTCGCAGTTATCCATTCCAAATTTCACTGGTCACCTACAACCAATGGCTAGTTTTAAAGAAACGTTTTTGTTACGTGTTGGTAACAATGTCAACATATCTCAAGTTCAGAAATTTCACTACCTGCAATCTGTCATTCAAAATGAAGATAACAAAATAATTAAACACTTTCGAATTGCTGAAGAAGGATTAGATATTGCATGGGAATTATTACTTGAAAAATATGAGAATGAAAGATTAATTGTAATACACACATTGATAACATAATGAAGTTGCCTTACATAATTAATGAAAATCCTGTACACTTTCGACAGATGGTAGATGTAACCCTAAATCATATATACCCTACCCAGATTGCTGGGCCTTATAAGCTCTGACGGAAACAACTTTTGTCAGATTTACTATCTTGCAATCTAGTTGTTACATGAGTCATTCCATGTCAAATCGAACACCTACGAAACATGACAACTTAGTATTTGCTCCATTTTTTATATATTCTATTGATTAAATTAAATAACCCTGGTGTAATTTTTTCGGGCTGACACAATTATTTAGTCATTTATTAAATGTTACTTTTTCCGTAAATTACGATGCAACGTATTATGAAAATGGTTATACTGAAGATTCTATAAACCGTAGAAATTTCGTATTCTTATCATTTTAAAGTGCAATAATTGCAGTATTATATACTAATTTTTAGTGTCCAATCAAAATATAAAATGGGCCCCTTTTAGGGGGTTATATTTTTAAAATACGTTTTTATAAATCAGGGACTTACTTCTAAAAAGGGGGAAAAAATATCATTTTATTCTTTGAAATGTTTTACGTAGAACTGCGTTGGTTTTTGAATGCTATTCGAATAAGAAGTCGCTGTGCAAATAATTTACTGATGGTGTGCTCGGGTGGGAAGGATCGGATTGAGTGAGACCGAGCGCCGGAGCATGCAGCTGCGATAGCCGCAGCGAGAGTGAGTAATACATTATCACTGGTGCAGTGTCACTTTACGTAAATAAACAGATAACCTCTAGTTCTAATAGCACGTAATGTCCCTTCAACACTTAGCACTTTCCCTTTAATTTATCTAACAATAATTCCTAAGTCTTTCGGAGTAGGTATCGTGTTGTGTAGTGTGCATGTCAAATCAAACACTTGTATACGAAACGTGACCATTTAGTATTTGCTTAAATCTTCTAAAATATGTTCTGCAAATCAAAATAAGAGGTCTGTCATTTTTTCTGGGATCATACTTTAATATTTTACTACTTATACTCTTTTAATTGTATGACAAATTCATGTACGACGCAGTATGAAAATGCTTATTGTTAAGATTCTATGCATCATAAACGCTAAGTGTTGGTGTCATTTGAAATGGGAACAAATGGAATATTATATTAATTTATTTATTGTTAGTGTTGTTTTAGAGGGTTACTTTTTAAACAATTATTTTATAACAGCTTATCGGTACTTTAAAAATGCAAAAAGAAAGTATAATCTATTATATTTTACATAGAACTACGCTGATTTCAGGTTGCTTTCGAGTAAGAAATAACTTTAAAAATAATATATTCAAGACGTGTGAGAGCTTAGTGATGACTGAGAATCGCCAATAAAGAAGACAAAATTATCTAAAAATATATCCAAAACTGCAGAAAGTTACAAATACACTTAAACATAAAATATTTCATATCACAGAAGACACAACTTCAGTTAAAAATTCAAATAATTCCGATATAATACAGAAACTGATTAACTTCTTTCATGAAACAGACGACAGAAATCTCAAAATACATATATTACAATTTTTTAAAGTTGGTCCTACAGTAAAATTCAACAACATTTTAATATCACCATTCACATGATATGAATTTCTAAACAAGCAGGAGCAGAAAAGGGGATTTTGGTTACTCCTAATCCCAAATCGGGAAAAAGTTTGGGAATATTTATAGTAGAGAAAGTTGTTCAATTTTATAATTCTGATGATGTGAGGAGGGTTATGGCTGGCAAAAAGAATTGTTAAAGAAGATGGAAAGAGAGTTCACAAACAGAAAAGATTAATACTATGTAATGTTAAGAAAACTTACCAGTGTTTCAAGAGAATATCCGTATATCAAAATAGGATTTTCAAAAATTTTCAAACTCAAACCAAAGGAATGTGTACTCCCTGGAACAAGTGGCACGCACTCAGTATGTATCTATGTTCATCAAGAAAATGTTAAATTAATGCTTGATGGAATTAATAATATTATTTATAATATTTCTTTTAAATTTTTACCATTAGCGAATACAAATAACTTAGCTATATTTTCTAGTCAAGATACCAAGAAGCAAAAGTGGTACGAGGTATCTTATAACTTCATTCTTTTTTTTTCACTGACACAATCTCAGGCCATAATAAAGAACTATTCACTTGAAAGTGAGAGTAAAGTGGTGGACATTGAATAGAATTGGTTGTAGGTGATTAGTTTTAAAAGTGCAGTGTGTGTAAAGTGTAGTTATCATTCTTACAAGTGTATATTTTACAAAAACAATATTTCAATACAGTACTATATTACATAAATTACGTGAAAGAGTGATATTCTGACCGTAGAACAGTGTAAAGTAGTCACACGACTCTCATCCACAGCTGCATTTGCACATAATCTTGCAACAGTACTCATGTAGCCCGCGAACTCAAGACGCGCAGCTTAGTGAATCATTTAATTATTCTTCAACGGCTCAGAGTAGCACTCTGATTTTTTTTAAGGGTGGTTACAATAATTTCAAGGTATTTAAGGATTTTTTCTGTAATTTTAAAGTAAGTCGCTGCCATTAAAATATATTTTTTTATGTGTTTGAATGTTTTTTTAAAACAAAGTTAACAAACTTATATTTTTTTATTATTATGCGAACAAAGTATGTATTGTCACCTTCAAATTGAGACTAAGAGCAAATATGCACTTGCCGTTAGAAAAGATGAAAATAAAGAAGTATATTCTAGCATTTGGAAACTACAGCACAAGGTATAATCTCCTACAATTTATCTTTCTGAAATTCAAAATTAGTGCAATAAATGCAGCTCAAGTTTCGGCCCAAAATAGTCTGGTAAAGGGATGTCTATTTCTTATTTGTAACATTTGGCGTCACGCAGTAAATATTGGACTTCAAGAACCTTTTCTAAATTACAATATGTCACTGACATTGGCTTTCGTCGCCTTCTGATCTTTTGTCTTGCTTCATTGGAAGATGTAGAAGATAATTTAGACCAAATAGTAGTTTGAAGATGATGTCAAAGATCTTTTTGCATACATGGAGACAATATAAGCAAGAGATCGTCTAGCAAGAGGCACAAGAGGGCTGCGTCCAAGATTTTCACCCGAACTTTGTTTATCTCTTGGCCATACACATTCCGGATTCTAGAGTACTAATAAATTCTATAGAAGTATAGCACTTCCGTTTTTGACAAAAATTAATTTTACAGAAAAACGTACAGTAAGTATAATTTTTGCTTTCCCCTTAATAATTAAGAATATATTAATTCTGAAGTTATGAGTATAGATATTTTTCATCCCTTTCAAAAATTGTTTCTGGACAACATTCTCTAAACCAGCGCTTCTCAACCTGTGGTTCGCAAGAAGAATAAAATGTGTAATTGAATCAGACGGAGCTAAAAGGAATTAAGTCACTTTTAATAACTTTTTAGGAGAAGCAAAAAATATTCCATTAATAACACAAATATTATATTTTTATGTTATAGAAGACAAAATAATATTCTAAAGTCTTAGTTCCTTCTTCCACCGTTCGATGCGCATGACATCAGTTGTTCAAATTGTTGCATAACCCAAAACTTCATATTTTGACAATTCTTTTTAGCTCCGACCGATTCAATTATAATTGAATTTAAAAATACCCGTATCAAAACAAAAAATAAATGAGTAAAAATTGGTCACATAAAATGGATACTATAGCGTACTGTATAAGCCAAACTTTCTAAAAGTCATAAATACTTAAACGACCAGGAACTCTGCAAGGGACGACAAGCTCAATCATTTCATTAACAGTGAGTAATGATATAATATTATTAACCTTTCATTCTTTTCTTTCTTTTCCGTAGTTTAATCTCTCCCTTTGCAAGTTCATAATATTATTATTCCGTTGGTTAATAAAATAATATTAAGAGTCTATTCTTTTAATAGTTCACTTCCAATTTCATAACTGTGTTTCTGTAGGAATTCAAAACATGCCTTTAGACTCAGTATAGTATGTCCAAAATGTTAATAATGTACACATAAGTATAAAAATTAGGCCCATATAAGTTTGTGGTCCGTAGAATTATTACAGACATTTGACTGATCCTCGGGATGAAAAAAGTTGAGAAACGCTGCTCTAAACCATTTAAGATAGATTACAATTATTGTAAAAACAAAAGAAGGGAGCTGATTTCCAGT
This sequence comes from Periplaneta americana, assembly GCF_040183065.1. Lineage (NCBI taxonomy): Eukaryota > Metazoa > Arthropoda > Insecta > Blattodea > Blattidae > Periplaneta > Periplaneta americana. The sequence continues at coordinate 92,880,734 of NC_091130.1, read as the reverse complement.
AAGTAGCATATTGTTTTTTATCCTTATTGAAGAGGTCAGATACACTGCTGCACTCAGATGTAACTCATATATTTACATATATATCAACAATAAAGCTACATTATTTATAGGTGAGATGTATTTTATTTTAATAATTAATTTATATATACAGTAGTTTATTACTACAAACTACCCTTATTAAAGGGTTGCCAAAAGGACAAAATGATATAAAACAATTAGGCCTACATTTAGTCAATGTAAAATGTTTGTTTACAAGTTAAAACATGAAGCTTACAATTTTTAAATTATATATCACAATCTACAATCTTAACAGATTAGTTGTTAAACCCAAAAACGAGATTTATCAAAATTGAAAAACATCCCTTAATAGCGATAATGGCCAATCCAAGGAGTGCTTAATCTAATCCTATTGATGTCCAGAAACTAGCAAAACATTTTGGAATGGTTTCCCTGGTCCAGCCATAAATCTCGTTACCGTCGAATTGTCTACATTGTATTTTAGTTTGTAAGAATCGATTTTTGCTCATATATAGCTTTTTCCCAAAATTGATCTCTCTGGCTGGCCACTATGAGACTCAAACGGACTGTAGGATCCAGCATTACTCCGGATTTGGAGTTTGGTTTAAACGCAATTATACCTATGCATCGAATACTGCCATTATTTTTGCTCTTCACGGTACACAATTGACCAGTGGTTCTCAACCTTTTTCTGTTCACGGCACACTACCCTATGTAGCGAGTTCCCGATGTAGGTCTAGGTTCCCGCGTCACATTAACGTACGAGTTGGTAACAATGCTAGAGGAGACTAACGTACGAGTTGGCAACAATGCAAGCTCACAGTTTGCTTTCACCAGTCAGTTGTTTGTAGGCTTGCAGTAGTAACGCCATTTTGTCCGTGTTCTGGCATATTTTGAGGCTGATTTTTAGTTTCACGCGTGTTATTTGCGTTATTGTGTTAATTTGACTTCAGTACGGATAATGTTTTAATTAAAGGGAGAAAAGTTGAAGATGATTCTGTGACAACAATTTAACAGTAACAAAAGTGAGAATGAACTAATTCCAAGTGTGTTGTTAAAGCAGTACAGAGGGGCATAGAACCTACTGGAAGTCCGTATGTACCAAGATGCTGTAGTTATTTAAACTTTGGATTTACGTTCAGTGGACCTGAAAACCGTCCTGCACCAGAATGTGTCGTGTGTGGAGAAAAACTAAGCAACGAATTCATGGTCCCTAGTAAATTGAAAAGACATTTTAATACTACCATAGTAAATTATCTGAGAAATATAAGAACTATTTTAGCCGATTGTTGTCATCGTATCGGAAGAAAAGCAAGCAAAAGCTATGGTACGGAGAGAAACTATTTCTGGGGGGGGGGGGAACAAGTGGCCAGTTATAAAGTTGCCGAAATAGTAGCGAAAAAATGCAGTCCCACACTATCGCAGGGAACGTAATTTTACCTGCCTGGAAGGAAATAGTGCCCTATATATATGAAAAGCTAAGCGACAGTCGAGTATTTTCAGCTCGATGAATCAACTGATATAATTATGAAATGTCAATTACTGAGTTACATCACATTTGTTGACGAGAATGTAGGCCTAATGAATTACCCTCAACGCCAACCGGAGCAGATGTGTATAATTCCATATTCAGAATCTTGGAACAAAATGGACTGAGCTTAAGACACTAACATAAAAAAGGAGCGCGAGCGAAACTTGAACAAGAAATGCCAGTGTGCCTTCAATTCCATCACAAATTGAACCTTTGTGTAAGAAACGACATGCTGAAGTTTATCATTAATAACTCATTGCTTTTGTTGCAGGGCGTAAAATAAGTTTAAGTGCTTGAATATTATTCTCATGTTCTTTTTGCTTCATAAATATTGAATGAAATTATTCTAATTACTTTTACCAACAATATCACAAATTCTCAGAAGTTCCGCGGCACACCTAGCTAATCTCGCCTATGCCGCGGCACACCCGTTGAGAACCAAAGCAATAGACTAAAGCCTCCTGCTAGAGGGGAAGCTCTAACTTTCCTAACGCGGTGAACTAATTTCCGTTAGAATATATAATGAACATTAACAGCTATTCTATACGTTAACAGTAAACAGTTGTGAAATACGTCAACAGATGGTGATCGAACGGCACACAATTGTGTTGAATCTTTGCACTTTTGTCTAAGTCTGGAAGCTTTTAGTCACAACCCTCAATGTTAAGAAATGAAAAATTATGTGCTAGAACTCACAAAAAAACGGCTTTTCAATGATATGGTGTTTCTGAACCATTTAGCACTGATGAAAGTGATGATGATGCGGACTACATTCAAGGAAGTTCAGAAAGTATATCAGAAGTGATGGTTATCAGTTATCACAAAGGTATCTCAAAGATAACCTCAAGTTGATGCTCGATAAAGTTTTATTACTTATTTCCTTTGGTTTAATAATCTGAATTTATATATTTTGTAATTAATAGTTCTTTAGGCATAAGTACAGTGTAGCATTTCCCTCCTCCTAATCATAAAAGAATTCTTAGTTTTTGTGGGTTGTAATATTGTGTTCTCAAGAAACACATCCTTGTGGGTTATAATGTTGTTGCATCTAATGTATTTCCAAACGTTAATAACGTCTTTCTAGGATGTTTTTAATTACTTGAATAAATATTTCGCTATATCTGTAAGCCGTTATCGATAATCACTAATAGTTCTCCTTGCAGTCCCTTGGTTAGATGTATAAATCAGTTAAATTACAAAAAAATATAGAGTGTAACTAAACCACAGCTAATAATTAACAGAAAGACACCATTAAAACTATTTCAGCTAAATTTTCATGTGCAAACATTTTTTTTTTAGAGTTTAATAAAATGATCACATAAGAAATTCGCACTACAGCATCTTAAAATAATTTCCTGCAATTTAATTTGATAGAATTAAGACCTAGAGAATTCACATGTTCTATACTGAGCAGATACCACCCATCCATCTCCAATGAAGATAATGCAAGAAAAAGGTTGAGGAAATTAAAGACAAGAACCAGAAACAGAAATGGAGTATAAATCAAACAAAACCAAGAACATTGTCTTATGTCGCAGTATAGGTTATCAATGCAGATATCCTTTCAAATGCAATGAAAAAGTTGAGCCTGTAAAATAACACCTATATACCAAATCCTGGGTTTTGATAGATTTTTATGAGCAAAACCTCTATTTAATGGGCTGCATTGAGGTTGTAGCAACAAAAAGGAGGTATGTTAAAAATCAGCAACCACAGCATTTTCGTCGACAAATATTTTTCATTTAGGGCTGGGGGGGGGGCTATTCCCGGACAGTTCAGAGAATTTCTCTTATTATGTGCCCTGCATAAGTGTTTCTGGTAAACAAGACGCACTGCCTTAATTTAAAAACCTTACTAACATTACAACTATTAGTTCGAATATTATTTGAAATACTATTTTTTCTTTTGTTTTGAAATTTGTCTTGCAAATGTTCGAGAATAGGAAATGTGTACTTATTCCCGGACAAACATTTTTTACAAGTGTTATATTTCCGGATAATATGTTTCAAAGCATTTAAATTGCCAAACTCTGTCATACAGTGGAATAAAATGATTGTTACATTTCATATCACTACTTTCCATAACTTCATTCACATTTCCGATAGGAAACCTGCTCTTTTCCATAGGAATTAACATAAACTCTTTGTAACTAGTCTCCGTCATTGTAAATGCCTATCCAGTGCTCTGCTTATTGCTACAAACCCTAGTAATGCCACACTTCGATTATTGTGACGTTTTGTTAAGTGACCTAAGTTCTGAACTGTCAGTCAAGTTACAGCGAGTTGAGAATATGTGCGTCAGATACGTCGTCGCTAAAAAGACGAAGTGGCGTAAGCGACAAATGTATAATTTTACAGGAGAGCAGTTGAAAGAAAAGTGTGTTTATATGCGGACCTACAACTCAAAGTAATAAATTGACACGTCAAAGATAATACATTGATTCAGTTCGTTTATTGTTCCTCTTAATAAGGACTAATGGCAAACTCTAAAATTTTGATACCTTATAGGCCAAGAAGGCCTTAATTGGAGATACGTCTGTTCGAAAGATTTCACTCATAATAGGAAGGCACTTACGCCATAAACATGACTGATCGTATAATACTAATTTATGGTATTGCTTTGAGTTATATTATTCTTTATTTATTTTTTGACTAATTTTATTTATTTTTTGACTAATTTTATTTATTTTTTATTTTTATTATACATTATAATTATTTGAAAGTCTAGGAAATAAAGAGGATTATAAACTTATTTTAATAAAGCAAAATCAAGAATTTTTTTAAATTACATAAAATTAATGAATAATGTATTTATTTGTTTACAAACAATTTTAAGAAACACAAACAAGTATTGAAAATGTTCATGGGTTAATAATAATAATTGTACCCTAGAATTAATGTGGGAGTTCCTTGTAGAACGTTTTATAAACAACATCTCTTATTACTGGTGTTGACCCTTTGCATAGCTGCTGCAAATCGTTGTACTTCTCAACCGAAATCTATGGAGAGGTGACATTAAGAAGAGGCAGAGGAAGCTTCAAAATTTCAGAAATATTCCGTGATTTCAGAGATAGCTGCTCATAATGTTCGTCCAAATGACTGGTTTTTACAAAAACGCAGTTAGGGTCGTCTTTGGTCACTCTGGCTTCTCTGACTGTAGTCCAATCAATCTTATTTCCAGACTGAAATTCTCTCAGAGATCGGATCCGAAGGCTCTCTGAAATACTTTTGTAGTCAAAGAAATCTTCTACCCTCATAGAGAGTACTTCATACGGAGCAGCACGTCGAGCAAGTCGCACAATACTGTAGGTACCAGCTGGCAAGGTATGAATATGTCTCCTGCCTGAGCCAGAGCTGTTGAGATAGTGCTGTGTGCAGAATCACCTTCGTTTTGACCATGGTTAGGTTCAAAGAAGCACAAATTGATAGACAGTAAATTCTTAGAGTTGCTTAGAATGTACAAAAGCATGGTCACTACAATGGTATTCTTATTCTGGCCACTGCAACCATCAACAAACAGCCTGACATTCTTTACACCTTTGGCATCTAGTTCTTGGAGGTAGATTCCCACACAGGTTGCAATCTCAGAAGATCCCCTCTTGCTGATAGTCTCGTTCCACAGGAAGCAATTGCAGTCTTTGTTGGCAGTGTTGTACACTGTGAAGTTATACACTGACAAACGCATTCTTTTCTTCTGTATGTTTATCTTACATACCCTGCAACTCAATTTTCTTTACATCATCAGCATCACGGCAAGTTGCACACAAACTGCACTGCTCCTTCTTAGGATGGTGGAATGATAGGTTCATTGATTTGAAAACTCTGTAATAAGTCTGATAACTAGCCTTGGGCTGTGAGATGGTTTCTTCATTATACATAGCATGCATTTTAGACAGTGTCAGGTCTGGGTGTAAGTATTCACGAGACGTGGACTTGCGGCAATAATGGGATTCCATTCGTGGAAACTTATTTATATGAGCGACAACAGAATCTCTAAGCACCTTATCTTGTAGTTTGAGTCTTTCATTTCGGCCTCCGTGGTTGTCGGGACCAATCATACCTTCGGGAGTCTTCTTTTCAAGTGACGTGCACATTGTCCCCTCTGAAATACCCAGAGAGTTTAGCAACATTGTTTTGCATACGTTAACAGTATCATGATTGTGAGGTAGACTGTAGATCAATGTACTAGACCTCCTAGAGTTTTCAGCATCTGTTCTCTTCCGTTTTACGGATTTGACTTTCACATGCCGCACAATGAACTCTCGTTGCAACTGTAGGCTTTTCGTTCCGTAGAAACTTGAAAAAAATATTTACTCTCTCATCATCTGTTACTTGCTTACATTGCTTACTACACTTTTCATTGCACCGAGATTTTAATTGCGAGCTGGTACGAGTTTCTTTGTTTTAGTACTGGTGTATCCTTCACCTACAGTTCTTTTCTTGTGTGCCACGTTCTTCTTGTTTTCACGACGAATCTTCTTTAATGGAACTTCTCTTCTTTAATGGAACTTCTCTTCTTTTACCCTCCAGTGCATAGAGATTTGAAACATGTGGTGACATAGATGTACTTGGAAGTTCACTATTCTTAACTACCTTAAACACTTTTTTACGTGATGACTGTTGAAGTTGTTCTTCTTCAGAAGATTCTTCTGGACGATGGAAAGTGCATTCATTATTGTCACTTGAATGCTTAACACATAGTAAACATTTACAAAGTTTGCAAATATCAGAAGCTTCACTTTTGCATTTGAGAAACTGACACTTTTCAGAATATTGTGGATCACAGTCACTGTCATCATAGTCACTAATTGGCAAGTCCAGCACGCGTCTTTTATTTTCTTCATGACAACACTGCTCCTTTGTAATAGTACTATCAGCAGTTTTAGCTTCTACATCGGCTTCAAAATTGTTTTGTGTGTGGCTTTTCAAAATACTGAGAGGAGTATCCATAGACTCCGATTCTGATTCTTCGTTCGCAGAATTTTCTTTTGAATAATCCACCTGAATCACTTTCCCGTAATAATATTTTTTCTCCGGTAGCCAGTACATTTTAATTTCAACTCCTACCTTCAATGTGTCACAATCAATACTTTCAATCTCATTAGATGATACCACATTAGTAGATCCATCTCTCCATTTTACTATTACGTCCATGTTTGATATAATGCAATGCCGCTTTAATGAGGCTGATAATACCCACACTATTGCTTTGCAGAGACTGGTTCTTTTTATGCCAATTTCATACTCCAGACAGCTTAATAATGTTTAAATAGTTTGTTTGCTCGAATTTATAAATAAATGTTCATTGTTGGCATCACGTGGCAATCCATGGATTATAGGGAGCCTAGCAATACCCTGCACACATAGACGTAACGACCAATTTTAAAAATGATAATACCTAACGAAGAGACGTAAGCGACTTGCGAGTCTGATACGCCAGTTCGTCTGAAAAAGAATGAAAGAGCAGTGGCGTTTACGACGATAACACGATGTTCACTGCCAAGTAACCATTAGAGATGGATGTACGTCAGTTCGTCAGAATATAGATATGGTCCAACGAAGTGTGCTGGCGAAGTATCTCCAAATTTTTGGTTTTGGCGCTTACGTCACTTCGTCAGATAAGCGACGACGTATGCAACATCCGACGATATGATCACATATCAACGTCCTTCGCAAGTCTTTCGTGGCTCCGACTTAAAGAGCGTAGAACTTTACACTATTTGTCTTTACTCTTTCGAATTCTGCACACTTCAAAACCAAAGTACCTTTCGTCTCGTTACTCTTATCTATACTCTAACTACGACGTAAATACCAGATCACTTATCTGTGGCGCGTTAAGTATACCTCTTCATAGAACATCTCGTTATTGATCATCTTTTACAGTATCCACCTCGCGACAATGGAATTCCCTGTCACAAAGTATTAGGGGCTGCAAGACAATAAACGCTTTTAAAAACAGCTTAAAAGATAACCTTAGCATTTCACTCCAATCATACTGACTTAAACTATCACTGTCTACGTTGTTACTCCTTCCTTTAGACATGCATCCTGATAGTGCTGTATTTTGAAAATTGTCCCCTTAATAATCTCTTTCTATTATCTAACATTATTTGAAATATATTAACATTCTATGTATTTTAGCTTCAGTGTTTAATTAATAGTTCATAGTATTTTGTTGTATAATTCGTAAATAAATCTTGTATACATGTACCTCTCATCTAAATCAAATTGTTGAATTCTTTGTAAGTTCATACATATGTATGTATACTTTTTGCTGGTCGAGTGGAAGAGAAGGCCCTACGGTCTTAACTCTGCCAGCTAAAATAAATCATTATTATTATTATTATTATTATTATTATTATTATTATTATTATTATTATTATTATATTCCTCTTCGTCCTGATTCTTTTACAAATTATAGAACGTACAATATAGGTACGTAGTCCGCGTTGTGGCTATGTGGATAGCGTGAGCGCTTTCCGCCCAACGGTCCTTGGTTCGATTCCCGACGTGGGTAATGCAGAAATTTATCATCCGTCCACGGGACTGGTTGTTCTGTGATGTTCATTTTCATACTGCGGAAGCCTATAAACAATAGGCACATTGTCATCTTGTCTACTGAGGAGATCGTAATTCACATATCCACGGCCTTGTCTAAGGGTATCTGCCTCCGGGTAGTCACTCGCCATGCACTTGCACCGTAGCATGCCACTATTGTTATATTTTTCCCTCATCACGTGTTGCTAATTGGAACATTACGCCGCGTTCACTAGGATCTTTGACCGTATAGTCATGGATGAATATATAATAGGATGCGAAACTTACTGAGTTTCCCGTAACACATACTAGAGGCGCTTTTTTTTAAATATCATGAAGTTGATTTGTACATAAGTATATATATATATATATATATATATATATATATATATATATATATATATATATATATATATAAGGCTTTTACTTTAAAGTAATATAAGGAGATATTAAAATGATTTTTGGTTCCAACTTAACTAGAGGCGCTGTTGTAGAAATTGATCTTGCTGCCACCTGTTGGGAGGAGGGGCGTTATTCTATCTAGCAGCGCACCAAGTAGCGAAAAGAGTAACTAATTACTCCATGCATTTAGCAGCGCACCTGGTGACGAAAATGTTAAACTGTGCAGAAAGTATTCCCTCCCACCCTCATCGATATTCAAAACTAACCCAATTTAAAATAAAACATATACATTTTTATTCCTCACAGTATCTTCTACTGAAAATTCTTACCGGAGCCAACAGGAAGATAAAAGAGACGATCTCTTTTACACCACCCAATTAAAATATAACCAGACAGAGACAAAAAATAAAGCAAAAGGTTAGATAATTGAGATTGTATTCTTTGGGTATTTATTTTACAGTGCAATGGAAAAGTCTGCAAGAACTACATAGATAGTTCAATTTATTATATATTACTATTACTTTACAATACATTCAACAACACTATTTTTGCAACGTCCATAAACATCACTGTTTAACATACACTGCTTATACACACGTAGTATCACTTTATGTTCACTTACTAGCAAGTTTCTGTCTGCCATCTTGTCTCTTCGAGCAATATCTCGAACGGATAAATAGAGAAATCTGGGTAATGTACTCAACACGTAGTTATAATGTTCACCACCTACGACATTGGGCGCTGATCATCTTATTTCAGCCCCCCGCCGCCAGACGGTGCTGACCGCAGTTTCGCATCCTATTATATATATTTATCCATGGCATAGTGTTTGCTACGACCAAGTCCCCACACTGCCAGCTGCGCAGAAGATACGACTGGACCCAAATTGAAGCGATCGCTCGCCGCCATCTTGAGGCCATGACGATAGCGGACGGAAAGCAATGCTGATAGAACGCAATCGTAAAACAAACTAAAAATTTATTACTACACAACATGAAAACAACCAAACATGAGCCTAAGAGTAACAAGGATAAAGACAAATATAACTAATAAAACGTAATTACCTGCATTCTTGTGGTATAAGATCAAATAATCAAAGCTATTAATGCTGCAACTGTCAGTCAATAATCTTCGTCGTCTTTGTGACTTGGGCGTATTTATATTTACATAATTCATCATATCTTCCTGAAATATATCTCAATAACCGAGTGAGAACATTAACTTAATCCTGCACATTGTGTGCATCTTGCGGTCGTGAAAAATAGCGGACGAAAAGTAATCCTGATAGAACGCAACCGCAAAAGACACTAAGATTTATTACTATACCATAAAAATCAACCAAATATTAGCTAAAAGAGTAACAAGGATAAAAATAAATATAAACAGTGAAACGTAATCACCTGCATCCCTTCTAACTGCATTGTACCATGTACGTAAGATATTGACATGTGGTAAAGAATTATTTAGATTCTGCCTGAGAGATTCATATGCAGCTGGTGAATAAATGTGCATTGATATGGCGAACTTAAGTATATCAGAATATTCACCCTTCTGTTCCCCAGCTGCTCTAGAAATGATATCTAACATCAAATCCGAAAAATTATCCTGCATGACTGATAGTGTGTGCTCAGTGGCAAGATTTTTTCTTTCAATTCTTTTACTGCTACTTTCAATTTGTTGATTGAACCCTCTTGTTTGTGAGTTTTCTTTCTGTATGTGGAATTTAGACATCTTAAATTTTCAATTTGTTCATTCTTTCTTTCCAGCTCTTTCTCCATTAATTTACTTTTTTTTCTGGGACTAAGAGCATAGTATGTTGTGCTCTGTTACGACCTGACCAGTATTTATTAAAATAGTACCACTGTTACTTTCTTCATTTGTTTCATGTTTATCTGATTCTAATGATCTTTTTCATACTCTATGGGGTGATTGTTCAATCTGAAATAAATTTTAGAAGTGGTAAGAATTCTGAATTTGGACATACGGGTTCCAACACATAAAAAACATTAACTTATGAGCATTTTAATTATGATTTGCAAAATATAGTCAGATATAAGTTACAAATAAATGAACATAAAAAAAATTATTTTAAAGGTCAAAAATCGAACTAGGCTATGGCCTTTTACAACTTATTTTATGATTAACTTTGTGAGATGGGCTGGAAAATTAAAAACTGATGGAACTGCGTCAGCTTTCAATAACTTATTACCATTAGACTTCCAGAAACAAGATTCTATGAAATGAACTGAACAAAGCCTGTGGTGAATTGATGGTATAAATTTATCGCGTTTAACAGCAGATAACCATTTACTGAGAAGCTCAGGCTTTTGCAATGGAAACCTAAAAAGAAAGTTTGCGCTTACTCCTATAAACATTCTCTTCTATTAACACACTTATGTACTAATGTTCTCAGTCATTTTACAATATCCTAATACAATATATGTAACTAACTTACTTGTGAAAAGAAATTTCCGAATCCTTCTTACGTTGATTCGTACAGTTGTATGCCGCACAACTATACACCATGATTCCACTTGCGGAATTTATATAGGAGTACGATGAGAATAAATGATAAAAGAACACTATTTGTACAGTTGTATGCAGCACAAGAGCACACGATGGTTTCACTCATAACATGATTAAAATACTATATAAACACTATATGTATAGGCCTCATATTATGTAGCACAGAAGTAGGCCTACACTGTGATTTCACGTATATCACACGAGAATGATTTATTTAAACTATATAAACACTATATATACACACTATTGATTAAATTAATACGCACTTACTCCTAACACATTCAATAATACTGAATAACCTTCTATGTTATTTCAAATTAGGCGGAATCGTGATGCAAACACATTGTAGTCACATGGCACTCACCCTCAAGATGGAGATGCGCGAAAGTGTTCAATTTTTGGTCGAGGAACAGCGCTCGTAGTGAGTCTAGGTTAAACTATAAAACGTCTTTGGCTACGACATTGTCAATTTTTTCAGATTTGTTGAATGAATTGTCCTGTTCATGTAGTTTGTGTGCTGAAGTATAAAATTCTGACAAACTGTTCCCTCTATGTAAAATAAGTGTCTTAGAAGTCTTAATAGGAAGACTATTGTTTTTATTTTTGTTCCCCCCCCCCCCCCCAGAAAACCACTTATAAATTTTCTACCTTAACATCTTGCTTTATTGTTAAATTTGTGACCATATTCAAAGATCTCCGCATATTTTTCTAACATATGTCGGGGTTCAAGAAAATCGCTTCCGAGAAGCACTCAATAGAACCAGGCAAGTTCCTTTCCTGAAAGAAAGTCAATGACTCTAGTTTGCAAGGACTGACGCCGTCTAAAATAATTATGTGCATGAAGAGTTGACTTATTAGGCACAGCATTCTTTTCTGCAGATGATCTTATAGATTAACCTTTCCTATATTCTTTCATTGCTTCTTTCATATAATCCTCATTCCATATTGTCCTGCCTTTCATAAAAAAAAAAACGAAAGTTTTGGCATCAGTAACAACAATGGAATGGCACATTCCATTCAGAAGTCGTTAGATGATTTGTCTTTCAATATTTTCTCTCAAAACAACATGCATGAACGTATTCACATTTTTTTTATGTTCTAGTGATATTTAACTTATTTTATATTTTTGTTTTGATATTTTCCGATAATGGTATATCTCTAATGTGATAAGTTGAGCTACATATAAACATAATTTTCCTTACTGTGTATACTTAAAAATATTGTATTCATTGTATGCTTTGTACTGCACTATTGTATTACTACTATTAGTATTATTATTGCTATTAGGCCTGTTATTATTATTATTTTATTTATTATTATTATTAATATTATTATTATCATTATTATTATCATTACTATTCTTATTTATTATTATTATTATTATTATTATTATTATTATTATTATTATTATTATCAATAATTCTTATTTTTTTATACTTTGTAGGCCTCATTTATTTTTGACCTGCTGTTCACATTTTATTATGCTTTTTTCTTTCTTTCTGTATGTTATATATTATGTCTGATTTCTTCTTACTTGTTGTTTACATTTTATTATTATTATCTTATTCAGTTTTGTGTGTACTTTGTAAATTTGTAGTGTTTCTATAACGCAGTTTTTACTCCTGGTTGAGTGTTAGAGAAGGCCGTATGTCCTTAACTCTGCCAGGTTAAATAAATCATCATTATTATTATTATTATTATTATTATTATTATTATTATAAAATCATAAAAATAAATTATTTATTCAAATGTTTCTGTCCGGAATTAGGAACATTTATGTGTCCGGGAACAGGAACTTTGCACTAATTATCCAAAATACCCGAGCAAAAAGTGTCCTGAGCGTTAAAAAACAAATTGATACCACCTCACAATCGTCAAAGTCTTCGGATTGAAAACATAATAAACCTTTCGCAAAATCGTTTTATCTTATTTACAGAGAATAATTTACCGCTCAATATTACAACAGGACGAAATATAAAGATATTCTAATAATCTTTGCTCACTTTCCGCTATCTGGAGCTGGGATTTCACACACAATCTCATTCCCATGTGTCGCAATCAGCTCTAGAATGTTACTGCTTTCCATGGACTAACTAAACGAATGTATAAAGGATTCTCTATTAAGCACAAAATGACAAAACGTTAGGAGTGTCCGGAAATAGGACTTGCCCGGTAATTGACCCCCCAACCCTACCATGTTCTCGTTGATGGTTTGAAGATTAGAGTTTGTAAGCAGACTTTTCTTGGAGTTATATGCTTCAAAATTCTGTTGGCCGAATCAATAACTTGCCCAAACAGATCGAAAACGATGTTCCCGCAGCTCTTGCCAATGATTTCAGAGGCAAACAAATAGCCTTCCTGAAGATGACATAAATGGTGTTAATATGCATATTAGTCTTCTACCAAAGTATCAGTCACGTAAGAGATCTCAAAATTCTAATCATGTGTACTTGGCATCTCATCTCGATATTTATTCTCTGTACTAACATGTTTATTTATCGTATCTCGTGTTTTGTGAAATCCGATAAGACATATTTTAAATGAAGAATTTGATATTAGACTTAAACCTCCGAAATCTGACACATGCAAAAATTTGTGACATTTTGAACCTTATTACTGTTTATGAAAAATGATCAACAGAGGAGAAAAATAGGCAAAGTGGAACATGAACCGCACCTTAGGAGACGTACAGCAACGAGAAGAAATTCAGGTGATTTTACTCAGCAGGCTAAACTGAATTCTGAAGAGGTGCATGTCATAAGTGTAATTCTACAACAGAAACTTCCGGCTCCAAAACTTACAACTAGACCAGAATTCTGCCTAAGAAAACTTTGGACGTACAATGTTGGCATTCATATTCATGACTGAGGCGCAGAGAATGGTTTTATGTTATATGGGATGAATGTATTGCAAAGAAACAGTGATGAAGTAGGAAACTGTGTAATGAAATACATAGAAGATAAACAACCTAAAGCCCCAAAACTAGTAGCCCATATGCAAGTGTTCCACAAGGACTATGACGTTACTTTTGAAACGTTCGTTACTCCTTTTTCCCTTCTGCAAAACTGACGTGCCACTGGTTTAAAAATCCGGCGAGGCATCCCTCTCTATCCATGACACCCATGTATAGGAGAGGACTGTTGGATTTCGAACCAATATCCGCGAAGTTAGTGTTCTGCCAAAGGGCAGGTCTTTCACTGCAAACCCAGCATTTTCCAGTCTTTCTTATTTTCTGCCTTGCTCTTAGTCTCCGCATATGATCCATATCTTAATGTCGTCTCTCATCTGATATCTTCTTCTGCTCCGAACTCTTCTCCTGTTCACCATTCCTTCCAGTGCATCCTTCAGTAGGTAGTTTCTTCTCAGCCAGTGCCCTAGCAATTTATTTTTCTTTTCCTGATCAGTTTTAACATTATTCTTTCTTCACCCACTCTTTCCAACACAGTTTCGTTTCTTAATCTGTCTGTCTCTTTCACATGCTGCATCCTTCTTCATATCTACATTTGAAGTGCTTCTACTCGCTTCTCTTCATTTCATCATAATGTCTATGTTTCTGCCCAATACAGTGCTACACTCCACATAAAACACTTCACTAGTCTTTTCCTTAGTTCTTTAAGAAGGTGTAATAATGCGTGAAATAGACTCGGAACGCCTGGGTGGAAACATTTCCTAACTGATACGCGAAATAAGTAATATTCCATGCGGTGTTAGCTATGTGTAATTATTATAGCTGTTCTTCTTCAGTTTTCTTCTATTAGTGGGAGTATTATTTACAAAACCAAGTAGAGAAGTCGAATAAATATAGACTGAAATTTATTGATGAGTACAAACATGGAATACTATGGAACAAAAATAAATAAATAAATAGCTGTTCTGGGAATGCTGGTTCCAAACAAGTTACAGGTATATCAGCCACAATGGACCGAGGTAATTTGAGAATCAAAATAAACCACGGGTTGGACCAAGTCAGGTATATCTACGGCAGGACTGGATCATGGCTTGCACTGAAAATTATTTGACTGGAAACATACGAGGCGAAGGTGTAATGCATTAAGTTGTAGCCACATATTAGTAAACAAAGATAGCAACCACATCATCTGCCAGTTCTGGGTTAAGGTGGTGCCATTCTTAAGACAAAATATTTATATTTTCACTATTTCAGGTTCAAAACAACGCAGTTCGTTCATCGTAACTCTCTCAAGTACCGGTAATATTAGCGATTGCCGTTGACCATCATAAATATTGGTATTACTAAACGAACGAATCAGACTTCACACAGTGCAAGCTAACACGTGGAATATTTTTGGCGGATGAATCGTCAGTCCAAGAGAAGTGTGTTAAGGTTGCAAGTCTTAAACTATTAAACACGGTATTCGCAGTGTAAACACTTCTTCAATTATAGTGAGAGTGTGTTATGCTGAAATGGACGTGGATGCAACAGTAGTTTTCTGACGTTCGTCGGGACGCCTATGTTAGCTAAAATAATCGTGTAAACTTAGGTCGACATTTTGAACTGAAAGCATACTGTGATGTTGGTATTAAGTGAAATACGGTGCTTTTGCAATTCATCATTTTGAGAATTTAAT
Organism: Periplaneta americana; assembly: GCF_040183065.1. Lineage (NCBI taxonomy): Eukaryota > Metazoa > Arthropoda > Insecta > Blattodea > Blattidae > Periplaneta > Periplaneta americana. Next base: position 92,865,135 of record NC_091130.1, on the reverse strand, counting down.
GAGAAATTACAGATGTAATAAGCATGAATGCATGCATGCATACATACATACATACATGCATGCATGCATGCATACATACATACATACATACATACATACATACATACATACATACATACATACATACATACATACATACATACATACATACCGTAAAAGTGGTTGACGTCGGACAGTTTTACAGGTTTTTATTTACATACTTTGGTAAAACTGATCTAGAACTTTTAAATTTAGGATGTAAATACTCTCAGCCCTCAATTACATAATAAGTTATTATTTTATTATAGTAAATTCGTAACTCTAAACTAGTTTTTAAAAACAATATAAAGCCTACTAGTGTTCGATTTCGCCTACCTATTCCGGGTTAAGACAGACACCCATATTTTTATACATAAAATGAATTTCCTCTCACTCGTAGGATGATGTCGGAGGAAAAAAAAAAAAATAAATAAACAATGTTCATTGGTTTCAAAATGAAAATATGATTAAAAACATACAAAATCCAAGGGCACCATTTAACCAATTTTGAACAAATGTGTGTGTGTGTGTGAATTAAAATGTACTTCACATTTTTCTTACAGAAATAAGTCTAAGAATAAAGACACATTACATTGTAGTTAAATTGTGGACTGTACAAGGAAAACGGTATATGTGGCGAAATGACAATGTGTGAGAAAACACAAAAAACTGTATACTTATTACTATTTAATTTTTTCAACAAAGTGTCTCAACATCCAATTAAGTTCCCTGCAAACATATTGAGCTGTGAAACAATCCATTACTGACAATATTATGTAATGTAGCTGACTCCAACATTATCGAAGTCTGACAACGATATATGTGCCATGTATAATTTCCTTGAAAACGGTGCAAACAGTCGAGTGATTTGTGAATATTAAAAGGTAGAACACTAACAATTTGATTTGTAAGAATGAGAAACTGTTTGTTTTTCTTACTGGTACAGGTCCTTATAAAAACCATGGTACTTAGTGTCCATGAAATCTAGCATTGCCAGAAGGTCTTTTTTTCTTCTCTGCTTTAAAGAGTTCTTAGGAGTCCGCATAGCAAACTTACGCAGATTTGTAACAGACTGCAGTGTTCGTCCTCTTCTTAGAATCTGACACGTCTTCCACTGTTCACAATCACTCAAGTTATTCCTAGTAAGGACCAATGTTGGATGATCACAAGCAACTGGAATCCATGATTCTTGAGTATTGCGCAATGTTAATGTATTTAGACTCTATCAGCTTCTGAAGCCACATCCAAGAAGACTTCAGATTTCATTGAAATCACTTTGAATGTGTTTTTTTTTAATTCTGGCCGACCTTACCATGTCCTGCATCTCATCAGGAACCATGGCTTTACAAACCCTCTCCCTTAGTCCCGTAGCAGTTGTGTATGGCTTCCCTTGCTGCCGTAGTTTCCTATTTTCTACACACTTCCTTGCCTTAGATACTTTCATAGTTAGTGGCCTGTTATTATCCATGATAAATGCTACAAAACTGCTACATTCACTGCAGATCAACACAGCGAACATACACTAGGTGGCACTTATATCTTTCATCAGGACTACACTACGGGACTTATATCAAGTGTCATCTAGAATGCGTTCGTTTGACTATATGGAAGGATGTTTGACACATATATCCATTACTATGAAATTGGCGCTGCTACATATATCACATTCCATGACAAAAACAAAATTTGACCTCTGAGGCACTTATACCGTTTTCCATGTCTGCTCCTCAATTGCTTTCCTGTTCTCTTCCGACTTCATCTGCTATCAGAGCAATTACTTTGCTATTTTCTTACAAGGGAACCTTCAAATACCTGTCATGTTCTGGATTTTATTCAGTTTTCGTATAAAAGAAGTTACTGGAAAGACAGAATATATAAAAAAAATTGGTTTATTATGTGAACTACAAGGCCCTCAAAAGGAGGTCTGAAAATCCTGAAAATCGCTAGAGTAGCCCAATGGCTCTACGCGGACAGTTGGCTTTCCGAGAGCCTGAAGTTCTCCCTCCCTTCCTATGTGATGCTATTGCGGCTAGCTAGTGCAAACAAAAGCGTGCATACAAGTATTTATTTCAGTCAGTGTTAAGATTACATAATGATGTAGACCAGCCCTGGGCATAAGAGATTTAAGTGGAAAGGACGGAGAAACCACCTCCAATGTCCTTTTGGCTTACATCACCTTATAAACAAACGCGCAGTAAGGCTCTGTGAATCAGTGCTGGATTTCAGGCGACCAGCGAATCGAAAGTTCGTAAAAGTAAACCCATATCTGCCTAGTGTTGGTTTTCGCAACAGTCTGCATTAACTATTTTTCTGCAAAAATGCAAAGGAATTAATTACAAAATTAACTTTTATTTCATTGCTGTGTATACTAGAAGAATCAAAGGAGCCTGCAGCACAATGATTAACTTCCATTTCAGTTTCATGTGGCGGTGCAAAAATTATGAAAATATTCAACAAAAAAAAAAGTTTTGGGCATAAATGGGTTAAGATGCCCGCCTGGTACAACCAGTCACTGGACTTCCTGCCTGCTCGTACCGCACCAAAAAATTACTGTCTCAGCCGGGAAAGGTGGAGTGGGCAGTTAAGGGGTGTTCTGCAGTGACTCAATCGAATTATTTACGTCCAGGTCTGATGTAGACCTAACGGTGTAAAAAACAACTTTGTTCTCATCATTCAATTGTATATCACCAGTTTGCGGTTAGTGAATAACTTTTTGCAATACATGAAAAAATGTAAAAAGTAATAATAAATCAAAATTGCATTTCTAAATTTTGCAATAGATTCATTTTATTCAAGTAACACATGACTTGGTTGCTATGTTACATGTTTATGTATTGGAATTTAATGTTTGAATGTTTAATACTTATGAAGCAGTACAATTTGACAAAAATATTGTAAAAATGAGTTAGATTGGAATTGAAAAAAAAAAAAAAAAAAAAAAAACACAATTTATTAATTACGGCGCGCGACCTAAACCACATTTCTAATTTAAGTTTCGTACGCTCCAGAGATGTGACATCTCAGTTTTCGATGCGTTTTTCCTAACCAAACTGATACTTTACTTGAAACGCGAACATGTTTGTTGCAATTTTCTCAAAAATGGCTCTTACGATTTTCTTAAAATTTTGCACATCAACTACAGTTACCAATATCTAAAACATTTATTTGAAACTATTTTTTGTACTTACACTAATAACGGAGTGTCCTATGTCGCGCGACTTTTGAATCACCCTGTATATCTCCAGCAAGCTTATGGTGCGAATATTCAATGTTACGATCAACTATCTCTTTAAATTGACTCGGTTCTTAATGTTAACAACATGCCAAATTGCACATTTCATATTACAATCAATAAGTAATCAATACATTTACAGATTTTGGTGAAGATTAGTTAATTCAAGGTTTGGGGGTTAGGTTACTATTCTATTGGGTGCTACGTTATTCCCAACTCGTACTGTAAGTATTTCAGACTGTTAAAGAATTGCTGCCATGGCAATTAAGAAATGAATTGTAAATTTTACTTTCACTGACAAATATATGTCTGTTAAAATAATTAACTTACATATCAGGTATTGCAGAAACTCATTTGACTTAATTATTCTAGTATATACTGTATATAACTTGTATTCTGTTATATAAAATCCTAATATACGCATACCCTAGCGTCGTGCATTACATGCGCTATGTTCGGTTCAAGATTTTCGAATACGGCGAAGTTCGATATTCGCTGATGTTCGCTCTGCAGGAGGAGGCCTGTCGTGTTTCTTCCACCTTGTTATAAAATATTCGTGTCCTTCACTCATGTTTAATCTCTTAAGAATTTGAGCACATATCTTGCCATTAGTTTGTCATATGAAATAAGACTGAGTTTTTAATGTCTTGGTTGCCTCTCTCTTGTTCGAACATTGCAGGGCGCTAATAGGCCTATACACATTTATATTTACATTAGTTAAAAATTATTACATAAACCGTGGTTACAAATTATTGGACGATTTCAGAAGGTTATATTATCACCAATATTGAACATAAATACATGATTTTACCAACATTTGAAAGAGGGGAATTTGACGTTTTAAATTGATCTTAGATGCACTCGATGTGAGCCTCCCAATTATGCAGATGTCCAGGCGGTGATCCTATTCTTGCCAATCGCTCTCAAGCATATCTCGTGCAACGTTCCTGATTGCTGTGTTAATGCGCCTTCTCAATTCGGTCAACGTCGCTGGAAGTTGAGGTATGTAAACACTGTCCTTAACAAAACCCCAGAGACAGAAATCACACACTGTGAGATCCGGTAAACAGGGTGGCCATGTGCAGAAAGTGCTGTCTGTGTCCGTTGCACGACCAATCCATCAACCTGGTAGGTGTTGATTTAGGTACCTCCGGACCCCCGTATGTCATTGTGGAGGGACTCCGTCTTTTTGAAAAATGAACCCTGTTCCTCCTCGTCCGAGAGTTGTGGCATTAACAAATTTTTCTAAATCAACGCTTATCAGGTCGATGGATTGGTCGTGCAGACAGCATCTTCTACACATAGCCATGTGTTCAGAGGATTTCAGTGTGTAAGTTAATTTCTTTCTGTGGGGTTTCGTTAAGTACAATGTTTACATATCTTCAATTTCAGCGACGTTGGCCGAATTGAGAAGGCGCATTAACACAACAATCAGGAACGTCACACAAGACAAGCAAGAATGGGATCAATGCCTGGGCGTCTGCCGTATTACACATCGGGCTCACATCGTGTGCATCTAACAGTATAAATCTTCAAACTTCCATCTTTCAAATGGTGGTAAGATCATGTAGGCTATATATGTTCAATAGCATAATTTGTAACCACGGTGTATAATAAAACTGTCACTTCCATATGGTGAGTAAGATTATTTAAATATGTGAATGTATGTGTATATCTAATGCCTACCCACTTCACTTTGCGTGATTCGGGTTCCGCATACTGCGGATAGATGGCAGGACTGTGACCCATTTTCAAATTGCACACCATTCGGCGGGCCACGTTATGCATGATGTGTATCTGTGAAGAGTTATACTGTGTAATAAGATGAGTGTTTCATAAATGTTCGTGTAAGTGTAGTGTAGGCAACAGGTGAGAATGACGATGAAGGTGAGGAAGGGAGAAGGAGAAAACCGGTGTCGGTACGTAGCCCACTCCTATCAACAGTGACATATGCCTTCCCTTCATATGCTTTGCGGAGAGATTGGGATTTAACCCAGGCATATTGGTGCACAATTTAGTGATCAGAAGTTGTGCAACGCCATCTCTCCTAGTCCAGAGGTAGAAATTTTACAAGAAAATTTCTGATCCCGCCGGGAATCGAACCCGGGCCGGCTAGTCTGGCGGCAGACACGCTACCACTCGGCGGATTTTGTTTAAATATTATCATATACAAATTACTCTTAGCTTATAAATCAGTGTATTTATTTCATCATTTTGTGAATTCTTGCATATTTTGAATGTGGTTTACTCTATGTGTGAACGTTACTCTGTTTTATAATAGTTTTATTTGATTAATATTTGGAATAGCTAGGTTTTCCTTCCTTGGGTCCTGGTATTTGTTGCCTGTCATTTGTTTTCCTGCGATGTTGAGGGAAGAGCAACAGACGACATTATCCTTCATTGTGACTTTTATTTTATATGCATATAGGTAGCGTTATAAATGACGCTCTCCTTTTGGGTTTGAGCCTGGAGATGTTGGTTGGCTTTTTTTGAACTGCAGCGATTTCTTCTCTTTTCCTTATCGATGCCATGTTGGACCAAGGGAGTCTCTCCGGCCGCCTCCGTCCTGATTTCTTCGAGTTCATATTACGAGTTGGGTGTTCGACATCGCGACTCTACAGGACTAGCTACGGCCTCCGCGCTCACGGTACAGCACATGCATTTTGTCAAGACACTCGCGATATGCAGTACGGGAACAACGTTTCTGTCGAGGGGGTAGGAGTAGAAGGGAAGGTCGGGCGTATGTCTACCAAGTTCAAGGCAAGTTCCCCTATAATTCATAAGTAGACTCATCCAATCTCGTGCGCAGCTCTGTAGGAAGAGTGGGGAAGTGTCTTGACAAAATGGATGAGCTGTACAAGGTGGTTTGCCGTGACTTGGCGCAACTAATACTTCGTCTGCCATATTTCAGCAATCGTTCCGCTCGTTTGGTACGAGGTACACGTCCTCGGAGAAAATCCTAGTGCTGTTATATTGTGATGACGCCGTCATGTACCAAATAATTTTTAGTATTCGTTATCAGTCATTCTAGGAACTTTTTTTTATTTCTACTGCCATTATTACCAGGGTTCATGCCTTGCGATGGTGACTGTTAATTCCGTAGAGAGTGTGATGACGCAGACTAATGGTGGTGTTTCATAGTAAACTGGAATAGTGGTGCAGTGTACGTGCTGGTGTGGTATTCTCTGTAGAGACAAAGGATGGACCTTAATCGGAGTATTAATACTCGGTCTGGGCGTAATATTTGTTATAGGATGTTCCATAATCTGGACGGCGAGTGTGAAAGGGGGAATTAGTTGGGATTATTAGGTTTAATGGAATATGGTAATGTTTCCTTTTGAAAGCTTTTTTTTTTTTTTTTGTCAGATGGTTAAGATTCGGCTTTGCCATAGGATAGTTCTTAGAATATTTCACAATTTGGATGTGTGTAGACCTATGTAATTGGACTCGCAAGATTTTATGTAGTATTATAGTATTGTGATTCCTTGTTTTAAAGTCTTATTGATTATTTGTTTATTAAGTTTCTTGTTATGGTGAATAGTGTTGTATTTTACCCTCACTTACCAACGAGACAACTCGAAAGTGCATTAGTAAATGATCTACGGGAGTCCTAATTAAACGGGCTGGCCCTTAGGCTTTACATACACTGCAACTACATACAATAATCAGAAACGTTTTCAAGATAATATACAAATTACACTTATAGCAATACTATCTTTACATGTAAAACTCGTAAACTGACCTATTACAATATCCTGCTTACAACTGTATTGCGTGATCACATTCACTGTCACTAATGGAAACATTTGGAGGCAACTGCACTGTTGCTGGAATGAAAAAAAAAAAAACCCACGAGAATTCAAAATGCCCGACTTTATGAATCCGTCCGACTTCACTCGCTTCTACAAGTACATACATACATGGATAGATACACATAGACCATACAAACGGTTGGGCGTGGGTTTGATTCCTGCTTGTGCTATTACCTGGTTGGTTTTTCTATTTTCGAGATTTTTCCACCTGAAAGGCGAATGCCACATGATCACATGGCGAATCTTCGGTCTCATCTCGTCAGATACCACCTTGCCATCTATCGACACTTAGTACTCGATACAACGCCGTTAATTGGCCAGCTAAAAATATGTAAGCTAGGTTAGTCAAATGGTTTTCGACATATTCTTTGAAACTATTACTTGTTCCGATCAAGTGCTGATGGAAAGTGGCATTTTAATTCAGTGGTTTCAGACTCTTTACAAGGACTCGCCTATGTAATAAATCCAACTACGAGTATTACTCGCTCTATTAGACGTCATGAACCGAGGAATATTGCGAAACTCTGTGGCAACTGTAATACTACTATATTTGAAATATTGCTGAATTCTGGCCGGAAGGAGTCCTCGTAAGACGGTATATTTTTCGACGCTCAGGAAACACAGTTCTCATCCCCACGAACGGAATTCCCCAGAGCGAAACACGTCGATAAAGGAAAGGATAGCGCACAACAGCAAAAAGAAGCTCTGAGGACACTACTATGGAATGCAGAGGGAATTATAAACGCGATACAAATGACGCCAGACAATATGTTCCAGCCATATGACGCAGTGATCCTAACGGAAACTTTTTTAACGAGGGAATGGCATACAGAGAACTTCTACTCTATTAACTCTCTCGCTACACAAGGTGTGCATGGAAGACCGAAAGGCGGCCTCACACTGCTCCTAAAAGCCAGGCTATCGCCATTCAACATTATGTTAAAAACAGACAATATTCTAACGGTCAAAACTAATCTGTGTGTCATCATATGCGCATACTTTCAGCCGGACTACAGACAGGAAGACATCATAGACGAGTTGACAACAGCACTAAATTCAGTACCACGAAAAGCACCAGTGATACTCGCGGGAGACTTAAACTGTAGAATCGACGCAGACAACCACAAATCAAAAGCAGTAATCAGCTTCTTAGAAGAAGAAGGACTCACGCTGACTAACAAGAAAGAAGGCAAAACATACATAAGTTTCAACGGGTGCAGCACAATCGACTTAGTCTTTAGTAACCAAGAAATATCGCGACAACAGGTGTTAGAAAGTGTAGTCGCGAGGAAACATCTGCCAGTGGACACAACAATATATGTCACCAACGCTCCAGCAAAGAAACAAGAAAGAGTGAAGATAAGGAGAGAACTGGATCTAGCTGCAATAGAGAAAACGGACACCAAAGAAATATCAGACACCATACAAAACTGCAACATAGAGGAGGCAGTAAAAATTATGGAACGGTGCATCCAAGACGCAACTCTGAAAAGCAATCGGCAGAACAGAAGGGCGCAACCTTGGTTCAATCAAGAATGTTACAAAGCAAGGAAACACACGATGATGGCACTAAAGAAAGCACTCAGCACACAAACAGTGGAGCACCTACAGAGATACAGCGTCAGCAGACGAGAATACAAGAACGTAATAAAACGGACAAAAGAAAACTTCCAGGAGGAAGAAGAACGCAAACAAATAGAAGAGGCAGAACAACAATGGTACAAGGCTATATCACCAAGACAACCACGCTTCCCGAAGGATATACCAATGACTGTATGGGAAAATCATTTCAGAAACGTACTCCAGAACAGAGAAACACGGCCCAAACTGGAGCACATAGATACAGACGTGGTACCATTCACCGTAGCAGAAGTTGAACAAGCAATGCACGCGGCAAAAATGAAGAAAGCTTGCGGCCCAGACAAGATCTTTAACGAACACCTAAAGACCACGGCAACATACTTCAAAGAAATATGGACAACAATCTACAATAAGTGCCTAGAAGAAGGAAAAATTCCAGAGAACTGGAGGTGTGCAACACTAAAAGTCCTGTACAAAGGCAAAGGTAATATAAGTGACCCAAATTCATACAGGGGCATAGCCCTGGAATGCGCACCATTTAAGATACTGACAAGTCTAATAACGAAAAGACTATACAAGCTCACAGAAGATGCAATACCAGAAGTGCAGTTCGGTTTCACAAAAGGGAAGTCTACGCTTCAGGCGGTGATGTGCCTCCAGGAACACATAGAAGAAGCACTAAATAAGCAAAAAGGGAAACTACATGCAGTCTTTATAGACTATACAAAGGCTTTCGATCTTGTGAACAGAACAATACTTATAGATAAACTAGAGAACATCACTGGAAAGAACTACATCACAAGACTATTAAGGAACATCACGGAAAGCAACTATGTGCAAATTGACGACAATATCGACAGATCTCAGCCACTGGAACAGACAAATGGAGTGCTACAGGGCGATCCGCTAAGCCCGCTGCTATTCAACATAGCAACATCAGATGTCTACAAAGACATTGAAGCAGACAATGTCAAAATCTACGCCTATGCGGATGACATGGTGATTCTATCCACAGACATAGACGACCTTCAGACAGCGTTCAATCACCTTAAAGAATGGGCAAACAAAAACGAGCTACTCCTAAACGAAAAGAAGACAGTCACAATGACGTTCAGGAAAGGGGGTAGAGCAGCAGCCAACGACGTCATAATGTATGGAACGGAACCACTGACAAGAGTCCCACACTTCAAATATCTAGGCATCACCATGCAGACGCAGGGCAATGTATACACATTGCATGTAAAGGAAAGAGCAGCAGCAGCAGCAGTGATAGCCATGAACGGAATAAAAAACCTACATAAGATATCCCTGTCGACAGCAATGAAGCTTTTCGAGCTCAAAATCACACCCATAATAACATATGGAATAGATTTAATATGGGAACACCTAACGAAAAACAATCTATCAGACATCCAGAGAGTCAAAGCGACATTCCTGAAGAAAGCATTATGTCTATCCAAATACACCCCATCACGTCTTACCTACGTATTGTCCAAGGAATCTTTCTACATCGAAGACCTGAGATATCAACTGCTACTGACATCTACAAAGGCATATGACGACCTACTCCAGGAACTAAAGGCAAAGAGAGCAGAGATATGTATGGAATTCTACGTCACGGACGCAATGATGAACACAGAATGGAAGAAGGCCAACTACGAATTGAGACGTGTGATGACGCGATTCGCAGTCCATGGGTTTCACTTCAAGCTATGTAGCGTCGAAAAATACCACCAGCCAAATGATCACTGTGTATGTAAGCTCTGTGGAGACATTTGCGACAGATACCATGCAGCGACGTGCGAACGTAGAACAGTGTCATTAACAAAATTTTGTGAATCGTAATTAGGTTACTAACTATATGCACATTGTGCGCTTCTTCTTATTATTATTAAATATTGCTAACGATAATGTTGTAAGTAATTTCACAGTGCAAGCGATTGATCTGTCTCCTGAAATTTTGTCAACATAATAGAACAGAAACTCATATTCAGCTTTTTATATATATTATTTTAATTTTCTTGACGTTCTCTCTCTCTCTCTCTCTCTCTCTCTCTCTCTATATATATATATATATATATATATATATATATATATATAGGCCTATATATATCTTCATCTTCCACCCTTTTTTGTAGCCTACTCATATTCTGACTTCCTCTCATTATCTCTCTGTTCCTTTCTCAAAATACCTTACTAAGCAAGAAACGTAGGATATTTTAAAATTCAATGTAATATTACTATACTTATTCATACATGATTCATCAAAGAGAAGTTATAGTTTTGCTCTGGCAGATGTGCATGACATATCCTGATGAAACCACAAACTGACGCAGGAATCCAACAAAATATTTTGCAGTAGAGATGGGTAAAAAATAACACAACAGTTATTTTGGAACTGTTCCGGTCTCGGAACTGTTGCAAAAATGAACAGTAGGTCGGAACCTCCTGTTCCGAAATAACAGTGTTCCGGCTCAGAGCTGCTCACTTGCCCAGCTGTTGCGGGCTCGCAGTACCGCGTTGCACAAGGTATGTTCCGACTCCGAGATAACAGTCGGAACGTCGGAGCTCGTTCCGATGAACCAATGACAGCTGCGGTTACACTGTTCTCGTTGTTCTTTATGTAATACTTGGAACTTCGTTGGATGAAGTTGGTACTTGAAACTCTCACGTGGTTGGAGGGGGACGCATGGAAATTGAAATCCTTGCGGTGGCGCGAACTTTAATATCAACAATTGGAAGACTGGCCAATCATTTGTAATGTTATAGTAAGTATTTAATAATCTGCAATATTCATTCCTATTCAATTCCGCAGGAATTGTTAATTCCCGCTTTATAGTTTATTTCACCATTAGTTCACTAATTCTGTTTTATAAACATTCTACGAAGTCATAAAGTACGCATACTATTATTAATTCATTGATCAGCTGATTCTATACATGTAAGGTTAAAGTCGTAAATGGTCATGAGTGGTTTAGTTACAATGTCTGTATGTCGTTTGTTGAGGTTAAGTCTGACAAACGCAAGTTTTTGTGATATCTTCTCTGTTATCAAAGAACGACAAAAATGTTGTAGCATTATTTGTTGGAAACTGCGCATATAAGTAGTGATTTGGAGAGCGAGGTTTAATGCGAAGTTTAAATTACACTTTGGTAAAGATGCGTTTCCAACATTTTACTAACCCACTGCGGGGTTTCCAGGTTTCAGTACTGCAAATATATATCTTTTTTATTATCTATGAAATTGTAATTATTATTATTATAACTGTGCATCAAGAAAAGTAAAAATACAAATTAATGATTTGTTTTTTTTTTTATTATGTAATAGAGAGAACAGAAATTACATACCATATGTTTTAAATGTCATGTTAATTTTTTTTAGTTGGCTACCATGTCTTTATAACTTTATGTACGAAAACAAAGTGTTGTATTCTGTCCTTGTAGTCAACAGCTGTTTAATTACTAACATTAAGCTTTTGAGTTCTGTCCGCATGCACAGCAATTTTCCAAAATCAATTCGAATGTGCATTGCAGTGCCATCTACAGATAAGAATGTGTACTATGTCATGCCTATGAGTGCTCCAGTGTGAGCTGCATGGTGAAGAGGGAGAGTACTGTACCGTTCGTTTGAACGACTCCTCGAAAGGAACAAGAGTCAAAGAGAAGGCACGTATCAATGAACGACTCCGACTCATCACCACTGGTGACTGTTATTTCGGAACTGTTATTTGGAATATAGTATTTTTTCGGAACCGGAACCGTCGGAACTGTTCCGGGAAAAAAACAACTTCGCCCATCACTATTTTACAGTGTGTGAACAATATAATTTCGCCTGTTCACGGCACTCCACAGCAGTTTTCCTATATGCAGACATGGTCAATAAATAAGTGAACTAGCCACCGGCGTAGCTCAGTCGGCTAAGGCGCTTGTCTGCCGATCCGGAGTTGCGCTCGGGCTCGGGTTCGATTCCTGCTTGGGCTGTTACATGGTTGAGTTTTTTCCGAGGCTTTCTCCAACCGTAGATGAATGTCAGGTAATCTATGGTGAATCCTCGGCCTCATCTCCCCTAATACTATCTCGCTATCACCAATTCCATCGACGCTAAATAGCATACTGTAGTAGTTGATACAGCGTCGTTAAATAACAAAGTAAAAAAAATTAACTAGATAACTAGTGTCAGAGACAGTTCGAATCTGATTTACAATATGTAATTTAAAAGGTGGACAGACGTAGAAATTCGGAATGTAGATCGTTTTGAGAAACATTTTTCCTTCCATTAAAATTCATACACAATCGATAGCTGAGTAATAAGTGTGCTATTATGTCAAAGACTAGTTCACAGTTCTATGACACAGCACACGTATTATGTATGAACATCTTAAATGAAGACCAGTCATTGCCAGTGGCGTATACTGGTTAAAGGGTTTAGACTACCACTGACCCTATTATTACACAAAATATATTTTAAAATCCCTATAATAAAATTCCTTACATATTTATGTGAATTCCAGACGTCTTGATTGGGACGAAAATACGTTGATGACTTCGTCCTTGAAATTACAGTTGGGCCACTTGCAAAGTTTCTGTAGAAATGACTTTTCAATGGATATTAGTGCCAAGCCGGATAAACGTTCTTGTGTATGAGTTGATCTACAGTAGGATTTTATTCTCTTCAACGCAGAAAATGTTCTTTCTACCGATGCTGACGTAGCTGGTATTGTCACAATTAATGTTGCCAATTTAAGGACTTCAGGAATAACTTGGTTCAGCTGGTTTTCATATATGGCAGATAATATTTCATGCATAGGTTTGTTCGAAAAATCAATGACTTCTGCTGAATATATTACACTTAATTCATTTTTCAAACGTACTTGATCAAAGTGACTGTTATAGGACTGAAATAATTTGTTTAGTGCCTCATTCGGGAAGTTTTCATGGATAGGTTTGTTCGAAAAATCAAAGACTTCTGCTGAATATATTACACTTAATTCATTTTTCAAACGTACTTGATCAAAGTGGCTGTTACAGCACTGAAATAATTTGTTTAGTGCCTCATTCGGGAAGTTTTCTCTATAAGCAGAACATTTTTGAGAATCTAGAAGATGTGTGAACTGAAGCTTTCCATAATCAGATAATCTGGCAGTAATTTCCATGTGCATACGATCTAGTATGCTGTAGTACAGCTGCCTGTATTTCAGTTCATCAACTCCTTTTCTTCGCTTTAATGGTGGTTCCATTGTATTGGCTGAAAATTTTCATTTTCCATATTACCCCACATGGACGGAAACCCACTACGTCTGAACTCGGATATAGTATTTTTTTTTTAACTTTGATACCTCTTGCAAGTAGTATGCTATGTCTAGACTTTTTGTCTGAAGAATATTGTAGACCACATCTATATGTGCGAACACTCTAGCATAGACTTCAAGAAGAAATATATTCTGAAACTGTGTGAAAAAATTCAAATATCCTTGAGCCTGCACATTTATAGCATCATCCCAGTTTTCTTCAGAGTCATTACAAATTATATTTTTAAAGAAAGCAGTCCGTTTTTCTCTTTATTCCTTTACTGTATTTACAAGCCGAGATGTAAAATTCAATCTAGTTGGTGCTACTTTTGGGAGTTTCTTGTTCATAAATTCCTTGAGTTTTCTGATCTTTTAGGAGATGATGAGAAAAATGCAGCTAAACCCGACAGTGTTTTGAAGTAACAATGGACAAATAGTGCTTGAGGATACTTTTCTTGAACTTTTGTTTTTAAGCCATTAATATTTCCCGCCATAACTGAAGCACCATCGTATGTCTGTGCAATTAACTTATTGCCGACATTGTATTCTGCTATAACACCTTCCACATGCTGAAACAAAGCAGCAGCAGTTTTGTCCGAACTGACATTTGTGAATCCTATAAACCGTTCTTGAACATTGGCAGTACTGTCGACATATCCTAAAACAGTGGACAATTGACTCTGATTAGAGCAGTAACTTGTTTCATCAACAACAATGGCCACAAAAGGTTTTATGTTCTTTATCATAACCCCGCTTATAGCAAATATTAAGTCATTCTGAATTGCGAGAGAAGTACCACGAAATATTGTTGAACTCTCAAGATGATTGGCCAGTAAATGGTCAAATTCACTTAAGGAACTTAAATATTCAATATAATTTCCTATATTGTCTGATTCCACACTCTCGTTATGACCCCGAAAAGCCAATTCTTGTTTTCCTAGAAAGCAGACTGCGTTAAGAAGATGCAGTAAAATCTCCCGATTTTTTTTTTTTCACAAGAGCATTGTGTTGGTTGATGTGTAGAGCTTTTTGCTTATCTATCTGTAAATCAATTCTTGTCTTCCCAAAGTTTGCAAAGTTCATGCTACTACAAATATGAGCTTTTGATTTGTCGTATTCTAGGACTGCCGTTCGAAGGGAGTTCATATTAGAAAACCCCTCTTTTGACCACACATTAGTTTCGCGGCTAAATAACAAACATGGCCAGCAAAATAGTTTAGACAGTTTAGAAGTACCACACAACCAATTCCACTTACCATATGATGTTGAAGTGAAATGGCGTGTGTACTCTCGCTGTTTTTCTTTTACGTCCATGGACAAATTTAACTCAGGAGTTGGTCTTTCCATTTTCACAATTTCAACTTTCTCGTTGTTATGTACGACGGTTAAAAGGCACTTTTAATAAACCTTCTATTACACAGTCATTTTCAACACAAACCTCTCCAGAAACTTGTTCTGCCATATTTTTCACAATATCACTTAATTGGGAAATTAAAAACTTAATAATTCACAATTAATATAACTCTTAGACACTCGAACAAATCACAGATTTAAAATAATGCACTGCAAGAACACAATCACATTCAATTGCTAGCGTACTAAGCTATTGCTGCTTCGCGCCTGCGAAGAAACCGATCATGAGAGCGGCAACTCGCCCGCCTACAGTGCACGATGGAAACATAAGGGAGCGGGGGGGGGGGGGACGGGCAGTTGTGCGAAGGACAGCATGAGCGAAACGGTCACAGGCTACCTCACGTAGCAAGCGGTTTCTCCAGCGATGCCGCCTTGACAACTTGTTTCTTTTCGAGAGCACAGAGCGCATATAAATCTAACAATTACTTTAATTTTAATTACTATGGTAAAACTAATAATACAAAATTATTACATTATGTTATATTATAAACTTTTTCTTTTGTAATTTCCTTGGGCTACCGCCGGTAGCCCCGGTAGTCCGCAAAATACGCCCCTAGTCACTGCGTGAAATGCCGTCAGAACGACAAAGATAGCCACCGACGTAGCTCAGTCGGAAGAGGCGCTTGCCTGCTGATCCGGAGTAGAGCTCAGGCGTGTGTTCGATTCCCGCTTGGGCTGATTACCTGTTTGGGGTTTTACCGAGGTTTACCTCAACAGCAAAGTGAGTATCACGTAATCTATGGAGAATCCTGGGCCTCATCTTCCCAAATACCATCTCGCAAACACCAATCCCATCGACGCTAAATAACCTAGTAGTTGATACAGCGTCGTTAAATAACCAAGTAAAAAAAGCAAAAGTGAAAGAGTTTTGACTCTGGCAGACAATAAAGGGCATTGTTGCATAATTACATATTTCATTAGCAACAGTGTACTAAATTAGTCACGAAAATCTTCTTTAGAGGAAAGTGTATGCACGGTTTGTACCAAATGACTGACCGATCAATACAAATAGGTACGTTTTTCAACTTCTTTAACACACATAAGAGCTGTTTAATGAAGGAAACACGATCCTGGAAACCATCACAACAGTGGATGATACATGAGCGAACAATTACTCGTCTGAAACAAAAACAGTCATCACTGGAATGTAAAGACTCAATGTCGCAGCACAGAAACCTTCAAAGCAGCGTTCTCGGCGAGAAAAGTTGACCATTGTGTTCTAGATCTCACAAGACCTATTTCTCTCATAGTAAATTAGACTGAAAAAAAAAAAAAACTACACTGGGATTCACCCTTGAGGTTGCTGTGGGCGTTATGGGGAAGACAATATTCCCACATTTTCGCTTTTAAAGACGTTGCCGCGACAACAGCCACGATGCGATGGTCAGAATGTAGGGGCGGAGGGGTTGTTACCTCGGCCTGCGACTGCGCTACTACTTACGTGAAACATATTAAGGACCATTCACAATGAAAATAAAACATAACTGTAACATAAACACAGAAGTTTGCGCCCAGGCTACCAAATGGGATCATTCACAATGATTCACATAAGCATTGACATAAACATTACCGTAAGACAAAACATGAAAGTTTGCAAACTCCAAACTTTCATGCTTATGCTTACGTGATTTGCAAACAGAACACAATCGTGGAGCGCTGAAGTATACGACACAATATGAGGAAATGGCGTCGTTGTTATGTTTCCATGGTTACCAAGTATGTTTGATGTTAGGTTTATGTTCCCGTCTTGAATCATGGTATGACTTCTTGATTTTACCGTAACGTTTATATTCTTAAGTTAACGCTTACGGTACGTTTAATTTTCGTTGTGAATGAGCCTTTACACTCTTTTTTTTTTCGACTGGAAGTCTAATCACGTACAGTACAGTATTTACAAATCAAGCAGAACAGAGTACTGTCAAGATACTTAACTCACCTGCCAGCTGCATTATTAGTCTGGTAGCGCCGCGACACCCAAGTCAGAGTCAGAATCGACGTCATCGTTGTCGCTATCGTCGTCAGAAGAATCTTCTAAATTTATGACGACGCTGTCATGAATAACGTCCAGCAAACAGCCTGTGTCTCACATGTGTTGCTCGATACTTTTAATATGAGAAACATAGTTCCTCCACTGTTCGGGCGTCACATCGTTCCTACATTGACTTCGACAAAGCTCCTGGACCCTATTTAAATTAAATGTGTTATTTTGTAGCACAACTTTCCTTTTAATCTGGCTCCAGGACTCTTCTATTCGGTTAAATTCGCAATGATACGGGGGTAAACGCAGCACTTCATGTCCGCATTCCTTCGCCATTTCTTCGATTATGAACTTGGGCTCATACAGAGGACGGACAGATTCCACTACTTCCAACAATTCGGTCTTAAGCATAGAAGTATCCCATTGTACTCCCTTGCTTGTCAGCCAAGACTGAATTGCTAATTAAGGCTGGTATTCATAGTCGACACTTTATATCACCACTTTGCAAAGTGACACTTTTGACGAAAGTGGCTCTTACATATTAGTGGTATTCATAGACGATTGAAGAAGTGCACTTTACAAAGTGTTACTTTACGCCAGCAAAGTGTAGAGTTACAATTTGGTTGGTAACAGAAGTTCCATAATGCCTTTCGAAATAAGTGAACAAACAATAACAAATTAATGTGTAACCCACAGATTATAATGTTTGTGATTTGAGTTGGGAGCCTAATTTATCGCACGAGAAAGAATATATATATATATATATATATATATATATATATATATATATATATAGTTGTTTTATTTCAGTTTCTAGTTTTCGCTGCCGAGAGTTTAGATTAATTCAGTCAGTTCAGATATATAATATTTTATTAAATAGATAGTGATACTACTGGTGAAATTAGGTTGGGTTTTGTACAATACATAGCTGATCCATTGATTTATATAGTTAGATTAGGTTTTGTACCTATCTTTTTCATTGATTTATATCATTAAGTTAGGTTTTGTACGTATCAGTTCCACTGATTTATATAGTTAGGTTAGATTTTGTACATATCTTCTGTTGGTTTATGTAGTTAGGTTAAGTTGGACTGAGTAGGTTAAGTTTTGTGTATATATTTCATTTATATCGTTAGGTTAGTTTTTAAAGGTACCTGCTTCATTGATATATTGTTTTATTCCCTTTATTTTCATTTTTGTCTTTTTCGTGAATAGTGAATAGAAGCCAAAAGAATGAAATAAACACATTAGGCCTATTGCTGATATTATTATTATTTCCCCCCCCCTCTCTCTCTCTTGTTTCCATTATTGACTGCTCTTCAGGAATATTTTTAATGCCAAATTGTTCTACAAAATAGACCTAATGGTATGAGATCTCTTTTCATGGTAAGGTTATGACTGCACATGAATTAGAGACAATATTCAGCAAAAGCAGCCATATCAGAGTATTGCTTACCGGCATGAAAACATATATTATCAACATAATGATTATATGAACATCAAGATAAATCTTAACTCAAAATACAGGTAGTCACAACGAAAATCAAAATCGTTTTAAACCCAATATAATTATGGAATCTGCTTAGAAGGCAGGTACGTGAGATCTCAATGCTAATTTAAGATAGTTACCTCTACATTAGATTGAAGTTAGTTTAATATTATTTAAGTTAAAAAAAATCGTTTCAGTAATAAAAAATAGGTTATATAGGAATATCTACCTATATATCATTTCATGGAATTGAGGTTATAAATATACGAATGTTACTACAGAAATATCTGAACTATAATATTACAGATATTAATGTATGGTACATACCTATAGCATAGAATTTTAATGCAGTGAGTAACTGTATTATTGGAGGCACTGGCAAACCTCTGTTATTCGTTTTTGTCAACAGGTCATCAAAAAGATTAGCAATCTCAATAACAGTTTTTTTATACAATCGGAATAATTTTTTAAAATTCTATATCATTATAAAATTCGAAGGGATTGGCTTTAGGAATATCTCTAATGTAGCGCTTTCGTACATTGTCCAATAATTGTGCCATCTCATCCGCACGATCTAATAAATAATTCGACAACCTCCAAGACGTCCGCCATTTTTCTACATAGTGACGAATGCCGACATATGATCTAAACTAATAGCCATTTTATTGATGCAACATCGTCAGCAGAGAAACGTCTACGCCTATATTGATTCCAAACTGAGTGAAATTGAATCTGAATCTGTAAATAAGATACATACAATGTATGCTATGGATGCTGTGTTTGGAAAGTGTAGCACATACCAAGTGGGTTGGTATGCAGTAATTGTAATTTATATTTCTACTGGAAGTGTGTAGATATAGATCCTAATAATTATGTTGAAAGCGATAATTGGGAATGTAGAAACTGTATATATGATAAAATGATACGTGATCAACTGGACAGGATCAGAACCCAATAATTGTAATTATACGAGACAAAGAATGAAATTAGTAAATTGAAAGCTATGAAAGATAACAATAATGTTAAGAGTAACCGTTAGTACGTCTGACCGTAAAACGAGCTTCACATATCATCCATACCATAGCCCGGGTTAAATTCACGGTGTGGCGTGCGGTACTTCTACAAGAGCATTCGGATACCCATTCATTCATACAACAGGATTGGTAAGCACAATAAGCCTCAGGCAGTAGTGTAAGTTTTTGAGTCTTTCCCCGTAGAAGAAAAAACAGGGAGGGGGACTTTGATACATGGATGAAACTGAAGAATTCCAAGTCTAGGCGTAGACGTTTCTCTGCAGACGATGTTGCATCAATGAAATTGACCAACAAATTCAGTACTCTTGAAGTATGAATGTTGATCAGGGTAACTAAAACCCAGTCTCGACACAAGCCAAGTTCGATCATAAACGTGAACAATTTAGTAATAGTAAGAGTGAAGTATTCGTTTTAGGAAGTAGCCGTGCAAGAGGTATTCCCTCATTTTTAAAGTCGAAACTGGGTCATGAGTTTGAGTTACCGGCATGCAGTTTGTGTAAATCTAATGCTCCTCTCTAAAATGTTGTTGAGGACATGAAGAAATTGAGTTCAAAATGTTCTAAGACAGATCATATAGTTACAGTGTGTTGGACCAGGTAACAGCATGGATAACAATTACAACTACTCTACTGAAAAATATAACATAATTGAAATGAGCAGCCATACAAATGTGAGATTCAGCAGGTACGACAAGTCTACCTTTACAGGAGGGTGCGGAGTGAGAGTATACCGCTTGTACGGGCTCTGATGAGACCTGGGGCATCACACATTGATTTTATACACTTAGTCCTATAAGAATGGACTGCATATGAATAGTAGAAGTAAGGAGCACTTCTTTTTGCCAGTAGCATCAGAGGTTGTCATGTTAAAAAACAGAGTTAAGGTTGTCATGTTAAAAAACAGAGTTAATGCTAGGGTTTCACCTTTTCTGGGTTAAACTTCCCACCAGTAAGGAATAATCTGAGATTTATAGTACCTAACGAATATTCTAAACAAAGTAACTTTACTATTTTTCATCAACATTTTTCTTTGTAGTAATTGTAATTTATTTATTTATTCTGATTTAGGTAAGGAATTAGGGATTAAAAAAAACTGATGTACTGATCTCTTCTTTAGCATCTCAAAATCATAAATCTCACATGCTAAATATAACTGAACATGATATGAAACAAAAGGAAATATCACAACTGTCTTTACATTAGTACAAATTAGGTTATAATTTTTGTATACTTTCTTTTCTTTTTGTTTTCTTCCAAAAAGGGATCCTTCCTTGTATTTCTAATCCGAGATGATCTATTATTTAGCGAAATTGATATGTCTGATTTTTGGAATGAACAGGATATTGAAATCTGTGAAATACAAGTTTATGGTCAGATATTAAATTTTATTATATTGAGTGTTTATAGGGCGCCAATGGGAGATTAAAAAAAAAACTTATTTATAACCAACACAGATTTATTAATGAAAATACTCCACAGACCACATACGGAATGTGGTGACATAAACATAGATTATCTCTCAGAAAGTTGCCATAAAAGTAAATTAAGCTTGCTTCTTCAAACTTATAACCTTAGTCATACAGTAAATTCCTTTTCAACAGAACTTTTCATCAATGGCCTGTCTGATCAAGATGCTCTAATTCAAAGTGTTTTCAATGTCACTGAAAAATTCCAAAATATTAATTTAAAACTAACAAAAGAATAAAAAAAACGTTGCATCTATTAATCATTTAAATTTATGTCCACAAACCAATGGCGATCTCTCTTAAGACGCAAGGAACAATGCACCATCTGTTCAAATAATACACATTTTAATTAATAATAACGAGCTGCAGTAGACTATGTGAGCGACATAATTTCTGTATTATAATACTAAGTAAAAATAGCACTGCACGTGCAATAGTTTTGACGCCTGCGACTTACGTTTGCCGCTTGACACTTGCGGCGCATTGTTCCATTCGAGCATGCGCAGTAGTGGTGTTTCACTGGCAGACTTTGGAACAAGGTAGGGAGACAGTAGGCCTATACAGAGATTTGTCTATGGTACAGTGTGTATAGGCAATGTAGAGAGGTGTGTAGGAGCACTTTCAGATATGTTCTTAAGCCACTGTGCACAGTAGTTGTTAGCTCGTTCCGTCATAAATGTTACAATAAGTAGTGTACAAAATCTTTTAAATATATTTTTATGACCTTTAGATAAAAAAAGATCGAAATAAAGAAGTAGTGTAGACCTAACCTAAATTAAAATTACAAGTGACGAACAATAGTAGAAAAGTGACAAGATGATTCAACAATCGGACTTATGAAAAATGTGAGTGGTTATGCGGCTACAATATAAAAAACGACTATGTTTGATGGGTTTTATGTATTTCTCTGTTTAAATTTAGGACTGTGCGTAGTAGCCCAGATCAGATAGGCTATGATCTGGGGTAGTAGCTAAGTAATTTTAATTATCGTTTTGCAGATATGATTGATGCGAACCACATGAACTAAAGAATGAAAAAACACGATTCTTCAGCTGCACACATCAACAATATGTTAAATTTAGCAGTGTTGGGACAAACAAACATACAGACACAATAATTGGATTTAAGTTACATGCGATCTGTTGAACTTCATAATGGTAAAGTTACCAAGAACAGATAATTGTGAGTGCAGTTTGTGGAGTTTTTAAGTTGGCTTTAAGAGGTCACGACGAAGGAGATTCATCTTTAAATGCTAGTATTTTTCGTGGCCTCATCTATTTCAGTTCTGAGTTAGACGCAGCTCTTAAGGAACATTTGGAAAGAGCAACAGTGTTTAAGGACACATCAAACACTATAAAGAACGAAATCCTTCAAGTCATTTTTATGTATGTCATGATGATTTCAAAGAAATAAAAAAATGCTGACTTTTTAGCACTCATGGCTGATGGGACGACAGACGTATACAATACTACTCAACTAATAGTAGTTTACCCATACACTGCAAATGGAAAGCCAGTAGAGGGGTTCTGGGCCTATAAGAACCCTGAACAGAATGCCGAATCTCTGTGTATGTGCTTAAAGGAGGAAATTGGTCGACATGACGGAGAAGATCTCAGTAAATTCATTGCTTAAACTTATGATGAATATGCGGTCATGAGTAGGGGTAGTAATGGAATGCAAAAAAGAATTAAAGAGTTCTATCCAAATGCTCAATATGTACACTGCCATGTCCATTAGCTGAACTTCATCATGGCAAATGCAGCACAATCAATCGACATATCAGAATATTTTTTGCTAGTCTTAGAGGATTTTGTAGGCCTACATCTTTTCCTAATTCTCCAAAGAGAACTAATGATTTAGACAAGATAGTAGGGGGAACATTTTCCTCGCCCGTACCAACAAGGCGAAATTTCCACTCTCGCACCGTAAACACTGTTTACGAATGTAGAGAAGAATTCCAGAAATGTATGGAGACAATCGAAATGCAGGAAGACATCAAACACAAAACCACATTAGAACAGGCAACGGGGCTGAAAAGAACACTACAAGATGATGATGTATTTTGGCTCTCACTGTTACATCAAATTATGAAAAATAGAGTCCAGCAAAGCGATGGCAAGAAGGCAAGTTCACAATGATCATAGAAGCCAAAGAAGCTGTGATGTAATAAGTATCTGTCATCAAAAGGAAGGTTCTAGTTCACCAAGTCATCTCGTAGCTGCTAACTTGTTTCTGCCAGAATGTTTTCCAAGATATATGTAGTGTTTCCCTAACAAATACCTCAACTTAACAGTTAAGGCCTACTCATTCTTGGATTCTAAAAACCTCGTCACAGAATTGGAAGTGATAAGTCAGGAGCCAATATTTAATGATAAAACACATATGTTAGGTCAATAATACAGTGTTCATTGATTTGATGAAATACATTAAAGGTGATGTGTTACAGTTGTATGTTATAAAACACATATGTTAGGTCAATAATACAGTGTTCATTGATTTGATGAAATACATTAAAGGTGATGTGTTACAGTTGTATGTTATTAGTGTTCATACAACTGTAACGTATCACATTTAATGTATTTCATCAGGAGCCAATGTCTAACAATCATTTTAGGACACTATCAAACTCTATGAATAGCTTTCAATTTCCATGAAACGTAAATATTAATCATTATTTTTTCCTTTCTCCTAAACGAACAAAGTAGGCATTTGCCCTGAAATCCGATGCCTGCTCATCAGTTACACTATTGTAAATGCATGTTCCAAATTATGATATTGTGTGTCATAAAAGTATCATTAGAACCTACTCTCCTCAAATGAAAACGAGCTCATAAATTAATCCTATTTTTTTCGGCAATATAAATAGATCTACTTGTAAGTAGTTTGTATGTATTCCACATCATATATCCAAAGTTTCAACGTATAATTAAATATATATATATATATATATATATATATATATATATATATATATGTATGGTGGTCTTTACTGGACTCTCTAAATTCTGAGTAAATAACTTTACAATTATTTTTATATTTATTTCTGTTTGATAAGTAAGAGGTAAACTAACCAAGGTCTCATCTTTAATTCTATTAAAACTTCTATTTTTTTTACTAATAAATTGTGGTGTACATAATGAAATGCTTTAGCCAAGTCACAAAATATCCCTCCTACATATAATTTCGAATTTAAAGAATTCAGTACTTCACCCACTAACCTAAAATCGACATTCTCTGTCGATTTTTGTTTTCTGAATCAAAATTGCTCTAAAACTAATATATTCTTGGATTCTTAATAATTATATAATATATTGTACATAACTTTCTTAAACACTTTTGAGATTGTTGTTCATGATATACGAGTAGGTCTGTAATTAGCAATACCGTAGTATACATTTATCTCCCTTTTTATATATTGGCTTTACGATTGAGTATTTCAGTCTTTCTGGGAAAATATCACATTTAATTCGCAAACTTTATAAATAGCTAATTGGAGGAGATATTATTTCGAAACAGGCTTTTAGAACTTTACTTGTTATTTCATCATATCCAGAGAAATTTTTCGGTTTTTTTTAATGTTTTATCACATGCATGATTTCTGTTGCGGTGGTGATATTGGGACCTGGAAATTCAGTGTTGAATGCATATATTAAATAACCAATTGCAGCACCTTGAATCTTTAAGTTGGCGCAATAGCTTTTGATCCGTTACGTTATAATAATTGATTTTAATATAAGAGACATTTTCATTCTTTGGAAATCGACAAGTTTCTTTTTTAATAATATCCCAAACAGTTGTAACTTTATTACATAAATTTTATATTATTTCATTCCGATGTATTCTCTTTGCTTCTTTTTTTACTTTTGATGATGACATAGCAAAAGTTATATCAGATAAAAGAGAAGGCTATAAGAAATATTTGTCTACTAAAGCAGAGGAGGATAAAATAGAATATCATAGAAAAAGAGCTATCACTAAAAGAGAAGTACGGGAAAACCCTAGACATAATTGGGAAGAATTTTAAAATTAAAAAAAAATTGAAGAGACATGTTATTAATTGCTATAAATTACAAAAATCACTAATTAGTAACACATTTATGTAAATTCTATTTATTATTGGAGGATGTCTGCGGCCCTCAAAAATAACATTTTTTTTTTTAAGTGCTGGTCCGTAGTATTCATAAGGTTGATCACCCCTGTTCTATACTGATCTCTCTTGATAAGTGAGTGATGTTTACCATCGTATCTCATATCCTTGATCGTAGTCGCCAACTGAACTTTTTGCCTCACTTTTCATTAGGGCCTATATTGTAAATGATGAGGTAGATGGTAGTTTCGATTTGATGAACGGCTCTGCAATGTCTCTTCGAAAATTCAACAAGCACAGGTCCACACCTGTAACGGTTAGCGCGTCTTGCCGCGAAACCAGGTGGCCCGGATTCGAATCCCAGTCGGGGCAAGTTACGTGCCTGAGGTTTTTTCCGGGGTTTTCCCTCAACCCAATATGAGCAAATGCTGGGTAATTATCGGTGCCGGACCTCGGATTCATTTCACCGGCATTATCACCTTCATCACATTCAGACGCTAAATAACCTGAGATGTTGATACAGCGTTGTAAAATTACCTACTAAAAAGAAAAAAGCACAGTGAATCATTTGGGTGAACCCTCTTATAGAGACACCAGGCGTTCACAACAAACATATCAAAATTGTTGGGGGGGGGGCGGGGAGGAGAAAATGCCGAAAAATATTTCATGACTTAGCAGTAATCTCTTACAACTCTGATGAGGCTTTCTACAACTTCTGTTTCCAAATAGAGTCTCATAATTACAATTTTCAGTACTATGGCGGCAGTAGAGATCAAAGTTGAAAAAGAAAACATGCATTTTTTTCACAGAAAGTTCAAAGAATTAGTTTTTCTTTCATGGATTATTATGGTTCCACATTATGATAACCAAAGTATTTTACGATCATTTCATCAACTGATAAATGCTTCTTAAAAAACAAACTTCAAGAAAGCAGAATTTACCATTTCTATCACTGGACGGACTTCGAAATTCCTGTAATGATTTTGAGCCTCTAAGAGTGCAATATCATTCAAATGCAGTTAACATTTCAGCTTCTGGAGGAAGAAGAATGTGTACCATTTGGCTCCAGTATGACTTTTGTTTTCTTTGACAGTCAACCTTTCGACAATGTCACTATTGTGTAGGACAAGGGGGCGTCATTCTGAATCGTTTCTGTAACGCACAGCACTAAACGTTGTAGCTGATGAAATAAGCATCAAAAGAATTCCATTGTTCTTCAGGTACCCATTCCTCTCGATTGCTATTTTTGTACCAGTAAAACAGACGCTGAAATATCCTTTTTCGTAAATATTTGTATATTAGCTGTATCTGTAACTCATATTAGTCACATTTATAGGTAAAGTGCGAAATTATAGCAGTTCTATTTTATATTATATTTTGATGATTACTATATAGTTGCATTAAATAATACGAAAAAATGAAAATAAATTACACGAAAATATAAACTAAAATCAACTTCATTTCAGTTTATGAAATAGTGTTTAGTGAATGACTCAGGGTTCGAAAACTCGAAATATATGTCAAACCATTATAACAAAAAATAATCAAATAAATCCACACTCTCCCCGTTTGAAGACAATGTAACTATAGGGATCAAATTTAGGCCCATTAATGTTTCTATAAACATGATAAAGACAACAATGACCACGATAAAGACCTAGCAAAGCCTGCAAGGGCCATTATAACGATCGCTACAAGCATAAGGACTACAGTAAGGATCACAACATGGACCACAAGAACCATGACAAAAGATCACGATAAGGACCATGGTAAGTGTAACGATAAGGACCACGAAAAGAATAACGACAAAGATCACAATAAGAATTACGTCATACAAGGACCATGATAAGGACCACGACAAAGGTAAAACAAAGTCAAGGACAACGAGAAGGATCACGACATTGATCACGATAAGGACTATGACAATGAGCATGATAAGGACTAAAGGATCAGGATCGAGATAAGGACTGTGAGAAAGAAAACAAGCACCATGATAAATTGCGCGACCAAGGCAATAATGATCATTATAAGGACCACGAGAAGAACAAAAACAAACAAGGACAACGAGAAAGATTACCGTAAAGATCACAACATGAACCAAGACAAGCACCACAAGGACCATGACGAAGGCCATGACAAAGACAACAAGGACCATTGTAAAGACCACGACAAAGACAAAGACAAGGATCGTGACAAACACCACTATATGGATCACGATATATTTCACAATAATGGATCACAGTAAGGACCACGAAATGCACCAATATAAGGATCACTATAAGGACCAAGATCACGATAACGACTATGACAAAGACAAGAAGAACCATGATAAGACAAGGACCGAGACTACAACGACAACTACGATGAAGAGAGCAAGAACCATGATAACTACACGACAGAAACAATACAAAGTTCTCGATTCCTATCAATTAGGTTTCAGGGCCGGACATAACACAAGTACAGCATTACTTAAAGTCACAGAAGACCTGCGCAAAGTTCGGAACGAACGTAAATTGACAATTATGACTTTAGTTCACTTCAGCAAAACCTTTGATTCTGTAGACACTGACCTGTTAATCTGTAAACTGAGAAGCCTACATCTAAAAAAACAGGTAGTCCTGTGGTTTTTCTCTTATCTTAATGGCCGCCAACAAAGTGTGATAGCTGGAAATCGTTCTTCCTCCTGGCGGGTCGTGAGGTCAGAGGTCCTACAGGGATGAATCCTCGGCCCTATATTATTTTCAATTATATAAACGATGTATCAGAATCTTTAAAGGTACTGCCGAGATTATGTCTACGCAGACAACCTTCAAGTACACATAAAATTCCACACTGACAAAATAAATTACGCAATAACTAAAATTAATGACAATCTCGACTCAATTTGGACATGGACACGGAAATTCCGACTTAAACTAAATCCATCAAAATCAGTCAATAATTGTGGGTCATTCACGTTTGTTAATCACTATTATCATACCAAACTTGCCTCCGATTAAAATAAAATAAACGGCAACGAAATTCCGTTCAGTGAATCAGTGAAGAACTTTATATATATATATATATATATATATATATATATATATATATATATATATATATATATATACAGGGTGTTTCAAAAATACGGGGCATAATTTCAGGTATGTATTTCCCACATGTAGACAATCAAAATAGTTCATTACAACATGTGTCCGGAAATGCTTCATTTCCGAGTTATGGCCTTCACAACATTGAAATTCACCGGAACGTTTCTCTTTCCGCAGGTCGTTGCCGTCAAAGGAGACATTAAGAGGGCACTCTGACACTTCATTCCGAGGCGAAGGTTACATTCAGTGTTGTGTAGGCGTTAGACTATGCGCCATGTATTCAAATCAAGAGCTGGCAAAGATACACTTCATGTACGGTAAGGCGGACGGCCATGCTGCGCTGGCTCGTCGTTTGTACCAGGAGAGGTACCCACAGCGACAATGTCCAGATCGGAAGACATTTGTACGTCTCCATTACCGTCTGTGCGAGTATGGAAAATTTAACTCTCCTGGTTTGGGAAGGGTACGACCAAGATCTACAACTCCAGAAGTACAGGAGGAGATTCTGGAGGCTGTGAACATGACTCCTTCTATCAGCACACGAAGGGTAGCGTTGCAAGTCAATGTTCCTCATACGACTGTCTGGAGACTGTTGAAAGAGTATCAATTGTATCATTATTTGCAACGTGTACAGGCCCTGTCACCAACAGATTACCCTGCACGAGTTAGGTTCTGTCAGTGGTTCTTGCAGCAGTGTGGTGTAAATCCGAACTTTCCTGCCTTAGTATTATTTACAGATGAAGCACAGTTCACACGAGATGGCATAACAAATTTCCACAATCAGCATGTATGGGCGTATGAAAACCCACGTGGAACTGTTCCATCTCATCACCAAGTGCGGTTCTCCCTCAACATGTGGGCCGGTATCATTGGTGATCGATTAGTTGGACTCCATGTACTTGTAAACAGACTTACGGGGCAGGCGTACACAAACTTCGTGGAAAACACCATACCTCATGTTTTAGAAGACACTCCACTGATCATTCGTCAACACATTCACTTCTTGCATGATGGCGCTCCTGCCGGCTTGCCGGTACTTGGATCGAAGGTTTCTTGATCGATGGATAGGTAGAGGTGGCCCAATTGCTTGGCCTCCACGCTCACCTGATCTGAACCCTCTCGATTTCTACTTGTGGGGCCATTTAAAATCATTGGTTTATTCGTCTCCGGTGCCTGATTTGGAATCCCTTCGGAATCGAATTGTGGCATGTTCTGAGGACATACGCAATACTCCTGGAGATTGGGATCGTATTCGCAGGTCAATGAGACATCGATGTGAGGTCTGTATTCAAGCAGGAGGTGGACATTTTGAACATCTTCTGTAATGACGACCTGCGGAAAGAAAAACCTTCCGGTGAATTTCAATGTTGTGAAGGCCATAACTCGGAAATGCCGGACACATGTTGTAATGAACTATTTTGATTGTCTACATGTGGGAAATACATACCTGAAATTATGCCCCGTATTTTTGAAACAGCCTGTACAAATGGATAAAAGTTTATATTGGAACATTCAAGTTGCATAAACTTGCAAAAACGTATTCTCACTAATCCACTCGTTTATGCGATTGAAGAACTTTCTACCCTTTTCCCTGAAAAAGGTTTTAGTGCAAATACTCGTGCTGCTCCACTTCCATTATTACTGTGATATCCTGTTTACTGACGTAAGCGTTACTTCGGCGCATAGACTGCAACATGTTCATAATGTGTGTGTCCGTTTCGTCTACAAAATTCGTCGGGCTGATCAAGTAACATCATCACTCGAAATGTTGTCCTGGTTCCGTCTGAAAGATCCTATGAAAATCCACTGTCTTTCACTCCTCTTTCATATATTGTATTTCTACACTCCTGTCTATCTCGCGTCTCGTTTTCAAAATTTATCCACCCACCATAATCCAGACACACGTCCACAACACTCCTCAATATTATCCATTTCCTACCACTAAACATCCTAATACTCATCTTCTTTCACTGTAGCTGTTTCTCGTCTTTGGAATTCCCTACCGAGTAATGTCAAAGATTGTCAGACATCAAACGAATTTAAGAATAAAGGACATATTTTTTAATCAATTCTTGTTAACAATAATAGTTTCAAGTTTCTCAATGTTTAATGACTATATGGTTACAGTATCTGTATGTATGTATGTATGTATGTATGTATGTATGTATGTATGTATGTATGTATGTATGTATGTATGTATGTATGTATGTATCACAAATAAATATTTAAATTATCTAATTATTATTATTATTATTATTATTATTATTATTATTATTATTATTATTATTGCTCTCAAGCAAAGGTAAGGAAGAAGGTAGTTAAAGAAAATAATAAGTGTTGGGAACAAACTTGCCAAACAATTCAGACTTATATTTGAAGATAAAGATCTTCAGAAGCTTTGGGAGTTTTGAAAAATCTGAGAAGTAAAGGACGGAACAAAATAAATATTCAGGGAATTTCTTTAATACATTGAATGTACACTTCAGTAAATTATTAACCGAAGATCGCACAGAAATTTAAGTAAAGTAGAAGACAATGCAGAAGAAGACGAACAACAACAAAAAGAAAACAGAGGCGTTATACATTTGGATATAGAAATAGTAGAGTTGCCAATTGCCATTTTGAAAAACAGATCTGCTTATGGAAGAGGAGTACAACCACAATTGATCAAATATGCCACCAAAAAATTATTTGAATTGTTAAGGAGTCTTTTTGAGAGACGCCTTAATGGCGAAGAAGTGCCAAAGCAATGGAAAATTGGGTTGATATCACGGATTCTTAAAAAAGAAAGGAAAGATAAATGTGAGAATTATAGAGGAAACACAGTGATGGATATTTTTAGTCGTTTATATGGAATAATAATCAAATATTACCTAGAATAAAATTACAAAGTTAAAGAGAATGAAATACAGGCAGACTTCAGGTCAGGAAGATCTACAATGGACATATGTTTGTAGTGAAACAGTTAATTGAGAAAATCAATAGTGTGGAATAGATTCATTTTACATTCGTTGATTTAGAAAAGGCTTACGACACTGTACCACTAAAAAATTATGGGAGACATTAGATGATGTGGAAATTGACACAAGACAATGAAATAAAAAATTATATATTTATTTTATTGGGCTATTTTACGACGCTGTATCAACATCTAGGTTATTTAGCGTCTGAATGATATGAAGGTGACAATGCCGGTGAAATGAGTCCGGGGTCCAACACCGAAAGTTACCCAGCATTTGCTCGTATTGGGTTGAGGGAAAACCACGCAAAAAACCTCAACCAGATAACTTGCCCCGACCGGGATTCGAACCCGGGCCACCTGGTTTCGCAGCCAGACGCGCTGACCGTTACTCCACAGGTGTGGACAAAAAAAATTATATAAGAATGCTGTATCTAATATTAAAATAGGAAAATCTATGTCAGAAGAAATTAGAGTAACAAAGGTCCTTCGTCAAAACTGTACCATGATACCTACATTTAAGATATTTCTACAGAGAACATTGTCAGACTGGACCAGGAAATGTTCAGGAATGGGAATACCTGTTGGAAATGACTCGATAAATATACTGTATACATTACTGTTTGCAGATGATCTGGTGGGGTAATTGCACAAGAACTTGAAGACATGGAAATTATGTTTCGGAAATGGTTAGAAGAATAGCGATAAATGGAGTTTAAAAGTAAATTCAGAAAAAAAAAAAACATTTTATATGGGATGTGGAATAAATTAAGGATTTAATATTGGAAGATCAGAAAAATTGTATTAAAGGCTGTGAAGAATTTGAGTATTTAGGGATTCGAATAGATAAAAAGATGAACAAGGAGCTGATATTAGAAACAGAATTACCAAAGGAAGAACAGTAACGCAAATGTTGAATGGTATTCTATGAGACAAACATATAACAAGGGAAAAGAAATTGCAAATATATAATTCAATAGTCAAAAGTACTGTTACATATGGTGCCGACACATGGAAATTTAATAAAAAGTTGGTATCAAAACTCATGACAATAGAAATGGATTTTTAAGATGATCAGCAAGACAATCGAAATGAGAAAAAAAAATAGAAATACAGTTATACGAGATGAAACGAACATTCAACATTCTGTTTTGGATTATGTAAGATATAGGTCTATATGAGAAGAAATCCAGAAGAAAAGTGCTGGAATAGTGTCCGCGTGGAAGAAAAAGAAAAAGACCTCGAAATTCATGATTATAAGAGATCAGAACAGAGATGAGAGACTGCAGACTGAACGACATGGATTGCATAGATAGAAAAGAATGGAGAACAAGAAGACTTTAAGACTTTAGGCACAGAAAGATGTGTAAATACTAGAAATCTGTACATAAATAAATAATTTTATTGCTTCTTCTTGTCAATGATTATTATTGTCTCACTAACATTACTTATCTAACTTTCATTATTCACTTTCATGTTGTTTTGTAATCTAACACTAATGTAATAACTACTGTAAACCTATTATATTCAATTAGAATTAAAGTCTGGCTGGACGGAAGAGAAGGCTTACAATTTCTAAAAAGGAACCAGTGCAATATGGAGATAGACTTCTAACCTCTGATGAACAAGTTGCCAATTACTTTGCAACCTATTACTCTTTGTCGCAAAAGAAGACACAACACCTAAAAACACATGATAGGATCGTCCGGAGACTTCTGGGAGAAAACATCAACCAACATACTAATACAGATAATAACAACACTGAACATTAACTTTTCAACGTCACCTTTACCATGCAAGAACTTTCCTTTTACCTAAAGACGAATAAATATCCTGCAGATCCGGGAAACTTCAGACCCATCTCTCTAACTAGTATCTTAGCCAAATATGGAGAGAATGATCATCCATAGGTTAAACTGGATCCTTGAAAGCAACCGCATCATACACCCTGTCCAAACAGGTTTCCGATGTCACCGTTCAACTGATCAACAAGTAGTAATCTTCACTCAGCACACTAAAGATAATATGGACAAAGGTTTCATCACAACTGCGGTGTATCTTGACTTCAAGAAAGTCTACGATTCAGTCTGGAAAACAAAACTTTACTTCTGAAACTTTCCAAAGTGAGAGGGAAAATGTTACAATGGATTAGAAACTTCCTGGATCAAAGATACTGCCAAAACCGTTTCGCTGACGCTATATCAAGATTTAAACAGCTCCAAACAATGCGCAGTTACAAGCTGTTCCTTTTCAAACTTATTGTATATTAATGTCTTGGTTTCACTACTAAGAACACAAATGTTCATGCCTTACTTTATGCCGACGATCTTGTCCTATGGACTGTTGCCCTAAATCACGAGCCAAGAGTGCTATTACAAATACTCTTAATCACGCTTTTCTAGACTTAAACAAAACGTGTCTAGATAACGCTATGACCGTGAACCTTTTTCTCTCTGTCATAATCAGTTAACACCAGCCATAATCTAAAACAATACACAATTGGACAATGTTCATACATTCAAGTATCTGGACGTCACTAATGATAGTAAGCTCACATGGAAAGATCACTGCTCCGAAATAGCTTCAAGAACCCATGGCAGACTCTTCATACTAAAGCGACTTGCTGGAACCAAATGAGGATGTGCTACATCTACGCTAAACTGCAATTACAAAACATATGTGAAACCAATCATGATATATAGCTGTGGTGCCCCTATAACTGCATCTGATCAGACAAACAGTAAGCTAGACTGTGTCCAAAATCAAGCTATGAGACTGATTACTGGTGCTGTCAAATCAATACCAATAAACTCACTATTGCTACATACCAATAACATGGACATCAAATCAGAAATAAGACAATTAGCGTTACAACTTCATGAAAAACTCACTGGTTCGTCTGATATTGAATACTCCCCTTGCTCCCCACACACCAATCGCAGATTAAAACCCAAGACGGTTTCCTGCAAAAAGTAATCACTGAAAGACATAATCTGGATCTATCCTGGAAACCCCAGCAACTGATACTACCAACCAACCCGCTTGCGTTTTGTCATATTGACTATGCACTAGATCTTACTGCAATAGAATATAAACAGGATGAATGTAGTGAAGTACTCTGTCTTTCTGGCTTAGAAACATTATAAATCCGCTACCCACAAGACAAATGGCTGCATTTGTACATTGACGGCTCCCAAATAGAAAAACACGGGCCCACTGGAGCCGGAATTCATTGCCAACTGTTCTCTACGTATCTCACTCTAGGCAACAACCATAATACACCTTTTAATGGCGAAGTAAGAGTCATATGTACTGCTGTGATACAATTATTGTGCAGGTCCTTCCCATTTCCAAACATTGTCCTCCTCAGTGACTCCAAAGCAGCGATATCTGCAATTGGAAACTACTCATTACAACCAGCTAATGATGACATTCAACAATGTAGAGAAGACATCAAGAAACTAAATAAAATTGTACATCTGCAGTGGATACCTTCTCACTGCGGTATTGCCAGGAAAGAAGCAGCAGACTTTCTGGCAAAGAAAGGAACAACTATCCCCCTTTCATATCCTAACATGCTGCCATTTCATAGAGTATCTACAAATATAAGAAGTCGAGCAAGACAATGTTTCCATAAGAGATTGGAAGAACAAATTAAGAATAAACACTGGAAGGATGCACTAAACTCCCCTCTCCCCGAATGGCCCAGAAGAGAAGCTATTGCGACGTTCCGTCACCGCAGTAGGCCATGAAGTCTGGCTAATCACCTCTACCGGTTGGGTGTACTATCCACCCCCGCTGCATGCTCTGTGGATGTTCAGACAACATGGACTCAACTCACATTAAGACTTGTCCAGCGCTTTCATCTGTCAGTTTTGTGGATAGATACTGGGAGGCCAGAGAAAGAATGCTAACATCCCTGCTTGGTAGTTTCACTTTGCACACTGTTTGCTTTATTTTGTTTTCTAACTTTCATTTCGGTTTTAATCGTCATTGTATGGCCAATGACTCCAGTCAGATCGCACTGCATTGAATAAAATAATAATAATAATAATAATAATAATAATAATAATAATAATAATAATAATAATAATAATAATAATAATAATAATATATATTCACTCCTAAATTGTTTTAGTTTTGTTCATGACCTCAATACAAAACGATATAACTTTATGTTTATATCATATGAACAAGAATGAGGAGTTCAAGAAATTTATGGACTTAAGCATAGAGTGTCCTACTAAAGAAACGTAACTACGAGTATGTGTTACTACGAATTTCTGTAGTACAAATGTAGTACTGACACAACTGCCAAGTACTACAATTGATAGACTTTGGTCAATCCTATAACGTAAATACAATACTACTGTATTTTATTTTGCAATTCACTTTGAGTAAATTTTCAGAAAAGTCTATATATATATATATATATATATATATATATATATATATATATATATATATACATTGAAAGTTTGTTTCAGTTATTGACTTTACTGTTGTGTATGTTTTAGGTGTTAACCTTTACATAATAAGTTACAAGACGTATAAACGTTTTCGTTGAACAGTGTCAACATCTTCAGATACGAACAATCAATTTTGCAATATCATTACTCTCTACATTCTCTACACATACAATGGCATACGGGGATAAAACCTGTTCAAAATTAATATAATTATAATATACATTAATATTCTAATATTCAAATGTAGGTGCCCCTAATGTCAACATTTAAAAGTGTACATATAATGTACAATAGATATATTTTGCAAGTCATCACATGTAGGCAGGGTTATTAATGAGATAATATTGTGATGCTAAAAATAAGGTTAAAAATAAAAATGAGCTGACTATATGTTATATGTTATATTATACATGTGAAGATTTGCAATTACAATGTTTTATTACATGTTTTATTCATATTTCCATATTTTAGTGATGCACATCTTTCCAATATATATTATAGCGTATGCTTCATAGCCTGTCGTAAATGCTTAGGCTATGCAGATCATTGTGGTATGCTTCATAAGCTGTCGTAAATGCTTATGCAGATCATTGTGGTAATCTTTATGCCAATATATTGGGTTTTAGTTGTAATTATTCACTTGGTGGTGTGCGTTTGTTTTGTTGCTGTTCATTCACACTGAATGATTTTTTAGTAAAATCTAAAATTGAAGAAATAAAACTGGATCCCACTGATTCTTTCCAAAAACAAATCAGAACAGCATTAAAATTAGTACCACTTATCATTCCAGAATCAGGAGCTAATAAATACATAAACATGAACCCTTCAATACCAACCCTAAAGGTTTTACCCAAAGCCCATAAAACCGTTCTTTCAATGCGACCAATAGTTAATAGCATGAATTCACCTAATTATAAACTTAGCAAATTCTTACAGAAGTGGTTACAGCAGACCATTAATTTGAAGAACATATACACTATAAGAAACACAAAACATATAGTAAATGAACTAAAAAATATTTCGATTGACAAAGACACAAAATTAATGTCATTATACACGAATATACCTATTCAAGAAACAATAGAAATAATTAAAGGAAAGCTTACTGAAAACAAAACTCACGATTCCATAACCAAACAAGTAGTCCAGTTACTAACATTTTGCACGTCACAAAATTATTTCACCTTCAATCAAAAAATATACAAACAGAAAAATGGTTTAGCAATGGGTAGCTCTTTATGTGGCATATTAACAGAAATATTTTTGCAACATATAGAAGAAAATCATATTCAAAATTTATTAAATAAACA